>NW_022631004.1:20207058-20807058 GCF_010015895.1 Lontra canadensis | reverse complement strand
ATATTCTAATCTCCATCTCACAGACTGAAAAATAACCTGAGATAATGTCAGAGCCTCTATTCAATAACTCTTCATATTTAAGTTGCTATTTCAAACATGATTCCAGGACTCAAAAATCAAGGGGGCTTGTTTCCAGTTGTCAAAAGAATTATATCACAGATAGGGAGGGATGTAAGACGTATGTAGATAATTAAAATATATGTCTTTCTTGAGTGGGTACTTTACAAAAGGTACAAGTATTACCAATATTACTATAGATCATATATACATATGATCTATCTGTATAAATATATATTTATATTATGTAATATATATGTATGTATGTGTGTATATATATATGTATATACATATATATATTTAGCCTGGAGGAGAATGTTTTAAGGACAAAGAGTACTTGATGTTGTTCATGTTTACTTGATAGGTGAAGATGGGAAGAAGGGCAATTCAGATGTGGGAAAACATGGAAAATCTCACAGAGAAATAAGAGAATTTTAAGTGATCCAGTTTGACTGGAGTTTGTCTATTGCTGGGCAGGGGCAGGAAGACATATCTCCTGGAAGATATTTTGGGAATAAATCACCAAGGGAATCAATAACCAGCCATGTTAAGGAATTAGATTTCGTTCTAAAGACACTGGGAAACAATGGAAATTTTGTGAACAAGAGAGAGACAGGATCAGAATTGGCCAGGCAGGGTCTTCTTCCTTCCTTGCTTCATTTCTGACTTTGCTACCAACTCATCCTCTTGTCCCTGTGACTTTACTTTCACTCTCTAGAATGAAGTCCTAGGCAGTCCCAATTACATGCCATTGCAGCCTTTTTTTTTTTTTTTTCAGTTCAGGGAAATTATTCAGGTTCATAACATCATCTCTAGCTCCCTGTTGGCAGAGAAGATATCAATTTTTGTTATTTCTTTCTTTTTTTTTTTTCCTCCTTGTTCATGGAATATCTTTTACACTCACTCTCTTCAACTTGTTTGTCCTTTGTAGCTTTCACTTCAGTTGTTCCCCACCATTCAGCTTCATGGAAGCCTTCCCTCGGGACAATGGAGATGACCCACAGGCCAATGGAAACCTGAGTCTTAAAGTCAGTCCCTTGTCCCCCCATTTCCACCCCACTCTTCCTTCTCAGTTGAAACCCATAGCCCTCATTTCCTGCTTATTGAGAGGGTCTTTGGGGAAATACAAGCTTTTTCATTTCTCTGTTTAATCTTCTATCAAATTAGAACAATGGCACCTATCCATAGCACACTAGTAGAAATGTTCTAGCAGTGAAAAGAAATTAATATATTTCCAAAACTCTCCTATTCCATCACCTCCTTTCTTCCTGCAAACCAAAGCCAAGGTGCTTAATTTTTTTTAATGCTGATAATAAGACATTTAAATATATTTTCTGGGAATGCCATGTACTTTATGCTGTTTTGCTGTAAACTTAAAGCTGCTCTAAAAATGCTATATAAGAAGAATTACATTAATATATATATAAATAATATATAAAAATTATATCTTTTATTTCCTCACACCAATTTTGACCTATTCTGAAGCTGATAAAACATTCAAGGAGAGTTGTTTGCTATTGAGTTTGACATTTAGATATTTCTCTATGATTAATAAAATGAACATGTATGGCTAATTTCCTATGCATTTCCTCCCATAAAATAAATGAATGACAAATTGCCCCAGAAGCATATTTCATTTTTATGGCCAGCTTTTTTATCTTAGGAATTGAAATATGAGCATCTTGAGTCTAATTCAATTCTAATTAAAATAATACTCATTAAGTGTTCGCCTCTGGGTTATGTGAGAAATGGTATTAAATTAGAAAAAAGACAATCCCCCACCCACAGGGTGTTTATATTCTAAAAAGAGGAGTAAGAGAAAATGTTTTTTCTTTTCTCTTTGATCTTGTTGACCTGTTGGCTGTCTCTATCATCTTCATTTAGATCTTTTACAGACATCTCAAACATAATATGCAATAGAATTTTATACTTTTATTCCTCCCTAATCTTGTCATCTTCTTACATTACTTTCTAAATTTATCAACTCCATCATCCTCAACACAACCTGTTCTTTATTAGTAAATATGTTATTTCCGCCTGTGCGGAAATTTGTTAGCTCTTAGGCCAACAGTTTCCTTAACTGGGTATGTTCTATGTACCTACCAACTGACTATGTAGAATATATGATAGATCATTAGAATCATCAGTGATGCTGCCTAAATTTCCCCAATGACAGATATGGAAAGAGAAAATTATTTCTTCACTTTCCGCTCTTTTGATGATCAAAATTAACTATACGTATTATAATGTACCTGAATGATAATAAATGATGGTGGACATTAACTTATATTTTCTATCAAAAAGCAGACACACTGATTACTCCGTAACAATTCCTTATTTTATTCTACCACCCTTGAGATGGATGTCATTACAAAAGTTGGAGGAATATAATTTAAGATTACACAAATATTCACTCTGTTGTGGCACCTAAGGGTATTAGTGATTGAATGTGTCATTTTTCTACATGAAAAATACTCTGTTTAATATTGGAAATCAGATATTTTAACTTATATCAATACCCATATCTATATCCAGGTTTATTTTAATACTTCTATATTTATACATTCATTATCTTTATCACTTTTACAGTAATGCTTTCATAAGGATTGGGAAACTCAGCATTGTAATCATTTTCCTTTAGCAGCAAACTATAGTTTTTCAAGTATAAAGTTTTAAATCATAGTTATATTTTTGAATTATTAAATAAATATTTATTGTCTACGTAAGCTTCAGAATTTTATAAAGGTCAATTTATTTATTTTCTACTGCCCTACTCTATTTACTATGTCTTCTTACATATTAAAGAATAATTTTTGCTTGATAAAGGATCTCAAAACATCTCAAAACAACATTATTTTTAAGACCTCATATGTTATGTTTTAAAAGTATCCAAATTTTAAAAATTAGATATAAATCCAGTTCAGTTATAGTCTAAATCACCACATGGCTATATAGTTCATACATCTGGGGAAATATCCTTTTTGGACTATTTGTGGGTTGAGGATTAAAAAATATTGCAAAGAGAGTGTTTTTAAAATATGGTAGAATACTGTCATTTTCATACCTTTTAAATGAGAATTTTAAGAGGCTTGAATTACTATGAGCTATGCCTACCTACTTCTTCTATCTGCAGTCTTTGGGTACCCCAGCTTCACACCATGGATTTATGCTCGGGCAAGTGAACAGGAATCACTGGACCAATTTAGTGATATGAAAGACTACATTAAAAAAAATTATCTGCACACTGCCCACCTATACATCCTTTTAATCCAGGCCAACAGAGGGAAAACATTCTGACATTGCTAATGAGAGAAATCTTGTGTATTGTTATAGAGCGTATATTTAGCTTAACTAATAGAATAAAGGAAGGGAAGGTGATAGCAAAATTTACAAATGTCTTTAGTGATGAGTAATTTGAATAAAAAATTATTTTTGGAAAAGATCTGGAAGATTCCATCAGAATGCCACCATATATATATGCATATATACATATATATGTATATATACATATATATGTATATATACATACACTCTGTGTGTATGTGTGTGTGTAGATTTGGGGGAAAGCAAGTGATCATATGTAGAACATATCTTCATTCAAACTTCTGTAGAATTTTTTATTCAGTCCTGTATGAGGAGACATATAGATGTTTAACAGTGTATCAGGGATTTTAACACTGGAATGGCTCTTTAATAAAACTGAACTATTTTAATTTGGCAGAAATTTATAATTTGTAAAATTATCTTCTTTTGACCTCATGTGAAAACTCCAAAAGTTAACTGGTTAAGTAAATCCGATTATTTAGCTGTATAAGTGAGAATATTAGTTACCCAAATATTGCCAGACATAATTGATGTCCTCAGGAGTTGCCCCATTAGCATATATTCTCATTGGCTGGAGTCACAGAACTAATGAATTCACTACCCAGGGACATCAATTGGGCATGACACTGCCTTAGTTCTCTCTACACCTCTGTCCCTTTGTCTTTACTGTGACATGATTACTTTTCATTCTTTTCCACAAATTACATTATATCAAATTACTACAGTGAAGCCTGTGATATGATACTCTCACTAATTAAAATCCTTGTTATCTCTATACTTGGGTTAATATAAGTAGTTGTTCTTTTTGTTTCTTCCTAACCGCTGGGGAAATACATTAGGAAACTCTTCAGGCTCAGCATTCTTTGTGCCATTAAATATTAGTTATTTGTGCTTTACAGATGTAGAAAAGAGCCTACATTATTTTGCTTTGGGGAAAATCATGTAGCAATTACAGTAAATGCTAGAGTTTGAGTTTTCTAAGAAAAGAAATTCTAGTCAGGTAGGATTTCATAGTCTAAATAGACTAGTGACTGGCATTCCATATCCACAGAGACATTACAATGAGAAAAGGTCCACAAGCAGTCAAGTTTAATTTGTTGTCCATGTAGCATTGAGACAGGACTTTAAAAACTTCCAGCATAGATTCAGAAAACACTAGCAATATCAATTAATTTGCTTCAGTGCAGGAACATTAATGAAGTTGCACAGAATGCATCAGATTATTCTTTATTGTCTATGTCCCCTTCCTCCAGAAAACTTAAAAAACAACACTACGAAAAGAGAGCCCAGGTTTTGAATGCTGCTGTCTTTTTTTTTTTTTTTTTTTTTTAAGGTAGGATATTTAGGTCAGATTTCAATTGCGAATGTTGGAGAAAATTTTGCTGCTTCAGATGTTCTCTCCCCATTGCATTTTCTTCCATTGTCAAATAATTGGATCTGTCATGACATCATCACCTTTGGTATTTAAGAACATAAGGCAAATGCCCAGGCCTAATTGCATGAAAAAATGATCTCTGGCTACACAAGATGTAATTTAAATAACAACAATGACCAAAAAAATAAAAGCTTCTTTTATTGTAAACAGATCATCTCCCTCGGCTAAGTGGCAGTATCTGAAAACACAGCAAAACCCTAAAATGTATGGTCCAAACATATTGAAGGAAGTCATTTTTTTTTTTTTTTCCTTGAAAAATCAACGAGGAGAACCCAACTTTTTTCCTTGGGAATTTGAAACAAGTGACCTCTCTACACCTCTTGTAATTATTTCTTGCTTCCCAAATGCCAAGGACCTCATATATGACAGCAAACTATAATGAGGAGTTGTGAGATAACTGCCATTAGAAATATGCCACGGATTGCCTCAGAGCATGCCAGGCTCTTGATCATGTCCATAAATAGCCAGAAGACCAGTTTGCAGAGCCCAATGCCAGTTTGGCCTTTCTAGTTGTAAGAGCAACAGAAGTGAATAATTAAGAAAGCAACACTCTCCCTCCTGCACCTTTCAGCATTTATTTGCTCTGTAAATACTTCTAAATTTATAACTTCAGTTTCATGGTGGATTTGAATAGTTTTAAATAATATAATCTGGGGTGCCTGTGTGGCTCAGTGGGTTAAAGCCTCTGCCTTCGGCTCAGGTCGTGATCCCAGGGTTCTGGGATTGAGCCCCGCATCGGGCTCTCTGCTCAGCGGGGAGCCTGCTTCCCTTCCTCTCTCTCTCCCTTCCTTTCTTTCTGCCAGCCTCTCTGCCTACCTGTGATATCTGTCAGTCAAATAAATAAATAAAATCTTTTAAAAAAATAAATGAATAATATAATCTGATACCTACAATCCATTTAAAAAGTAAACATATACCAAATTATTTTATAACCAGTCAGAAATTTTACAGTATCTCTTCATATCCTTAAACCTGTGTTTTAATTCCAGTATCCTTATAAAAATTTTTTTGCTTATAAGTCTTATTGCTTGTCCCATTATCTGCAATGAAAATATATTCACCAGTAATTAACATCATTCACTTTCTCAGTATTTCAAATTTTTCCTTTTTTTTTTTTTTTTTGGTGTACCATAATTTTTTTTCTATTCCAGGACAATGTACCTTTGAAGATTGAGAAAGAATAAGGAGCTTGCCTTTCTTTTGTGAAGTAAGAGAAGGGCATTTGTAAATAGGAAGCAACATACCAACAGTAGTATATTCCCTAAGTAGATGGAGTTTACAAAATAAGTACATACTGAGTTTGAAGATCTAGAAATTTTCTTTCAAACGATCCATGTGCCTGTTTAACCTTGTGTACACCAAGTGTACGCACACGCCAGTTTTAGAAAGCCAGTTACTTAGCCTCATTGAATCTATAATTTTATGTATGTTACCAGACCACATAAATATATACTTCTCCATTGTAAATATTTGTAGATTTTTTGTAATTAATAAAGTACAAAATCTTTGGAAGCATTATTTTGTCATCATGTATAACTTACAAAACGTAAAACTATGACATATGGGGATCATTAAAAAGGGACGACGATATGAAAAATAAAGTTAGAAAAAATGGTTTGGTTGGTCTAACTCGATAAAGAAATTTGAGGGCATAGCTGAGTTAGGAATAAATACCTTCTTACTTTGTGGACCTGGGTGACTCATTTAAGCATCTGACTCTTGATTTCAGCTCAGGTTGTGATCTCAGGGTCTTGGAATGGGGCTCCACTTTGAGCCCCACATTGAGCCCCATGTCATGGTCCACACTCAGCAGGGAGTCTGACTGAGAATTCTCCCTCTGCTCCCCCTCTGTAAAATAAATAAATATATCTTTTAAAAAATAAAACCAAATAAATAAAACCTTCCTTGCTTCATATTCCATCATTAACAAACAAGTTATTCTTATTAATCTACATATTAATCCAATTAGATGTTGGCTCTTAAACATATTTGAAGACATGGTAATAGCTTCTTGAGAAAGCAAAAAAAAATCCTTCCGATTTTCATTATTTCTCTCATCTAAAATTTGTTATAACTCTACCATCTGGTAGGTAAATGTTGTACCCACAGGAGGACCATTAACTTAGCTAGTCTCAGAAGTGCTGATATGCTACATTTGATCCATGACATCACTAAGCTAGAAAATGTTACTTCTCAAATTAGTCACATTGCTTATAATATAATGTGTTCACCCTCACACAGCTTAACAGCTGATTAAACTGTGTAATGTGTCTCTAAAAAGAGATCACTGTTTTTTTTCTTTTTCTGAAAGAATTTTCCATTAAAATAATGTTTTGATACAAGGCAAATTTTGAAAACAAAACAAAACAGTCAACAGGAAAAAAGACACGTCTGATAAGGGACTGTGATCCAAAACATACAAAAAAACTCTTAAACTCAACAATAGGAAAACCACCTAAATTAAAAATGGGTCAGTGCCCTTAACAGACACCTCACCAAAGAAGATATACAGACAGCAAGCAAGCATATGAAAAGATGCCGTGTATCATATGTCATCAGGGAAATACAAGTTAAAACGATATTGAGATGTCACTATACACCTATTAGAATAGCTAATATCTGGTTCACTGACAACACCAAATGCTGACAAGAGTGTAGAGCAATAGGAATTCTCATTTATTGATGGTGGCAATGCGAAATGGTACAGCTACTTTGTAAGATAGTTTGGTTGTTTTTTGGAAAACTAAGCAAACTCCTATCAAACAATCCAGCAATCCTACTCCCTGGTATTTACTCAAAGAATTGAAAACTTATGTTGACACAAAAGCCTATGCATGGATGTTTATAGCAACTTTATTCATAAGTGCCAAACTTCAAGCAGCCAAGATGTTCTCCAGTAGGTGAACAGATAAACTGTGGTAGATTGAGACCATGGACTATTACTTAACACTTAAAAGAAATGAGCTAACAAGCCATGAAAAAACATGGAAGAATCTTAAATGCATATTACTAAATGAAAGAAGCCAATCTGAAAAAGTGATATAGTGTATGATTCCAACTACGACATCCTAGAAGAAGCAAAACTATGGAGACAATGAAAAGATCAGTGACTGCCAGAGGTGGGAAGAAGGGTGAGTAGTTGAAGCACAGAGAATTTTTAGGGCAGTGAAAATACTCTGTATATGATGGTAAAATAATGACTGCACATCATTATATACTTATCGAAATCCATAGAATGTATAACACAAAAGTAAACCCTAATGTAAACTTTGGACTTTGGGTGACTATGGTGGGCCAATGTGGGTTCATCACTTGCAAGAAATGTAGCACTTTAGTGGGGGGATGTAGATAATGGAGGAGGTTATACATGTTCGGGGGCATAGGGTATGCAGAAAATCTGTCTACTTTCCTCTTAATTATGTTGTTAGTCTAAAACTACTCTAAAAAATAGGCCCTAATTTTTTTTTTTTAAAGGTCAGCAAGTGAACTTCTAATTTCTTGCCCTGTTATAATGACATAGCGGAGGTTTTTGTGGTTGGTTTGTTTTTTGTTTCTCCCAAGATTTTATTTAAATCCAAGTTAATTAACATATATTGTAAGGAGTAGAATTTAGTGATTCATCATCACTTACATGTAACAGCCAGTGCTCATCACAATACATGCCCTGTTTAGTGTCCATCACCCAGTTACCCCATCCTCCCATCTGCCTCCCCCCAGCAACACTCAGTTTGTTCTCTATAGTTAAGAATCTCTTATAGTCTGCCTGTCTTCCTCTCTTGTTTTTATCTTATTTTTCTTTCCCTTATTCTATGTTCATTGTTTTGTTTCTTAAATTCCACATATGAGTGAAATCATATGGTATTTTTCTTCCTCTAGCAGTGTTTTTGATTGTTTGTTGTTTTAATTTGACCAGTGTTTTCAGTTTAAAATGATGTATGATAGGAAACAGTAAATTGGTCATAATTTTTATATTGAAATGCATAGGGTTTGTAGCCATGATAGAATAACTAGTACTAGATTTGTCTCCCTGGTATTTAAAAACAAGAACTAGAGGATTGCCCAAAATATATGTAATGGATGTTTTCAACAATTGGAAAACAGGCAACATAGAGCTGTGATCCTTGAAAAATGAGGCAAGTTCTACTACTGTCTTTGCCTTCTACACATTTGCCAAGAAGCACCTTTAGAATCATGGTAAAGGAAAGGGAGACCCAAACACAGCACAGAACACTTGCTAAATTGAAGAAATAGGTCAGAGTTAGAGGAAATCAAGGTGACTAATATCTGGAGTAGAATACTAGAGAGGAAGAAAACTGAACTGTGCATACAAAGGCTCCAAAATCTGCATAGGTGTCCCTGTGAGTATTTTGCCAAATACTAAACTGATACACATGTAGTAAAGCTACATAATTCTAGGAGAGGAGCAACTACTGGAGACAGTAGGCTGAACAATTGCCAAGACTACAGAGGAATAAGAGACACTGGGGTTTGTCCAACTGAAGTGGAGGGCCTTCATTAAAAATGCAGGCGTTTGACGTGGATGGAACTAGAGGCTATCGTGCTGAGCAAAATAAGTCAATCAGAGAAAGACAATTATCATATGATCTCTCTGACAGGAGGAATTTGAGAGGCAGGGCAGGGGGGGTGTTAGGACATAAGGAAAGAAAAAATGAAACAAGATGGGATGCGGAGGGAGACAAACCATAAGAGATTCTTACTCTCACAAAACAAACTGAGGGTTGCTGCAGGGTGAGGTGGTAGGGATAGGGTAGCTGGGTTGTGGACACTGGGGAGGGTATGTGCTATGGTGAGTGCTGTGAATTGTGTTAGCCTGATGATTCACAGACCTGTACCCCTGGGGCTAATAATACATTACATATTAATAAAAATAATTTTTAAAAATGCAGGCATTCAGTAGAGATCCTAGAAGTGTCAAACTCCAGAGTAAAGGCTACTCTAAGACCGATCTAACGAAGCTTTAAAGTCAGCATTGAGGGGCATCTGGGTGGCTCAGTCAGTTAATAATCCAGCTTTTGATTTTGGCTCGGGTTGTGATCTCAGGTTGGTGGGATCAAACCCTATGCAGCTCTCTCTTCCTCTGTCACTCTCCCCTGTCTTTAAAAAAACAAAAGAACAAACAAACAAAAATCAAGCAAACAAATATACAGCATTGAGAAGGTTGGGATGATACTCCAGTAACTTAAATATTTGCCAAAACAAAAATTGCTACTCTGTAAAGGAAGACAACACAAGTCCAGACATTGACAACATAAAATACAAAATATCTAGCATCCATTTAAAAAAAGCTTTACAAATGTAAAAAGGCAAGAAAATGTGATCCATAACCGGGGGGGGGGGGGGGGGGAATTAGTTAATAGGACTAAAACCAGAAATGATTGAAAGATGGAACTGACACAAAAGAACTTAAAGCTTTTAAAAATATGCTAAAGGATTTAAAGAAAACATGACGAAGATAGAAACAATATATGTATTTTAAAAGTCAGATTGAAAGCCTAGCACTGAAGCATTAAATATTTGAAATGAAACATTCACAAGATAGATTTAATACTAGATTAGACAGTGCAGCTTGAAAGGTCAGTGTACTTGAGAACATAGCAATAAAAGCTATCTAATCTGAAACTCAGAGGAAAAAAAACCTGAAAGAACAGCATTTAAGTTCAGTGACTACGGAGACAATATCCAGCAGTCAAATGTTTATCATGGAGTCTCCCAAAAATGGGGTTAGGATTTGTAAGAGAAATATTTAAAGAAATAATTACTGATTTTACCAAATTTAATGAGAGCTGTTATACCACTTTGCTACTTGTAGCAAAGATACTCCAAATACAAAAAACACAAAGAAAATTACATCAAGGAACTTAATAACTGAATTGATGATAAAGAGTTTTTAATCAGCCTCAGGGTTGGGAATACCTGGTAAGAATGATAGAAGATTTTGCCTCAGAAACAAGGCAATCTTAAAGACATTAGAATGAAATCTCCAACCTAAAGGTGGGGGGAAGCATAACTTAGACTTTTATATCCAGTGAAAATATGTTTCAAACATAAACGCAGAGTGAAAATATTATCAGACCAATAAAGAGCATTACTAACATACTTTCACAAGAAGTGTTAATGGAAATTCCTTAGGATGGGAGAAAAAAACACCACGTAGAAACTCAGATCTACAGAAATAAATGAAAACCGAGAATAATAAATATGTGCATAAGTATATTCTCATTTTTAATATCTGCAGAAGAACTGAATATTAAAAATATTAACACCAGTGTATAGAGTTTAGAACACACATAGCAGTAGAATGTATAGCAATGGCACAAAGAAAGGGGAGGGAAAGTGGAAATATATGTGGTAAGGGGTTTTATATTCATATGGTGTTGCTTGGTGAGTGTTCTATTTACATTTGAAAAGAAAATACATTGTGCTTTTGTGTGGTGTAATGTTCTAAATGACAGGTTCACATTGGCTGCTAGTGTTATTCAAATCTTCCATATTTTCATCAACTTTTTCCCCTTATTTTTATATTATTCATCAACAGAAAAAGACTGCATCTTCAGTTATAATTGTGGATTTGCCTGCTTTTTCTTTTGCTTCTGCCACATTTTTTCTTCATGCAAATCAAAGCTTCATTATGTACATACACATGTAGAGTTGTTACATCTTCTTAATGAATTGATCTTTTATCATTATGAGATATCCATCTTTATCTCTGCTAATATTTCTTGTTCTAGGGTCCACCATATCTGATACTAATATAGCCACTCTGGCTTTCTTAGGATTTGTTTGCATGTTCTATCTTTTTGCATCTTTTACTTTTAACACATCTTTGTCTTACATTTATAGTACATTTCTCGGAGACAACATATGGTGTCTTCCTTTTTGTGTCCAATCAGATAATCTCACTTTTTAATTGGAATGTTTGAATAACTTACACTTAATATAAATTTCATTCTGATTGGATTTAAATCTATCCTCCTGATACCTCTTCTGTTTGATCCATCTTTTCTTTATTCCTTTGCTTCATTTGGATTAACTGAATATTTTCATATTCTGTTTTCTCTCAGGGCTTATGAATTCTTCCATTTTGTTTATTTTTATAATGGTTATTTTAGAGTTTCTATATGTATCTTTAGTTTGTTGTATCAGTTTACATATAACGTAAGGTCCTTGCAACAGTAGATTTTCACTTTTTCCTCCCCTTCCTTTGTGTTATTGTTATTATACATGTTACTGTTTCCCGCTGATTTCACAAAGCCAGCTTTATCCTTGATCTCAAAACTAGGCAAAAACATTATAAAAAAAAGTAAACAACACATCAATTTCCCTTATGAATACTGACACAGATACCCATAACAACATATTATCAAATTGAATCCCCTGGTATATTAAAACGGGATACATCATGACCATGATGGGGTTTATCTAAAGAATAGATAAATTACTATTCAAAAATCAGTCAATGTAATTTAGCATGCTAATTTTAAAGAAATGAAAAACCCATTTGTTGCCCTTATTAAGCACAAAGGAGGCACTTGAAAAATTCAACACCAATTAATGATTAAAAATTAAAAACTCTTGGGATGCCTGGGTGGCTCAGTTGGTTAAGCAGCTGCCTTCGGCTCAGGTCATTATCCCAGCGTCCTGGGATCGAGTCCCACATCAGGCTCCTTGCTCTGCAGGGAGCCTGCTTCTCCCTCTGCCTCTGCCTGCCATTCTGTCTGCCTGTGCTCGCTCTCTCTCTCTCTCTCATAAATAAATAAAAAATTTAAAAAAAAATTAAAAACTCTTGGAATAAAAAGGAAATTACTATAACTGTTAAAGGGAATCTATTGAAACCTACTGTTAACATACTTATTGTTGACATACAGTTTTCTAAGAGTAGGAAAAGATCAGGGATGTCCACTCTATACACCTCTATTCAACATTGTAATGTTATAAGGAATGTGATGATATAAAGAAAAGAAAAAAATACTATACTTGCTTGAAAAAAATGAAACTGTCTTTATTTGTAGACAATATGATAATATTCAAATAAAATCCTAAGGGAAACTAGCTATTTAACCCACTAGAATAGAAAAATTTATCAATGTGAATTTGAAGAGATACATCATGTTAATGAACAACAAAAAAAATTCAATAGTGTTAAAACACCAGTTCTTTCTCAATTTATCTATAGTTCAAATGCAATCCAAATTAAAATTCTAACATCCTTTTTGTAGAAATTGACAAGATGATTTTGAATTTTATATGTAAATCTCAAGTGTCTAGAACAGGCACTTGAATAGGCACAGATTTTTGAAACAGAAGAAAAAAGAAGATGTACTCTATCTCAATTAATAGTTTTTTATAAAGCTACAGTAATTAAGATCCTATAATATTGTTATAGGGATAAACAGGTAGATAAATGAAACAGAATAAAGAGTCCAAAAATGGACTCAGATGTACATAATAGACTCTTAACAAATGTATCCAAATAATTCAATGGAGAAAGGATTGTCTTTCAACAAATAATTCTTGTAAAAAATGTTATTTGTATAAAAGAGTGTGAATCTAAACCTTAATTTCACATAATGCAGAAAATATTAACACAAAAAATATTGTAGAAACAAATTTAAAAGCATAAACTATAACTTTTTTGAAGGGAAAACAGGATAAAATATTCATGAATTTAGAAAAGATAAAATATTCTAGAAAGAAAATAAAAATCATACAGACTTCCAAGATAGCACAAAAAGAAAAAAAAATTTGTTTCATAAAAAATTAATGAATTGGGCATCAAAATTTAAAAACTTCAGGTAAAAACAACAAAAAAGAAAGCTATAGACCAATATCTCTCATAAACAAAGGTGTAAAAATCTTCATCAGTCACCATGGACAAGTGGAATTTATTCCAGAAATGCAAGGATGGTTCAATATTAAAAAATTATTCAATGCAACCTATGATATAACAGTCTTAAGAAAAAAAATTATACAAATTGATGCAGAAAAATCATTTGATAAAACCCAACAACAATGTAAAATTAAAAACAAAAAACAAAAAAACCTTTCAGTAAAAGAGTAATTAGAAGAGAATGTTCACATCCTGGATATACAATATCTACAAAGAAAACCTACACCAAACACATACTTAAAAGTGAAAAACAATGTCTTCTTACTACTCAACTTAATAATAGTGGGGCTTTTGAGTGAATTAAGAGAAGAAAAAAGGAATAAAAGGCATATAGATTTGAAAAGAAAAGCAAAGTCTCCCTATTTGTAGATAACATTTTCCAGGTTAAAAAAAAAAAATCTCAAGAAATTTTAAAAATTTCCCAAAGTAATGATTGAGTTGGCAAGGTTGCAGGTCACTAGATAGAAAGTCAACATAAGCCAAAAAATTAATCATATTTCTTTATAATAACAATGAACTATAAGAAATAGAAATTTAAAACACCATACCATCTGCAATGACTCTACCAAAAAGAAAAACAAGTATAAATACTGGACAAAATCTGGATGTTGAAAACTAAAAAATGTTGATAAAAGAAATGAAAGTCCTAAATAGACATCTTATGTTCATATCTGCTTGGTAAATATGTCAGTTCTCTCCAAATTGATTTATAGTTTTAAGGTAATTTCTAGAAAAATGTCAACAAGATACGCTGTAGATAATAGACAGCTAATTTCAAAATTAATATGGAAAGGCAAAGGAATTAGAATAGCTAAAATTAATTCTGACAAAGAATATAGTTGGAGAAATCATGCTACCCAATTTTATGACAGCTACAGTAATCACAACAGGTGTGGTATTGGTTTAGGGATAGAAACATAGAATAATGGAACAAAATAAAGTCCATAAATAGACCCACACAAGGAGGGACAAATGATTTTTGAGAAAGATGCAAAAGCAATTTAATGGAAAAAATAATATTTTCAATAAATGATGTTGGAATAATTGGACAGTCCTATGCACCCACATTGCATACACCCAAAACCTTAGATCCTTGACCTAAATCCTACACCTTAAACAAAATTTAACTCAAAATAAATCATAGATGCAAATATAACATGTAAAATACTAACGTTTTAGAAGAAAATGTAGGATAAAATCTTTATGACCCACTCTTAAGTGAAGAGTTTTTAGACATGATACCAAAATCACAGTCCATAAAAGAAAATGATGTCTCACTTAATACATTTTTTTAAAGAAATACTCTAAGGAATACAATAAGTGACTAAAAATAAGCAACTGACTGGAATATTTGCAAATCTCATATCTAATAAGGAATTTGTATCCAGAATATGTAAATAATTTTTTCAACTAAATCGTGAGAAAGCAAACAATCCAACTAGAGAATGGGCAAAGGTCTTAAACAGAAATTTCATCAAAGAGGATATATGGATTGCAAATCATTCAGAAACATGAAAAAGTACTCAACATTCCTAGACATTAGGAAAATGAATATTTCCTTGTTGTAATGAAAATAAGCCCAGTATTTTAGTTAATAATTTTATGCCAATGTCAACTTCTTGATTTTGATCATTGTACTATGGTTATATAAGATATTATCATTGATGGAAGCTGGATGAAGAGTACACTGGAATTTTCTGTACTATTTAGCAACTTGTATGTGGATCTAAAATAATTTCAAAATAAATTTTTTTTAATTTTATTTTTTATAAACATAAAATATATTTTTTTCCCCAGGGGTACAGGTCTGTGAATCTCCAGGTTTACACACTTCACAGCACTCACCATAGCACATACCCTCCCCAATGTCCATAACCCCCCCCCCCCCAACACCCCTCCCCCCAGCAACCCTCAGTTTGTTTTGTGAGATTAAGAGTCACTTATGGTTTATCTCCCTCCCAATCCCATCTTGCTTCATTTACTCGTCTCCTACCCCCTTAACCCCCCCCATGTTGCATCTCCTCTCCCTCATATCAGGGAGATCATATGATAGTTGTCTTTCTCTGATTGACTTATTTCACTAAGCATGATACCCTCTAGTTCCATCCACGTTGTCACAAATGGCAAGATTTCATTTCTTTTGATGGCTGCATAGTATTCCATTGTGTATATATACCACTCTTCTTTATCCATTCGTCTGTTGATGGACATCTAGGTTCTTTCCATAGTTTGGCTATTGTAGACATTGCTGCTATAAACATTCGGGTGCACGTGCCCCTTCGGATCACTACGTTTGTATCTTTAGGGTAAATACTCAGCAGTGCAATTGCTGGGTTATAGGGTAGTTCTATTTTCAACATTTTGAGGAACCTCCATGCTGTTTTCCAGAGTGGTTGCACCAGCTTGCATTCCCACCAACAGCGTAGGAGGGTTCCCCTTTCTCCGCATCCTCGCCAGCATCTGTCATTTCCTGACTTGTTAATTTTAGCCATTCTGACTGGTGTGAGGTGGTATCTCATTGTGGTTTTGATTTGTATTTCCCTGATGCCGAGTGATATGGAGCACTTTTTCATGTGTCTGTTGGCCATCTGGATGTCTTCTTTGCAGAAATGTCTGTTCGTGTCTTCTGCCCATTTCTTGATTGGATTATTTGTTCTTTGGGTGTTGAGTTTGCTAAGTTCTTTATAGATTCTGGACACTAGCCCTTTATCTGATATGTCCTTTGCAAATATCTTTTCCCATTCTGTCAGTTGTCTTTTGGTTTTGTTAACTGTTTCCTTTGCTGTGCAAAATCTTTTGATCTTGATAAAATCCCAATAGTTCATTTTTGCCCTTGCTTCCCTTGCCTTTGGCGATGTTCCTAGGAAGATGTTGCTGCGGCTGAGGTCAAAGAGGTTGCTGCCTGTGTTCTCCTCAAGTAAACTTACATATGCCTCATGATCAAAGAATTCTACCCAAGAAATGAAAATGTATGTCCACAAAAAGACTTACACATTAATGTTCACAGAAGCTCTATATTTAATTGCTAAAACTTTGAAACAAACTGAATGTTCATGAACTTTTAATTGGATAAACAAATTATTATATATCCATACAATGGACTACTAAATAGCAATAAAAAGAATGAACTACAGGTACATGCTGCAATATGAAGGAATCTCAAAAACATTATGTCAAACAAATGAAGTCAAACACAAAATTGACTTCTGAATTAAAACTGAATGATTCTTTACATATGAAATTCTGCAATAGTCACAGCTAATTTATAGTAACAGAAACAGATCAGTTTGCCTTTGTAGTTGGGGGTGTTGAGGATTTCCTGGAAAGAGCAGGTTTAGAGTGTTTATCTCCATAGCTATTATGGAAACACCACAAGAGCAGAGGACAGTTTGACCCACTCCCCACTGAAATCCAAGCACTTAACACATGCTTGGCACAGTTAGGCATTAAATAAATATAAAAGAAAAATAAGTGAATAGTCATTTCTTTTCAGACTCAAAAGAAGATCATTTTCTCTGCTTTTCTGGGAAGTCTTCTAATTATATTGTAGGTCCCAGTACTCCCCATCTCTTCTGGGACCTCAATCTCATAGAAAAGGCCCTTCTGCACAACTATTTTCATTTCCCCTTTTTTGGGGATTTCTTCACTAAACTATACTATGTAAGTATTCTATATCTTGGTAATATTGGCAGTTATACTAATACATACAATTGTCAAAATTGATCAAGCTAATCACTTGTGATCTGTATTTCATAGTATATACATTATATCTCAGTTTTTAAAAGTTTGAAAGATCTAATCTTCAAAAGAAACTATCTTAACAGAAGAAAGCACATACTGGCAGAAAATATTTGTAACATGTATATATGTCTAAGTTCTTGTATTCATATATAAAGATTTCTTACAATCACTAAGAAAAAATAATTCACTAATTCACTAAAGTAATGGACAAAAGATTTGATCAGATGTTTTACAAAAGAAGACACACCAATGACCAAAAAGCATATGAAAATATGCCTCCCCTCATTAGTGACTGAGGAAATGAAATTAAAATCACAGTGGGATGTCACTACTCATCATTTGAATGGCTAAATTTAGAAAGATGTTGGGGGGAGTTGTGGAAGTTTGAATAAAAATCCATAAAGGAGTGTGGAAGATACAAACTTCCAGTTATAGAATGAATTTCTCATGGGGATAAAATGTACAATGTAGGGAATATAGTCAATGGTATTGTAATAGTGATGTATGGTGATACATGGTAGCTACACTTGTGGTGAGCATAATGTGACACACAGACTTGCCCAATCACCATGTTGTCCTCCTGAAACTAATTTAACCTTGTCTGTCAACTATACTTCAATTTAAAAAAAAGAAAGAAAAAAAGAAAAAGAGACAGAGACAGAGAGAGAGAGTGAGAGACTAACAATAGCCAGTGTTGGCAAGGATGTAGAGCAGCTGGAACTCTCAGACATTGTCCATGGAAAAATAAAAATTTGCAACCACTTTGGGAAAAAGCTTGGCAATTTTTTGGAAGTTAAGCATATGATTATTGTGTGATACAGCAGCTAAACTTATACATATTTGCTCAAGAGATATGAAACTTGTGGACACGAATACTTATATACAAAGGTTTATTATCATTTAGTTCATAATAATACCAAAATGGAACAATCCAAATGCCCATCAATACATGAAAAAATAAGCTGGTCATGGTATAGTCATACAATGGAATACTACTCAGTAATAAAAAAGAACAGACTGCTGATCCATGGGACAATGTGATGACTATCAAAAATACTATGCCATTATGTTGAGCAAAAAATCGTACATATTTTTTCATAACATTTATATGAAATTCTAAATAGACAAACCTAACATATAGTGTCAGAAAGTAGATCAGCGGTTGCTAGGGGTGATGAGTGTTGAATCAAGGACCAAGAGTGTTGATTGCAAAAAGCACAAGGGATCTTTTCAGACTGATGAAAGTGTTTTATAACCTTCACTTTATACAAATTTACATTTAAAATGAGTAACATGGAGTGCCTGGGTGGCTCAGTCGGTTAAGTGTCCAACTCTTGATTTCAGCTTAGATCATGATCTCAGGTTGCGAGATCAAGCCCAGCATGGGACTCCACACTGAGTGTGGAGCCTGCTTAAAAATCTTTCCCTCCCTCTCCCTCTGACTCTCTCCCCTCTCTGTCTCCCTCTCTAAAAAAAAAGTAAAAAATAAAAATAAATAAATGAAAATAAATTTTAAAAAATAAATAAAATGAGTAACAAGTAAGATACCACCTCACACCTGTCAGAACGGCTAAAATTAACAGCATAAGAAACAACAGGGGTTGGTGAGAATGCAGAGAAAATGGAACTTTTTGCACTGTTGGTGGGAATGCAAACTGGTACAGCCACTCTGGAGAACAGTATGGTGGTTCGTCAAAAAGTTAAAAATAGAACTACCCCATGTTCCAGCAATTGCTCAACTTACCCAAAGGATACAAAAATACAGATTCAAAGGGGCACATGCGCCCCAATGTTTATAGCAGCATTATCAACAATAGCCAAACTATGGAGAGAGCCCAAATGTCCATTGACTGATGAATGGATAAAGAAGGTGTGTGGAGGGGGTTGAAGGGAGGGTGTATAACAGAATGTTATTCAGCCATCAAAAAAAATGAAATCTTTTCATTTGCAATGACATGGATGGAGCTAGAGTGTATTATGCTAAGTGATATCAGTTAGTCAGAGAAAAAAAAATACCATATGATCTCACTCATATGTGGAACTTAAGAAAGAAAACAGATGAACATATGGTAAGGGACAAAAGAAAAAAAAGGGGGGGGGGAGGGAAAGAAGCCAGAAGAGAGTCTTAATAATAGAGAACAAACGAAGGGTTAATGGAGGAAGGTTGGGGGGATGGGCTAGATGGGTGATGGGCATTAAGGAGGGTACTTGTTGTGATGAGCACTGAATGATTTATGTAGGTGATGAACCACTGAGTTGTTTTTGTTTCTTTTTAAGATTTTATTTATTTATTTGACAGACAGAGATCACAAGTAGGCAGAGGGGCAGGCAGAGAGAGAGGGAGGAAGCAGGCTCCCTGATGAGCAGAGATCCTGATTCGGGTCTCAATCCCAGGACCCTGAGATCATGACCTGAGCCAAAGGCAGAGGCTTTAACCCACTGAGCCACCTAGGTTCCCCGAACCACTGAGTTCTAGACCAGAAACCAATATTGCACTGTATGTTAACTAAAATTTAAATTAAAAATAAAGTAAAATATAATGAGTAATACTTAGTTGTTATGTAAATTATAATAAAGTTGACTTAAAATTACACACATGTGGGCGCCTGGGTGGCTTAAAAATCTTCTGTTCAGGTCATGATCTCAGGATCCTGGGATTGAGCCCCCTTTAGGTTCCCTGCTCAGCAGGAGCCTGCTTCTTCCTCTCCCTTTACCACTCCCCCCACTCATGCACTCTCTCTCTCTCTTTCTCTCCCCCTGTCTCTCTTCCTATCACTCTCTATCTCAAATAAATAAATAAAATCTTTTTTAAAAATACCAGAAAGGAAATTTCACTTCAGGAACAAAATAAGAAGTCTTAATTAAATCATAATATTAAAAAAAAAAAACACAAAACCTGATGGCATTTATGATTTTGTCTTGCTCTGCACGAGTCAGTCATATTGAACATTTCCTTCTTTGTCATTTTACTGTGAAAATATATTTTTTAACATTTATCTGACTTCTATATATCAATGCTTGATTCTACACCGAACATGTTAATCTTGGTGGCATTACTCATTATTCACTTCTCGAATTAGCATGCACTATAATGATTTAGATTGCCTGTTAGAACACACAAGGACCATGAATGAAGGCAGGATTTTACTATTTTACACCAACTAGTTTTTCTCTATTCTACAGTCACAGAAAGTATCTCATACTTTCTTATAAAATCTTATAAATACATGCCATTTTTTGAAGGAATAAGGAGATTTTATGGATGGTCAGGATAAGTGCTTCATTAGTACTATAAATAAAAGCAAAATTCTTTCCCTGCTGAGTAGTGAATTAGTAATATCATGCTATGTCAAGGAAGATGACCATAATACAATTTTTATCATTCTTCATGCTGCTGTGGGATGAAAGGTATATAAACTAGAGAGAGAAGATTAATGGGAGATGAGATAAATCCTTTCAAAATTCTAAGGGCTATAAGAAAAGGAGCAGACCAACTTTAAATTGCTTAAATAAATATATCTATGTATGTATATTAAGCATACATACAAATATAACAAAATGAACTTGAAAAAAGTTGTGGGCATATCAAAGAGGGATATTTAGTCTTCATATTTAAATAATAAATATTAATTAGAGTTGCCCCAAAAGGAGATAGACTTGGGTAGGCTAATGGAACAAACTCTAATTTCAGAAACATTTAAACAGAAGATGACGGATGGACATTTGCCAAAGATGCATAAAGACAAATTATATTCTGTATAAACTGTTGATTCCTAGGGCCTCTGAATCTCAAAAGTTTCTTTATTGCGTGGTAATATCTAGATTTTAAATGTAGAGATAAAACATTAAAATATGATTATATACCAGCTGCATATACTTTAACCTTTGAAAAGAAAAACAATTTTCCTGACATATAGTTCTTGGTCATTTCCTGGTCAAGATTTTTCTCATCTTCTCCACACTCTAACTTCACAGCTTCTTATCTTTGCTCATCTGTAGGATTTGTGAGTCCTTAAAATCTTCAGTACCCATGTGACTGAATAGTTCTAGTTGCTGAGATCTTTTAAAGTTAAAATAGCATTTTCACTGTGGACCTCATGCCTTAATCTTCACCAGTGATTTCTGAGAAGCAAGCAGGCTTTGCTCTTTTGGAAGGGCTCCAAGGGTCCCAGTGTGACCGCAGAGCAGTCGCACTTTCATCTCTTTGTTTCCAAATAATTCTCTTTAGGAAGCTCAGTGACAGCAAGCACATCAAACACTTTATAACTGTGAAAGTACAACTATTGGAATTAAAAAACAAAACAAAACAATAAGGAGTATTAAGGATGAAGTTGAGAAAATTAGACAAAAGCATTTTATAGACAAAATGGACTATATCAAAGCCACTGACAGTAGCCTCCATATCTGAGGGTTCCACTTCAGCAGTTGCCTTCCCAGTTTCCATACATGGTGAACTGGAACATAGATTTGTAAAGTGTTCTATTAAGGTATAGGAAAATTATGGCCAGTTCATGCCTTTAAGAAGGTTTTCAATTCTTGTATCTCCTGAAACATGTTGTCTCCCAAATATTCCTACATCAATACTCCTAAACCTTTATTGAATACCTGCCCTGTACTCCTCAGGACAATAATCATTATGGGTAAATAACAAAGAAGAAAAAGACACTACCTTGGAGAAGAATCAGACTAATGAGGAAGATGGGGAGACATATGGATAAATACATGTATGTTTAACGGAATGAAGTAGAAGCCATAACAAATGATAGCAAAGTGCTGCAAGAAATCAGAACAGTTTGGAGGGAATAATTTGAGCATCATATTAAGGACTTCTAGGAGGTCTCCAGATAGAAAAGAAGGCAGGACTTTCCTGCCAGAGGAAATAACATGTACAAAGACACAGGGCTTGAAAGGAGAGAACAGTTCAGGTTAAGGCACGAGATTTAGTATGGGTAGAAAATAAGTGTGAAGGCGAGAGGGGATTCGGGTGATGAGAACAGGAAAGGCCAGGCTGTAAAGGGCTTTGTGAAACATAATAGAAGTTTGAACATATAAAGTGTCCTAGGAAAGATAGGAACTCAACATAAGTTTTTAAAGTAAGAAATGCTAATTTTGGAGATGTCAGAAAAATAATAAGAGTACAGAGGGTAAACGGTGAGCAGCACATGATGCAGAAAACAGAGGCCATTCCAGTAGTCGGGAATGATGACAGATGGCCAGGGTCAGAACTAATTGGCAATATTGTTGATTGGAGAGGAGACTCCAATTTCAGAACCCTTTGGAAGAATTTGTAATTATCAGGCATTAGAAGAGGATTAGTGTGGACAACACCATGATGCTGCTGCTGTTTATTCCTCTGGAAAGTGTCAGTGAGGGAGGAAATTTAAGTAGAACTCAAGTTTGCATATATGGAGTTTGTGAAAGCAGTGGTGAAGATATCTAGTAGTCATTGGGAATGCATGGGTCTGTAGCTAAAGAGAGAATTCCTGGCTAGAGATTTGAACTTGAGAAACACCATCCTATAAATGACATTTGAACCCTTAGAAGTGTATCTGAGGGGCGTCTGGGTGGCTCAGTGGCTTAAAGCCTCTGCCCTTGGCTCGGGTCATGATTCCAGGCTCCTGGGATCGGGCCCCGCTTCGAGATCTCTGCTCATCGGGGAGCCTGCTTCCTCCTCTCTCTCTGCCTGCCTCTCTGCCTACTTGTGATTTCTGTCTGTCATTAAATAAATAAAATCTTAAAAAAAAAAAAAGAAGTGTATGTGATCACCCGGAGAAAAATAAGAAGGAAAATTAAAGAGCTGGTTGGAATATGAACAATGTCCTCTTGTACCTATTCTCTAATCCCTCTAGTCTTAACTCTTGAAGGTCTCTGACTATCTTTTTATTCCCCCTAAGAGGTTTCCAGGTATAGATGTAACAGAGACGGAGCTTCTGGTTGCCCACAAACACTGCAGGCAAACATAGTTCATAACGGTGTGTATGTTTTGACTGCTGATCTCTGAGGCACGTGAAATCAGAAGCAACATGCACAGTTTCAAGCATCAGGCCAACAGGAATTCAAATCCTTACTGCATCTCTTAACAACAGAGAGATTTTGGTAAAATGGCACAATCTCCCAACGTTTTGGTTTCATCATCTGTTTCAAAGTGAGAAAGACAGACAGACAGAAGTAGAAAGTATACCTTATCCAGAATGTATGTAAAGTGTCTGGCCAAAACAAGGCTCTCACCAATGATGGTTAAGATAACAGGAGAGAGAAAGAAAGTTGGGGTTGGGTTAACCAAAATGTTTAACTCCTTTGACCTTTAGTTTCTTTATCAGTCAACAGAAGAGGAAATGATACTGAATTTACAATGTTTCAGGGAAAAAGAGACTGTGTGTGAGCATGTGTGTGTGCCTGTGTATTTGTATAAGGATGCAGAGAATATGATTAACACGAATTTAAGAAAAATTGCATTTATATCACATACATTAAATCTGGAAGTAAGAAGTATGAGGATGGTATTAGAGCACAACAAATCCAGGGCACTGGGCATCAACTTAACATTAAAGGCAAGAGGAAGGGTTGCCATCAGTTAAGTCAGAAGGGGAGGTTTTCCCAGAAGTCCTCCTGCAGACTTATCCTTGAATCACATTAGGTGAAGCTGGGTCTATCATCATCCCTACCTGCAAAAGATCCTGGTTAAAAGAGAGAGACCAAGAAACAGATGCCTAACTATAGAGATGGTGGGGGTGGGGGGCGGGGAGGTAATGCTGAAATAGGTGACTGGGATTAAGGAGTGCATTTTCTGTGATGAGCACTGGGGAATGTATGGAATTGCTGAATCCACTAAATTCTACACCTTAAACTGATATTGCACTGTATGTTAACTATACTGAAATTAAAATTGTAAAAGGTTTTACCTCATTTTTTTAGCTATGAGAAATGACTTGCAATGCTCTTGGGGCAACAAGAAGAATCTTTCATTTTATACAGAGGGCTTCTGATACAAAAAAAGTTCCTAAAATTTAAGTGTTCTTTTTCAGTTTTTCCCTTAGTTAAGGATACGCTTCTAATAAAGTGATAGTTGCTACTAAGGCCTAATCAAATGCAAAAGGGAGTTTTTAATCTATTTCAGTGAATTTCAAACATTTTTAAGCTTCAGAATATTTTGTTTAGTTGAAACAGTACAAGGAAACCCAATATGTACAATGAAAAAGAGTAGAGCTTCTCTAGAGGAAGGAATGGAGGTCCCATGTCCCTGAACCCCAGATACCACCTTGCTTCCCACCATCCAACACTGTTCTGCCCTCCTCCAGTCACTGAAGATGCTCCAGCGCCACATTTAGTGCTACCCGAAGCTTAGCCTTTGTGCTGTTGAACAAGCATTCATTCACTTTCCACCTGTGCCAAGTAACATGCTAGACACTGAGGTCAACTTAAAATATAGGTGAGGCCCCTATGTATAAAAGGCTTACTTCCCAGGATAAGCAACAGACATGGATATGGGGGAAAGACAAGTAAAATGAAAAATAAATGAAATGATTTCAAGTCGCATCACAGGAGGGCCAGCTTTGGATGCACTGGTTATGGGAGACCTTTATAAAGCAGAAACTTGGAGAACGAGAAGATACTAAACGTGTGACGAGTATAAGAAAAAGAAGGTTTGACACAAGAAGAGCAAGTGAAAACACAGGAAGCAGGGGTGATTAGATAGATTTGAAAGACAGGTAAGGGCCAGGTCCCACCAGGCCTTGAAAATCATCCGAAAAGAGATTCTATTCTAGGTGTAATGGAAGGTACCTGGGAGGGAGTTTTGAAGGGAAGCCTAAGACATGATCTAATTTCTATTTTAATAAGATCACAGAAATGTAGGGGGGAAAAGGCAAAGCCTATGATTAATATTTTGACAAAATATGTTTTTAGAATTCATAATTATTTTGCCATACTTAAGGTTGGGAGCATAATATTTTTAGAACACTTAAACATAGTGCAGAAAATGACATGGTGAAGTCCGGCACAGAGATGAGCTTCATCCCGGCCCCATTCTACCTTCCTCTGCTGTTTTACTTTTCATGGTAACGTCTTTCTTCTACTAGAAAACTAGGACCCACCTGAGATATATTTATCCCTGCAGCATTTATCAGAGTGTATTCTCAACTAAGCTGGACTCTCTCTAAAGGAATTTTGTTCTGACTGCAAAGAATATATGATTTCTCCCCCTGGTATTTCCCTCTGAATAGGTTTGAATTGGACAGAAACCTAGATGAACTCTCCACTGAAACTTCTTCCCTTACCAGAACTCTCCTTCTCCCTTTCCCCTCTGCCATATTCGTATTTAAAGGAGTGATTACAGAGGTTTGAGGCTCTCAATAAAGTCTTCTGTAGAAAGCATATCTCTTATAAATTCTAATATATTCATGTTTACCTACTTGAAGACGCCGAGGCTCCAACCACACAGCTATAAAGCTTGAACCAAGCCCACGGTCCATCAGAGCGATTCAAATAGCCACCAATCAATTCATTTATATTTCGTCCCTTTTCCTGTGTTTTGACTAATAATTTCTACATAAAAAATTCAGTACGGAAGAAGGATAGGAATTTTTAATAATTGAGTCCTTGCAGAAAATTGCATTTTCTCACACTGATATAAATATCTTGTATTGTGCAGTTCGATGCATGTACACATTTTCAAATGTTAGAAAGGAAAATTTGATGATAACATTCAGAAAAGTTTGCATGTTACGACTTTCTAGGAAATGCAGAGCCAATTTTATTGACAGGTACATAAAATTCGTATTGTTAAAGCAGCAGACCCCTGCTAACCGGATAGCTATTATTCTCAAAAGATGAGGGAAGTACTGCCAGCATTGTAAACCTAATAAGGTGGGTGATGTGGATCAATTTGTACCGTCCTTGACTTTCTGCTTCTATTAGTATTCTGAAAGATCATTAGCCACCTCTGGGATATGTTTGATTAATGGGTTTGGTTAAACAAAAAAGGTGAGGTCAACCGTGAACAGAAATTTAAAAAAAAAAAAAAGGTATATTCCAGAGGGAATGTATGCTTTCCAAATTGCAAATGAGAAGTTCATTCCTTAGGCATGCTCTAATCAATGCAACAGTGTGTTCTTACTGAGATGACCGCGGAAGAGCCTTTCAGACACCCTGTTTAGATTTCATTCAGCCACAGGGTACATATCTGAGGCGAAGATATTAGCACACCTGCTGAGCCAGTGTTTGTTCAGGCAAAGTAAAGACCCCCAACAGCATGCTGTTAATAAACCCGGGAGGGGGGGCAGTGGGGGGGGGACAACAACAACCACCTTGGCTACTCACAGTCGCAAAAATTCTTCACTGTCACTAGAGAAGGTAAAACACGATCTTTTTCTTTTTATAATAATGTACCTTTTAGTGTTTTGTTCTTTGACTAAATACTAACCTCCCTTGCTACTTTCAAGAATGTATTTTAACCTCTCTTCTATGATAGTTGTCCCCTTGATGCTTTCATGAAGAAAAGGCTGGGGCAACACACCAAGAAAAAGGTTTTGCTTTACTTGCCAAAATAAGGCTGTAGTGTTTTTTAACTTCTGGCCTGCTTACTCCCCTAAATTTATCACCCTGCACAAATTAAGCTGATTTTATAAACTGAAGATGCTCTTTCTGTCTATTAAATTCTCCTCAGAGTGAAAGCAATGAGCTTCATTCTATTTATGACACTGCTCTTTACAATTAGTTTTATGATGTATGGCAAGAATGTGTATACTATAAATCCAGTCTGTAATGCTTACATGTCTAGTGATGGTTATGAATCCCTTGAGTAAGACTGAAAATACAATATCTAACAAGTCAGTCTGACTTACACTCTTCATTGCAAAACTATTTAACCCCTTATGTTCACATTTATTTTTGTAGGCCTTTTAGCTAGACCCCAAGATCTAAAATAACTTGTTTTCCAAAAATAAGACAATTATTCAGAGTTTAGCAAAATCAGACTATTCCTGATCCTTTAATATAACCATACAAATACCACTGGCTGACATTTGAATCTCTTGCGTTCATTACTTTAAATAAATAAATACTTTAAAAATATGTGATTATGGAAAAGGAGTTTATGCATTAGAAATAGCTTAGATATGAAGGGCTTGAATTTGTAGCTGAACATGGATCAAATTTTAAATGTAAGAAGAGCTCTCTGCTACCATCCTCTGCCCACAACAGGTAACATCTACTTTTGGCCTTTCATAAAGATTTGGAAATTTGGACAGAAACCTTGTGAGACAGAGCACAACAGATCTCATTGAATTGCAGGCAGGCGAAAAAAAATGTTCCTTACTTAACCCATCACTCAATCATCTTTGTTTTAACCAAGTGCAAGTTGTTGCTCTTTACTAATTACCCCCTTTTTACTGGCTCCTGACCCTTCCTCAGAATGTTGCTGATATTTGACATAAAACTTGAACCATTTGTCCAATTGGTACATATTCATTTCATGATTCTTTGCTCAGAGCAACCCTCAAATCATGATACCCAGCTCCTCGAAGAAACCCAAACAGAGGTTCTTGGACAAGCAGGTAGCTCATCTCTCGATGGCCTGGATCCTCACAAGTTCCTTTTCATTGAACAACACACAGATTTTCAGAGAATGTGCCAGCCTGACATAAAATCCATTTTTTTCCCCTATAGAAGAGCTGTTCTTCTCTCCAAGACTCTAGTATTTCAATGAAGAGACCTCTGAATATTTATGCCAAAGTAAAGAGTAATCTAGGTCTCCAGGTCTCAAAAATCTTGGATTTTTTTTTTTAAGATTTTATTTATTTATTTGAGAGAGAGAGCATAAGCTTCAGGGGGGCGGGGGCAGAGGGAGAGGGAGAAGCAGGCCCTGCACTGAGCAGGGAGTCCAATGCAGGGCTCCAGGTGGGGCTGGATCCCAGCCCCCGGAGATCATGGTCTGAACCAAAGGCAGACGTTTAACCAACTGAGCCACTCAGGCACCCTAAAGCTCCTGGCTTTTTAATGGAGGGGAAAATAAAATGTTCCTTATTCTTTTAGTGAGCCAACTGTAAAAACTGAGACACAGTTAGCTTCTGGATTGGGTTCTTTAGAATTGGTAGGTAGGTGGGCAGATAGGTGTGCGTGTGTGTGTGTGCATGTGTGCGCATGTGTGTATGTTTGTAATTATGTGGCAGATGGCAGCTTCAGTGTAGTTTGTATGTATGTATGGATTCTGTACTTGATGAAAAGAGAAAAAATCGTGTATATCTTTAAAAATAAGGTTGTTTGTAATAATAGCATCTCAAGAATGAAAGAAATCAGCTAATGAGACTACTACAGAGTGAACCTTAAAATCAGGGTGACTGTATTATTCATCCACGATTTCCCACAGACACTATCTGGAGACCCAGAACATAATAGATACTCAAAACACACACACACACACACACACGCATACACACATACGCAGTAGCCTAAATTGAAATAAAATCTCCAAGGTGGATGTGACCTTCAGGAGATCAACCAAATACTAAGACAGCATCTTTTAACAACAAATGAGCAATCAAGCAAATACAAAATAACAAAAATTAATGATTTCATCTTTACATAGCTGCTCCTTTACAGCTATTATAATGTTGGGATGAATCAGTTTTCCCATATGCACCTCTAGGATAAATTATTCATCCTTCCATCTGGAACCAGGTCTTGCATCTGCCCCTCCTTCTCCAAAGATCTCCAGTTAAGACAAATACGCAGAGGATAGAGCCAGGCAAATGGCTAAATAAAATAATAAATGGATGGGGCACCTGGGTGGTTCAGTTGGCTAAGCATCTGCCTTCGGCTAAGGTCATGATCCTGGGGTCACTTCTCCCTCTCCTTCTGCCCCTACCCCCCACTTGTGTTCTCTCTCACTTGCTCTCTCTCAAATAAATAAATAAATTTTTTTTTTAATTTATTTGACAGACAGAGATCACAAGTAGGCAGAGGGCAGGCAGAGAGAGAGAGGGAAGCAGGCTCCCTGCTGAGCAGAGAGCCCGAGGCGGGGCTTGATCCCAGGACGGTGAGATCATGACCTGAGCTGAAGGCAGAGACTTAACCCACTGAGTCACCCAGGCACCTGTAAATAAATAAATCTTTTAAAAAAATAAATGGATAAACAGAATGGTAAAAGAATACATAGAAATTCCTCATTGTTATAAGGCTTCTGCATCATCGCTTTACATGTTCTCTCAGTGAGTTAGGCCGTCTTTCTCTATTCCTGTCACACTGGTGGGGTTGGAAGGAGTTACTCACGCAAGGAGATGTTGATCTCGACAGCCCTTGTGGCAGAAAATGTGGAGCTTAGGACAGTTGATGTCCAGGACCGGTCACTTGGTGATGACAGTAGCCTTCATTAATGCTGAGTACCTGGGAAATTTTATCATTTTCTGCTGTGATATGATAGGTAAAGGATTGGGAATGGCATATATTTGATGGTGAGAGAAAGCAAGTCTTAAAAACAACAACAACAATGGGGCACCTGGGTGGCTCAGTGGGTTAAAGCCTCTGCCTTCGGCTCAGGTCATGATCCCAGGGTCCTGGAAACGAGCTCCACATTGGGCTCTCTGCTCGGTGGGGAGCCTGCTTCCTCCTCTCTCTCTGCCTGCCTCTCTGCCTATTTGTGATCTCTATCTGTCAAATAAATAAATAAAATCTTTAAACAACAACAACAACAACAAAAAAAAGCGAAAGGAATCAAGGCAAAATTTGCCTCCATAAAAAGTATCTATGCTCTCTTCACTCATGTCCCACTGCCTCATAACAAGGCCTAGTGACTTCCCTGGAGCCATTCACTAATGTTTTCTTTGATAATACATTTACTAGAGAAGAAAGACACAAACAAAAGTGGGAACACACCCGTAGATACACAGAACAAATTGACAGTTGCCAGAGGGGTAAGATGGCAAAATGGGTGAAGGGGAGTGGGAGATACAGGCTTCTCATTATAGAATGAATAAGTCACAGAAATAAAACACGTGGCAGAGGGAATATAGTCAATGGTATTGCAACAGCACTGTATGGTGACCGATGGTAGCTACGCTTGTGGTGAGCATAATACAACATACAGACATGTGGAATCACTATTTTGTACACTTGAAACTAATGTAACATTGTGTATCCACTATACTTCAATTAAAAAAAAAAAAGAGGAAACTCTGAATTTTCTCTATCAGACAGTTAAAATTGTGGTGAATGAGCACCCCCTCCAAACATTTGGATGTCATTTAACACAGTTAGATATAAGATTCTTTTTTTGCCTTTACACATTCTATTTTTTCTGATATTCTCCATTTAAGAGAAGCCCCATTCAATCAGTGTTACTTAATAACATTGAAATCACTGATTTATTCATTTATAAGTGGCTTAGCAAGTCTTTCTCTCTCTCCATGCTGTAAATAAGATGCCAGAAAAAGCAAAGCTGGGAGAAAAACGATTTTTAAAAGATATTAGAAATTACAAAAGGATTTAGAGATAGACATGAATTGGGCCCAAATCATTCCCCTTCAATAATCCAATTAGTTGGAAAAGATTCCTATGTGCCCTGCAGCCTCTAATCTTATGGGCAGCACAGCTCTCCACTTACAAATTGTGGATGGAAACACACATGTGTTCCCAGGGAATACTGTCTTGGAAAGCCTTCCCTATTCATCCTAATTATCTACTTGCACTAATAAATGTCTTTTCATTTCCATGAAACCAATCATTCTTTCTAAAGTTGCAAATATGGAGGGTTCTTCCCCAATAGTAAGAATTGTGGTAAGTATTGATTTCGTCTTTCTTAGCCACATTTTCAGATCAATAAACTAATATTACACTTTTGCAGTATACCTTCACAGCTTTGGCAAGAATCACTGATTTGGAACTTTGTCATATGCTTTTTAAAAATGTAAGTTTCAGAGGTGCCTGGTGGCTCACTTGCTGAGAGTTGAAACTGACTCTTGTGTTCAGCTCAGGTCATGACCTCGGGGTCATGGGATGGAGCCCTGTGTCAGGGTCTGCACTCGGGGCAGAGTCTGCTTATCCCTCTCCCTCTTCTCTTCCCCCGACTTGTACTCTCTTTCTCTCAATCAAATAAATAAAATCTTTTTTAAAAATGTAAGTTTCAGGTCTAAGTGTGATGCAAAAGTATAATACCTCAAAAAACTTAAACTAGTTTTTTGTAGGTTATTGAGGCATGACCTTCTTGAGGTTGCTTTGGGTATTTTCTGTCAACTTTGTTTCATAAGTGTCTGGTTGTTTGATCCCTGAAGTGAAGTTTTGAGATTTAATGACTATCAGATAACATACCCATATCCTGAAATGTATAAAGCTGTATGAGCGTCACCTTTCTTTTGTTTTCATCAGTACTATGAAATGTATATGTCTATGTCATTGAAAGAACAAAGAAACTTTCCTTCTGTATGTAGGCAATTATTACTGCTTTCCAAGACACTGAATTGTAGTTGGAAACATTTCACATGCCTCTTCAAAGTTACCTTTTCCTTCCATAATGACATGCCATTAATGTGGGTCTATGTTTCCCCCCAAAGGCACTATAATATCCTTCATGTTTTTAGTCTACATTTACTGAAAAAAGTTAGCAGGACTATTCAAGTTTCAAGCCTTGCTAAAATTACCTAACATAATAGAATTAGGTATATGCAACACAGAATTTTTAAAAACACAGGGTGGGGGGCAGAAATCCCAGTTATAAAAAGGGTTTGGTTACTTTTTTTTTTTATCATGTGCAATGATTCATTAACATGATCTTTGTTGTTTCCACTTAAGATGTATGGAAATTTATTTAAACACTTGGAGATACCTATAGTATGTTTTTTAAATGGTGGAGAATATATGAAGGAAGAATAGACTCTGGACTCCCAAAGCCATAGCTTCAGCATGCATCTACCTAGACTTCACTTTGCTGACTTTATTCAATCAGGATTCAACTGGATTTATCTAATCTTCACTGGGCAGCGGCTATTTGCAAGATACTGTTATTCAGTACTGAATAAAAGATGATTTTTTTAAAAGCTTACTGTTGAGATTATAACCATCCAGGAAAATTAGTAAGTATGCAGTCAAAACTTAAAAAGAAATTAGAATGTAATTAATGTAACAAATAACACTCAAAGTGCTGAGGAGCTTCTAGGAGGGAAGGATTACAGTTAGTTAGAAACATAAATGTGCAAATAAATAAAAAGAAATTAAAATTTGATGGATGCTATGAATAAGGTACAAAATGTTGTGTGTTCAAAATAACTAATAGTGGTCATAAAGGTGGTATAGTTTTGCTCATAATCATACTATTATTGGCAAATCAAATATTCTAACCTAATTCTGATTGCCAAATCTGGGCTCTTAACCATGTTACCCTTCCTCTTTCTGTATGTATTTTCTTATTTAATTCAAATAGTAATGCTGTGAGTTAGATTTCCTTGTCCCTATTTCATAGATGAGGAAACTGAGGCACAAAAGGGTGGAGTAACTTGTTCATAAGGATACCCCTGAGACCTCTGGATTCCATTTACAACCTATCAGATATCTAGGATCCACTAATTTATCTAATTAGAGAGGTTTCTTAAGTGCTTGAAACCTGCTTTAAGTGGGAACAAGATTTACACTTAAACCTCATTTACAGTGTTAATTTGGTAAAATTCTTCCAACCCTGATCCATCATGTCACAGATTTCAGTCTTATGAAACTTAATGAGATTTCTCCGTAAACACATGAAGATAACTGCTTGTATAGCATTATAATGTTCTCTGAATTTTCTAACATAGTTATTAATTTTTCTGGAGAATATTCTCAACTTCATTGGAGGAGAGAACAGGAAGAGAAAGATGCAAACCTCAGGCTGTCTTATCTTCACAGCTCTGTGGAGCCAGGGAATGAATGACCCAATATTATTTAATGTAAAATCCTCTCTCCCAATTGTTGCTGAATACTTTTCTGTGTCCACAAATGTCCACTGGTTATCTATTTTACAGAGTTCCAACATGTTTCACTATGCAGAGGCTCAAAAGAAATAAAAGGGAGAAGGAATACACAAATACATAATGTTTCAGATATGACAAGAAATACAAATATAAGCATTTATGTATTATAAGACAAAAAAGAGTTTTTGTCTTATAAAACATAAAAATTTTCTTAAAATCCAAATTATGTTACAAAAAATATTGAAAGATTTCATTGGGAGAACAAGAGCCAATTGGCCTTTATAAGTTAGGGATTGTGTAAGCATGGATAGAGGGTTGAAGTTGGGAGAGCATTTGACATGTGGGGGGTAGAATGAGTGATCCAATTTGGATGAAGAATGGAAAAATAAAAGATAAGATGTGAGTAGGTAAATTTTTGTGTAACTATAGCTAACTATAAATGTAAGATTGAAGACATTTTATGTAACTCAATAGGTAATCAGGAGTGATTCAAAGTGTTAAAGTGGATAGTCAAATGTTAAGATTAGATTTTCTAGCATGCATATGTGGAAAAGATCAGAGTAAGGAAAAATGACTGCGAAGAGATCAGTATGAAAACTGTATTTCAGACAAGAAATATTGAAGATCATAGCTAGTGTGATGAGAATAAAATGGAAGGAGGAAAGAGAGGGAGGAAGGAAGACAAGAGGAAGTGTAGTAGGAAGGAATCAGTTTTGTTTTGAGGATTAAATAGTAGTTAACTTCCTCACAACGAATGTTTTATTCTGCTTAATTAAAAAAGGGAAGTTATTCAGAAGCTAATGGAATCTTAAAGTGTGGTAGAATGTGAATATTAACAAAAGGAAAGTAGGATAGACAGTAAAATATTCAAATCAGCAAATAACACTGAAGGGGGGAGAAAATAGAGCAATGAAAAGTAAGAACCAAATATAGAATGTGATAAAATTATGTCACTATACTAAATATAAATGGTATGATTATTTCCATTAAGAAAGAAGACACACAGATGGCCAACAGACACATGGAAAAATGTTCAACATCACTTATCATCAGGGAAATGCAAATCAAAACTACAATGAAATATCACCTCGCAACTGTCAGAATGGCTAAAATCAAAACCACAAGAAACAAGTATGGGTGAGGATGTGAAGAAAAAGGAACCCTCATGCACTGTTGTATGGGAATGCAAACTTGTGCAGTCACTGTGGAAAATAGTATGGAGATTCCTCAAAAATTAGAAATAGAAAAAAATTTAAAAATAGAACTATCCTACAATCACACTACTGGGTATTTGCCCAAAGGATACAAACCACTAATTTGAAAAGATATAGTCACTCCTATGTCAATTGCAGCATTATTTATAATAGCTGAATTATGGAAGAAACCCAAGTGTCCATCTATAATTGAAGAGATAAAGAAGATGATAGATAGAGAAATAGATGATAGATGGATGGATGAGTAATGAAAAATTACTCAGTCATAAAAAAGAATAAAATCTTGCCATTTGCAACAACCTGTATGGAGCTAAAAAGAATAATGCTAAGTGAAATAAATCACCCAGTGAAAACCGAATACCATATGATGTCAGTCATATGTGGAATTGGAGAAACAAAACAAACAAACAAAGGGGGGTGGGGAGTCAGACCAAGACATAGACTCTTAACTGTGGAGAATAAAGTGATGGTTACCAGAGGGGAGGTGGTAGTGCACTTGTCATGATGAGCACCAGGTTATGTATGGAATTGTTGAATCACTGTATTGTACCTAAAACTAATATAACATTGTATGTAACTACACTGAAATTACAAGAAAAAACTTGGAGACTATCAGATTGAGTTAAAACTTAAGACCTATATTCTGTTTATAAAAAAATTTACAAAGATTTTAAAAGGTTAAATATGAAAAGTGAGGAAAGCAAGAAAATATGGCAGATGGCTATGGGTAGCAAATTTTGCTTAATCCTTCAAAATTCTCACAAAAAATCTAAAAAGAAGTTTTTTAGCCATAAGCTGGAAAAGTCATATAAAACAAGAAAAAATGTTTGCAAGCTGGAAACAGATTCACCAATGGCAAAAGAATTTGTGGATGCCAGAAAGTAAACCCTAAACTAGCAATTGGGAGAGCCAAGAAGCAACCTGATATGTCCTGCAGAATCCTTTAAAATCTCAAAAACTAGAGACTTATAATACCTTTCGAGGTGGTGATAAAAGAGATAGAGGCTGAAATAAAGGATATTTGAAAGTGATGCCCCTAGATCTCCTGCATTCTATGCTACTGAACTACTGCTCCCAAATCTGATTGTAAGCTGGCCATCTTTTTTCTAAAGAAGCTACCATAGAACATTTCTGGATTGGTGGACACTAGGCAGAGTTTAACATAAGAAAATGTATCAAAAACAGAAATACTAGAAAAATGTACCTCTACTGAATGCTGAGCACTTCAGTTTTCTTGCTTCCTGGGCTCCCAGGACACTTATAGGACATTTCCCTGCAGACAAAAGAAGGATGAATCATCTTTGGAAATATAACACATCCACATCTAACACTGATAACAGGTCCCTAACAGTGAAGCTTATAGTGGAGAAGTTCTCATCCACTCACTCAGAGAGTCCATTCATCCTCCTTTAAATATTAGCAGACAACTATGAACTGCAGAAATCCACAGAACATCCCTAACATGAAAAAGATCAAAACAAATAGTAAAATAATACTTTTTAAAGTAGAGGACTAATTAGAAGTAAATTTCAAAACATAAAAGTAAAAACTATCTCTAACATCTTCAAGTAAGAAGTAAGATTAGATACTGCATAAATAAAGAATAGGATGCCATAAAAAATAAATGCCTGGGGCGGGGGGAGACAAAGGATATACTAGAAATTGAAAAAAATGATAGTTAAAATGGCAAACTCAATGGAAGTTTTGGTTAAAAAGTGATAAAATGTCTCATGAAACTAGAGGAGGAATAAAAAATAACATAAGAAATGGGGACAAAAGAAAATCATAAGAATAGTCCTGTTTTCCCAAAATCCCAGTTATCAGGAACTCAAGAAAGAAAAAATGGAGAAAAAAATCATGATTACAATAATTCAAAAGAATTTCCCACAACTAAAGTTTCCAGATTTAAGAAGCCCATCAAATGCCCAACACAATGGATGGAAATAGACACACTCCAAGGTACAACATTTTAAATTTTCAAAGACAAAGAACAAAAAAGAACACTTATATTGAAGAAAGCTTTCATTGAGGAAAAAAACTGGATCACACACAGGACTAGGAGATACTCTCAAGTTTCTCAAGAACAGCACTAGAAGCTACAAGATCATTAAAGAATGATTGTCTCCCACTTAAAATTGTATGACAATTATCTGTCAGCTTTAAGGATGAGATAAAGACATTTTCAGATCTGCAAATTCTCACCTATTTTCCCTTTCACACATACTTTTGCAGAAAGCTACAGGATGATGTGTTTCTCCTAAACTAGAAGGAAAAAAAGGGAGCATGAACAAGAGAGTCAGCTGGGGATAAAGTCAAAAGAAATTCTCAGGATGAGAGTGAAAGGAAGTGCCCAAATGACAGTTGTATGAAAGCAAACCAGCTCTTGTGGCACACGTCAGTGGACTCTAGAAGCGGTTTCTTCAAAATTAATTTGAGGACATGTAAATAATTGACAAAGATTTTATAGGTTGAAAAATAAAATGTACATGGAAAGCTATGTGAAAGCTTATAACAACAACAAAAGGTTTTAGAAGAGAAAAGTGATCCTACTTTTCTACAAGACTTAATTTATAACATCATGATAATGATGTAAACACTAAGAACTCTAACTAAAATTATGCTGTGATTTAATTATAAAAGATGATGGAATGCGAAATGTGTGGGATGAGAGGAGAGACAAGAAGGGTAAAAGCTAAATCCTTATCCTTCATGGTTGGAAATCAATATATGAAACTGAAAAATCAACAAGTAATATTGCAAGCAGGTTATATTGAGTTACGGAGATAAATATCCAAAGAATCAACTGAAAGGGCTCCAAAAGAATGTATTAGGGGAAAGAGAATGGAGAATCTCTGAATTGATGCTTTTAAAAAAAAAAAAATTTTAAGTTATTCATTCCTTAAGCTACGTGTGAGTATAGTTTAACTGCATATATATGATTTTAATAAAAATGAAAACTTAGAAGAAAGATGGGAAGAAGATAATAAAGGAAGGATGGAGGGAAGGAGAGAAGGAAGAAGAGAGTGGAAAAGAGGTAGGAGGAAAGTACGAATGTCCATGTTTTTATCAAATTATATGAATTTTATGGTAAAGTTATCAAACAGGATGTAGAATAACATAATGTAATGAATAAAAAGAACAAATTTAAGGTCATTTTTTGTAATCTGTACAATCAATATGATTTCATTCAGCTCTTTTATTCTTTTTCTGTGGAAAAACATATTACTTTTCCAAATCTCTTGTAATAAATCTAATTCTTGGCTGGCACTCTGCTGTGGCCAGAATGAAAAAGACAATATGTCTTCCTGGCTTATCCATTCAGATAAAGCCATGTTATTGTTCTAACATTATATATGAGCTGGATGTGAGTCTGGAAGGCAATTTTTTTTTAATTTCAGGTTGGGCCTAGGTCCAGTTTAGGGCAGTCTTTAATTTCGCCAATCCTCCAGATAATTCTTACTTACCATTATTTCTAAAATCTTATTCATAAGTTATTTTACTCATCAATTATATTTTTCACCTCTTTATCTATTGTAAAATTACATCCATTTAAAATTAATCTTGGACTCTATAGAGTTTAGGTTAAAGTTTTCAAAATTTCCCAGTTGATGGAGGTGGAGGGATACTTTATAATTACAGGAATTAGCCAATGCAATCTAAAATGTGATCCCCATCCTAAGAATTTGCACATATCAGTATGTTAACCAGCACACTTTCATTTACAAGAACATAAACTCTTTCAGCTTAAGCATAAATAGATATATACACAGACAGATGATACATACATACATAGGCAGATGATGATAGATGATTGATAGATTCATTTAGTTTTTTCTTAGACTTGAAAAGCGAGATGCACAATGAAATGTAGAGAAGCTTTATACAACTGCTATAAGGAAAGACACTTTCTTTTTTTACCTGAATCACATAATTTGTCATTTCTGCCTCTCAGGGTGCAACTGCTTTATTTATTTATTTTTCTCTGAATAGATCAGCTTTCTTTTTCCTTCTGTCCACCCAGTAAAAGATGATCCATTGTTCCTGAGCAACCTGTGTACACATCTGCATAGGATAATTACTTCTGGGAATCCCAATTTCAAGCTCTGAAATGAGAGCATCTGACCCAATTGGGGTCTGAAGTCCAGAGTACAAACTTGAGTCCAGAAGTCTATTCCTGAACAGTGAAGGGGCATTTCTCAGGGAAGTAAGGCGTACATCAAGGACTCCAGATGATATCTACTACACTGCAAATAAATGCAGTTAGGTCATACAACAATATTTTTAGTATATTCTAACTCATCATTGACATTATTGGTCTGCACACACCATCTTATTTTTCTTGTTACCATTAATTATTTTGCAGTGCTCTTTGAAATAAAGAAAAATGTACTCACATGCTGCTACATACATAATAGGGGCAACTAAAAGAACTCGTCTATGCACTCTTCTAATTCAATGTCTTTCTTCGATCTTTCATCCTTTTCCTTCAGTACTTGACCTTTTAACTACTTTCTTGTGATTTCATTGCTTGGTTTATTATAATCAAATTAACATCAGGAATCGTTTATATGTATTTTTACGTTCAACTTTTCAAATTGAAAAGAACAGTGAAGTTTATAATACAGAAGAAACACAAAACTTTTTGCCATAACGTTATTAATTCTAATTATTAATTCTATTATGATTTATTCTGGTGCATGGTGGGGTTTTTTCCCAATCAAACACTTCCTGGCACACTCCTTCATTTTTACTTTGCCTCTCACAAATCTCCTTTTATCTAGTTCATCCTTTCGTTCATTCAAAATATTTATTTAAGTATCCAATATGTGTGAGGCACTATTTTGTGAACCAGAAAAAGAATAGAGACAAAGTCCTACATGTCATTGAATTCATATTCCAGTGATGAGGAAGAATGACAGTAAGCAAGTAAACCAACAAATCAAATAAGTGATAAAAATGAGAATAAGTTATTTTTTTATTGGACAGGAAGAAGTAAAACTGTCTTTATTTGCAGATAACATAATTACATATGAGGAAAATCCCAAAGATTATACAAAAGAGCTGCTAGAATTAATAAATTGAGCAAGATCTCAGGATATAAGGTCAATATATAGAAATTAATATTTTTCCATTGCATCTATTTCTTTTTAATACAAATAATAGAAAAGATTTTACTATCCATTACTTACAGTTCTATGCTGAGATTCAAATTGCGTAACGTTTTACAGAGTGATGGAGGGTCACTTCCAAATAATCAGATCTGGATGGCAAGAATGGACCAATCATGTTGAGATAAAAAAGAAGAGCATTTCATGCAGTAGACTGTTAGTAGAGAACTTGCATGTGGCTAGAACCTAAAGAAGTTTTCTGTAACTGGGGTGTGGTAGAAAGGTATAGAGGCGAGGTGGAAGACGTAGGCAGGGGTCTGACTTCTGTATGCCAGAGTGAGAATCCAGATTTTACTCTGATGAAGGAGAGGCCATCGGAGTATTTTAAGCAATGGAGTGACAAGGTTGAACTTACATGCTTGAAATATTGACTTACTTTGTAAGTATGTATAAAATGGAGTAAATGATAAAGCAAATATGGGGGTGGGGTTATTTCGTTGTTGTCACTATGTGTGTGTGCTCTAATCAGGCACAAACTTGGTGAAAGATATCTGGATTCGTATAGGTGATTATCCAGTCTCATCTGAATTTGTGCTGATGTGTTATACATGTCAGCACTTTCTAAGATAAAGATCTAAAGTTCTTATTTTCTACATGAATTTTAATGTTGCTGTCAACTGTATATTTATTCATTCAAAAACAATTGTGCAGTCTCTGCTGTGGGCCAGAACCCATACTAATTATACTGCACAGACAACATGGTGAGCAAGACCCAGAGCCTGTCTTCAGATAGTGTACCATTTAATGAAATTTTTGTAAATGCCTTTACCTCCTTAGGGAAATAACAGAGAATCATTACATTTAGATGTTTCCTCTAAGTATATGCAAGCCATCTATTCTGTTAGAGAAGACATAACAAAACCTTGACTCCTTTTCCTGAACCTTTCTTGAACCCAGCCGATGCCTCTCCATGGGTAAACTGATGGTCTCTCTGATGGCTGCTGGCCAGGAAAGAGCTGTATACCTCTGAGTATGTATAGGGCCAGGATCTACGAACACCTTTATTCAGTGTTTCACAGTTTAGATTGTTCTTTGTTGTAGGTAGTGCTTCCAAAATCAGGCTTTTGGAAACTTTCCAACCTTTATTTTTGAGAAACAAAAATGCCATAGCCAAGTAAATTTCCCAAGCAGAATATATAAACCTTTCTTGGAAATTTTTAGGAAGCATTAAAGGGTTTTATAAATTCTTTTTAAAACTTACTTTGTTTAATCCGTTTTTTGGTATCACTAATGTACATAGAAATATCAACAGAAATATCTGCCAACTTCATATATGTCACAAAGATTCTTACACACGTGATGAGAACTGTGGCCCTTTTGATCTACACAATCCCTCCCCAGCCCACACAAAGACACACACACACACCCAAAGTCACTGCTTCATATACAGCAACACTGTTAATAGAGCTCTGTGTACAAGAAGGTGTGTATTTTGTTTTGTTCTCTTTTGACTTGTAGTGAGCCACAGGAAGCAAGTGATTCAGTACAGGAAAAAATAACTCATTTACTTTCCTGTAAGAGTCAAATTTGAAGGATTGATGAAGATTTCTAAAAGAGTAAAGTTACCATTTATGAGCAAGCATTGTTCACCATCAAAAAATAAACACAATTTCATCAGTTTTGTGACTCTAAAAACACTCTCTAATGTGAGCATCTGAATTGAATTTAGCTATGAGATTATGAAGTTATTAATTATTAACACTCTTAAAAATAAAAGTATTAAAATAAGATGCATTTTGAGACTCTATCCTCTATGTGCAACCAACTTTCATTAACTTTTTACCTAATTAAAGGTTCTCATTACATTTTTTGTGATTAAAAAGTAGAAAATATAAAATTCAATAATTATCAGTATCAAACGAGGGGCATTTTACCATTTAAGTCTCTGTTGCTTATACACCATCAATGCTGTGATGTTTTATCATATCAGTTAAAAGATTCTTTTTATCCCCCACAGGGATGGATATAAGTGAAGCATGAGTATTGGGGACTTTGATGCTAATGTAAAATACTTCCTAGGAAATAAAACCCCAGTGCACCTAGGAAATAAAATTTTAGCTCAGCCTATATTTATTATGACATTCTATGGCTTAGGTTTTATGGATTCAGGGTGAGAAAATCATTAAAAAATATACTTGTCATATTAGGGGATCTTTTAAAATTACTTCCCTCAGAGACGGTTATTAACAATATGTTTAAAAACCTCTTCCCCTGACCATCTTATCATTACATAACACATGATATTCTATAGTTTAAACTAGAGAATTCGGTATTTGAAAACGTTACTGTTGTCGGGACAGACTCCTGAGTCATAACTTCTTTAGTCCCTGAAATTTTCCACCAAATAGGAGGCTGTTTTTCTTCTCTTTTTTTGATCTGCAAACATCCCCACTTCCTCTCAATCCAGTTTACTTACTGTCAGTCATCTGCAGGTTTTCAGCACATCTAAAAAGAGAAAGTCTGACAGTTAAATAGCTAAAAAGACTCTAACAAGATAAAATAAAAAGTCAAAGCCTAGGACCCGAGGCCAAAGAAACAAACGCAACTAAGGCTGGAGTTTTCCAGTGAAAATATCTGTCCAAAGAAAAATTCAGAGAGCTTTACTTGATATGAATATTTTATTCAGCAAGAAACTAAATGTTCGGCAAACAGGGAGACTTCAAGCCTAAATTGGTATGAATTTCAGAGGTAAGACATTACAGGCTGGCTTATAAAGTGAAAATGAGCAAGTTGTCTAATCTTTACAATGATTGGTGTTTAGAATAAGGGTTTCCAGATGGAGGGGTTGGTTAAAAGTGATTATCTTATACCATTTTAGGAAGATAACTTAAGTTTTATTTATGAATGTCAGAGACACTTACAAGAAATACCCTAAGTTTTGTTCATGTTCATGAAATAAGCTAGATTTAGTTTTGCTTACATGGCTTAAATGGTTTTGTTGCTTGGGGGATTTTGAAGCCTGGTCTCCATTTTATTTTAACATATCTGAGAAATCTAAAATTCAAAAGCAAGGTCTTATCGTGTAAAGACATAAATATGCATTTTATCTTTCCATAATAGATCATCTCTAGAGTACTTTTCCTACTTAGAGATCATAATTATATCCATCAGTCGCTCTGGGGCAGTATCATCAAGCTGATAAGACACTTGCGTCTCTGCAATCACACTACCACAGAAACTGGGAAAAAACTCAGCTTCACAACAGCTCTGCCTCTGAGCCTGTGAGACAGCCATTATCTCCATGGCAATCTGTATTTAAGACAGCCATCCAATCTTCATCTTTTTTATTCAGTTTTTATTATGTTTTCATATAACTATATTGGAAAGTAGTTGCTTTAATCACTTTGCCTTTATTCTTTAAGTTAGGTTTCTTCTAATTATATAGAAACAAGTTATTCCTGTGGAAATAAATATGTTTATATATATATATTTGTAATATATTAAATATATGAATACAAAATTGACATTTGAATAGAGCTATTATGTGAAAAAAAACTGACCAACAGAAACAAAATTATTTAGAAAACTAAAAGGTACAGATTGCAATTACATATAGATGCAATACATAGAAAATCTACATGCAAAATATAATTGATGTTTGCATAGCATCATTATGTAGATGAAACATCAACCAAGAGAAAGTATAAAATTCTTCAGGCATCCGACAAATACTGATTACAATAAAACAGAGTTTTTGACTTTTAGAATGTGTAGTGATTTTCTGGTGTTTCGAAGATACATGAAAAGACAAAATTTTCCATTATATTGGTATCAGCACTACGCTTTTTCTAAAGATTGACGTCATTGTTTAAATTACTTTCTTTTCTTCTCTGAATGATAAAACTTCTAATGTTCTGCTAAGAGCAAACTGTATCTATCCAATCATTTCAATCTTCAAAGTAAAAATTCAGGAAAATTCTTCTTCTCAAACTCATGTGTGGATAATAATGTTTTATGAGACACAACGAGTATGCTTTGCTTTCAAGTTTCCTTGCTTGGTCTCCAGTGCAATCAGGTTTTGTTACTGGGTCATACAAATAAAGGGTGTGCCTGAATACAGAAAATATAGCTAATTTGAGAAGGAAATACATGTTACAGAAAAATACAGAGAAGTTCTGAAAATTTGTACCATGATGATAAAGCCAAATGTATCTGAATGCATAATGGATTTCAACCATAAATCTAAATAAATGTTTTGAAGGTTTTAAGTATACAGAAACATTGGGCATTCGTATGAAGGAATTGCATGGCCATTAACACTCATGTACATGTACATATTTTAAGAGTATTTAATAATAAACATATTATATCGGTGCACTGCAAAATGGTATGTATGTGTACATGCTATGGGTTCCCAGCATTATTAGCATGAGGCACACCCTGTAAGCAAACTGAGAAAGTAAAACATGACCGGAAGGGAGTGTACTAAATAATAGGAATGGTTTTCTCTGGCTTTCGGGTGATTATTTTTTTCTTTTTTGTGTTTCTATAATTTCCAAAGTTTCTACAGTGGTTTTAATTCTTTCATATCATCCAAAATTTAATAAGCATTACTTTTTAAAGCAAAAGAAAAATAATACAAACAATATTATACAAAAAATAGCCTTAATACCATCTCCATAGTGTTATTTAAGTTATAATCATTATCCTACATTTGTATTTTTTTCAGTGTATTTTTTCTATTATCGATTTTCTATTACCAAACTTAAGAATTGTCTTTTAATTACCTTCTTAGTACTGCACTGAATATTTATCCTATACTTTAATGGAGCATTTCCTGGTTTTGTTTTGGTTTTTGGTTTTTTTGTTTGTTTGTTTTTTTGTGCTAAGTAAAGAATGAGTGAATGAAGAATGGAAGGCATGAGTCATTTTGTGCAGAGTTTTCTTCATTCAGTTTTGTCCTCTATTTTAAGATCAAGACACACAAAACATATCCCAAGTTGTCAAAAGCTGTTCTAAACACCCAAGAAGACATTATTTTTGTATAGTAGAGTCACAACCATCTTAAGGAAAAGAGTCCTCCTGTGGTACTTCTATAGTGAAAAAAAAGAATATCTTTTTTCCTCGGTGCTGCAAAGATGACACAGTGTTTTATTTCCAGGAAGTTTTGGTTTGCAGAATGTTGTGGGGAAAAAGTTGTGCATAAATGTATTTACCTAACTTCCTTAATTAGTTCAATGAATAGCTGTCAACGTGGCTGAATGGCTGTGTGCAGCATCTGAAATTTCTCAAAGGGCAATTGCCGCCATAACGGGAATGACAGCGGCATTCTTACAAGAGCATTATCATGAGCAAGAGGCCCCACTGACAGCTGCATGAACAAATAACTTGCAGCAATAATGTCCTACCATCGCTATAACCTCTCACCTTTGCGAGCTATTGCTTTGTTAATTTGCTAATCTTTTTTTTTTTTTAATCGTATTCTGTGGATGGTGAAGGTGACTTAGATACACATTGGCATACGGATGAGGAGTGTTAATACAGCATCCTACAGTCAAATGGTCGATCACAGATGTTATTTTCATTCTATAAACAGAGTAACAGCATAGACCTGACTTTAGTTTATATAAACAAAGGATATTCCAAAAATCTGTTGTTGAACTGACGGTCATCCGTTGACCCCAAAATAGGAAGTTCTGTGTCTCTAGCAGTCATGCCACATTGTCCTGGAGTTCCAAAACAGGTAGCTTGATTCAAGCAATGGTCACCATCCGTGTACATAAAAGGCTGTTATTCCTTGGCATTTCACAGGAAATGGGAATGTTTGACTTTCCAGCCCAGAGTTTCCAGCCCAGAGTAGTCATCAATTAGAAACTTCATCTTACCCAGACCTGCAGGCTCAGTCAATCCTGCTGCTGGTTGCAAGGAGCTGGTGGGAGGAACCCAGATTTTCACCCAGCAGCCTGGCGTTTACTCCTCGTGCTGGTACTTCCACTATACACTTTTGTGGCTACTCTGGCGAAAGGATTTTGAAATTTTGCTTGTGACCTTTTTTTTTTTTTTTTTCCTCCTGTTCTTTCCGCTAGTCCCAGCAGTGATTCTCTGATTTGTTTCCTCATACTGAATGCCTACTTGGATGGTATCAGTTTTGCTTTTTTTTTTTTTTAATTTTATTTATTTATTTGACAGACAGAGATCACAAGTAGGCAGAGAGGCAGGCAGAGAAAGAGGGGGAAGTAGGCTCCCTGCTGAACAAAGGGCCTGATATGGGGCTCGATCCCGGGCTCGATCCCAGGATCCTGGGATCATGACCTGAGCCAAAGGCAGAGGCTTTAACCCACTGAGCCACCCCAGGCCCTCCCTCAGTTTTGCTTTCTATCATTATCATGGGTTTCATAACATGCCCCAGGCCAATAGCCTGCCCCCCTGGGCCCTTTCCTACAGTCTCCTATTCCCATGGTTCACCTTCCAGCTGGGAGACCAACTGAATCCTTGCTTGATTGTTCTTTCTGACTTCCAGGGCCAGCCTATCCAAGCTCCTGAGCATCATTTTACTCTCACTGAAAAGCTAGCATTACTCTTTTTCCTAGGGTCCTCATCTTTTTCTTGGCCAAGGCAAGCAGCTTCACCACCGCTCCATGTGTGTGAAACCACTCAATTCCAATTCTCTCCTCAGGCAAACTAGTCCTAAACATAACAGCTTATCTAACTTAACTCTCCCCAATCTGAATACCAACTGCATTCCAGATTCACACCCAGCTCTTTCCAAAGGGACTTTTCCTGTCCAAAATAAACCCATGACTGTTCTCTGTATTTGGGATATGAGTGTACAAACTATATCCACTTTATGCCTCTGATCTGGAATATTTTCCCTCCAGACAATAGGAATCGTCTTCAAGACCTAAAAGCAGAGATGACAGTCTGCCTACAATTGAAATACATCTTGTAGCCACACAATAGCCAATATTTAAAAATTGAAATTTTTATGTAAAAATTCAGATGTCTACTTTCACTTGAAAACCCAAAATGTCTGGTTACACCGTTCCTCATGGCAACAACAGAGTGTCCATGGCACCCTTTCAATGGGGCAGGGAATGTGCTCCACGGTCTAACCCAGTTTTCATTTCTCCCTCTTTCTTAGACCAGGCCACTGCAGGCCTTCCAACATTTCCTCTCTGACCTAAGAATTAAGTTCTAATAGCAAAGACTAAAACATCCATTCTGTGGGGGGAAGTCTCAACATTTTCTGTAATAATTCTTTAATCTACACAAAGTCAATCACAAGTTTGTCTGCCTTTAATAGAATGGAGAACATTAGGAGAAGGAAAGGAAAAATGAAGAGGGGGGAATTGAAGGGGGAGATGAACCATGAGAGATTATGGACACTGGGAAACAAACTGACGGTTTCAGAGGGGAGGGGTGGGGGGATGGGTTAGCCCATTGATGGGTGTTAAGGAGGGCATATATTGCATGGAGCACTGGGTGTTATACGCAAACAATGACTCTTGGGACACTACCTCAAAAACTAACGATGTACTGTATGTTGACTAATATAACATAATAAAAAATTAATTAATTAATTAGAAAAAGAAATTTTTGGCCAACTAGGAAAAAAAAACAAGTTTGTTTACCTTTAATTATCTTTATTACTATAATTTAACCAATGTTTCTTGAATCCTGTTTTGTAGCAAGCATTAGGTAAGGGAACGTGGATAAAGAGAAGAGTTCATAATATAAAGTGTATGATAGAAATCTAAATAAGTAATTATAATGCACTGCAATAACAGAGATATTTGCAAAAGGCACTTAAAGAAAACCTCTAGCCATTAGATGTGCCGCTAACTTCTCCACATGTGTTATAGCTAACTTCTCCATAGACATTATTAATAAATGCCTAACAGATTTGATGGCCTATATAAATTTGGTTTTTATAAGAGTATTATAAATATCTACATTATTATTTTAGGATGTAAATTCCTAGAACTTATCATTGAACTTTTGCATGAATTGTAAAATATCTCCATCAGTTATCATGAAGAACCAAGAAACAAATACCACACTTTAGGATATAATTGAAGGTTTTTTTATTTCTAACCTATTATTTATCTGGCGATCTAAAGAAGTATTTTGGATGTTTGGGTTAAATGTTCTACTTGATAGATGTTATATAAATCCGTTGTTACAACTATCAATGTTTCAGAATATTTTTCAAAAACAGAGATACCTACTTATTTAAGATTTACTCCAAGTAAAAATTATGTGAACTGTCTCAGTTTAAATTTCTGGAATTTAAAAGTAATGCTAGGAATTATTACTATAATTCAAACATATTAATTAGAGACAATTCTGAACTTTAGTTTTGGATTTTTATTTCAGTAAAGGCAAGATCTACCTCCCCCTGACTTTCACCCACTAATGTTCTTACCTTTCACCACACCTTTAAAAATGTGAAATATTTGAAAAGCACTACCACATCTTCCTCACCAACCCACTTATTCAATAATTTTCTGTGAGAATGTCCTTTGATTAGTCGTGTGATTTGAATACTTCATTTTTATGCCACCTTCCTCCATGAAAGTCCTTCTACTTTATAAACATTCTCTGTGACATATAACACTCAGAATGAATGATTAGATATGATAGATATGCTATATGATTAGATGATAATTTTGTATATATGAGAAACCTGTAATTCTAACAGCAGCATTAGTGTTAAAACCATGAATTTTTATGAGATTTACTCAGAATTCAACCCTTTTCATGATATGAAGGCCCTGAGGACTAATGAGTCCTAGAATCATAAACTCATCACTTGATCATTTGATCCAACACAGAGCTTTATATTGTTACCAAATAATCAAATTCACTTTTGCAGAAAATGCCTTATTGTTGGAAGTAACTGATAATTATCATAAGACTGATATCAAGGAGGAAAATCTAAATAATGTCAGATCAATGTTCATTTCGTTGATAACTGTATGCCATTTTATCCAGTGAATAATTAAAACTTATTTAAACTTGTGATAGACTGAATAATGGCCCTCCTCAAAGATGTTTATGTCCTAATGCCTAGAAGCTATGAATGTTGCCTTACATGGCGAAAGGGATTTTGCAGATGTGATACAGTTAAGTATCCTGAGATGAGGAGATTTCCCCAGGTTACTTGGGTAAGCCCAGTGTGATCAGAGTTTTCATAAGGGTCAGAGTCAGTGAAAACAATGTGACAGCAGAAACAGGGGTCAGAGTAATGCAAGAAATTCAGATAGCCTCTAGAAGCTGAAAAAGGCAAGGAAATATATTCTGCCTTCTAGTCTCCAGTAGGAACACAGCCCCAACAACCCACTTTGGAGTTCTGACTTCCAGAACAGTAAAAAATAAATGTGTGTTGCTTTAAGCCACTACATTTGTAATAATTTGTTACAGCAGCAATAGGAAACTAATTTACTTTTTAGGCCAAATGCTCTTGGTTAAAAAAAAAAAAAAATTGTGTTCATCTAATACATGTTCCCGAGGGCAGAATAAAATACAATTTTTATGTATTCTGAAAGATATTTATTAAAGAACGTAAAACTTTTTTCATCTTTCAATAGTTCCTTAAAAATTTTGGCTTTTTCCAACCCTGGTATACTTTATATGTATTATATGGTAAGAAGTTTGTATGCTGAGCATGATTTTCTTCAGATTTGTCAAAGGTTTTGAACAAGTAAAATATATTTCCAAAAATATGATATTTGGTTCCTAAGACCAAAAAACTGAATGTACAATCAGTCTGAAATGTTCTTAAGAAGACTCATTCTCCCCATTAATTGTTAATTCATTAATTAAATATTAACATTAATTATTAATTATTCAGAAATATTTATCATTTTATTATCAACTCTTCCTAAATGACAATTTTTGGACTTAGTAACCTTTTACAATAATAAAGAATTTAAAACTTTGTTTAGAATAATAGAAGTATGTCAAATAAGGATCACATAATTAAGATGTTTGGAAACTATAAAGTGCTATGAGATATTTATTTATTTAAGACATTATCCATAGAAGTAATGTATTTCTAATGATCATAGAATGCTTCAGACAGAATTAGAAAAGCATTACTTAAAGGTGTCAATCATTCATTTCCTGGAATGTTCTAGGATTTATTAAATAATATCGATTTGTGAAATCAGACAGAATTGGTGTGTTTACCTTTCATTAACATGAATGTAACTGCACCATTAGTCAAAAATATTAATCACATCGATTATCCTTAAGCAATTTCTAGTGTATTAATGAAAGCATAAGTATTCATTTTTTCCAACTATTCAATAAGACCACCTGTCAAATTAAAAACAAAACAATAAAGTCTACAAAGTGTGATGAAACAATAAAATCATTTCTTATAATTGAACATTCCAATGGACTGCATAAATATTAACCTCAGGGATAGATCTTTTAAGCTCTACATCTGGCTGTCACTAAAAACACTCCTTAAATCTACTATTAACAATCTAATTATGGCTTTATCCCTATTTATGTCAGTTTGTAGGAAAAAATTCTTTTCTTTCTATGCTTTTCTCCTTGACTCTCTCTCACACCATTACTGTACTCATAACACTTCTGACACCAGGCAAGTGGTGTTTTCTCCCCACAGCAAGAAATTCTACAATACAAGCTGGATGTCCTATAATTTAACTTAATTCTGACACTGTCTACCTGGAGATAACATCAGATCCTACAGGTAAGAATGCAGTCCCACAAAACTATCTTCCACTTGAGATACCAGTAGCAAGTAAAAGGTCTCCAGGCTCCCCACAACTTCTATCTGACTTGACTACAAATTGGAGTTTCCCATTAGCATCTCCCCCTTGGATCTGATTATTTGCTTAGAGCAAGTGACAGAACTCAGGGAAACATATACGTATATTCATCAACTTATTGAAGGATACAATAAAGGATGCAAATAAACAGCCAGATGAAGAGATACATAGGGTGAAATCTGAGAGGGTCCCAAGTACAGGAGCTTCTGTACACATGAACTTGGGGTTCATCACCCTTTGGATCCATCCACACAAGTGTATGTGTTTACCAACCTGGAAGTTTTCCAAACCCTGTACTATTGGGATTTTTATGGAAGCTTCTTCACAGAGGCATAATTAATTATTAACTCCATTTTCAGCTCCTCTCTTCTCTAAGTGTCTAATCATGGCTTGGTCTTTCTGGTGACCAATTCCTATCCAGGAGCCCACTCAAGGCCACCTAATTAGAACAAATGACATTCTTATCACCTAGGAAATTCCAAGGCATTTAGGGGTTCTGTGTCAGGAATGGGATCAAAGACCAAATATAAGGGCACCTGGGTGGTTCAGTCAGTTGAATGTATGCCTTCACCTCAGGTCATGATCTCAGGGTCTTGGGATCAAGTCCTGCATCCAACTCCCTGTTCAAAAGGAGTCTGCTTCTCCCTTGTCCCCTCCCCTCACCCCCACTCATGTGTGCAAGTACGCCACTCTCTCTCACAAAAATAAATAAAATATTTTTTTAAAGTTATTTTTAAAAAGACCAAATATTAGAACAAAAGATGTTGATAATGCTCTTGTGACTTTGGAATTTACAAGGGTTCAGAAGCCCTGTGTTAGGAACAAGGAGAAGATACCTACATATACATATCTTACAATTTTACAGATACTTACTACAAGTACTCCCAAATCACTCAGCCCTCCACAATCAAATGCCACATAGGACCCTATATATACTTGATTTTGTCCCTTCTATCACCAACACCCCAACTTCTGTAATCTTTCATTGTGTATCTTAGAGTCCATTATTAACAAAAAACCTTATATCCTAAAATCAACCTCTGAGTATTCCCTTCACTTTCTCACTCAACTACAACACGGTTCTCCTTAGTTTTCCCTGTAGGGCTCTATTATCTCACACAGCCCTTTTGGCAATAACTTACTTCTACACAAAAGTGATCGAAGGCCACACACACACACACACACACACACGTAAAATCACTAAACCCAAACTCGTATGTATCCTCGAATGAGCTTCCCTTGGTCAGATCTCAAAAATCCCTGTGGTCATTCCACTACAACCAACAAAATAGCAAGTGTGCCAGAGAGCAAGTCAGACTGGCTGGCAGAGGTCTTAACTGATTGTGGCCAAAATAGCTTACTTTTGCAAATACTGCAAAAGCATATCACTACGAGCATATTGCTAGATTCCCTTCTCAGGAGAGAAGCTCCTGGATGTGAGGGACTGGAACTCAAGCTTGATTAGCTTTATGAGCAACCACTACTGCCTGTATTCCACTCTTTGACTGCTAGCTCCTGCTTTTCCAGCAGTCTCCCTCTGGTACCTCAACCAGGGACAGTTTTTGGTTTTTAACTTTTTATTTTGAAATAATTTCAGACTTGTAAATAGTTGCAAAAATTAGTAAAAACAGTTTCCATGTATTCATCAACTGTCTTCTTCAAATGTTAATAACTTATACAACCAAAATACAATCATCAAAATTAGGAAATTAAGATTGATGCGATATTATTAACTAACCTATAAACTTTATTCAAATTTCACCAAAATATCTCATTAATAAATATAATATATATATGTCTCACTAATATATATAATGTATATTACATACTATACATCATATATATATATAATATGTAATTTTTTATTGTGATTTATTACAGGATCCCATAATGCATTTATTTGTTATATCTTCTTTATCTTGGGACAATTCTTCCTTCTTTCTTTGACTTTTATGAACTTAACACTTTTGTTTTGTTTTTGTAAAATATTTTATTTATTTATTTGACAGACAGAAATCACAAGTAGTCAGAGAGGCAGGCAGAGAGAGGCGGGGGGAAGCAGGCTCCCCGCAGAGCAGAGAGCCTGATGCGGGGCTGGATCCCTGGACTGTGAGATCATGACCTGAGCTGAAGGCAGAGGCTCAACCCACTGAGCCACGCAGGCGCCCCTGAACTTAACACTTTTGAAGAGTACTGATCATTTTGTCAAATGCCCCTCAGTTTGGATTTATCTGATATTTCCTCATGACTAAAATCAGGTTATGCATTTTTCAAAATAATATCACAGAATTGGTATTACACACTTCTCAATGTATTATACCAGGTGAAACCTTGTGCTGATTTGTCCCATTACTGGTGATACTTGATCACTTAGTCAAGTTGGTACCTGCAGATTGCTGCACTGTAAAATTAACATTTTTCTTTTGTAATTAATAGGTATCTTGTAGGAAGAGAAGACCATAAATGTGCTATTTCTCATCATACTTTTTTGTCCATGAATTTTAGCATCTATTGATGTTTCTTGTCTGAAACAATTTTTATTATGATATCTACTAAATGATGACTCAAAATCTTACTGGGACCTCCATTCCACTGGTCTTTCCAATGTTTCCCTAACCTTGGCATCTCAGTGTTCTTATTTCCCTCTTTATCTAGCTTAAATTAAAGGCTCTATTATTCTAATTATGTCCCCTGTCCATACCCTCAGCTCCTTTACCCTTTCCTTGCTTTATTGTACTTTCTTGTTAAGACCATATGTCTTCACCTACTCTTTGCCTAGACCTATGTGGTTGAGTGTTGTTAAAGAAAAGTGCAAAGCCAACCTGACTGGTTTCTCTCAAAATAATGTCTATAACCTCAAGAGAATCTTTAATAGGGTTATGTACTATAACTTTCTAGCTCATTATTACTTTATAACTACTTCACAGCTTCTTCTATCCTCTAGCTCACAATATTTCTTTCTCCATTCCCTCTCTCAGCTGATGACCTTGCTTCATATTGCAAAATGCAAAGCAATCAGATGAGACCTCCTACCAATTCCCACCATGACATCTATGGAACCCACACTCTCATACAATGCCCCACTCTTATCATAGATGAACTTTCTATGCTCTAATATCATGCATACAATCTCAGCCTGAACTAAACTCAAGGACACTGTCCCAGCAGTTTTTCTTCCACATTCTCAAATCTTTGACCCCTTTTCCCAACTGTTAGCATCTCACTATTTTGCTCCTCTTGATAACAAAAACTCAAAAATGTTTTTTTGTAGTGAATGCTCCTGATTTCTCTCCTTCTGTCCTCTCTCAAGTCGACTCTAATTCATTGCATTGAAAATGTGCTATTAGTTCTTGATATTCTTCCTACTTGTCCTAACATTTATCACAGCTGAACATTGTCTCCCACACAGCACAATTTGTTCACTTAGCTCAAAACAAAACATTCTCCTAGTTTTGCTCCTACTTGATTAGCTGCTCAACCTCTATAGCTTTTGCTCATTCCAAACTCTGAACATTGGAGTGCCTTGGGTTTCACTCAGTCTCTTGACAATCTCATTCAATCAAGCCTTTAAATGCCATTTTGATGGTGTATTAATTTCCTAGGAATTCCATAACAAAATGCCACAGACTGGGTGGCTGAAACAACAGAGATTTATTTTTTTCACATTTCTGGAAGGAGGCTTGTTTTCCAATATCAAGGTGTCAGCAGGTTAGGTTTGCTCTGAGGGCTCTCTCCTTGGCTTGCAAATGACTACCTTCTCACTGTGTCCTCACATGGTATTTTCTCTGTGCTTGTGAAACCATGCTGTCTCACCTTATGTCCCAATTTCCCCCTTCTTGTATGAATATCACTCATATTGGATTAGGAAAACAATGGCCTCATTTTTAAAAAAGATTAATTAATTAATTAATTAATTTGACACAGAGAGAGAGAGAGAGAGAGAACATAAGAAAGCACAATCAGGGGGAGAGGCAGGAGGAGAGGGAGAAACAGGCTCAACTCTGAGCAGGGAGCCCTCCAAAATTCATATCTCTGGTCCAGACTTCTCCTTCAAAACTCAGATTCATATATCTAATACCCTTGACAGCTCTACCTGAATGTCTTATAAACATCTCAGAATTGACTTGTCCAAAGCTGAACTTGAACTTTCTCCTTCTAAGCTGCTCCACCTGCAACCACACAACTGGGTTATTCCATCACAATCTACTCCATATCAAGCCTCAGCCACTTCATTTGACCATCCATCCATTGCTCTGATCAGAGAAACTAAAACTGTGGAATGACGTCTTTAACCCTCTCCTTATGTGACAGCCCACATCCAATCTACTTATTTCCTAATCATGTGACTTACCTTTAAAATAGAATAAAAATTCAACCATTTATCATCATCTTCACTGTTACATCATGAACTGAGCCTTCATCAACTCCTGACTGTATTGCAATAGTTTTCTAAGAGGCTCCTTCTTTTCTACCTTTGCCCTTTTTAATCTGTTTTCATCACAGAAGCCAGATGATTTTCTGCTTAAGACCCTTCAATGGCTTTACATTTCACTTGGAGTAAAATTAACATTGTTATAATGGACTACAAGGTCCTGCATGATCTGGGCCCTACTCCTCACCCTGAAACTCTTTGACCCACCTCTGTTCCTCTCACGTTCTTCAGCTTAACTGGCCTCCCCCATTTCTGAAATATACCAGCCATTTTCCTGCTGTTGTGCCTTCGTGTTGGCTATGCTTTCTCTATTTGGAAGGCTCTTCTCTCAATATATGCATGGTTAATTCACTTTCTTCAAACCATAGCTTAAATTTTTCAAACCATAGCTTAAATTTCATCATTATCAATGAAACCTTCACTGACAATCCTACTTAAGTTCTGCCAACCCTATTTTATTACCTTCAACCTGGACTTTTCCATTGTTCATGACATTAATTATATTTAGCATATCACATAACTTACTTATTATATTTATTCTGTATTGTTTGTTTCCTGAATCTGGAGACATAATGCAGAGATCTTTATTTATCTTTATTAATATATCCAAAGTACCTAATGCAGTGTCTGGGATCATCTAGGTGCTCAATAAATATTTAAATGTATGAGCAAATTAATGGATGAATAATGACACTTTTGCATATTATTTGTTTATATTAATACAAAGATATACAAAATAAATTCTGTTCCAACCACCAAAATTTCATTATATGATTTTATAGATCTTGCTTAAGAAAAAAATAGACATATAATAATCCAACTTTACCCAGCAGATAAATTTGGTTATTTTAAAACTTTTTTAGAGATTCTTTTTAAAAAATAAATTACTGCTGATGCATAATAAATTCACTGGTAGTCTTGTGATACAAAAATGAGGAGGAATAGTCACCCAAACTGCAGTGTTTGAGGTCTCTGTCAATTGAAGGTCAAAGAAAATGAAGATAAAGCACCTTGAAAATGATCACATAAATCAATAAGCAAATGACTTTGATTGCAACTATAATTTAATTAATTATAAGTGCACATCTGTTGCATTAATCAAGTTAAAATTGGAACAGAATTTAAATAGAATATGGTACCTTAAGAGACCTTCTATTTTTTCAAGTAAACTTTTTATTAAAAAATATATGCATATAGATACATGCACAAATCATGTATTTACTGCTTGGTGGGTTTTCACAAAATGAATATATTCATAAATTGTCACTCAGATCAAGAACCAGAATATTACCATTATACCAGACATCTCCCTAAAGTTCATATAGTCACTGCCTTTCCAACTCTCAACAATAACCACTATCCTGACTTCTAATCCCATAGATTAGTTTTGCCTGTTTGAATTTTTATAAATGTAATTACACAGTGTGTAGTCTTCAGCATCTGTCATTTTTTTGTTTAACATTCTTTGTATTATTTGTTCAATCATTATATGTAATTATAGTTCATTTATTCTCTTTGATCTATAATAATCTATTATATGGATATACCACAGTTTATAACTATATCAGATAGTGTTGCTATGAATATTCTTGTATATGTCATTTGATGAACATGTCTCTTGAGTATACATCTTGAAATAGCATTGCTGGTCATAAGGTATGCTTATGTTCAGTCTTAGTAAATATTACTAAATGGTTTTCCAAAGCAGTTTCTCCAATTTATATGCCTACCTTCAATATAGGATACTTCCAGTTGTTCTTTACTTTCCTCTAAACGAAATTTTCTGTCTTTTTCATCTTAGTTATACTGGAGTTTGTGTAGTGATAATCATGTTGATTTGATTTCTTTGTATTTGTGTGGTTTTGAAGTGGAGTGATAGAACATATGCAGCAAAACACACACATATTTATTGAGCTCAGTGAATTTTCACACACACACCCGTGCACACACATACACACACATCCATGTCAATCACCATCAAGACTGAAACATAGAACATACCCAGAACCTCAGAAAGCTTTCTTTTGATCCTTTCCAAATAATATCCTCCAAAACATTGAAACTTTTCTTATCATAAATTAGTTTTCTTTGTTCTTGAGCTTCAAATAAACAGAATCATAGTCTTTTATGTCTATGAGAGTCATCCAGGTACTTCCTATAGCTGTAGTTTTTTCCAATAACAACTTTGTAATATTACAATGTATAAATATACCAAAATATACTTGTCCATTCTCTACTGTTGTTGTATATTTTAGTTGGGTAAAGCTGCAATGAATATTCCTGTATATACCTTTTCTTGTAGTCATTTCTAGGAGTTGCTAGATCACGTGGTAGGCATATGTTTAGCTTTACAAGATACTGACAGTTATTCATAGAATCTTTGTAAATTATACTCCCACCAGCAATTTACAACAGCTCCAGTTACTCCACAAGTTCACCAGCATCACAACAGCCACTGTGGTGGATTCTTATTCACATTTCATGATGACTAATGATGTTGAACAATCTTTTATTTGCTTACTGTATATTTGGATACCTGGTTGTAATGTGTCTGTTCCAGTCTTTTAGACATTTTTAATTGGGTTTATCTGAAGTTTTTTCTTCTTGATCTGTGGGAGTGCTTTATAACTTGTAGGTATAAGTCTAGTTCACTGTTGGATGTGTGTATTACAAGTGTTTTCTCCCAGTCTATCCTCTTTTTTTCATGCTTTTAATAGTGTTTTTGATAAATAAAAACTGTTAATTTTCATAAAGGCCAACTTACTAATCTTTAATTTTATATTAAATGCTTTTCACTGTCTCCTTAAAAAAAATATATTACCCAAAGATCATGAAGATACTGTCATCTGTTTTCATCTAGAAGCTTTGTTGTTTTGCCTTTAACACTTAGGTAAGACTATTATTTATAAACAGTTTTTGTGTGTGATATAGTAGAAATAAAAATTTGTTTCTTTCCAGGGTTCTTTGTTGAGAAAGTTATCTCTTGCCCATACAGTTGCAGTGGCACCTGTTTTAAAAATTGGGTCACTATATATGTGTGGGAACACTTTTTTACTCTAATCTGTTCCATTGGAATCCATTAGAATAATATTTCTTACTCCAATACCATACTGTCTAATTACTATAGCCTTAAAGAAAATCTTATATTTTGTACTGTAAGCCCTCCAACTTTGTTTTTATTCTTCAAGATTGTTATGGACATTCTAGGTGTTTTGTATTACCATATAAATTTTAGAATCAGCTTTTTATTTTTCATAAAATAAAAAGGGACAGGGATTTTTTGACACTGTATTAAATCTATAGGGAGCTTTGAGGATAATTGAGATTTTAACAATATTGAGTTTTCTAATCTATGAACATAGTATGCTTCTCCAATCTCTGAACACATTTATGTCTTCTTTGCTTCTTCTCAGTAATGTTTTATAGTTAGGAGTGGAGAGGGCGTCATAACTTTTGTAGATTTATTCCTAGGTATTTAATTATATTTCAACATTATTCTTAAAAGTGTTTGTCTTAATTTTCTGTTTGTTGCTACTATATGAAAGTACAGTTGACTTTTACATATTGTCCTTGTAATTAGCCCTTGTGTGTTACAATGATAAGTATTAAAAATTCTTCTTTAAAAAAAAGATTTTCTTTATTTATTTGAGAGATAGAACATAAGCAGGAGTGGCAAGCTGAAGGAGAGGGAGAAACAGACTCCCTGATGAGTAGGGAGCCTGATACAGGGCTAGATGCCAGGACCCTGGGGTCATGACCTGAGCAGAGGGCAGACGTTTAACAAACTGAACTACTCAGGTGGCCCACAAATTCTTCTTTATACTTAATTTTATATAATATTTAATTGATATTATAGTTGATTTTAATACACATACATTAATACACTTGTAATAAAGTTGTTTTACACATTTTTTTCTACATAGACTTTCAGGTGTCAGAACAACTATGTTTTAGAATAAAAAATTCTTAAATTGTTGCTTTTCAAATAAAGCTGTGAAATACTATGTTGATAGCTTCAATCAATCATATTGTTTAACAACATACTGTTAATATTTAGAAATTCAAATTGTCATTTTAGATTTGTGAAAAAGAATTTTTCTAGTCAATACCAATCTTGACATTTGAAAATTACAAAGAAGAATTATTCTTCATAAGCATTTATTCAAATTAATTCCAGTTAATTTGTCTCTTTGGAAGCAAGGATGACAATGAAAATCAGGATTTTGAGTGATCTCTTAATAGCACAATTATATGTAAAGATGAAGTCAGCGCTCTAAACCTACCTCCCCAAGTTTTCCCAGATAGGGCCAAGTTAGGAGGACTTAATCCTTGTTTAGCCACAACACAACATATCCTCAGGAAAGACTAGGGACAGTTATGCCCACCACCACCTCCTTCTACCCGGATCTAAAGTGCCAAGAAAGCTTTAGAAACATAGGACCTGGTGAGGGACTTAACAGGGTTAGAGCAAAATTAAGAATTGCATCTGGCTTTTCAGTATGCTTTCTAAAAGGTAATACAAAGGAAATGGATCCGAGTTAAATCCATAAATCCATTTTAATTACAAAGTGACTCATGAGTTTTCATTTACTATGTCACTTGGAATAAAAGTGCAAAGCAAAGGTCACCTGAATTTCTAATATTCCTCTTCATTTCATTGCTGAGGGATTGGGGTAGGTTAGGAAAGGGTTGAAGTGGTTGTGTATAAAGTTTTCTCCACCCCACAGTAAAGTGGGGTTGGGGGGAATTTCCATTTCAACTCTAGGCTCACTCTTTTAATATGTTGAAAGTCAACCATTTCTCATATTTTACAGATTAATTTCTCACAAACTCCTATTTGGTCTGCTCAGAGTTCATAGTTCTTCTAGCTATAACTTTGAATGCTTTTCCTGAGATCTAATAATGCTGAGCATCTCTTCTCCAACAACTCTGGCTTATGTAACTGAGGTTTCCCAAACTGACTAACAAAAAAATCCCAGATCACCTCTTCCTGATTATTTTTTTTAAATAAATATTTCTCCCTGATTACTGAAGAGGGCAGGGCAATCTCAATACACTCTATAACATTAATGCCATCATTAATAGTAACAACTATAGAAGCAGAAGCAACAACAGTATTCTTAAATTTATTGAGTGTTCTCCATATGTCAGGCACTTGTCAAGGAAACATCTACTGTTCAATATCTGAAACAAACAATAAACGCCGAGTTTATTTCTTGCCATGTGAGGGAGAACTATGAAAGATTGTCTTTATGAGCACAGCAGAAAGCTCATCTTACTAGGTTTAGGAAAATGTGGGGCTCCAGGATTGGTGGATTTTTAGAAGTGGGCGTGTCTAGGGATTGGTTGACCTAATTTAGCTGTGTAGCTGTATTAGTGGAGCTAGACTGGCTGACTCCACAACTTTTAGGAGCTGAGTTATGAACTATTAGTTGCTGATGTTTAGAATCATAAGGCTATCACTGCTTGGCTGAGTTTCAAAACTTCAGTTATTAAAGCAAGTTGTTATTTATCATTGAGGATGCGTTTAAAGCCAGTTTTGGTGTTTACTTAGTATGTCCCCAAAACAGTCTTTTCTCGAGAACACAGTAACCTTTTATTCTCATGGTATTAAATGCTATATATTATTTATGTATGTTAGATAATTCATCTTTTATAAAACCCTTTAAGAATAAGAATCATTAGAATCTTTATTTTACACATGAGAAAACTAAAGTTTAGCTTGCCCAACGTCACGTGGTTTCTAAAAGTAGGACTAGAATTCAAACAAGGATTCAAAACAATTTTAGAACTAGGATTTAAAACAATTTTAAGTGCAAAAAAGAATCAGGACTTATCTAAAGGCTAGGTCTTTTTTCATTTAGTGAACAGCACCCTACATGCCAAGTCATCATCATGGAGGCATAGAGGTAGGCACTGAAAATATCAGTGTGTATGCAGCAGGCAAAAATCCCTGTCCTCCTCCAGCTAACCACCTTACCGCCTTTTGCTAATATTGGTATTCTGGGCCTTTGCTTTTGGTTATTTTAAGATGTCTTCTGGTAGGTAACTGACTCTGGATTAGGTCATTCCCTTCTAAGTTTTCTGCCCAACACTTTACCAAAGTCATTAACTTTGTGTTCATTATTGGGGCTTACCCTTACTCTTGGTCTCACAGGTTTGCTTTTGATAACCACAGTTTAGTCCAGATGGCTGAAGGAGATTCAGATTATAGCTTCAAGTTCTAAATTAATGATTGACAATTTTTAAGAGTAATTTGGCACCCATTTTGAGGCATACCAATTCAATTATTTTTACCCTGTACTTTAATATAAGGAGATATTTTTCAAAACAAAACAAAGAACTTAACAGTCAGGAGTTAACTGCTATTCAAATCTCCCCAAAGTTCTTATGTTACAAGTCAAATTCTCAATTTAGTTTATTTTGAGCAAACAGAGGAAGCACAATTGCCTGAAATAACTTAAATAAATGGTAGTTTGGGATCCTCAGATGTCATCCAAATAAATGTGTTTTGGTTTTTTTTGTTTTTTAAGGGAAGGGGTGAAGAAATTTCACATGGATTATAGTCATTATCTCTGGGTGTGCAGCTTCTCAACTCCAAGTGTTGAAGGCTATTGTAAATAAAACATTTAAAGATGACACTCAAAGTGTTACACTAACTGATTATGTTGAGAAAAGAGACAGTCACAGAGTGAATTTTAAAAAGAAAACTGTCTTAATAACAAAAAAAATGGCTTAATTAATTGTCCAGTGATGATGTGTTCTGCTTCTGTTAGAAAATTCACTGACAACTCTAAGAGATGATAAAGAATCTGAAGTTGAATGTGTATGTGTAGAATTTCTATGAAACTATTTTCTGGATAACCAGAAACAATAATTCTTCTATAGTATTATTTTATATAAGTGATTTATACATGTATATGTAATGAATTAAATACTTATTTCTAAACATTTATGCTTTCAAGTTAAAAAATGGAACATTTGACACAATGGAATTGTCTTCTTACCAGGATGACCTTATATTTGGGTATATTGTGCATACAGCTGACCACTGCACAACACAGGTTTGAACTATAGGTCCACTTACATGTGGATTTTTTTCAATAAATACAAATAAATAAATACAGTACTGTAAATGTATTTTGTCTTATGATTTTTAAATAACATTTCTTTTCTCTAGCTTATTTTATTATAATAATGCATATAACATAGAAAATATGTGTTATTTGACTATTTATATTCTCAGTAAGGTTTTCTGTCAATGGTAGGCTATTAGTAAAGTTTTACGGATATCAAAAATTATATTCAGGTTTTTGACTGTGCAGGAAGTTGGCCTCTAATCCCCACATTGTTCAAGAGTCAACAATATTTGTTGAGTTAAAGGCCTCTACTTAAAGTGTTTCACTAGGCAAAGATCTTATTCAGTACAAAACATTTGGGCATACCTTATGTTATTTGGCCTAAGACATGCCAGAGAGGTCATAACATTTCTAGAACATTCGTGTTTTGTAAAGTGTCCTCTGTGTATAGGAATTTGGAAGAAAGAAGAAAGCTTATGATAGAAATCTCGAAATTCCTGTGATTATATCTCAAACTTGCCTGCAGGTAAACAATTTTCATGCTATAGAGGCCCAGTCTAGTTGGTCTCCATCCCTGAATCTGTCCGGGCTATGAAACGGGTGTTCAGACCAGGGAGAATAGTGTTAGGAGCAGTATTTCCCCACATACCAAGGTCCAGGAAGGGGTTCTTCTTTCAAAAAGACACATGAGCTACTTTATTCAGCAGTTCTCTGAACTTTCTATGAGAAAAAAAATGTCAACTGAATTTTATCAATATATAAGCAAACAGCAAAAAGCCACATATCACGACTAAAAATCAAAACCAAAAAACTTACATAAGCTTACATAAGAAAGAGAGAGTGAGAGATGGAAGAGCTCCAAAGAAAATCTTGTTCCTCAAAAAATATTTTCTTAATGAAGTAAAAAGTAATAGAGAATTTTTACTCAACTTTAATAAGATCAAAGAGGTCATTGACTCTATTAAACAAGAATAGGTCAAGATAAACAAAAAGTGCGAAGAACTAAAACTTCAATAGAACAAATAAAAATTCAATCATTATTTAGCCTTGAAAAGCTGGCTCAACTCAGCCAGGGTGTTACAGAAAAGAAATCTGAGTACACACCTATAATGTGGAGAGAATGGAAAGAGATGTCTGCTAATGTCATAGATAATAATGGACATTTAGAATAGAATGCAGAGAATTGGCTTTGAATAATACTATTGCCAAAGGAGACAAGGAAGCAAAGAAAAATGGTCATTTAAATATAAAATAAAATAAAATGAACTATGTTAAGCAAAAAAGTTCTGATAGTATCTAAAGAATTGAATATGTTAAACTGAAAAGTTTTTTTTTTAAGACTACAGCACAGAAGAAAGCATGGCATTGTAATTTTTGATGTGAACTCTGATATGAGTAATTAAGTACTTTTTCATGAAAAAAAGGAAAAACAAAAGAGTTTTAAGGCACCTTTAAGTAGAAAAATTGATAAAATCAGTTATTATTATTAAAACTTAGTTTTCAGGTGGATGTTCTAGCAAGTGTACTTCCTTTATTAATCCATATTTATTAAGGGCCCCCCACCTCCAAGTATCAGCCCTGCTTTAGGTGCAGGGAATACAGGACCAAACAAGGAAAGCATCACCCGAATCCATGGAGTCTATAATGAGGACAGACATCAAAGAAATGATCACAATTTTACTTAATTACACTTGCAATGAGTTCTACAAAAGAGAATTTATTGCAGTAGAATTTACCTGATAATTAGTGGCACAAATGAGATTTTTGAAAGATTTTATGTTATTTTTTTGAGAGAAAGAGTATGAGCAGTGGGAGGAGCAGAGGTAGAAGCAGACCACTTGCTGAGCATGGAGCCTGATGTGGGACTTGATCCCAGGAGCCCAAGGTCATGACCTGAACTGAAACCAAAAGTCGTGCTTAACTGACTAAGCCACCCAGGCGTCCCAGCACAAATGAAATTTTATTGCAGCCAAACAACTTCCGGTATCACCATGTATGCCTGGCATACAGTAGGTACACAAAAAATAAGTTTTCCCTACTGGGAAATAAATACAAGAGAACTCTCTTTTCTAACTGATTAGCTAATTTCTTATAAGTAGCACTTGTGAACAAAAAGAAGAAAAAAAAAAACTTAATCCATCATATCTAACATACCATGGATTATAAATTGTCATTGACTATGACACATTACTATTTTATTTAAAAAAAAAAAAAACAAGTTGGAAGATCTAATAGGAAATCTTATCATGCCCGGACAAAGCCAGAAGTCAAAGTGTAAAGTTAATGAGAAATCAAGCTACCTCTCAGAAAGATAGAAAATTAAATCTGAATGTCTCAATCTTGTCACTGAACAGAGGGAGGAAAAACATTTCCCGAGAATGTGAACCACCAAGAGTACTCACACAGACTTGCGATTCTGAATTCACATCACCACAATGGCTCTAGAGACCTCAGAGACGTGACGTCTCAGGTTGGCAGAGGCAGAAATCAAGGCAAAACTTCCAGAAGAACTCAGCTTTAGTCAGACCCAGAGTAACTATAAAACAAAGATGCTAATATGAGTCTTAAACTCCACCGAGGGCAGAATTTAAAACATTTCTATTTTGCAGGACTATTAAGAAATGTCACCCAGGTTATGCTTAAAGAAGGCCCTTAAGCTAAGAATGAGGATTTGTGTTTTTTTCTTTTTTTGTCACCAAAGCCTATTGTACCCAGTTATCTGCATTTTGCAATTGTCAATATCAGTGCCCAGACTTTTCCAGAAGTGCAGAGGTCAATCATAATTCCAAAACCTCTCCTCAAACACAAAACAAAATGAAACAATGAAACAGGGTAGGACCCTGTTCAAAGTCAAATAGAAGAACCTAACCTGGGATGCTAAATTAAGAAAGGTAGATGTCTCTTAAAATGCCTTTTTTTTTTTTTTTTCTCTGAGACTTGGAGGATATGTTGCATTAGTTGGTGGCAAAAGAATAGAAATCTTTCTGGGAAAGATGAGAACGTGTGTGAGTGCCCTGAGGTAAGAAAAACATGGCCTTTCCAAATTGTGGAAAGAAAGCCACTGTGCCCAGAGCATAAAGAACAAGAGGGAAAGTGCTACAAGAATGATGTGAGAGATTCTTAGCACATTTGGCTAAGAAGAATGGACTCTAAGCCCAGGACATGGGTTTGATGAGGAAAGAGACATTATTACATTCCTATTCTTTTCAGCATGTCTTGTATCTTTCCTCACAATTTCAGGGTGCTGTTTCATCTTCTCTAATATGGATATTTGACTCGATTTTAAATCACTTTTTCCTTTTATTCCAGAATTATGATCCACAGTTTCAGTCACTGTTTCTGCCAATACCATTCAACAGGTATCATCTCGTCCTCCTTCAAATATGAAAAGGTTTCCTGTTTCCTAATCATAAATCTTTTCCTTGATTGAGTTTTCATTCCTTTTAACTCACGTCAGTTTTTCCTCTTACTAAGATTTTCAAGTATTTGATCTGTACCCATTCTTCCAAGTCCTACCCCAGATCAACTTCATCTGAGTAGCTGGCAGCTTTCATCTGATTTTTAAATTTTTCTGAAACTACCTGCCCATCAGGGATCAGCATTTACTTCTTTCTTGTCAAATCTAATGGCTTTTTCTCATCTCATCTCTCACCTCCCACTTGCTTGCAATTTTATACATTGACCACCTCTCACTACTTTCTTCAACTGACCCTGCCCTTTGTCTGCTAAGACATGGCACTTTCCTGTTATTTTTCTGTGTCTCTTTTCCTCTTGTTTTTATGATCTTATTCCCTTTTTTTCCCTTCCTTTTTGTATGGTCTTATGTCACCATTCTGCACTTTTCTTGTATCAGAGAAGAATTAGAACAATTTCCTTGCTCTCCATGGACCCACCCCTCCAATGACACACCCTTTACAAAAGGAGGTTTCTCTTCTCTGCCCTCTTCCATTGTTTTCTACTCCACTTCTAGAGTCCTGAATAAAACATTTAGATAATTTCACAACCTGGAATATAATTTGGATTTTTGATTGTCAAGAGGGATTATACAAATCTGTAATTGCTCACCACTTTTTTCCTCACTAGACTCTATGTTTTCAGAGCATCAGGCCTCGGCATTATTTGGCATTGTATCCACAACAATTGGCACTTTGTTTTCAACCACAGAGCAAACACTAAGCAAACAGTTTTAATAGGCATAACTGTCAGGACGCCTGGGTGGCTCAGTTGGTTAAGTATGTGCCTTCAGCTCAGGTCATGATCCTGGGATCCTGGGATCAAGCCCTGCTTTGGGCTTCCAGCTCAGTAGAGAGCCTCCTCCCTCTGCCACTCTCCTGCTCTCTCTCTGTCAAATAAATATAAAATCTTAAAAAATAGGCAAACTCCCTTGTTATCAAGATGGTAGATTGGTTAGATATGTATGGTGTTTGACAATATAAGTTTATGTATGTATATATATATATATATATATATATATATATGTTATATATGTTAACTGGACACATTCTCTCTTTCTCTCTCTAACATGCATTCATGCACACACACACTTCTCAGATGTTTATGTTCCTAGTGGCTCTGATCATCATTAAACCATTTTCATCTAAAACATTTTTACATTAACCAAGGGAAATTAACCTTCTTCAGATTGGTGGACTTTGTTCAGTATAAATTATAAAAGTCAAAACAACATAATTCAAAAATAAATGCTCATTTGCTCAGATTGCTTTATCTCTGCTTTATTCGGGTTTACACAACAGGTCTGTGTGGTATACTGTAAATATAATTATGTTTAATTTTCAGGTGTAAGCACTTGTTTCCGACTGAACCATTATCTTCTCACAGAAAACAAACCAGAAAAAAACATCTTCCTAGAGTTCTGTTTCTTGTGCCGAAATCAATCTGCACTCCCGTTTATCATCCTTTCCATGGTGCCCAAGCTGCTCTATTTAACTCTTCCTTTAGACACTTTCTTATATCTTACTAGAGTATTTTTTTTCTTATTTAGGTCAAATTTCATTGAGGTAAAAAATTTTCTACTAATATTGAATTATAGGATAAATTTCCCTTGCAGAGTCTCTAGTGTCATCCATTTTGAACTTTAGAAATTCTCCGGGCAGCCTGGCAATAAAATATTCTGAATTGCATGCTAAACTTCCCACAAATGTGAGCTGTCACCATTGTCTGACTCTGCTGATCAGCCAAGTATGGCAAGCAGTGCTGTCATTTACTTTAGGAAAACAAGCAAACCCTTCAATCATGCCATTTCTGAAGGAGAGTAGGGAATAAAAATCACAACATTGTTTTCCTTCTCTGGCCTATGATGGAGAAGCAAAAGCAATTTAGAATTATAGCAGTGAGAACAACAACTTATTGAGTGTTTTATTGTTATAAACACTCTACAGTTAATAGCCACTTAATCATCATGATAGCTCTCTATGTTAGATGCTATAACTATACCCATTCTACAGATGATGAAGGAAATGAGATACTGAGAGACAAAGCGGTTTGCCCAAGTCAAACAGCTGAGGGGCAGATCTTGAATTCAGGCAGTCTAACTTTAAGAGCATGTATTTTCATAATGCTATGATGCGTAAATGTCAGATCATAATTTTTTATATTGTTTGATATTGTTTACAATATGAGTCAACATATTTTGATTTGTTTTCATTTAATTGTCTCAGAAATAAATTCCTTTCCATTAGCTTCAAAAGCTTTTAGTTAGTGCCAACTACCTTGATAGGTTTCAGGATTGTTATTGGTGATAGTGTTGGGTGTGTGTGTGTGTGTGTGTGTGTGCGTGTGTGCATGGGCGCATCGGTGTCATTAAGACGTGACTTTTTAACAGCTTTTCTACTTTGTATTTACTTATTAAGAGTCATTCTCACAGCCATCAAATTCAGTGACCCTTTTTTACTCCAAGCTATCCTCATCAGAAGATACGAGCATTTATTAAGAGTGAGCATTTATTTAGTGCCTACTGTCCATCAGGCATAAGCACTTTACATAATTCTTAATTCTTACATTTCTCCTTTGATTAAGCATATTTATTATCCTCATTTCATAAGTGAGGCTGAATATGTAAATTTTTCAAAGTTACACAATTCATAATGGGCAGAGCTGACGTTAGTATCAGCTTGGGTCTTCTACCCCAAAGCACATACTTATGTTTTGTTTCCTTCTTATAAAGAGAGATGGCCTCAAGAATAGTATGCCAAATATGGGTGTCAAATCTTCTGCACTATAATTTTAGCATTATATTTCCTTGGAAACAAGTTTGAGTTCCGAACATCTTGGAAATCCCATTTTTCAACACACACTTTCTGAACACTTTATTCTTACCAAAAAACTTTTGAAACAGTCCATTACTGTCTATATATTTTTTCACATTGGGTACAGAATTTGTTTTCAAATTTTATTAGATAAAATAATTGCATTTATTTCATTGAAAAAAGAGGGGAAAAAAAGAGGGGCGGAGGCTGTAACCAGTGTTGATTTTACTGTGGATTAGTCAAAAACATACATGACAGAGCACATAAATTTTTAAAGATACACCATGTAATTTCACTGAGTTTCTTACTTCATGGAAACTGAGTGAACAATAACCATACCAATGATGCAAGTGAAATGAATGAGCCATTCAGAGAGCAAATGAGATCCGTAGGCACCCCTTTCTTGAATACAACCTAGCAATTCCTAAGCATCGCTCTGTACCCAGAAAGGACATTCTGTCTCTAAAATGAAGACAAATATCTTACTACTTGATTAAGTTGTTTAATACAAATGGGCCACTGACATGACCAATGAATTACTAGTTTTCTTAAACAAGAGATCTCTGAAGGTCAACCCTGAGGACTTAAGTATTCCTTAAACTTTCACTTAATTCTAACAAATAACATGTATGTGAAGCACACAGATGTTTTGCTTTCTGAAAACTTGAGCCTATGTGCTTTTTACTCTGTAGTGAGGGAGGAAAAATAGACTTACTCAACATGAATCGCTTGTCACAGCAGATATATCCACAATAAAGTACTGAGTTAAATAAGAGGAACATAATTTTTGTTTGTTTCTGCTCTGCTATGAGCGCAGGACAAAGAATGTATTTCAGGGTTTATTATGTGAAAAAAATTATAATAACCTTCTTTTATTAAAAAAGAAAAAAAGGAGGAGGAAGTAGGGAAGAGGGAGGAAGAAAGAAAGATGTGACCATCGCTGATTTTATTGTGGATTGTTGTTAATCATGAGTCAAAAACATGCTGAAGGCCACCGAGCTCCGCTAACAATAATGGTCTTTCTCTTTTCCCTGCTTCATGCTTTATAATACTTCCTTGAAATACACACACAAAAGTTACTGTCCTGATACCTGGCACCTCTATGCCGGAGCTGTCCATGATTAGAGTCAGTAATTACGCTGTGGCCTGAAGATAATCCATCATGGCGGGTTTTGTTTGCAGCGCCTGATAATTAATGATGATTCCACAGAACAGCAGTTACACAGCATAGAAGAAATTCATCTTCTAAAGGTCAGCGAAGGGTTGAAACAGGAAGTAAAATAAGCCTATAGCTGTTAACGATTTTTTACCAATCAATCTTTGTGAGTTGTTTTTTTCTTTTGAAAGGCGTAGTAGAAACATTCTTACCTTAATACAGGAATTGTCTGAAAACTAATCTCTTGGGTTCTTTATAATTAGAATAGAAGGGGTTTCTTGTTGTGGTGGTTGGTTTGTTTGTTTCCATTCCTTTAGGAAGAGAACAGACTTTGCTTAGAAAATATACCAGGTGACAATTTGCTTAGTATAGGGATGGGAAAAGGGTGAACTCATCCCCTCACCCTACTCAAGGCCACAGTCAGAACCCAACAAAAATATTAACTGGAATACGGGAGTGTGGACTAACAGCAAAAGTGAGTAGAGGAGGAAAACAGAGAAAGTTAAAGTCATAGGTGAAAGAGGAGAGTCTGAGGGAATAGTGCCAAATTCATTTCTATGGGAAATGAGGTTAAAGGAAAATGTGGCAATGTATAAAACCACCTTGTTACCATCTAACACAGCCAGCTACACTCAAATGCCTTGGTAGGCATCAGGGAAAGGGAACTGCTTTTCAAATCTAGACAGAAAAGAGACATGGGAAGGTGGTGGTCAAAACTTAGAATGGCCCCCAACATTGCAAATGATATTGGGAGGGCCACTGAGTTTTCCATCATAAATTGATAGGTGTTTGAATCAAACTGCATTTAAATCTCAACAGATGGGGTGAATCCAGCCAAATCTTGGGTTTTCTAATACAGGTAACTAACAACCATTTATTTTAGTGTATAATTTAAAGTTTTAAAGAAAACTTTGTTAGTAATGGCAGAAACACGGACAGTGACACAGCCATCTCAGTCATAAAAGGCACCAGAAGAGAAGAAACATGTTTTCTAGCCCAAATAGTATGACCTAGGCTGTGTCTGTGACAAGTCATTTAAATTTTCTGTACTTCAGATTTTCATTCTAAAAAACAAAAATAAATCTCATGCTTAAAGACTTTATCTGACCATGAAATTTAAGATATAAGATGAAAATACTTGGATAAGTATAAACTATGTAATGGGTGACAATGATGCCAAATATTTATTGAGTGCTACTTTGTGCCAGAACCTAGTTTGCACACTATCCATGTAGTAGAGCGTGTAATCCTATCTCATCCACACAAAAAATCTTATAACAGAGACACCATGGTTTACTCGTTTTACAAAGGAAGGAGCATGGAGACATAAATCTCATAGACAGTGAAAAGTGTCAGGCTTTTTGGACACTGAGATTTTTTTTTTTTTTTTTTTTTTTTGTCAACCTGGATAGGCTACAGTCCTCAGTTACTGAATGAAACACTCAGCTAGGATATGGCTGTGAAGGTATCTTGGGAATGTGATTCAAGTCCCTAATGAACTGACTTTGAGTAAGGGTGGTAATCCTAGATAATCTGGAGGGCTTGATTCAGACAGTAGAAAGGCCTTAATAGCAGAGCAGAGGCTTTCCTAGAGGAGAAGAAGGAACTCCACGTGTGGACAGCAGCATCAGCTCATCCCCAAGAGTTCCAGCCTGACCTTCCAGGTGGCTTGCCCTACAGATTTTGTGCTTTTTTCACCAGTCCCCACAATTGCATAAGGCAATTTTTTAAAAGATTTTATTTATTTATTTGACAGAGGGAGAGATCACAAGTAGGCAGAGAAGCAGGCAGAGAGAGCTGGGAAAGCAGGCTCCCCACTGAGCAGAGAGCCCGATGCAGGGTTCAATCCCAGGATCCCAAGACCATGACTTGAGCCAAAGGCAGAGGCCTAACCCACTGAGCCACCCAGGCACCCCAAGGCAATTTCTCGAAACACATTTCTTAATATGTGTCTTGTACTGGCTGTACTTCTCTGCTTAAACCTTGACCCATGTGGATTTGAAGCCAATGAATCACCACTGGGCGAGTCCATCACCAGCCACTTGAACCTCAGCCTTGTTTTTCTTCCTCCCCTCAATATATTTAAGAATGTACAGCAATATGTTGCTTGTTAGAAAGGAAAACAAAAGCAAGTTTAGTTGACCCAGTCAAGACCACAAAGCTGTAAATCTAAGCAAAATGAAGCTGTAATTTTTGAGAATTATAAACATGATCCATTTCTCATCTTTCCTAACCACCATTCTACTGCACTGACATCACTTTCTTGTCCTCACTTGTAATATAACAGTAAGACCCACTTGAGCATACTCTAGATTTAATCCTGGACAATAACTTCAGTTAGATCATAGGACTGAAGCATAAGAAGACACGGGCATCTGTTTCATTTTCCTCAAGAGGCGAAAGGCGTCAACTTTACTGCCCTTACGTGATCATTAGCATTTCTTTTCACAGCTGTCACCTGAGGAGCATACCTCAAGGAAGTAAAACACCGCGCCAGAGAAATAACTATCCTCAGTGAAGAAGTTTGGCTTGCCCTTGTCCTTATTCCAAATGCTTTGCTTAGCTGACTTGCCTTTCCTGGCTAATAGTGACTGAGTTAAAGTAACTGCTTATCATTCATGTATTAAAAGCTGAGCATCTGTACCTTTCAAAGTCATGTGAAGGAAACAGACAGGACCCAAAATCCTGGCCTATTAATGGCCCCACTTATCCATAAGCACACACTTTCTTCAAGTATACCATCAGAACTCCAATTATAATGCTATAAATTATAGCAGAAAATTAAAAGGAGCTATATAGGAAAGAAGAAATATGAATATTACTTAAAATGAGAAGGTAATTAAGTTATCCTCTTCCTCTGAGCCAGCTCTGGCTGTTTAAAATAAGTCCTAATAATAGTGCTAAATGAACTCAAATTGCAAATGAATATTAAACTGACCTACTTTAGAAATTTCATAACTGGCTTATTAAGGTATTTATTGTTACTAGGGAGATTTGAATCATGCTTAAGTATGTAAAAAGTGAGTGTGTGGTTAATTTTATGTGTCATTTTGACTGGGCTGTGGTGCCCAGATATTTTGGTGAAATATTAATTGGGATGCTCCTTGAATGAGATTACATTTGTATCAGTGGACTTTGAGTAAAGCAGATTATTATCCTTAATGTGGGTGTGCCTCAGCTGATCATTTGAAGGCCTTAATTGAATAAAGACTGACTTTCCCTGAGTTAAAAAGAATCCTGACAATAGACTGTCTTTGGATTCTGACTGCAACTCTTTTCTGAATCTCTAGCCTACCTGTCTCCCCTATCAGATTTTGGACTCACCAGACTTCCACAACTGTATGAGACAGTGTTTTAAAATAGATCTCTCTCGTAAATATACAAAAATTCTGTTGGTTCCATTTTTCCAAAGAACCCTCAGTAATACAGTGAGTAAACTGACCACATTGGAAATAACCAGAGCAACTTCAAGAATATAAAAATGTAAGAACATATCTCCATTTGTAGACCAACTGCTGCTTTAACCAAGTATCCTAGCTAGTTGACATTGTGACGTTTTACTGCCCAGGTACTAAAAAGAACAATCCTTAGAGCATATGCTAACATATATTCAATACTTAGGAAGGGAACTCATAACCAGAGATGTCCTTTTGGTCTTAGTCTGTTTGGGCTGTAACAAAACACCACAAACCAGCTGACTTAAAAACAACCTGGCCAGCATGGTTAGGTTCTGGTGAGACCTCTCTTTTGGATTGCAGACTGCTAATTTCTCACTGTTTCCTCATGTGGTGGAAGGAATGAGGGAATTTTCTCAGAACTCTTTTACAATAGTACAACTCCCATTCATAAGGGCTCTGCCTTTATGACCTAATCACCTCCCAAAGACCCCACCTCCTAACATCATCACACCAGGCATCAGGTTTCAACATATGAATTTTGGAGGGACACAAATGTTCAGACCATAGCACTTTCCAAAGAGTTCATAGAGTTCATACTCTATTACAAGGGCCACTAACTGCCAATCTCCAGCAAAGTTCCAGGGCTTCTGAGACTTACCTAGAAATATAAACAATCCCTAGAAATCAATTTTTTAATCTAGCAAATATTTATTGAGCACCCTCATGATAGGAAGGCCATGGTAAAGAACAGTGGTATAGTCTCTGTTGTCAAAGAGCTCAGATTCTGGGGGAGAAAGAGGTGGTGTTCAAATAACCATGTAGTTAATGTCTAAATACAAATTTACACAAGTGCTATAAAGAAGGATGCCCAGTTATTTAAGAGAGAATAACAGAAACATCCACAGTTTGGCTATTGTGGACATTACTGCTATGAACATTGGGGTGCAGTTATCCCTTTGGATCACTACATCTGTATCTTTGTGGTAAATACTTAGTAGTGCAATTGCTGGGGCATAGGGTAGCTCTATTTTTAACTTCTTGAGGAACCTCCATACTGTTTTCTAGAGTGGCCACCAGTTTGTATTCCCACCAACAGTAAGAGCATTCCCGTTTCTCCACATCCTTGCCAACATTTATTGTTCCCTGTCCTGTTTATTTTAGCCATTCTGACAGGTGTGAGGTAGTATCTCATTGTGGTTTTAATTTTTATTTCCCTGATGCTGAATGATGTGGAATATTTTTTCATGTGTCTGTTGGCCATTTGTCTGTCTTCTTTGGAGAAATGTCTGTTCATGCTGAAACTGGAGGGTATTATGCTGAGCGAACTAAGTCAATCAGAAAAAGACAATTATCATATGGTTTCACCCATATGTGGAATATAAGAAACAGTGCAGAATATCATAAGGGAAGGGAGGGGAAACTAAATGGGAAGTCATCAGAGAGAAAAACCATGAGAGACTCTTAACTATAGGAAAGAAACTGAGGGTTGCTGGAGGGGAGGTGGGTAAAGGGATGGGGTAACTGGGTGATGGGCATTAAGGAGGGCACAATATGTGAGGAGTACTAGGTGTTACCTGCAACTGATAAATTATTAAACACTGCATCTGAAACTAATGGTGTTCTATATGTTGGCTAATCTAATTTAAATTAAAAAAAAAAAAAAAGAAGCATCCAGAGTAGTCTGAAATGTGCCTATTCAGAGTGTGTTCTATAAACCAGCAACATTAACACTCTGAGAACAAGTCAGAAATGCAAGATCTTCTGGCACCTGACTGGGTCAGTCAGTAAAATGTGTGAAGCTTGAACTCAGGGTTGTGAGTTCAACCACCTTGTTTGATTGGGAGCCTATTTTAAATACAAAAGAAAGAAAGGGAGATAGGGAGGAAGGAAGGGAGGGAGAACGGAAGGAAGAAGGGAGGGAGGGACAGAGAAAGGAAGGAAGGAAGGAATAAATGCAGGAAGAAAACTGCTTTACTATGAATAGAACATTCTAGTTGAGATCTGAATGGGAAAGGGTAGAGCACTCAAAAGCAGAAGAAACTATGTTCATTCCTAAGCAGCCATCATTGTTGCTAATTACCATGTATTTCCGGTTCCCTCCTTAAGGCACTTGTAGGATTGTCCTTCCCTGTCTTAAAGTCGGATCTGGCTAAGTAACTTGCTCTTTTCCATAGTTTCCAAAATTCTTGGCTCCATCCTTTGACAGGTTCTTCCATTGATATTATTCTTGGCTTCAATCTGAGTGTGCATTACATAACATGCCCACTGCCTGTCCAGTCATAGTGCTTTATTTTAAACTCTCAGACTGCCATTGTCCCTTTCAATCTCTGCTGGTATTCCACTTGACAGTCCAATTCTCTCAACAACTTAGTTAACTTCTTCAAAAATTGCATTTCTATTCTACCTATACTTATATTTACTACTTTTTCTTTCTTACACCCCAGGTCTCTTGTCTCTTTCTCTCCCTCCTAACTGGGATATATTGGACTCCCCAGGGTAGGCAAGAGAGCCATTTTGTCTAACTGAAAGGAATTGGGTCCTACACCTTAACTGGAACAGTGCTCTGAGTCTCAGATGGTGACAATAGGTGTGACAGACATACTCTTGTGTTCATACTTGTTGCAAGATTATCACCTCAAAGATCTTCCCAATTTTATCTTACAAATGGTGGGGTTCTAACCAACAAGTGTCCAAACTTAAACTCTCAAGTTATTTTTTTCATCCTACATACCAACTGAACAATTCTTTTCTGAGCTTATTTTTATCTTGTTAGCACCCTGACTAATGCAACCAACAATAACCCAAATCAACTACTAATTTATGCCTTTGTTCATACTAGATGGTAACTTCTGTGAAGGTAGGGACCATGCCTATTTTGCTTACTATAAGATATAGTACATCGAATGTAGGGTACTCAATATCTATTGTATGAATGAATGAATGAATGACCATCATTATTTTCATGTGATTTAAAAGCTGCTATTTCTCTTCTATTAATGATTTTATATTTTTTCACTGCCTGTTGAAAAAATATTTTCCCTATCAGCATCAGGAATTAAACGCTACCCTCTCCCTCTCATCTCCGAGGCTGTAAGAATTTAAGCACAAATTCTTAATTACTGCCCCTTCCCATAATTCAAGTTTTGAGTTTTTATTAATAAGTGGACTTTTAGATTATGTTTTTATTAATTTCATTTTACATCATGACTTTCATTTTAGAAATCGTTCTTAACACATTAAGTTTGCATGTACAAAATCAGCTATAATTAGACTTAACTGTAAGTTGTAGGTGTTTAATTGTTCCCCACCGCTTCCTTTTCTTCTAAGTTCTTTATTCTGACACATGTACTGTTTGACTGCAACACTCTCTCAATATTTTTTTGTTTTATGAAAGAGTGAATGATATGCTTCTGAATCTTTACATGTCCAAATATAACTTTCCTTTGCATTCACACAGATCATTGTTTCGATACTAAAATGGAGTCACAATCCACACGCACTTTAAAGCCTGAGAAGCACTGGTTGAGATGAATTAGTATTTGTAGCACTTGTGGACTCCAGCAGGAATGTGTAAGAAACTCTTGCCTTCCAGTGATCCCCCACTGTATTCCGGAAGTACAGTTTCAGTGTAGTAGAGAAAAAGTAAACAACTAGTGGTCCCTCCAGTTCAAACATCCTGCTTCAGTTCCTAAGCTATCCTCACCAGGTTAAGCCTGGACAGGGACAGGGATGTGGGTGGTGATGAGTCCAGTTGCTGTGAGTGCAAAGTTCAAGTCCTGTTCCCCAAATGCTAATACTCCTTTCTGGTCTCTCCCCATTATGCCTACACCATCCCTCCTCCATCACTTCAAGTGGAGAGAATCTTAGAGGATCTGTGATGGATTCAAGTTAGAGCTACCAATAGAAACTAGGAAAGGAACAAAAGAAGGAGGTTAGAATATTAAGGGAATTCACTGCTTGGGTGAGTTTTGTGTGTTTTGTTTTCCCCTCCCGGTGTGTTGTCACAGCCTGAAGTTAACAGAGCCCTATACCCCTCTCCTTCCAGCTCTGTGGCCCGTGTTAGGAGCTCCCTGCAACAAGTCTTCCACTTTATTTAGTAAACAATCAGAGCCAAGGGAAACACTGTGAGAAAACCTGTGTCAGCTGCTGTATTCATGTTCTGTTGCTCCTGTAACAATCACAAACTTAGCAGCTTAGTACACCAATCTGTTATCTCACAGTCTGTAGATCAGAAGTCCAGCCAGAGCAGGCTCTCTGCTCCGGGGTTCACAAGATGATGGCAGGACTGTATTCCTTTCTAGGGTAGCTGGGGATGAGCTGCTTCAAGCTCCCTCAGGTCATTGGTGGAGTTCAGGTTCGTATAGTTGCAGGGCTGAGGTGTCTCGTCCTTGTTGGTTGTTAACAGAGGGCCCTTCTCCAGGTGTAGGGACAATCCACATTCCTTGTCTGGGCACCGACTTCCTGCAGCATCAAAGCCAGCAACGGTGGGTAGTGTTCTTCACATACTTGCATTCTCCTGCTCTCTCTTCCACAGCATTTCTCCCACTGACTCTTCTGCTTTGAAAAGCTCAGATAATTACCCTGGGCCTACCCAGTTCTTCTAGGACAATCTCCCTATTTCTAGATCAGGTGATTGAGTAACAGTAATTCACCTGCAAAGTCCCTTCACAGTAGTACCTCCAATTAGGATTTGATTGAATAACCAAGGCATGGGAATCTTTGAGGATCAGGCTTACCACATTCTGCTTACCACAGCTGCTTGCTTGAGCCATTAGTAAGAATCTGCAAATCCTTATTTTTATCTAACTTGTCAGCTATACTTGTACTCTCTGTCCTGCTTACCACTTGGAGAATTTCTTAACTCCTTCAGGAAGCACTTTCTCTCACTCCTTAGGAAATCCCTTCCTAATTTTTCCACCAGTGCAGAATTATGTGGTAAGAACCCACCATGAAATCACAATTGCTTCATTAAATACCAAAATGTCTCGAAGATTAAAATCTCTGGGTGAAAACCTTCCTTATTCCCCAAGATTTAACTATAGATTATTCTGCCCTAAGGTGTCTTTGGTCAATAAAATAAGATTTAGAGAGTGTAGGTAAGTTTTTAAGTTTAATTCACTATCTAGAAATCAGGAAGGAAAAGATATGAGAAAAAAAATGTTGTCCTTGAGTATCGTTGCCATTGACACGTTTCATAGTACTAATATCCTCTGCCAGAAATGTGAATGAAATGGAATTGAATGACTTCTACCTTTAAAAAAAATGAATTGAAAATGACAGTTCACAACAATTCAAGAACTAAATTCAGAATGGTAAAGGTTATATAAATCTTATGTGTGTAGCTGACTCTCTAATGAGAGAGACTTACAACACTGAAGTCTCAAACAATTTTTTTGAACACTGAAGAGAAAAGCCACATAATTTGAGAGTATCATAGCTGGGAATCCTGGAAAGAGAAAGATCAAGCCAGTATGGATTTAGGCCATGAAGAGGCTTAACTTAAAAGCTGAGAACAAAATCACAGTCCTCTCATGATTATTATAAGGAGACTTTGGGTGCTCTTACTCTCTGGCAGAGCCCAGTACCTAATGAAAAGAGCATATCTGTCCTGCTTGGTTTATTTTGTTCCTAATCAACAGCAGTACTTCAAATTAGCTTTCAAAATCTATTGCCCTCTCTCAGCCATAAAACTCTCTCTTCTCTCTTTTGATATTAGTATAACTCCCCATCTAAAGTCACAGAAAAAAAGCTCCCACTCATGAGCTGTGTCCTTCATCACACAATTCAAAAGGAAGTGAAAACAAGACTCAGGAAGTGTAGCCACAGTATTTCCAACATGAGAGGTTCTTCACAGTAGATGCTATAGTGATTATAAGTTCAGGGCAGCTGAGAAGGTTGAAAGTCAGCCAACATAGGACTGAGCCAATGAACCAGAGAACTCTTGAGCCCCAAAACTGGTGGTATTAAGCACTAAAATCTTTTGAGGGGAAACCAGTTTTATCGTAAACTTTAGTTCTATAGTATAGGTGTTGAAGGTTAAGATGTTTTGAGATATTAACTTCAAAATCTGTCATATGGGGGTTGGATTATCTGGCATTAATTTGAGACCATTAACACCCAGCTATGTATAAATTGTGTGGGATAGCTATGTGCCATGAGCCCAAGGCTAAAAATTGTGGCCACTGATTTCTTTCTTCTACTTCATTATACCACTGTGGCTTCATAAATGTGGCTCACAGCAATGAGCTTAGCTTTTCTTTTACTTTATAGTGAAATAATTGGAAAGATAAAGATTTCAAAACAATCTTATAATTTTGGCTGCTCACTTTAGCTTCTGAGAAGTGTGACAACAATTCTAAACCCTTAGTTAGAAGACCTAAACATGATTATATTCCAGTTGTCCAAGAAGTTCTCAGAAGTAAATTAAGCTTCTGTCAGTCATCCTCTAAATACTAAAGTTCCTGAAAGTAATGAAAAAGTACAATGTTTTCATTTTAATAAGGTTGCAATGTTTATTGAGTTCAGAGACCTACAGACAGACCTGGTTCGAATCATGACTCCAGAATACACTGATTGTATGATTATGAGTGGATGAAGTTCTCTAAAACTCCAAGTTTTATGATAAATGGGAAGAAGAATTATCCTATCTTTCAGGGTTGGCATAGGAATTACAGATAGTATCTTTATTATGCCTAGCATCTCAGAGAGTAAGAAGTAAAAAAATGATGGTTTTAATTTTTATTCTTGTTTCACTTGTGTTATTTATAATTAATTTCAAAATATTCAGGTGAGGGCAAAATGTATTAGGATTTATTTCATGCCTTTAACTGACAACAAGGAAGGCTAAGCAAATATATACGACAACAAAACCCCAAACATTATGGACATTAGTGTTGTTGACTGGGAGGAGACACCAGAAGCACCCTGCCTGATTTTATGTTGAATTTAGTTCAGTGTAATTTGGTAACTACAAAAGTTCATATTGGAAAGATCTATTCATTCCTTAACTGTTATTTAAGGCTAACCTTCACAGTAATACCTTTATCCACCAAGATGGTACTTTCCCTATTTAACCAAAATGCTCATTTCATGAATTACCAAAGATAATCCACCTCAATATATCTGAATATATGAATTTTTCCTTTAAGTAAATGAACAGAGGACTCACTAGAGTGGTGGTCCCACAAGGTTATACTGATGCTTGGGGAGACTAGATGTAATAGTTAAAGAAACCTTCTAGTTGAGATTTCTGTTTGCTTTTTGCCACTTCAGCATCATTTCTTTTTGTTATGGCCAAGTTATTATGGAATTAGAGAGTGTTGGAACTTAGAGGAATTTAATAGTGCATGTAATCCAAACATCATCTTTTTATGGATTAAAAAGCACAAATCAAAATTGAAGTCCAAAAAGGTTAAGTGTGTGCCCTAAGGCCACACAGCTAATAAATGGCATACACACCAATTGCTTTATTTTTTTTAATTCAGCACATATATACTGGGTTGGCATTATGTGCAAGGCACAATGCTTGGAACTGGGCAGAGACAGATATGAATAAAGAGTCACTGTTCCTGAAGGAAGACTTCTCCAGCTCCGGTTTCTCAATATTTAGTGCTTCATATCATCTCTGAACCCTTGAGGCATGTATATCCACAAAGTAGAAAGAGCATCGTCAAACTGGATTTCTTAAGAGCAAAGTTTAAAATCTGAAGTTAGATACTTAGCTATGAGAAAGAGATTGAAGAATGTAAGAATTTTAGATGTTGCCTGAAGTAATGTTTTTAAATATGAAAATATACGATAGTTTGTGACCCAGAGAAAAAAGTATAATTTGCTTAGCCTGGGAGACTCATTTTAAGTTAAAATTATGTCATGGTCTGATGCTTTTAAATTAAGCTTTACTACTTAGCCATGTAAAGTATTTGATTTTTGAAAAGGCTTTATAATCAAGTAATTAACAAAAGAATACAAGGACATTTATAAAATGGAGAGAAAGACTGAAAAGGACATAGCCAACTTTAATTTCTTTCCAACTGGAAGACTTTTTTCCAGGCTCATTTTAAATTATTTACTTCTCTCTTTGAGAAAGGAAAAAATGACTTCTCACTTCTCACTTGTACCTCTAGGGGGAAAAAATCCACGAAGCAACAAAAAATGGTCATGGTAATAAATATTTGTTGCTCGAAGGGTGTAGATACAACTGTCTCTGAGTGCTCTCTTTCACGGAGCCAAATGGGGACCACTCTCTCAGGCTAACATTACCATCTCTCAGGTAAATGATCCTACCGTATTTTGGTCTCAGGCAAACTGAGCAAGTAATTTCCTACTTGGTTCTGCCTTATTATATAAAACACAACACATGCCCTTAGAAATATAGGTTATTCATATATTATCCTAACAGGAACTATTCTTCATATGCCTCATAAAATTGATGGGCACCTCTCAGACTGAAACCAACAGATGAGGTGGCTTCCTACTTCATTTCACACATCCACACACATTTCTTTTTTAAAACTTCAGTAGCTTTCTGATTTCTCCTGAATGATTTCTATCTGAGCAACTGCTTGAAATTTAGTCATAAAGATCTTCCTGCCTCAAAAATAGGCTCTCAAATGGGACCCTTCATTTTGATGTTAAAAGATAGAAAGCAATTTGGGGGTCCTCTAAGGTTTCTGAATTTAAATAGATGAGATTTATACAGTGCTATTGATGATGCCAAATGCAATGTTTTTGCTTTTCTAGCCAGTCCTGTTCTTTTTTCTACTTCAGAGATCAATTAAAGACCAGAAATGCTAAGTATAATCTGCACAAGCTTTGGTTAGGCTCACAGGATCAACTTGTTATTTTCTCAGAGTTAATCACCTGCTCTAGCTAATTAAGTGTTCTATTCCTGTAAAACTTGATTTTTCTCACAAATAACTTAAAAAAAAGTCTTTGAGTTTATGGGCTCTAAGAAACTGATCAGCTATTCAGTACAGAACATTTTTCTATACTCATGTTTAATGACTAGTTCAATGTGTGTTAATTACTCCATACCCATTAAGAATTATTTGGGGTTAATTGTACAATATTTTAATATGTGGAGACTTGTGATTATGTTGACCTCTGACCCCATTTAACACTACTTGATTTTTTTTAAGATTTTATTTATTTATTTGACAGAGAGAGACACAGTGAGAGAGGCAATAGAAGGAGGGAGAGTGGGAGAGGGAGAGGCAGGCTTCCCGCTGAGCAGGGACCCCAATGCGGGGCTCGATCCCAGAGTCCTGGGATCATGACCGGAACCAAAGGCAGCCGCTTAAGGCCTGAACCACTCAGGCACCCCACACTACTTGATTTTTAATAACACTCATTACTTTCCTGCCACTTTTTTTTTTTTTTAAGATATCTCCACCTTGGAGAAAGGTAAATGGGAAAAGGGAGAGAAATGCCTTTAGCGATTCACTTTCATAGCTACTCATTGTGCCTCCATCATATTCAAAATACTGAGCTTAATGATGTGGGGCAGCAAACAGCAGATCACGGTTTTATGGTTAAGGAGTTTATGGTCCAGTAGTGGTTACAGTAATGCACAGAAACAACCTGAACATGAAGAATAAAGAGTGAAATAGAAGTGGATCTAAAGAATTACAGAAAGACAGAAGAAGAGAATGATTCTAACTAGCAGTTCAAGGAGAATTTTCTCAAAAAAGCAGGAAATCCATAGGGTTTTGAAGGATAGACAGGATTTCTACAGAAAGGGATGAAAATTCTGATTGCAAAAACATCTGGAGCAAATGTATTGGAAAGGGAAAATTCTAAGAGTGTTTGGGGAACTGTTATAGAGCAGGGTATATAGAAGAGACAGGGACACATGGGCATTTGCCGTCTTATGGCATGTTTATCTCTGTTTCAAATGCATTTTTTTGTTTCGTGCCGCTGAAAGGGACAGGATATGTGACCCCCAAACCTGCCACAGGTGGATTATTTTGAGGCAATGGTGATCAAAGCCCAACAGACACAGGAAGATTTTGTTTATTTGTTTGTTTGTTTTACCTCTCCTTTAACTTCCTAAAAGAATTCAGGTAGAGGACCTGTACCAGGAAGGGAGCTAATACCAGAGATAACGTTTTACACCAGAAAGGATACCTGCATGGCAAAATTTGTTCATGAAACTTTGGATCTTCCCATCTTCCTGTAATTTTTCTCCCTTCCTTTTGAAGTCCCAGATCCCTATATCCTTTAGCCTCAATTGCCTGTCAGGGAACCTCATATCTTTGGTGTTCCCATCCATACAAAATAGCTTTTTTTTTTTTTCTCCTGTTAATCTGTTGTATTTGATTTAATTATTAGAACAGCCAAGGAATGGGGCTCCTGAGTAGCTCAGTCAGTTAAGCGTCTGCCTTTAGCTCAAGTCATGATCTCAGGGTCCTGGGATCCCTGCTCAGTAAGGAATCTGCTTCTCCCTCTCCCTAGGCCCTTCTCCCCCCACACACACATGCTCTCTTGCTTGCTTACTCTCTCTCTCAAATAAATGAATAAAATCTTAAAAAAAAAAAAAAAAGCTAAAGAACATAGAAAAGAGATGGAAAAATTTTATCTTCCCCAACACAGCCAAACCTTCACATAGATATTTTTAATGTCATAATACTAGAACCTCAGGCAGAGTTTCCTGGTTTTTTTCTGGGGTCTAGAACTGCAGGGCAATTTGGCACTGGCTGTGATCTGATTTTCCAGGGTAGAGCAACCTCCAGGGTAGAGGATCTACAATAACCTAAGCTAAAGGATGTAGTACAGACAGAGGGATATTTCCTTTCTGAAGAAAAAAAAAATCTTCTTTTTTCCATTTGTTAACCATTTCTTTCAAAGCATCTCCTTTCTTTTATAGTGACCATTTTTATCCCACCATCTTCTTTTCCATGGATTGGGAGAAGCCACCGGCATAAACGAATGTCCCCAACTTTTTCTTAATATGTTTCAGTTCATTTGTGGACATGGGAAAGGCTCTCCTGTCTCCTGATATGTTCATCTGTGATAGCACTTCTCTACTTGTAAGGCAATTGACTTAATTTCTGAGAAGGATTTCTGTTCCTGGATTTGATTGGAATACATTTTCTCAGAGAAAATTTAATGGTCTAAAACAGGGGCCAGCAAATGTTTTCAGTGAAAAACCAGACAGTAAATATTGTAGGCTTTGTGGACCAAATATGCTTTGTTACAACTACTGGACTTTCTCTTTGTAACATGAAAAAAGCCATAGACAATATGAAATTAATGAGCATGGCTGTGTTTCAATTAAACCTCAGTTATGGCTACTGAAATTTGAATTTTGTACAATTTCACATGTCAGAAAATATTATTCATCTTATTCATCTTTTGGGGTTTTTTTCAACGATTTAAAAATGTAAAAACCATTCTAAATTTTTCATCATAGGGAGGAGTTTGTCCGCAGGCTAGAGTTTGTCAGTCCCTGGTCTAAAATGTTGACAGGGTGGACCTATCTATTGCACACAATGTTTCTAAATCATTATATATTTTTCTAGATATGATCTCTGTGAATATGTCACTTTTTTCCCTCTGCCATTAGATGCTGACCTGGTTACTATGATTAATTATTGCACCTTTATTCATCAACCTATCATTGCCCCCATCTTTATTATCTACTCTGCGTGGTTTATATATGTCACCTTATTTCGTCTTGACAACTATCTTATGTGGTATATATAAGAACACCCCAACAAGTTAATAATATGATGTGATGTGAAATCTGCTAAAAGAATAAATCTGAAGTATTCTCACCACCAAAACCAAAACAGAATGAAACAAAATATGGGAACTCTGTGAGGTGATGGATATGCTAACTAGCTTGCTTGTAGTAATTATTTTCCAGTGTATACAAATAGCAAATCACCATGTTGTACATCTTAAACATGTAAAACTTTTATTCATCTATAATACCTCAAAAATCTAGAGGAGAAAAGAACACCAACATAGAAGGTTAAGGAATTTGCTCAAGATTATACATTTTTTTAAGTGGCAGATGCAGGATTCAAATCTATTTAAATATTTTATACAATTTCTCCTGGAAAAATACACATGGGTCTCTTATCTTCTCCCAATAATTTCACTTTTCCCCCAGATTTTCCCTTAAACATAGGTATCTCTGATTACTTTTTTTTCTCATTTTTACTGTGTACAAAGATCTTTAGAGCAGAATTCTGGTAATTTTTATCTAATTTCATTTTCTTATTATAGCTATGGTTATAATTATAACCATATAACTATAATATGTGAGTAAATGCATTTCACTACAGAATTATAATCATCCATGGCTAAGCTTTTTTACAACAGAGTCAAAAACAGAATGAAGAAGTTCAAGCATGTAGACACAGGAAAAGACATTTTAATAATTATTATATTTAAAATTAAAGATTCAAGTAGCAAACTTTAACTTTATTCAGTTCTTAAAATCTATATTAATTAAAACAGATTAACAATCTTAATGACAAACATTTTTGAGCCAGGCTGAGGTAAGCATCTTTACATATGTTTTAAAGCCTCTGCCTTCGGCTCAGGTCATGATCTCAGGGTCCTGGGATTGAGCCCTGCATCGGGCTCTCTGCTCAGCAGGGAATCTTCTTGCCCCTCTCTCTGCCTGGCCCTCTGCCTACTTGTGATCTCTGTCTGTCAAATAAATAAATAAAATCTTTTAAAAAAGCCTACACTATGTTAAACTAATAAAACAATAATATATATATATATATATATATATACATATATATATACACATATATAAATTATAACAATGAAGGAAAAAGAAAGAGGAAGGAAGGAAGGAAGGAAGGAAGGAAGGAAAATTAAAAAGCTTTAAAAGTTGTGGAGAGGACACCTGTGTGGCTCAATCAGTTAAGCATCTGCCTTTAGCTTAGGTCATGATCCCAGGGTCCTGGAATCGAGTCCCACATCAGGCCCCCTGCTTAGCAGATTCTACTTCTCCATCTCCCTTTGCCCCTCTCTCAGGCTCATGTTGACTCACTCTCTTTATTGCTCTGGCTCTCAATCTCTCTCAAATAAATAAAATCTTTAATTGGAGAGAAAAATTCATTAGGAATAAGAAATCTAAATCACAAGTTTTTTTAAAATTTATTTATTTGAGAGAGAGAAAGTGAGAGTGCATGCATGATCGGGGGGGAGCAAAAGGAGAGGGAGGAAGAGAATCTTAAGCAGACTCCAGGCTGAGTGCAGAGCCCTTGGCGGGACTCAATCTCATAACCCCAATCAATGACCTATACATAATCTGAGAGTCAAATACTTAACCTGGGCCACCCAGGTGCCCCAAAATCAGAGTTTTTAACCAGTTGCGTGAATTTAGACAAGTCATTTAGCTTCTTTCACTTCCTCTGTGTTTCCCTTTTGCCATCTGCAAACAAAGTCCTTGAGTCTAGATGATCACCATGTTATCTTCTACTTCTGTATTCCATGATCCTATTTTTTGTTGTTGTTATGTTATTCACTATACAGTGCATCATTAGTTTTTGGTGTAGGGTTTCATGGTTCATTGTTTGTATATAACACCCAGTGCTGCATGCAATATGTGCCCTCCTTAATACCCATCCCTGGGCTAACCCATCCCCCACCGCCCTCCCCTCTAAAACCTTCAGTTTGTTTCTCTCGTGGTTTTTCTCCCCCTCTGAGTCCTCCCTCCATTTTTCCTCTCCTTCTCTTAATGTCCTCCATACATTCCTTATGCTCCACAAATAAGTGAAACCATATGATAATTGACTTTCTCTGCTTGACTTATTTCACTCAGCATACTCTCTTCCAGTCCTGTCCATGTTGATGCAAAAGTTGGGTGTTCATCCATTCTGATGACTGAGTAATATTCCATTGTATATATAGACCACATCTTCTTTATCCATTAGTCTGTTGAAGGGCATCTCAGCTCTTTCCACAGTTTGGTTATTATGGACATTGCTGCTATGAACATTGGGGTGCATATGGCCCTTCTCCCACTACATCTGTATTTTTGGCGTAAATACCCAGTAGTACAATTGCTGGGTCATAGGGTAGCTCTATTTTTAATTATTTGAGAAACTTCCACACTATTTTCCAAAGTGTCTGTACCAATTTACATTCCCACTGACCATGAAAGAGGGTTCCCCTTTCTTCACAACCTTTCCAACATTTGTTGTTTCTTGCCTTGTCAATTTTTGCCATTCTAACTGGTGTAAGGTGGTTTCTCAATGTGGTTTTGATTTGAATTTCCCTGATGGTTAATGATGATGAATATTTTTTCATGTGTTTGTTAGCCATTTATATGTCTTCTGCCCATTTTTTGACTTGACTGTTTTTTGGGTGATGAGTTTGAGAAGTTCTTTATAGATCTTGGGTATCAGTCCTTTGTCTATAGTGGTCTATAGTGTCATTTGCAAATATCTTCTCACATTCCGTGGGTTGCCTTTTTTGTTGTTGTTGAATGTTTCCTTTGCTGTGTGTAACATTTTTTTAAATTATTTATTTATCAGAGAGAGCGAGAGAGAGAGAGAGAGCACGAAGTGGAAGGCAGAGATAGAAAGAGAAGCAATCTCCCCGCTTAGCAAGGAGCCCAATGTCAGACTCAATCCCAGGACCCTAGGAACATGACTTGAGCCAAAGGCAGCAGCTTAACTGACTGAGCTACCCAGGAGTCCCTGTGCAGAAACTTTCTATCTTGATGAAGCCCCAAAAGTTCATTTCACTTTTGTTTCCCTTGCCTTTGAAGACATGTCTTGAAAGAAGTTGCTGCGGCTGATGTCCAAGAGGTTACTGCCTATGCTCTCCTCTAGGATTTTGATGAATTCTTTTCTCACACTGAGGTCTTTCATCCATTTTGAGTTTCTCTTTGTGTATGGTGGAAGAGAATGGCCATGTTTCATTCTTCTGTATATAGCTGTCCAATTATCCCAGCACCATTTATTGAAGAGACTATCTTTTCCCTTGGATGTTTTTTTCCTGCTTTGTCAAAGACTATTTGACTATAGAGTTGACGGTCCTGGGCTCTCTCTTCTGTTTCATTTGTCTATCTGTCTGTTTTTGTGCCCTTACCATGCTGTCTTGGTGATCATAGCTTTGTAATATAGCTTGAAACCGGACAACATGATGCGATTCAAGGACTTTTCTCATTCCACACAAATTTTAGGATTGTTGGTTCCAGCACTTTGAAAAATGCCATTGGTATTTTGATCAGGATGGCATTGAAAATATAGATTGCTCTGGACAGCATAGACATTTTAACAATGTTTATTCTTCCAACCCATGAGCATGGAATGTTTTTCCATCTTTTTGTGTCTTCTTCAATTTCTTTCATGAGTGTTCTCTAGTTCTTAAAGTATAGATCATTTATGTCTTTGGTTAGGTTTATTCCAAGGTATCACATTGATTGATTTGTGCATGTTGAACCACCCTTGCATCCCAGGGATAAATTCCACCTGCTGTGGTGAATAATCCTTTTAGTGTACTGTTGGATCCTATTAGCTAGGATCTTGTTGAGAATTTTCACATCCCTATTCATCAGGGATATTGGTCTGAAATTCTCCTTTTCATGGGGTCTTTGCCTGGTTCTGGGATCAAGGTAATGCTAACCTCACAGAAATTTGGAAGTTTTCCTTCTGATTCTATGTTTTGGAACAGTTTCAGTAGAATAGGTATTATTTCTTCTTTAAATATTTGGTAGAATAACCCTGTGAAGCCATCTGGCCCTGGACTTCTGTTTTTTGGGAGTTTTTTTTTTTTTTTAAGATTTTATTTATTTAATTGACAGACAGAAATCACAAGTAGGCAGAAAGGCAGGCAGAGAGAGAGGAAGGGAAGCAGGCTCTCTGCTGATCAGAGAGCCCGATGCGGGGCTCGATCCCAGGACCCTGGAATCATGACCTGAGCTGAAGGCAGAGGCTTTAACCCACTGAGCCACCCAGATGCCCCTTTTGGGAGGTTTTTGATCACTGCTTCAATTTTGTTACTGGTTATTGGTCTATTTAGATTGTCTGTTTCTTCTTGTTTCAGTCTTGACAGCTTGTAAGTTTCCAGGAAGGCATCCATTTCTGCCAGGTCGCTTAATTTATTGGCATATAGTTATTGATAATAATTTCTGATAATTGTTTCTCTTTCCTTGGTGTTAGTTGTGATATCTTCCCTTTCATTCATAATTTTATTAATTTGGGTCCTTTCTCTTTTCTTTTGGATTAGTCTTGTCAGGCTTATTAATCTTATTAATTAATTAATATTATTACTTCTTTCAAGGAATGAGCTTCTAGTTTCATTGATGTGTTCTAATGTATTTCTGGTTTCTAATTCACTGATCTCTGCTCTAATCTTAATTATTTCCCTTCTTATGTGTGGGTTAGGCTTAATTTGTTGTTAATTCTCCAGTTCTTTAACATGTAAAGATAGTTTGTGTATTCGGGATTTTTCTATTTTTTTGAGTGAGGCTTGGATGGCTATGTACTTCCCCCTTAGGATTGCTTTGCCATACCCCATAGGTTTTGCACCAATGTGTTTTCATTCTCATTGGTTTCCATGAATTGTTTAAGTCCTTTGATTGACCCAAACATTCTTAAACCAGGTGGTCTTTAGCTTCCAAGTTTTTTAATTTTTTTCAAACCTTTTCTTGTGATCGAGTTCCAGTTTCAAAGAATTGTGTTGTGAGACTATGCAGGTAATAATCTCAATCTTTTGATATCAATTGAGACCTGATTTGTGACCCAGTATGTGGTCTATTCTGGAGAAAGTTTAATGTGCATTTGAGAAGAATGTTGTTTTAGGGTGGAATGTTCTGTATATATCTATGAGGTCCATCTGGTCCAGTGTGTCATTCAAAACTCTTACTTCTTAGTTGATTTTCAGCTTAAATTATCTGTCTATTGCTGAGAGTGGAGTGTTGAGGTCTCCTACTATTATCATATTATTATCAATATGTCTCTTTATTTTGGTTAACAGTTGGTTTATGTAGTTGCCTGCTCCCATGTTAGGGGCATAGATATTTACAATTGTTAGATCTTCTTATTGGATAGACCCTTTAAGGATGATATAGTGTCCTTCTGTATTTCTAACTACAGTTTTTAGCTTAAAATCTAATTTGTCTGATATGAGAATTGCTATCTCAGCTTTCTTTTGAGGTCCATTGACATGAAAGATGGTTCTCCATCCCTTCACTTTCAGTCTGGATGTATCTTTAGGTTGAAAATGAGTCTCTTGTAGACAATATGGATGGCTTATCCAATCTGCAACCCTGTGCCATTTTATGGGAGCATTTAGGCCATTCACGTTGAGAGTGATTATTGAAAGATATGATTTTACTGTCATCATGTTGCCTTATTTCTATAGATGTCTGTGCAAATGTCTATTCTATATCACTCTTGGGGTCTTCCCCTTTTATAGAACACCCCTTAATATTTCTTGCAGGGCTGGTTTAGTGGTCACATATTCTTTCAGTTTCTGCCTGTCCTGGAAGATCTTTATATCTCCACCCATTCTGAATGACATGAATATTTTCTGGATAAAGTATTCTTTGTTGCATCTTCTTCTCATTTAGTACCCTGAATATGTCTTGCCAGCCCTACCTGGCTTGCCAGGTCTCTATGGAGAGGTATGACATTATTCTGACGTTCCTCCCTCTGTATGTAAGGAATCTCTTCACCCTTAAGATGGTTTCCTTGGCTCTAAGATTTGCAAGTTTTACTATTACATGTCGGGACGTTGGTCTGTTCTCCTTGGTCTTGGGAGGGGTTCTCTCTATCTCTAGGACATGAATGCTTGTTTCATTCCCCAGATTAGGGAAACTCTCCGCTACAATTTGCTCAAATATATCTTCTAGTCCTCTATCTCTCTCCCTCTCTCTCTCTGCCCCATCAGGGATCCCAATAATTCTGACATTGGAATGTTCCATGGCATCATTTATTTCTCTAATTGTGTTTTCATGGATTTTAAACTGTTCCAAGCCTCCTTCTGTTCCTTCCTTTCTATTAGTTTGTCTTCTAGATCACTAAATCATTCTTCTGCCTCATTTACCCTAGTTGTTAGAGTATCTGGATTAGATTGGATCTCACTGATAGCATTTTTAAGTTCTGCCTGATTAGCTCTCATTTCTGCCCTTAGAGAATCTATGTTGCCATTAATGGTTTTCTCCATCCTAGCTATTGTCTTCATAACTGTTACCCTGAAGTCTATTTCTGACATCTTGCTTATATCCATATCCACTAGTTCTGTGGCAGAGGTCACAGTCTCCGCATCTTTCCTGTGTTAGGGGTTCCTCCTCTTAGTCATTTTGTCGAGGAGTGAGGAGTTGAGGGAATGTACAGAGTCCAAATTATTCACAACCCAAGCAAGATGCATCTGTTTTATAGGGACATACCTATTCTCCAGGGCTTGGCGCTTTTGCGACAGAGTCAAGAGCAGAATGATAGGGGTCCTGAGCAATGATGGAGACACAGAAATAGATTCTATCTATTAACAGGAACTCCAGCTTCACTCATGTCTCAATAGCACATCTCTTCTGATTGAAGAGACCCTCAGGTGCCCTTTTTCCAGGTTCTGAGTGGAGGCTTGCCCTCCGCCAATATAGCTCATGGAGGGTAATGACAGGTAATCAAGCAGAATTAATCAATTGTTAATGCCTGGTAAATATTGAAAACTTACTTGTTTTGTCCTTTGTTCTGCTGAAAGAGTAGAGAGTGTTATTGGAGTCTCTGGGATTTTCTGTAGTATTCTTTTCTTTGTTATTTCATTTTCTCCTGAAAATTAGATTTTATCAATTTAATGGATGGAAAAAGAACTCATATGACATATGTTTTATATCACTTTGCTCCTGATGAATTAAAAACAAATAGTGAAGATATATAAAGCAAGTACCTTAAGGTAAATGATTATTAGTACATATAATATATGCATATACATATATATGAAAGTATATGTATCTATAAGATCTGAACAACGTCCTGTAAATTAAAAATATAAGTTAATATCATAAAATTAATATCTAATATTAGTATAATACTTCATAGTTCGTAATTAATTTTCATTACTATAATTTTATTTTTTAGAGCAATTATTGTGGCTATATTATTATTCTTATATCAAGGCTTATATTATTATTCTTGTATCTTATTCTCATATCTTATATTATTCTTATATCAAGAAGAGTGAAATTCAGAGTATCAAGTCATTATTGCAAAAAAACACAGAACTGTTTGGCTTCGGGACAAGGACCTGAATATAAAGATTTAGATGACAATTCCAGTGTTCTTTCCATTAGGTTACAGCTGCTTCAGAGAGGGAATAACTATGAAACACCGAGACCTTCTGAGTCTCCCTGTGTCTTTAGGATTAACTACCCCTAATTTACCCCAGCGAAACCCTGGACCCATGCAACTCTGAGGCATAAGTCCCTTCAACATCAACATACTTCCCAAGTAGAACTTCCACCTCTCTTTATGGCCTGGAGAGAGAAGATGGGACAAATCATTCAATTTCACAATATTAAAACTCTCAGAAAAAACAAATTAAAGTTTGAGTAAGAAAGAGAAGATAAAGGACAAAGGGAGGAGACACAATATAACAATCAACATTAGGTGGTAAGAATATAGAATTTATAACAAGACAGATAATAAGCTAGCTAAGTAAATTAAACAGTAACAGATAGTATGTAGGATATTGACTGACAGATTTATTGTTTTGTGATTTAAAATAATGAAAAATCTAAATTGACGTCTTATTTTAGACCATTTAAATTCAGTTTTATAAGAATGGTAACATTAGCATTCCTTAAAAAGATAGAGTTCAATTCATCAAATTTTTTGTGTGGCAAATCCTTAATGGAGAAGTGGTGTATCATGTAAAAATAAACCAATGAAATTTAGTATCAAAAAATCAAAGTAACACTAAGTGGAATAGTAAAATCAAGGTTACGCTCAAAAATAGCAGTATGTTTAGCAGAAAATGTGTAAAAGAATTTAGGTTAGAGTTTTTGATAAAATACAGGATGCCCTCTGAAATTTGAATTTTAGAGAAACAAATTTTTTTTAGTATAACTATGTTCTAAATATTGTATGTACTCTGTATTTTTATTTGATAAATCTGGCTATCCTATTTTGGACTAATATAGCTAGAAAGTACTAATAGAAATGAGATAGGGTGGTACTTCTCCCTACCTGGGAAGGCCTTTATTTATGGTTTTGTGATTGTGACATTAAAAAAAAAATTCTTGGCCTAGTCAATTCCATGAAGTTCTGCAAATAGAGATTTTAGTTTGGTAACCTGCCTTAATGTGTTCCCCATAAGTTAGGAGAAAGAAATTTGGAGAAAAAAATCTGAGCCCCTCCTATACAATAGGATTTATGTTCATTATATTGCTTTTAATTTTGACAACACATCTACCTGTGTGATAGGTGTCTCTAATCCATTCTACAGGTGAGGAAAATGAAGCTCAAAGAGAAAATTGATTTCCCAAAGTGTGGAACAAGGATGTGAACCTGTTTCCTATGCTTATTTCTCTCATTAACTCAGCTTCCATTAGACATTTGGCAGTGTGTGAGACATTCTGGCCAAAGACAGAGAGCCAATCCAGCCTAATATCTTCAAAACCAAAGAAACACAACTCCAAATGAGAAGCTGTGGTGTCTGCCTTATCCTCAAATCGACATTTTTGTTTCTTGGATCATAAAGATCTGCGGTCCAATACACAGTACTAGGCAGACCCTTAGATGTTCAGAGCAGGCAATAAACATCTAATCACTTTTACATGCATGTGTTTTACTTGATGAAAAGTGGTTCATCATATCATTGTAAGGCAATATTAAGATATTTCGGCAATTGAAAATGTTCACATCCAATGTGACTATTTTATTTGTTTAAATCAATGCATCAAAGTGTGTATAGTAATTCTTTTAACTCTTTTAATTACAAACACTTTTTACCTGGACCCTTAAAAAAGGATTTGTATTTATGTTTTTTTACTGGAAGTCCATGAAAAAGTAATCTCACAGATTTACTAGAAAAGATACAGCTCTTATTGTCAGTTGATCATATCTACACAGTTTATAACAACTTACACCCAAAGATTACAGTCAGAAATAGAAAGGAAAAGTGTCACAGTTTAGTTCTGTTTGTTAAGAATCAAGTTAGCTGTTGAGCCAGTAACACATAAATTAAACAGAATGAAGCAGTTAGTTGAAAAACTGGCCAAAACCAAGCAGTTTGGGTGATATTTACAAAAACTACCAGTTAACTGAGGGTAGTATTCTTTATTTTAAAAGCAAATGGGGAGAAGCAGGCGTTGACTTTCTTTTGTGTGAACAATGTAAACTGTAGGCTTTACAGAGGCCATTCTTGTGACCTCCAGAGGATGACTCATTCCCAAACTCATGGATTCACTCATTTGCCAGAAATAGAAGTCATGCAACCTAGCCCAACTTTGCAAATCCAGTTCATCCAACCTTAAATGAATCTAAAGAGAACAGATAGGTAGAGGTGCTTGGGTGGCTAAGTTGGTTAAGTGTTTGACTCTTGATCTCAGCTCAGGTCTTGACCGTAGGATTGTGAGTTCAAGACCCACATTGGGCTCCCACTGGGCATGAAGCCTACTTTAAAAAAAAAAAAAAAGTACAGATAAGTAGCTGTCTGTTCTTTACAAAAAAATTCTAGAATGAAGGCACACCTCTATCCCATCAGTGACTAGCTATTTCAACAGCTTAACAACTCAGTAAACAAGATCAAAACCTTTATGATTAGGTTGAGAACTCTTTTGTACAGAAGCAGAAAACAGTTTATTATACAAACCATCAAATATTATGTAGTATGACAGCCTTGTATTTCTAATTCTCAGACTTCCAACCAGTTCTTTCATTCATTATTTCATATACACACATTCTTTATACATTATTATTTATTCTATTAACATCCATTTAGCAGCCACTCTAACAGGTCTAACCTTAGAGGTTGGGGAACACAAACAATTGTAAACCAGTTTTTGCTCTTAAGAGCCTTCAGACTTGGTCATATATATTAAAAAAAAAAAAATCCTGTGTGAAATATTAAACAATAATGCAGTAAATTAGATGATCCAAAAAGTACATGATTAAATAAGTGAAATAAGTAAAACAAGCTAGGGTCCCTAAGGGAGAAAAATTAGGTAATGAAAAAGTAAGAAGAAACTGCATGGGCCTTTTAAATAATAGAAATTAAATGGGGAAGTGCACCAGAGGCATTTGGGAAAGGAGGACAAAGTGGAGACTGAATACAAGGCAAGACTGTTGTTCCTTCTGATGGCTTTGGCCATCATGTTCGCATGGCCCTATGGAGACATGTTAACACCAGTGACAGTGAGACCCACACGACTGGTTCCTAGTAGTCTCAAGACTGAAACCTGAGCCCACTAAAAATGATAATAATGTGCTAATAGTGAAAATAGACAACAGGGGCACCTGGGTAGCTCAGTCGGTTAAGTGTTGACTCTCGATTTCAGCTTATGTCTTGATCTCAGGGTTGTGAGTTCAAGTCCCATGTTGGGCTCCATGCTGGGCATGGAACCTACTTTTAAAAAATGGGGGCACCTGGGTGGTTCAGTTGGGTAAGGATGTGGCTCTTGGTTTGGCTCAGTCATGATCTCATGAGTTCTGAGATCCAACCGGCATAGAGCTCTGAGCTCAGTGGGGAATCTGCTTAAAGTTTGTCTCCCTCTGCTCCTACCGTCACTTGCAAACTCTCTCTGTCTCTCAAAAAATAAATAAATAAATAAATAAATCTTTAAAATAAATGAACAACATACTTCATATGTACATTAATTAGACATATGGAAAATCATTGCTGAGGAATGTCCTTTAAATATTTACTATATTTTAAATTCTTTTTTTTTTAAGATTTCATTTATTTGTGAGAGAGAGAGTGGGGGTGGGGGGGTGGATAGAGGAGGAGGAAGAGGAATAAGCAGACTCCCTCCTGCTGTCATGGAGGGGCCCACAGACTTCAATTCCATGAAGCTGAGATCATGACCAAAGCCAATATCAAGAGCTGGATGATTAATAACTGAGCCACCGAGGCAATCCCACCATATTTTAAATTCTTGACAAGATGTTAAATATTCTCAGTCTCTGAATTTCTATAACTTCCTTATACTTGGCCAATCAAACACTGCCTTAATTTTTTTTTATTTTTTAATAAACATATAATGTATTATTAGACCCAGGGTACAGGTCTGTGAATAGCCAGGTTTACACACTTCACAGCACTCACCATAGCACACACCCTCCCCAATGTTCATAACCCCACCACCCTCTCTCTACCCCTCTCCTCCCGGCCCCCCTCAGTTTGTTTTGTGACATTAAGAGTCTCTTATGGTTTGTCTCCCTCCCAATCCCATCTAAACACTACCTTAATTTAAGGTAAAACATTTTGCATCTTCTGACACCAGTGTCACCTTTGTAAAAAAGTATATTTTCCAAGTACTACACAGTTCTGCATTTTCTTCTGTATATATTAAGGATATAGAAGATGGTCTAAGCTCGATTGCATATTTAATTATCATATTTATTAAATGATATATCTCACTTAGGACTAGCACTTCTCTCCCTTTCTAGCCACCCCAGCTATGAAGAATCCACCCTGGTATCACAAATTAGGCATTTTTCCTGTTAAGATCAGGAATTTTCTCAAAATGCTATTAGTCCAAAAACTAGTCAGAGATAATGTATGAAATAAAACCTATCACTGTACCTTAATCTACTATATTCAAAGCATTGTGTAAACTTAAATCTAGGAAGACCTTGTGTTTGACGAGTATATGTAGGATTCTTTTTTTGACAAAAGATTTAGTTATTTATTTTAGAGAGATGTGTGTGAGTAGGGGGAGGGACAGTGGAGAGATATAGAGAGAAGGAGACTCCTGCTAAGCTCAGAGCCTCACAAAGGGCTCAATCTCACAACCCTGAGATCAAGACTTGAGCTGAAACCAAGAATCAGATGCTTAACAATGGAGCTACCCAGGAGTTCCTATTGAGTATATGTAAGAATCTTGAGTGTTCCATTCTGTAAAATACTCTAACTAGTACTTACAACAATCTTATGAGATAAAGAAAACAGAATAATATCCCCTTTTTATATATGAAGTAACTAAAATGCAGGAAGATTAAACATCATGCCTAAAATTACAATTATTAATGATAGAATTAATATCCAAACCCAAGCCTCTAATTCCCAAGTCAAATGCTAGTGTGTCAAAAGCCATAATAAAGAATACACCAACCTTCCATCTCCTAAGAATTTAATCAGTGAGATAGTCAGACAAGTATAAGTAGGTGTAAGCTTATTTGATTGTTGTTGATGACAGTGAAATAAAGCCTTAATTTACATCAATTTGAAATTGATTAAAGAAATTTTTGTTCCCATGTAAAATGCAATATGACACAGTTGTTAAAAATTACCAGTTTAACTCATGAAAAAAATTGAAGAAGACACAAAAAGATGGAAGACCATTCCACGCTCTTGGATTGGAAGAATAAACATTGTTAAAATGTGTATACTGCCTAGAACAATCTATACTTTTAATGCCATTCCAATCAAAATTCCACTGGTATTTTTCAAAGAGCTGGAGCAAATAATCCTAAAATTTGTATGGAATCAGAAGAGACCCCGAATCACTAAGGAAATGTTGAAAAACAAAAATAAAACTGGAGGCATCACGTTACCTGATTTCAAGCTTTACTACAAAGCTGTGATCACCAAGACAGCATGGCACTGGCATAAAAACAGACACATAGACCAGTGGAACAGAGTAGAGAGCCCATATATGGACCCTCAACTCTATGGCCAAATAATCTTCAACAAAACAGGAAAAAATATACAGTGGAAAAAAGACAGTCTCTTCAATAGATGGTGCTGGGAAAACTGGACAGCTATATGCAGAAGAATGAAACTCGACCATTCTCTTACACCGTACACAAAGATAAACTCAAAATGGATAAAAGACCTCAACATGAGACAGGAATCCATCAGAATCCTAGAGGAGAACATAGGCAGTAACCTCTTCGATATCAGCCACAACAACTTCTTTCAAGATATGTTTCCAAGGCAAAGGAAACAAAACCGAAAATGAACTTTTGGGACTTCATCAAGATCAAAAGCTTCTGCACAGCAAAGGAAATAGTCAACAAAACAAAGAGGCAACCCACGGAATGGGAGAAGATATTTGCAAATGACAGTACAGACAAAAGGTTGATATCCAGGATCTATAAAGAACTCCTCAAACTCAACACACACAAAACAGACAGTCATATTAAAAAAATGGGCAGAAGATATGAACAGACACTTCTCCAATGAAGACATACAAATGGCTATCAGACACATGAAAAAATGTTCATCATCACTAGCCATCAGGGAGATTCAAATTAAAACCACATTGAGATACCACTTTACACCAGTTAGAATGGCCAAAATTAGCAAGACAGGAAACAACATGTGTTGGAGAGGATGTGGAGAAAGGGGAACCCTCTTACACTGTTGGTGGGAATGCAAGTTGGTGCAGCCTCTTTGGAAAACAGTGTGGAGATTCCTCAAGGAATTAAAAATAGAGCTTCCCTATGACCCTGCAATTGCACTACTGGGTATTTACCCCAAAGATACAGATGTAGTGAAAAGAAGGGCCATCTGTATCCCAATGTTTATAGCAGCAATGGCCACGGTCGCCAAACTGTGGAAAGAACCAAGATGCCTTTCAACAGACGAATGGATAAGGAAGATGTGATCCATATACACTATGGAGTATTATGCCTCCATCAGAAAGGATAAATACCCAACTTTTGTAGCAACATGGACGGGACTGGAAGAGATGATGCTGAGTGAAATAAGTCAAGCAGAGAGAGTCAATTATCATATGGTTTCACTTATTTATGGAGCATAACAAATAGCATGGAGGACAAGGGGAGATGGAGAGGAGAAGGGAGTTGAGGGAAATTGGAAGGGGAGGTAAACCATGAGAGACTATGGACTCTGAAAAACAATCTGAGGGTTTTGAAGGGGTGGGGGGTAGGAGGTTGGGGGACCCAGGTGGTGGGTATTAGAGAGGGCATGGATTGCATGGAGCACTGGGTGTGGTGCAAAAACAATGAATACTGTTATGCTGAAAAGAAATAAAAAATAAATAAATAAATAGATAAATAAATAAAATCTTTTTAAAAAAGTAAATTGGGAGACAGTATTATAGTATTATCACATTTTTTAATTTTATGAATATATTGTTTTTGTAAACAAATTTGAAAAATATACACTAAAATGTAAGCATTAACTGTTTTCAGGTGTAAGAATTATAAAAACTACAATTCATTAACTGTGTAAAAAAAAATTACCAGTTTATAATTATCAGCATCAAAAATGTTATGATGCGTATGTTTTAAAGTTGCTAAAATAAAAAAATAGTGATAATGTCAAATGCTGGTGAGGATGCAGATAAATTGGATGACTCATACATTGCTGGTGGGAATGAAAAATGGTACAACCCCTCTGAAAAATAATTTGACATTTCTTACAAAATATTTAGTTCCTATAGCACTTAAGATACTGTTTTGAACATGTTAGGCAGTCCAGTAACGGAGTTCTCAAAAGTTTCAGATGTACAGGTAAAATTACTGTGAGAAAATTATTGTAAAAAAGCAGAAAAGGAGAGAAGTGTGGGAGGGCAGAAATGGAAGCCAAAAATTCAGCAAGACTAGAACAGGTGGAGTTTTTAGAAACCTGGATAATGAAATACCAATGCAAAGCAGTTTAGGAAACCTTGTTGATTAGTGTAAAATATGTGTAATTTTTGTCATTTGGTCATTTACTTTTCATTTGCATTTCTACTCAATTATAGATGTCTTGATTGCTAAAATGATAGCCTGAGCCAATACACCTCTTGGGATGAGTACACGGAAAATTTGTCCCATACCAGCCTCTTTAGCCATTTCTCCATTCACCTATGCATATAGTAAGATCTATTCCTGTGATATCCAGAGGCATCAAGAAGAGACTAAGCAAGAATGGATTACCAGAGTAACCAAAATAAAACCATAGTCTTTCACTCTCAGGTTTGTGAAACAAGATCAAGTATGCGTCGCCGGAATCATCTGCGTTGAGACTTTTAAAGACCTCCCTCAGATGGGGTGCTTTACCTTAAGAGATGAGGGTAAATCCATTGCAATTGGGAAAGTCCTGCGCAGAACAGTTCACCGTCCTGAAGAGGGGACTAGAGCATCTTTCTTCTGATCCACTTTCTCGTACATTCTCAAACTAACTCCTTTATAAATTTTCATCCACTCATCCCTTCTCCGTATTTTAAAATACTAGGCCAGAATGAATTGTCTTTTTGAGGCTACAACTAAATAAACGATAATCCTTTCTATAATTTTGCTAGGTAACTTCAAAACAAAACAAAACAAAAAACTGACCCAGTTTCTTTCATAGTATGTTAAAGGAGTCGGGGTGGAGTAGCAGAGGGAGGTCTATTTACAGCCTCATGTTTCCTCCATCCATTTGTCATCTAAGCCAGTTAAAGGTATAGGCAGTCAAAAGTAGCCTGTCCCTCGGCTCAGGATGCTCTTTGCCATCTGTCAGTTAGATATTAAACATAACAATATACTTGCTTAGGTTTTACCAAAGAGATTACTTGAGAGTAATCTAACTCAATGTCTGTGCTAGGAACTTGATTAATATTCAAAAGTTAGACCACTGCATTTAAAAATAAAGCTGTGAAAAAAAAATAATAAAACAAAGCTGTGGACATTAAGGATTACTCTAGTCTCTCCAGGATTCTTTTTTCTCCAATACTATATTTTTTCTCCAAGGAAATAAATATTCAAAAAAGACACTTTGACAATGTATTTGTCAATTGTAAAGGCAAGAATGCAAATTGTCTATATGATTATTTTAATGAAATAGTGTGTACAAGCACATTTTTGTAGAAAAAAAAACAGAAAACTAGAGGTAAACGCTTATTTCCTTTTTAACGTTTATTTAAATGTTATTTTAAACGTTTATTTCCTTTTTAACTGTATTAAAACCTTGTGCATCAAAGTACTGAGTGGCTGAATCATACCTATTCCTGACTACAGGAACAGAGCCCATTGTTATATCTTGTCCTTTGAGTTTCTATGCTCCTCTGAGAACTAGGTTTTTCTTCAAAGCATCCAATCACATTTACATTTTCAGTGCACTTCAAATCATCTGTATTTTGTTCCTGGGCCTCACCCTTGTCTGGATGAGACAATGTTCTCTTGTGTTTTGGTTCAAATTTAGACTCACACACGTAATAAAAACATAATAACAAATAATTCCTTAGAAGAACCTCACATTGTCTCATGTTCATCCAGTTATTACAACTGTGTGATGCAGGTAACAACATCATTTTCCAGGTAGAGACCAAGCCTCTGAGACGTCTGCTGACCAATCCAAAGTCTTGAAGCCAGTAAATAAATGACAAACCCTAGCCTCAAATCCAGTGTTGTTGATTCTTACTAGTGTATAAATGTCACTTTTTCCCACCAAGTCAGATAGAATATGCTGATATAAGACTCCTTTTAAAGGATCTATATTTCACAGATTTTTGCTTTTAGCCTGAAAAAAATAAAATAAAATAAACCACACATACATGTACACACACGCAGAATAATAGTCAACTCCTGAAACCTTGTACCTGAAATTTCCAACTGCACCATATTTGATAAGGCAATCTATACATGAGCATGTGTATGCTTTTAGGTGAATGGAGAGCTAGCTCTGTTAATAATTCCTTAAAGCTGGTGAACTTTTCCTTTCACGATCTCTCCAATAATGATTGGAGATCTCTTATGCATTTTAATGCTAAGATAATTTTTTACTGTATTTGTGGGAAAATAGTTTTAGCACTTGGCAGATTGCAGAGAATGTCCGTTCTCCACTGGGCTGGGTAAAATCCCTGAGGAAAACAAAAAAGTGTGGGGCAGCGTCAGGATCATAAATGTTCAGGTCCTAGTTGCTTCTTTAAAGGCAGAAAATGTGGGACTTTACAGCTACAAATAAGCTGTAAATTTACTTAGAGAAAATGGATGTGTGATATGTCCTAACTACCCTCCTTAAAATCATTCTGATATTCGATACTTAGAATATCGAAGATATTCGATACTTAAATGTGTTTCTAGAAATAGAATACATGTATGTAATACTGTTTCTCAGAGATCTTTCTCTTTTTATTCACCTGGCTTTAAGAATTCTTATAAAATTTTATAATTTGATTAAAAATTAATATGAAGGCTGTAGTCCACCAACAGAGAAAGACCCCATAAATAATGCATGTGGCAAACTAAGGGATAACTAATAAGTTTAGATTTGTGGTAAATTACTAACAACTATGTAGCATATGTGTTTCTGTTATTTTACCCAAGTTTGAAATATATATGTTTTAATGATTTTAGTAATAGATTTTTTTCTGTAATCAAAGTGAAAAACCAGAAACTATGAGACTAAATTGAGGATATTAAATAATTGATTTTCAACATTTACCATCATTTAGAGAAGAAATATCTATTATATCTAAGAATTCTTAGACTTAGTATGAGTGGTGTTCATGCTTTCAATAATGAGAAAACTAAAATATTCTAAATGGATTATTGATTAAAAGTTAGGGTTTTCTGAGACATAACCATAAAGTTTTATAATTGGAGTCTTCGAGGCATCATTTATACTTCTCTGTAGTATAGACTTTTGGAGTCACTAATAATCTGTGAATGAATCGTGCTGGTGACTCATAATGATATGTCCAAAGTCAAGGATGACAACTAAATGCTCTGTGTACAAAAGTAGGAGAATATCAAACAAACCAAAATTGTAATATTAGAAATTAAGCATAGAAATAATGGTCTGTGAGGGCTATCAACAGTAAGACTGATTGTAGTATGCCTAAAATTGAAGAGAAGTTTTTTAGTTAATTAAAAATGGAACATATCCCTCCCTTTCTCTAGTTTGGAGTGCTAATTAAGTACTAGCAGTAATTTTTTTTTTTTTTTTAATTGAGAGAGAGAGAGAGAGAGAACATAAGCCAGGAGGGGAAGAGGGAGAAGAAGAGAGAATCTCAAGCAGGCTCCATACTCAGCATGGAGCCTGATGTGGGATTCAATCTCACCACCCTGAGATCATGACCTAAGCCAAAACCAGGAGTTGGGCGCTTAACCCACTGAGCCACTCAGATGACCCTAACTTTTAATATTAGGATTTGAAAAGTAGCCAATGCTTCCCGTTCCCTCATCCCACCTACGTAATAAGTCATTAAATTCTCTCTCTCAAATATCTCACGAATCCACCCCATCCCCCACACCACCGGCACTCTGCCAATCAAGGCGACTGTCATTCTCTTCATCTGGACCAACGCAATTACTTCTAAACTGGCTTCCTGACTCTACTCTTGTCGCCATCAGTATATTCAGCATACTCCCGAGAGTGGTCTTTTTAAAACACAAATCAAATGTCTCCCTACTGACGGCTAGATTAGTTAAAACTCTTAAGCTTGTGCAGGAAGCCCTCCCCAGTCTGTCTCCTCCCCAGCTTCCCAGCCTCATTTCACAGCTCTCCAGCCCCGAGGGAGGTTTCTCCTGTCCTCCCTGGGACTCTCAGAAACAGCTCTCTCTCTGCATCTCGGGGCCTTGGGGAGCCATTGCAAAACCGAGTTCTTATGCTGAACACTGGAGACTTTGATTCATTTTATATTGGCTAAAGCCTGGTAATTTGCATAAAAAAGCTGTTTCCACTGTGCACCAGGTTTGCTTTCTCTTTGCCTTCAATCACAGGCCCTCTATGGCTTTGAATGGAATTGCTTTTTATTCAATTTATAATGCACTAGTTGCCCAATATATGCGAGTCGTCATGGCAGGGATGTCTCATATGAACGCCACTATTTAAAATAATTGTGACACAGATATATTGTTTAACAATTCCTCAGAGGACAAAAACCCTTTTCACAAAATTGGCCTGTGTACCAAGGGCTAAGAAATATTGGTGCACTTGAGCAGTAAGAGAAGGCGGATCTGTAATCCGCTGTGCTATTTCTGTAAAAGACTTCTCAGGGCATAAGTGAGTGAAAGCCAACAATCTATGGCGCTGGCAGCCAGGAGGAAGCCAGAGCTCACTGTGTCTGTAAGCAGAGACTGCAAAACAGAAGTAAAATGAGAGCATTCCCTCCATAACTGAGACCTGGAGACTTGCTCAATGTTCTTTGCCTGAGAGAGAGAGACCCATCAAATTTTCCAGGAGCCCCCTCCTGTTTCATCAGTTGACAGAAGGAATGTGCTTCTTTATGTGCCCGTAAGAATTTTGTTTTATTTTTACCACCAGTGATACAATAAAATCAAGTGGCTTAATTGTTAAAGAAAAGAGTTATTTCAATTGCTTCTGAAATTAAACTAACATTATATGCTGAGTAGTACTTAATCTTTAATGATCCCAGAGTGTCCCATATTCATAATTATGATTAGCAATTACTTTTGAAATCACTGTAGTGTAGTGGAAAGAATGCTAACTGAGCTTGGTCATTCCCTAGCTGTATAATCTTTGGCAAAATCATGCTTGTGATTTATCATCTGGAAAATAAAGATAATTCTACATATCTCACAAATTTCTGTAAAGATTAAATCGTATTACACAAAGTACCCGTCATGGTTTCTAGGGCATAGATGAGACCTTTTAAGTGCCAGTCCCATTTCTTCTCTCTTAATAACATAGATAAAGTAGGAGGCTGAAGGCTTAAAAAAAATCAGAACACTAGACAAAAGAAATATATAATAACTAACTGTACTGAAGCCAAAAACAACCAAGAAAGATAAGTAAATAATGATGGAAAGGGGTGTGGGTAATTTATAGCAATGGCATAAACAGCACTAACAGATTATGACTGTCTTACAGCTTCATTGTGAGGTATACTTTCACTAATTCTTCATTAGAGGTTTACTTTTTACTGCCCAGATACTCATCTCCTTTTCTTTTTTTAAATTTTTCATATATGATGGAGTATATTTACTTCCTAATGTATTTTTATTATCAAAATTTTTCTTTTCAAGGGATTGTAATCTTGGACAATCTTTCCAAATCATTAGATTTTTTAAAGGGTCCTTTCCTGGGCATTAACACCCCTTTGTCATCTAAATAATGTATTATTCATTTGTTGTCCCCTGTCAATGATAATGTGTGTGACTCAGTTAATATCGAGAAACCCTTTTGTGTAACTTCCCTAATTATACGTCTATACTTCCAACTGCTATTGTCTCCCCAGTCACCGATTAGGATGTCTTCCTATTTTCCATAGTGCAAGACTTGAGAAGATTATTTTTAGTTTTAATTTTTCTCTTTATAAATCACTCTCTACCTATGAGCTAGCCATCCTTAATTTTTTCTACCCTATATGTACAAACCTTAAAAGAATCTTTTCCTTTTGTCATTTCATATAATTTTAAATATTTGAATAAAAAATGTTGACTTGTCTAAAAGAGATATAGGCTTCCTCTACCTTGTAGATATCCCTAGTTCTTGGCTTTGTGTTTTTTCATTTTTCCTGACTGCTTTCTATACAACAGATTAAGAGTGAAAAGCTCCACTTCAATAAATGCATTGCAGTTTTTATGAAAATGAAAAATGAGAGATAATACTTATCAATAAATATTCCCATGGTAACTAGAAAAGATGAATTTATCTTGTATTACTGATTTGCCACATTATATATCCAATATTATACCTTTCATTTGCTTCCCCTGGACTACACAATTTATTTATTTATTTATTTATTTATTTTTAATATATTTTTAATTGAAGTACATTGACATTGGACTACATAATGTAAAAGTAAATCTATATCCGATTAATTTAATATGTAAGGCAATAATTCTTCAAAAATACCTATGTCAGGACACTAAATCATCAAATTGTACTTCTGACATTTTTGGATAAATGATTACCAAGAAAATTAAGATTTTCCAAATGCTTTTTGTCATAGCAAACTGTATGAATAAGACAATAAAAACAATACAAGCCTCAGAATTTCTGAGGACTCTAACCATTACACATATATATGTGTGTATGTATGTATGGTATGTATACATATATATGTGTGTGTATATACATGTATATATATGTGTATTTAAAACTCTAACAATTACATATACATATATTCATTTAGACCAGTTTTACTCCATTTTTTATTGTATAATTACTTGTATATTAAATGTTTAAAAAAAAAGTTTTAGAATGCAGGTTCTTAAACTCTTAGGCCTAAGGACCCCAGAAAACTTTTGTTTATGTGGTTAACATCTATCAAAATTTACCAAAATAAAAATTTTAAATGAGAATTTAAAAACAGGAGAACACAAGCATATATTCCACTAACCATTTATGTGATGGTATTATCACACGTCATCTACTGTCACTAAGGACAGAATGAAAGAGCAAAAGCTACTAATATTTTAGTATTGTTATGAAAATAATTTTGACCTCATAAACCCCTGACTGTCCTTAAAAGCCACTGGACTAGAAGAACTGCCAATTTTTCATAAAACACAAATTTCTAAGGATGCTCCTGACTGTTCTATGTTGATTTTTTTTTTTAATATAGCAAAGTGGGTGCTCTGGTGGGCTCAGTCAGTTGGGTGTCCAACTCTTGATCTCAATTCAGGTCTTGATCTCAGGATCATGAGTTCGAGCCCCACTGTGGGCTCTGCGCGGGGCTTAAAAGAAATATAGCATAAGGAATATAGTCAATGATACTGTAATGGCATTGTATGGTGACAGATGACAGCTGCACTTGCAGTGAGCATAACATAACATCTACAGAAGTTGAACCACTAAGTTGTATACATGAAACTAATGTAACTTTGTATGTCAACTATACTCTAATTAAAAGAGATGAATAGTCTCTTAATGCCTCTTAAATAAATAAACAAATAAATAAGTCACCTAGCAGCTTTTGTTTTTTATCTGGCAGGTGACAGGAGGCTGGTACCAATTTTCCACATCCAAATTTGCAGTTCCATTTTAGCCTGTGACTGTTAAACCAAGTGGATCACAAGAAGCAGGAGTGTTGATCTCTAAAGAAATAAAAATGCTAAACAAAAGCATGTGTTTCACTGGAGAGCAGTTGAATAAATTAATTCAAAGTAAGGCAGTGTGTGTAATGAAAGCTTAAGTAGTGATTGTGAAGTTTAAAAAAAAACCCCAAAATCATTATTCAAAACACAAGTGGATAATAGAAAGAAAGAAATGGTTAGGAGGACAAGTAGACGACAAAGGCAATAATGATCATTGGATGAAGGACTTTGTTAAAATGTAAAGGACTTGAATATCACTTCCATTTGTCTGCACAGAGAAATAATAAAGCCAGGAATAGAAAACAGTGCTCGTGAGGTAATTAATGAATACACTAGGCAATCATAAATATACTGTATTGTTAAAATAATCTGTTTAGACACACAACAGGATCCATACGCTGCAGCCTATCTTAGTTGTTTTCCTGGGTGACAGATATGACTCAGAAGAGCAATTGCAAAGTAAGTTTATTTTTTTGACCACCATTCTCACAAACTTGTCAGTAGCCTAGTTCTTCCCAGGCACCTGGTTGAAAATTCACCCCATAAATGTGATCACTTAAAAGCAGCTAGAAGTCCTAAAGTCTCACTAAGTTGCAAATCATAGGCTTGATTCTATAGTTCAACTGTCTATTGCTATGTGAGAATCAAAGTCTTGTGCGTTTGAGGTTGATGTTTTACCTTGTCCCCCAGTGTGGACCTGATAGAGGAGGACCATGTACAAATAAGGAAGTGGGATTTAGTCTGTTCCTTCCCCTTCCCTGTACAGGAATACATTATTTTATTGTGCTTCACTTTATTCTTCACAGATACTACTTTTTTTTTTTTAATAAATAGAAGGTTTATGACAATCTCATGTCTCTGTGTCACTTTTTTTCATTCTCACAATATTTCTGACATTTTCATTATTATTATATTCGTTATGGTGATCTGTGATCAGTGACTTTTGATGCTATTACTATAATTTCGGGGTACCATGAACCACATCTATATGAGATAGTGAACTTTTCTTTTTTTTAGAAAGAGAGAGAGAGATCATGTGCATATATATGAGCTGGTGGGTAGGTGGCAGAAGGAGAGGGGAATAGAGAATTTTAAGCAGGACTAATGCATGTCTCAGTCACATGACCCTGAGATCATGACCTGAGCCAAAACCAAGAATCAGATGCTTAACCAGCTGAGCCATCCAAGTGCCCCAAAGATGGTGAACTTAATAGATACTTGTTGTATATGTCCTGTCTGCTCCATGGACTAGCCCTTCTCCCATCTGTCTTCTTCTCCTAGGGCCTCCATCTTCCCCAAAACACAACAATATTGAAATTAGGCTAACTAATAACCCTACAATGGCCTCTAAGTGTTCAAGTGAAAAAAAGAGCCAAACATCTCTCACTTTAAACCGAAATCTAGAAATGATTAAGCTTAGCAGGGAAGGCAAGTCAAAAGCCAAGATGAGCTGAAAGCTAGGCCTCTTGCACCACCCAGTTAGCTAGTCTGGGAATGCAAATGAAAGGTCCTTGAAGGAAAAAGGTGCTGCTCCAGTGAACACAGTGAATGGTAAGAAACAGAAGCAGCCTTATTGCTGATATGGAAAAAGTTTTAGTGGCCTAAACAGAAGATCAAACCAGGCACAGCATTCCCCTAAGCTGAAGCCTGATCCAGATCAAGGCCTCACACTCTCTTTAGGTCTGTGAAGGCTGGGAGAGGTGAGGGAACTGAAGAAAAGCTGGTTGGTTCATGAGGTTTAAGGAAAGAAGCCGACTCCGTTACAGAAGAGTGAAAAGTGAAGCCACCAGCGCTGATGTAGGCGCTGCAGCAAGTTTTCCAGAAGATCCAGCTCAGATAAGTCATGAAGGTGGCTACACTAAACAACAGATATTCAGTGCAGTTGAAACAGCCTTCTGTTGGAAGAAGACACCAAAAAGAACTACCTTAGCTAGAGAGGAGAAGTCAATGTCTTCCTTCGAAGCTTCAAAGGACAGGCTGACTTTATTGTTAGGGACTAGTGCAGCTGGTGACTCTAAGTTGAAGCCAATGCTCACTGACCATTCTAAAAATCCTAAAGTTGTTAAGAATTATACTACATTATACTAAAATGATATCTACTCTGCCTGTGCTCTATAAATGGAACAACAAAGCTCGGATAAAAACCCGTCTGCTTACAACGTGGTTTACTAAATATTTTAAGCCCACTGTTGAGAACTACTGTCCAGAAAGAAAGATTTCTTTCAAAACTGGATGCTTACTGAGAGTGTGCCCGGTCACCCAAGAGCTCCAGTGAAGATAGACAATGAGATTGATGTTATTTTCATGCTTTCTGATACAACATCCACTCTGCAGTCCATAGATCAAGAAGTAATTTCAATTTTCAAGTCTTATTACTTAAGAAATACATTTGGTAAGGGTATAGCACCATAGACAGTGATTCCTCTGATGGATCTAGGCAAAGTAAATTGAAAACCTTCTGGAAAGGATTCACTATTCTAGAAGCCATTAAGAAGCATTTGCGATTCATGGAAAGAGGCCAATGTATCAACATGAACAGGAATTTGGAAGAAGTTGATTTCAACCCTCATGGATGACTTTGAGGGGTTCAAGATTTCAATGTTGGAAGTACTTGGAGATGTGGTAGAATGGCAAGAGAACTAGAATTAGAAGTGTACCTTGAAGATGGAACTGGTTTTCTGTAATTTCATGATTAAACCTAGAGTGGATGAGGAGTTGCTTCTTATGTGTCAACAAAGAAAAATGTGTTTTTTAGATCAAATCTACTCCTAGAAGACTGTTAAGTGACAACAAAGGATTTAGAATATTCTGTAAACTTAGTTGATAAAACAGCAATAGAATTTGAGAGGATTAACTTTAATTTTTAAAAAGTTCTACTGTGGGTAAAATACTGTAAAACAGCTTTACATGGCACAGAGAAAATATTCATGAAAGTAAGAGGCAATGCAGCAAATTTATTATTGTCTTATCTTAAGAAATTGCTATGGCAAATCCAAGCCTTCAGCAACCACCACCTTTATCAGGCACTAGTCCACAACAGCAAAGCAAGACCCTCCACCAGCAAAAAGATTAGAACTCACTGAAAGCTCAGCTGAAGGCTAGAATTTTTTTTAGCAAAAACGTGTTTTTAATTAAGGGGTATATATTGAATTTTTAAACATAATGTTATTGCACACTTAATAGACTACAGTGTGGTATAAACATAACTTGTATGTGTACTAGGTAATCAAAAAATTCATTTGAGTTATTGTTATCATATTTGCTGTATTGTGGTGGTCTGGAACTGTACCCAAACCTGCAATATCTTAGAGCTATGCCTGTATCTGAGAAGCTCCTTCCCATCATGAAAACAAATTTTTGACTCCTAAATTTTTGACCGGTTGGAGTCAAACTGGTGGTCCTCTGTCTTTCTGGGTTTGGCTGATGCTTAGAGTTATCTCCTTCATGACATGATCCTTGGACCTCCCATGGCTGGAAACTTCCCACCTACATTCCATGACATGGGCAATTGTGTCACTATTCCAGCCAGTTGTGGCTCCTTCTATGGCCGCTGAGAATCAGGAGGCCAGTGAAAGCTTCCCTCAGCTGACTTTCTTCTCCCCTCTAGTCTGTCTCTTAGACAGAATCTAAGACTTCCAACTGCAGGCTTTGCATGACACATATCCACGTGTCTTCCTTTATTTTGACAAACTCTGGAGGATCTTTATTTGTCAAAATGCTGTCCTATGCTCTGCTGCCATTGGCCCACCCAGCCAGCTCTCAAGGTTTATAATTCTTGAAGGCAAAACAGACAAAAGTTCACTGCATCACCCAAACTGTGTGTTTGGTGGAAGGGAAGAGAATCATATATCACATTCTCCAGGGAGTTGGTCCTCTAGAAGTTTAGTTCTCTAAGGAGGTATCTTCCTATGCACCCCCCCCCAAAAAAGATGGAAGTAAGGCACATAGGACAACTCATTCCAAAGCAACCTTCAAAATTCCTTCCCTGATTTCCAATGCCTAGTTTTTCATACCATCAATATGAATGAAAATTATAAAGTCATCTAACCAGTTTCCCCCAACTTCTTTTTTGCAAATTTTGCACAGTAATATTTGACACTTCAACTAACACTTTAATATCCTGATGTGTATATGTTAATATACATATTAATGTGTGATATATATATGATATATATATTATGAGATATATATATATACACACAAATACACACAAACATAAATACACAGTTTAAATAAACATACAATTAGGTAAGACTCAATATATGCTACACATGTACACCTACACATATATATACACATATGTAAGGTCCGGTCTATCATAGTACTTTTCATAGATGTATGGTTTAGGAAGAGAACCAGGCTCATCTTATCAATTACCTTCTTTCAGATTCTTCAAAAAGGAAGAAAAAAGCAGGGAGTTTCTCCTAGAAATAAGTCCTCAATAAATACAGGCTAAAAGGAAAGAGCTTATGTGAAGGGTCTTATGTGAAGGACTGAATGAAATACCGCATCCTCAAATCATCACCAGTTCCAAGAAGGAATACGACCAGATACTATAATCATGAGAGGAGGCACAGCTACAAAGAGTTATATAGCAGTAGATTTGCTATGAACACGTAAAAGGGCATTCGAAATTATGTTCCAATAGATGGACCAGCGATAGAATACTGATGTATTATAAAAAGAAAAAAGAAAACTTTTAATTTATTTTCTCTTTCTCAGTAAAGGTTTTCTTTTTTCTGAAAAAGTAAACTAAATACTGATAAGAAGCAGTTGAGTCCTACAATAGATTGTAAACATGTAAATACTCTAGATAAGTAGGTGTAGGACACTTGAAACAAACTTCAAAGATTACTGAGCAAATTTACAGAAGGTAACAGGGAACTTCAGCTAACATTCCATCCTTAAGAATTTATCAAGAATGGGAGAAATCTTGCAAGTATAAAACAAATCAATGCAGTCCTGAAAAAACCCACCAAACACAGGTCATTACTGATTTTAATATGGGTTATTAAAATGATGGTTTTTCAACCATCTTAAAAGGAAGTGAGTACCCAAAAGTTGGTAACCAAGTCAACATGGCCTCGCTGACTTTATTTAGGTCAAATTAATTTTGATTTCTCCCTTAAATATGCCTATGATTATGGCTGATAAAAAATGCAATAGGCGGGGTGCCTGGGTGGCTCAGTGGGTTAAAGCCTCTGCCTTCAGCTCAGGTCATGATCCCAGGGTCCTGGGATCAAGCCCCGCATTGGGCTCTCTGCTCAGCGGTGAGCCTGCTTCCCCCTCTCTCTGTCTCTGCCTGCCTCTCTGCCCACTTGTGATCTTTCTGTCAAATAAATAAAATCTTTTTTAAAAAATGCAATAGGCGTTTCTGGGTCTGAACAAGAAAAATATTTCCTAATAAAGATGTCCCTTGACTTACGTGGGCTTACATCCTGATAAACTTATAGTGAGTTTAAAATATCATAGGTTAAAAATGTACTTAATACACCTAACCTACCAAACATCGTAGTTAGCCTAGCCTGCCTCGAATGCACTCTTCTCACTTATATGAGCCTATAGTTGGGCAAAATTATCTAATACAGAGCCTACTTTATAACAAAGTGTTGAATATCACATGTAATTTATTGAATACTGTCCTGAAAGTGAAAAATAGAATGGTTATATGGGTACAGAATGGTTGCAAATATATCGGTTGTTTACTCTGTGATCACATGGTTGGCTCAGACCTGTGGCTGACCACCATCACAGAAGATCTACCACATATTGCAAGCCCAGGAAAAGATCAAAACTCAAACTATGGTCTCTACTGAATGTATATTGTTTTTGCTCCGTGCTTACGTCAAAAAATTGTAAGTCAGACTATTGTAAGTCAGAGATCATCTGTATTCTTAAAAACAACATGAAGGACTATTGAAGGATATTGATAACATAAAGGGGATTTATAACTGTTTGAGCGGCTAATGACCAAAGGTACTAATTTGAATGGATGTGATTGGAAAGGAATTGGTATCATTTATTTCTTCACTGAGCATGTGCTGAATGCACTGTAGTTTCTACTGAAGGTAGGATTCCTCAATTGTCTAGTTAATATGAGACTCCAGAGCCAGTGTGGTTTACCTGGTGATGCAGGTAGATACAAGGTCAGCCGCTTAACACAGGTAAACCACTAGGGGACAACCAGTTCACCTTTCCCAAAGGAACAGGCAAGGAGGTATTTTAATTTATCCATTACCTATCACTTTGTTTCCTTCAAGAGTTGTTAGCCCTGATGACATCTAGTCATGCTTCTTATCCCGCCTAAGAGCAAGTCTCTCCCAATTGCTTTACAAAGGCATACAAAACAAGTAAGAATGATTTCTAAACAAAGAGGGTTTTTAAAATATCAACTTGAGATATTATGTGGTCTCCCTTGCTTCAGACAGGCAGTCTATCTATGGAAGGAGGGGAACCATACTTCATTTTCACAGACAATGTAACAGTCTGTTAATCCCATCTGTTTCTTGTAAGAAGGAAATAATTGTTACATATGGGGCTCAAGGAGCCTGAGGGCTCATGGAACATGTCTCAAGAACTTTACCCAAGAAGTAGAAATTCAGCAGTGTTGTTTACGGAAGTAGATTTTATTTTATTTTCTTATGTCTTTCATCTTGTTTATTGATAACTTTTTAAAGATTGATTGGAGATATGTTCATTGATTCAGGTTGGATAAATGGACTTTTCAGTAGTGTGGAGCTTTCCTTCATGGGTTTGTGTCATAGATCAGTAGCTAAGTTTGATACGCCTAGACTTATGCCTCAGATATTCACATATCTATGAAGTGGGGTCATTCGTCATGTAGACAATTATATTCAATATGGGGAGTAATTGCTGTAATTCTTGGTAGCAGACAAGCAAGAAATTGAAATTGATTCAGAGAACTTAAGGTAAAGAATTTGATTTCTTAGAATGCTATTGGGTTCATCATAGAACGTTATGAAGAATACAGCATTGGGGTGCCTGGGTGGCTCAGTTGGTTAAGCATCTGCCTTGGCTCAGGTCATGATCCCAGCATCCTAGGTTCAAGTCCCACGTTGGGCTCCCTATCCAGTAGGAAGCCTGCTTCTCCCTCTCCTCCCTGCCTGTACTTTCTCACTATCTGTCTGTCCCTCTCTCCCAAATAAATAAAATCATAAAAAAAAAAAAAAAAAGAATACAGCACCCAGGCTGAGAAGGCTGAGAAGGCAGGATCCAAGTCACATCTGGGACTCTAATTAAGAGGAAATATGGGCAGTTTCTCTGGAGTTCGGCCATCAGGATGGCCTTCTGTCCTTAGAAGACTCTTTCCAAGTTTAAATTCCTTAAAAGAAAATGGGCTGGGCTTGAGTCAAACTTCAGAATTTACCTATGATAGGGATTAGTGACAATCTGAGTCGATAACCTGATTAGGACTTCAAGGAATAGAGGTTCCACAAAAGAAAACTAAGTGTCTTTTCCAGAAGAAAGGACAAGGAGAAGCAAGCAATAATAATAAATATTTACTACAAAGAGTATAATTTACTGCATCTCTAGTTTGAATTTTATATGCTAAAATAGGGTTTTAACTCTCAGATTGGACGATGAGTTCACAGATGTCCAATTTTTACTGTGTAAATGAAGAAGAAATAAATAAGATAAAAGGAGACCATGCGTAAACCAATGATAATGTGTATGAATAAAGAGTTGTGATTCAATACAGAGTATAAATCTGAGGTACTAAAAGTTTTTTAAGTAAACAAAATTTTTAAAATTAAGCAAAGTTTTAAAATGTTATCATTATTATCATACAGAAAAATCCAAACTGAGAAGACATATTTTGAATATTTAAAACAACTTACATACTTCCATTTCTGGATAACAATATGATAAAGAATGAGGTTATAAAGCACTTAGAAAATTCTAATTCAGATCTCCCCCACTACTTCCTAAAGTCACAAATTGCAAGTTAACTTAGCTATACGAGGTCTTCAGGTCTTTCATATCAATTTTAGGATCAATTTGTCAGATTTAACCTATGTACACACACACATAAACTATGGGAAAATTTATTGGGATTGTACTGAATCTATAGATCATCTTCAAGAGATTCAACATTTATTCAATTCCTTAATTTTCTAACTCGAAAACATCTTCTCATCTATTCTCATTCCATCTCATCCTATTTTTTTCTAGCTCTCCATTATAAGTAATTTTTAATATGTTTCTATTATATCTGTACAGTCTTCTGTAGAGGTCCTTGCAAAATATCTGCTAGATTTATTCCTAGGACATTTTATAGTTTGTGTTGCCATTATAAATGGTGTCCTTTTCTTCAAAAAAATTTATTTCCTAGATGTTTGTTACTTCTGTACAGACATGCAATTGGCTTTTGTGTACTTAACTATCTTTCTAAATTCTTGTCATTTCTTATTTCTCTGTATTGTCTTGGTTGTTTTACGTATACAACCAAATCATTTTCAAAGAATGACAGTATTTTCTCATTTCAAATTCTTATGATTTAATTTATTTTTAATTACATTGACTAGACTATAAAACAATGTTAAAAACAATGAATCTATGACCGATCTCTTTGTCTTATCCCGAATTTCAAAAAAAAATACTGCCTACAATCTTCCATTTAGAATAATGTTTGCAAACACCACCAAGTTAAGAGAATTGGTTTATATTACAAGCTTATTTTTTATCATGATTGAGCATTGAATTCAATTGCATGCTTTTTCTACATCAGTTGAGATAATCGAATAATTTTTAGTATTTTAGTCAATGGGGTGATTGAAAATGATAACATTTGAAAAATTAATTCATACTTAGATTATTAGAACAAACAACATTTGAAAAATTAATTCATACTTAGATTCTTAGAACAAACTTGATTTGGTCACGATTTATTATCTGCTTATAAACTTTTTCAACTTGTATTATAAATGTTCAGCATAGGACACTTACATAGTTTAATAATTAAAAGATTTGTAATATTTTAAAATCTCATCTCCTTGGTTTTGGTATCTGGATTAAATCAGTCTTTTACAATGAATTGAGGAAGGTGAAATATGAGAGTCTAGCGATTGGATCTTTGAAGATGTAGAAGAACTTACGCATAAAATCATCTGGGTTGGCTCTTTTCTATACAGGAAGACATTTTTCAGTAGTTACTAGGCTATTAGGCGCTGTGCTTCTTACACCATGTTTGGAAAGTTATTCTTTAAGAATGTGTCCACTTCATGACCGTGGACATCTTTGTCTTTCCCTCTACTTGTCTCTGTCTCTGTTTATCTCTCTATGTTGCTGTCTCTGTCTCTGTCTCTATTTCTGTCTCTCATCATAGCTATCTCACCTAAGGTTGATATATATATTTTCAGTCATTGCAAATCCAACTTCTGACATTGTTGATCTTTTTTTTATTATTATTATTATTTATCTATCATTATCCACTTCTTTTCCTTAGTTTTGCTTTAATTTCTTTTAAGAACCTAGAGTTGAGCATTTATCTCATCGATTTTCAGCATTTCCTCTTTCCTAATATAATCATCTAAAATAATAATTTTTCACTGAAGCTCCACTTTTGCTGATCCCACAAACTTATATAATAATATATCCTCTTTCTTTAGTTCTAAGCATTTTTAAAATTTCCACTATGATTTCTTCTTTGACCTATGATTCATTTTAAAATGCATGTTTTATATCTGAGTATTTGAAGATTTGTTGATTGATATATAATAACGTTTAACTTAATTCATCTGGGGTCAGAGAATATGGCCTATATAGCACTATCTTCTCAATTTTGTTAAACCTTGATTTATGGACTAGTATAAAACCATTTTTTTTCCATTAGGAAGATGTGTATTTTCTATTTGTTAAGAAAATCTCAAAAAAGCAAGTATACCAAAGTAAGTTCTATATACGTGCTTATATGAAACTTGACATCTGTGATGATCAAAACTTTCATGTACTTGCTGATTTTTTTCTCTGCTTTATTTATCAATACCTAAGATCATATTGAAATATCCCTCTATGATCATGTTGTTGAAAATTTCTCCTTTTACCTTGATCAAATATTTTTCTTTTTATATTTTGAGGTAATTTCATTAAACTCATTTAATGTTTCTACATCTTTGTGGTAAGTTGAAACTTTTGTCATCAGGCAGCAAATGCATTTTCTTAGCCTTTGACTAAGACAAATATAAAGACACTAGCACTTTTTTAATGTGCGTATGGGCATATTTCATATCTTTTTCAGATTTTTACTTTCAATTTTTCTGTGCTTATGTTTCAGCTCCGTCTCCTACAAACAACATCTTACCAAGTTTTAGACCTGATCTGACAATTTTTATACTTTCAAATGACAAGTCAAGCCCATTTATGCTTATTGTGATTATTGATACACTTACACTTGTTCCTTCCATTTACCGTTTTTTTGTGTGTGTATTTACCGTTTTTATTTCCTGCTTGATCTGTTTTTTATTTTCATGATTTGAAGCTTTTTAAGGTTTTTGACTGCATTTTTTCCATTCTTTCTCTCTGTTGTTTTGAATCCACGCATTTGATTTTTGTTCCTTTAGTGGTTGTCAATGAAATAGCAGGATTATATTTGTGAATAAATAAGTGAATAAATCTGAATCGAACCACTTTGACCCCTTCTAAAGGAAAATAAAATCATCACTCTTTAGCTTACATACTGTTACTGTCCACTATTTCAGTTCTATCTTTTTTTTTAACTTCCACTCTGCCTTATTTCATGGAGACTCAGATCTTATGTTTGCCATATTGTGTTATTTGTTTGCTACTTCTCTATGTAGAACAAACCGTCTTTCTGGGATCATTTTTCTGCTTTATAATGTATGTTTTTAGAGCAGGTCTGTAGATGATATATTCTATCAGAGTTCTTTTCTACCTTATTTTTTATTCCATACAACGTCTTAATCCTTATCCTTGAAAGATTGCTTTGCTAGACTCAAACTACAGTCTGATGTCTATTTCTAGCCAACATTTTTAGGATATAATTCTGCCATCCTTAGGCTTCAAGGGTTGCTGTTGTGAAGATCCTTTCTTCCAAATTATCTTTTGTTTTTATTTTTGCTTGTGATTTGTCATTTCTCTTGGCTATTTTTAAAACTTTTTGGCTTTGGCATTCTGCACTTTCACTACTATATGTCTAGGCATGATATCTTTTTATTTGTTCTCCTTGAAATGCAGTATACTCCCCAGATCTGTGGGCACATGATTTTCTTGAAATATTATAGTCATTACTTATAAAAATATGTTTTAAAAATGTGTTTAAGCATATGTTTTCTCACCTTTCTCTCAATTATTTTCCTTTGAACCTCAAAGTAGATATAGGTTATATATATAGTAGATATAGGTCATTTTATCCTCCATGTCTTTTGATCCTTTAATGATTTCCATCTCCTTATCTCTCATTGCAGCATTACAAATAAATTCTTCAGATATGTCTTCCTATTCACTAATTCCCTTTCAACAGTGTCTAGCATACCACTTTATTTGTGTGTTAAATTTTTTTTTTAAGATTTTATTTATTTGTTTATTTGAGAGAGAGACAGTGAGAGAGAGCATGAGCGAGAAGAAGGTCAGAGAGAGAAGCAGACTCCCCGTGGAGCTGGGAGCCCGATGCGGGACTCGATCCCAGGAATCCAGGATCATGACCTGAGCCGAAGGCAGTCGTCCAACCAACTGAGCCACCCAGGCGTCCCTGTGTGTTAAATTTTTGCTGCCAGCAACTGTATTTCTCACTCCTTACTATTTTACTTTAAAAAAAAAAAAATCTTTCTTTGCATTTCTGAAAGCTTCTTCTTATATATTTTCTTAATTGTATTCTTTATTTCCTTGAGTATTTAATACAGAGTCACTTAGCATTCACTACCTATACATTTCAACATCTGCAAATCTTCAGGGTATAAAGGCATTTGATAGATGGTTATCTGTGTTGTGAGTTTACTGCTTCACTTCTGGGAGTCCAGTAAACTGAATTAACTAACTAAACCAGAGGAAGCTTTCCTATTTTATTAGCAGCCGGAAAGAAGTCCAGCTCTGGACCATTTCTGATATCTTAGAAGGTACTTTTACTCTTATTGAAATGGTGAGTCATTGCAGAGTTCTAAATAGAGAGATTGAGCCCTCACGGCACAAACAATCAATGACAAGAAGCAGTAAGACCTTTTATAAAACTTCTTGCAATAATCTAGTCAGGAGATAGCGAAGCTATCACCCCTAGGCAGGGTGATATTTATGGAAATGATAAGAAATTATCTGATTCTGGATATATTTGAAGGTATTAATATCCACTGCTGTGTTGAATTACCTAAAAATGTAGGGGCTAGAAACAACTGCTATTGATTAGCTCACAGTTTCTGAGGATCAGGAATCTTAGAGCAGCTTTGCTTGTGGTTCTGGTGCATGCCTCTCACAAGGTGGCCACCATCAAAGTTTGGACAAGAGCTGTGAGCAGCTCCAGACCAGCTTCAGAGCTCCTACACATGGCTGTTAACAGGCCTCTGAAGATCCCCTTCCACACTCATTCTCATGCTGCTCCGGTTGTTTTTAACTTTCAATATTTCATTTATTTCTAAACCAATTTTATTGCAACCAAAAGAGGGGAATTAACTGCACATAATACATATATGTTTAAGATATACATATTTTTAAGTTTGTTATAAATTTATACATATATATTATATATATATACACATTTTAAGTTTAACTTAGACTAAAGTTTATTTTGGCAGATAGTGTTACACAAAATTAGAGTTGCATGTATTAGTATATACATAACTCAGCATCCTTAATTTGGTATAAGTGCAACATATTTTCTTGCTTTCTTATGTTTTGCTAAATCATCATTACCCAAACTGCTTTATAAAACTGATACGCTGAAATTTGGCTTTATTGCTTTCACTTATGCTCTGATTCCAAACTGAAATTTTATAAGCTTCTCGTATCTCTGGGAGCATTTCATCATCACTATCATCCCAGGACGGATCACCAGCTTCTGATAAATCTATACCATTTTCTTCCTAATGTGGAAAGAAGTCCTCCTTTTCAAGTAACTGTTGATACTGCTCTCGGTAATCTGGATCAGCTGCAGTAAAAAGAACAACAACAGATGTAGAAAACATTGGTACATTCATAAAAATCGTTAGGATCACTTTCAGGTGCTGCTACTCTGTACATTGAAGTTACATGAACGTGACCCTAACTGCTTCACAACATGGCAGCTGCCTTCCAGCACAGTCTATGACCCACAAGAGAACATGAGAAAACACCCAACATGGAAACAACAATCTTTTTGTAACCTAACTTTAGAAGCAACATCCTGTCATTTCTACTTATTTAATTCATCAGTAACTTGTCGATAATTCCAGTCCACACTCAAAGGGAAGAGATTACACCACGTGGTGAACACTAGGAGGCAGGGATCCTTGAAGGGCACCTTTGAGGCTGCCCACCACACAGATAGAACAGTAGGATTTTCTGATAGGTAAGTACATGGATTATGAGAAAAAAAAGAGCCAGGGATGATGTCAAGGTTTGAGACCTGCACTGTTGGAAGATTGCTGTCTCACCACCTAAATTGGAGAAATCTGGGCATGAGGCAGTTTTATAGGGAAAGATGGAAAGTTTAGTTTTGATGTATTGAGCCTGCAATGTCTGTTAAATATCCAGATGCAAAAGTTAAGTCTGGGGTTCAAAGGAAAGGTCTGAGCTGGAGACATGGGTATCATGAGCTTATTGGTGGTCTTTGATGGTATGAGGTGACTAAGGAAGAACATTTATAGGGGTACCTGGGTCGCTCAGTCAGCTAAGCCTCTGACTCTTGATTTCAGCTCAGGTCATTATCTCATAATCATGGGATTGAGCCCCCCGTTGGGCTTCATGTTCAACATGGAGTCTGCTTGAGAGTCTCTCTCCTTTTCCCTTTGTCTCTCCCTCCATTCATGTGCGCACACTCACTCTATCTCTCTCAAAATAAGTAAATAAGATGTCTTTAAAAAATTATCATGTTGTTCTTTTGGTCTGTTATGAATATAATATTTTCAAGAACATGGAATTATTGCTCAAATGACTCCACATTGAGACAATAGGAATTTTCAAAATAAAATTCAAAGATGGTTCAAGTCAATTAAAAAAATATTATGTTGTTTGATAAACCTTGAATAACTTTTCCTTTTTTTTAATAGACATTTTATATTAACTTAAATTAAATGAGCAGTTCCAAAACCAAACAGCTTGGGTTCAGTTTCTGGTTCTACCATTTACCAGCTGAATATCCTGGAAAATGACTTAATCTGACTCTGCCTCAGTTTCCTTATCTACAAAATGGGAAGAGTAATAAAAGCCACTCACAGGGGGGATTTTGACAATAAATTAGTTAACTTATGTCAAGGACCTGAAACAGTGCCCACTACATAGTAAGCCTTATGTGATTTTTAGCCATTATTATTCTTCAAACTTGTGTTGGTTTCCTTCACCAACCTTTACGCTTCCTTCAATCTTTTGGTCAAAATTACTTCACTGGTTTCAAAACATCTAACTCTAAGCGTATCGTAAGTTTATAGCTTCTGCTGAACGCCACCAAGCAGGTAACATATCTTTGGAAAATCTCCATCCAACTTTTCTTTCTTTAAGGCCAATATTTTCAAATTCTTCAGCTCTTATATTCTGCAAAGAAATTTAGGGATCACCTTTTGTTAATAAATATGCCTTAGGGAACTTTTCTTCCATTCCTTCCTTTTGGGTTTCACTCTGGGTATTTTCATGCTCACATACATATCTTCTGTCCAGGTCAAAAGGGGTGATGGTCAACTGCAAAATTCTGCCCTTCCCACCTTCTTGCCCACCCCCTTCCCACCTGCACTCACACTTTGCAGCCCCAGACCTGCCACGAGGCAGAGATTCTCTGACTCCCCTCATTGAGCAAGTGTGGATGCAAGTGCCTGGGGACACAACCAATGTTGAAAAGGGAAAGGTGACAAAGGGCAATGGAAGCGAGTCAAAAAGAAGTCACAGGACACAACACCATTTAGCTGGTCCAACAAGTCTGTTGTGCATCCTCTATTCAGAAAGCTGCTTTCAAGGACTGATCTTTATTCTACCAGCCTGATTTTACGCCATCTTCCTTTAGTAAACACACAACAAAGGGGCCTGTATAAGAAAGCTATACCCAGTCTCAAGCTAAAACAAACAGTTCAGAGATTTCATCCAGGTGAACTTTATTTTTTATCTTTTTATTCTCTGAAATGCCTGTGCTGTCAGCCTGTGACTGGACCCCCCTCCCCCAGAGTGGGGAAGGGCATTCCCTCCACAGAGCAGAGTCCCATGTGGTTATTTAAGACAACCTGGAGACAGTGATGATTTTATACAATGCCCTGTACAATGACAAAATAAACTTAGAATGAATTATGGAATTAAATGCTTAAAGAATGAGACAGTAACAACTGTTATTGTTATAACAATTGAAAAACAACTATAACAAAAGAAAAACAACTGAGAAAAATCAACCAATCATAAAGGAGCAGATGGATACATTAGATCTATACAACTTAAGAAAAAACCAAAAGTGAATGATATTGATCAGAAAAGAGACGGTTACACCAGTGTGAGGAGCAGAGCACTAATATACTTGTTATTAAAGGAGCTTTCATATTCAAATAATAAAAAATGACACACTAAGAAGTAAAGGAAAAGCTGGCAATTTGCAAAAGAAAATTTCAAATGACTAATAAACATTTGAAAAGCATTAAACTTCACTCACAATTAAAGAGTGTAAATTACTTTAATAGATACATTATAACTTGTAAATTTGGTGATAATTGCTTTTCTAAGATAATTCCTATTGTTGGCAGGGTGTGAGGGGAAAAGAGCACTCTAATTCTCTGTTGGGGAGTGAAAATTAGAGTAATATTTTTGGAAAGCAATTTGGCAAAATGTAAGCACATTGTCTCAGATGGCTCAAAAATGTTCTTTTATTTTGATTTGCATCTATTCATTTATCATAAGGGAATCAGAGATGTGTTAAAATCAGTATAAGGATTTTTACCAGTTTTATTTGTAATAGTCAAAAGTTGGAAACCACCAAATGTACGAGAAAAGAGGAAATTAAAATACAATATGTCTTTCCTATGATGAGATACAAGGGAGTTATTATCAATCATCTTTTCCTACCTAGTGTCAACAGGGAAATGGTGTTTTGACACTCAAAAAATAAAAATGCAATAGTTCCAGGGTAGATATGGAAACTTCAAGTTATTTCAACTTGATAAATTAAAATTATCCAACTCTCTGCTTCTGTTTTGATTCTAGACTTACAAAATCTGAGTCAAATTTGTTGGGTGTTCATTTAAATTTCTTTCTGCCATTTGCTTCTAGGGAAAGAATACTTTCAATTTGGCACACGAGACTAGTATTAGACCCATTTGATATATACTTTAAGATTTTATTTATTTATTTGACAGACAGAGATCACAAGTAGGCAGAGAAGCAGGTAGAGAGAGAGAGAAGGAAGCAGGCTCCCTGCTGAGCAGAGAGCCCTATGTGGGGCTCAATTCCAGGACCCTGGGATCATGACCCAAGCTGAAGGCAGAGGCTTTAACCCACTGAGCCACCCAGGCTCCCCTGATATATACTTTTTGATGAAGGTTATTAAATTGACAATTTGGGTACGAGGAAATTAAGTTTTCCCAAAATGTATTGATTGATATGAGGAAATATTGAATTCCCTCATACTAATACTGCAAGAAAAAGCAAGATAAAAATCTATATTCAGAGTACAATCTCGATTATGTTAAGTGCTTATTTGGCAATCATTGAACATTTAGCAAGTGCTTATTATGTTCCCATTATATACCAGGGAACTCATAGGTACACAAGATATTCAGAGTTCAGGGTGAGTGGGAGACACGGACTGAAATATTGAGCTTGCAATCTATAGAAAAAGAAACTTCATTCATAAACAAACCTGTAAAATAAAAGTCTATCCAATTTTGGTGAATGCTATGGGACAAAATAAACCAGGGAAGAAAAATGGGGCATACTATAGTTGGTAGAAGGAATGTAACGGTTAAGCAGAAAATGCTTACATGGCATTTGATCAAAGACCTAACGGTCGTATGATTTCAACAGAAGAACCCCTGTCTAGGAGAAAGCATTGCAGGCAGATGGGACAATGTGCACAAATGCCTTGGGTGAGAATTTTCTGATACATTCCATAAACAGCATGAAGGGCACTGTGGCTAGAGCTGAGTGAACAGGGAGAAAGGAGTGTGAGCAGATCATTTAGAGGACCAGATCACTTGGAAAGGAAACTTCCTTTTACTCGGGATGAGATGAGGAACCCTAAAAAGATCCTAAGCTGAGCCACCAGACTAAATCACTGGGCTTGAATTTTAAAGAGATCCCTCTGGCTTCTGGCTTGAATACAAATGAAAGAAGTAAAGTTGGGTGTACGCTAGAAGAAAAGGATGAGGTCCAACCACAGGTCCAAGAGTTTGATCTGAACAACAGTAATAGTGGAGTTACCACTTCTTGAGGAGAAGCAGGTCTGGAAGGGAGTTTACTTAGAGCATATTAATGTACAAATTTTGGCATGATCATTAGATTTCTTGGTGGATGTATTGAATATAGAAGTATGCAGCTGGACTTCAAGGACAAGGTGTGAGCTGTAGATGTGTGTAATGTTAACATCTAAATGGTATTTATGGCCATTAGCCTGGATGCATTCATTGAAGAATGAGGGGAAAAGAATAGGACCCAACACTGAGCCTTTGGACAGTCTTAACGTTTCGAGGTCAGGTTGGTGAGGAGGAGGTAAAGAGGCAGGAGCAGTAAGGGAAGCCAAAGGAAAACCAGTGTGTGATGTTCTGGAAGGCAGGAGAAAAGAGTGTTTGAAGAAAGAGATGAGCTCTGGTGAGTAAGACGAAGACTAAGAGTGACCGTTAGTTTTAACAGCCAGTGTTTTTTTTCATGAACATGTCTGCGTGAGTATGTAGGGCTGGGTGTGTTAGTGTTTGGATGGGGGGTTGTCATGAGCATATAAGGCAAAATCTTAACCATGGTTGGAGGTGCATTTTTTTGTACAGTAAGAAAGAATATATTTTAAGTAAAATATAACAACCAATATAATCCATGGACAGTTGTTTTCAAAGACTAAACAGATTTGATAATTTATGTCAGATTATTGATTTTCCATTCTTTCCAACCACACTTCTTGAATACATTTTTCTCATTAAAAAGGTTTGTAGAAAGCATGAAGTTTCTAGTAGTCTGAAGAAATATGAGTTCCTTTTCTCCATCCTACTTCATAGGATAGCCCCACAAGCTAACAAGTAGGATTTATCTCACATAATTTCTCTCTCTCAGGGGTGCCTGGATGGCTCAGTCAGTTAAGCATAATTTCTGTGTCTGTTTCAGCTATAAAATAGGATTGTTGGATGGATTGAATGAGCTACAATGTATGCAGTTTTTAGAACAGTGACTGGAAGCTCATGTGCATGGCATAGGCATCACCAGCACTATTCTTTGTTGAAAAGCTGTAAACAGTAAAACTTTGAAAGAGAAGCTACTGAAGTACAATGTCAAAGTACAGATTTCAAGGCTGAGCATACTGGAGTATGAATCCCAGTTCTGTTCCTTGCTGGCACCAAGGCCTGTAGCACGTCACATAACCACCAGCTCAATTTCTCTGTAAAATGACTTTACACTATCTGTTTGGTGGTGTGTAGGGATGTTTAGAGCATGAAGTATATCTATGTTTGGGGTGTTTGGGGTCTGTAATGTTCCCTTGTCTTTATTTATAAGAACTTATGGTTGAAAATTCCTTGGCTGTTATGTGCATCTCAGTTATAGCTTTTTTTTTTCCTCTTAGGGCAACTCTATAAGAAATTTAGTATTTAACTCCTGTATTATTCAAAGTTCCCCAGAAAAACAGAACCAATAAGATGTATGTATACACATACACACACACAGGGAAGGGGGTAGGGCAAGAGAGAGAGAGAAAGAAGGAGAGAATGAGAGACAGAATGAGAGACAGAGATTTTATTTAAAGGAATTGGCTTACATAATTATGGAGGCTCAAAAGTCCAAAATCTGCAGGGAAGGGTGACGACAGGCTGTAGACATAGGAAAGAGGGGATGTTGCAGTTCAAGTCTAAAGGCTGTCTATTGGCAGGATTCTTTCATTCTAGTTAGGTCTTCAACTGATTGGGGGAGGCCCACCCACATCATGGAGGACAGTCCACTCTACTCAAAGTCTACCAATTTAAATGTTATTCTCTTTCAAAAGACACCCTCACAGAAACATACAGAATAATGTTTGACCACATACCTGGGTACCATGACCCAGCTGAGTTGACATATAAAATTAACCATCGCATCTCCTTTTTATAGGAAAGCAGTATCCTCACCAAATCAGGGATTCTGCCCAGACCCATTCCTTGTAATCAACCACCATACCCATACACGGTTCTCTTAAATGCATCTCAAATCCATCCCTAATCTCCAAACCCATTATCATTGTCTTGGTTAAACCTGTCACCATCTCTCATCTTTACTAAAGCATTAGTGTCAGCTTTTTAAACTACAGATCTTTCTAGTTAGACTCAAGTCTGTATTCCAGAAGACAAAATGAGGGACAGAGACCATGTTTTGTTAAAATCACCCTCACCCTCTTCCCATCTCTTTCATCTTCCTCCTGCCATCTTTCTTCCCCATCTTAGTTCCTTTATTTTGATCAAGTTCATGAGCTTTGACTACCCCTTCACTCAGCCCCACCGAGAAAAAAGCTCTGCTTGAATTTCTCTTGCAGCTCTACAAGCATGATACAATATTTCTAAATGATAATGTGATTTTTACTAATATACAATTGAAATACAATATAAGGTTTTGGGTGTAAGACATAGTGATTCAGTATTTATACACATCACAAAATGATCACTGTGATAAGTCTGGTTACCATCTTCACCATGCAAAGTTTTTATAATCTTACTGACTCTATTCCTTGTGCTGTACGCTGCATCCCTACGATGTATTTATCTTGCCCTTGGAAGATTGTACCTCTTATGCCCTCTGCCTATTTAGCATATACCCCATCCCACACCCCTCTGGCAACTATTAGATTGTTCTCTGTATCTGTAAGTCTATTTCTGTTTCATTCCCTTGTTCATTTGTTTGGCTTTTTAGATTCCACATGTAAGTGCTCGCTTCGGCAGCACATATATTAAAATTGGAATGATACAGAGAAGATTCCACATGTAAGTGAAATCATACAATACTCAATAATTTTACCCTTTAGAGCCACATGTGAGACCAACTGGTTAAAAAGAAAAGCTGTCTTTTCTCACATAACAAGCTACTGTGTAAACACGATTTCTTCACTGAGACTCTAAGTCCCAGAAGGTCAAGGGCTACCGCATATTTCCCTTAGCACTTAGCTCTGGGTCATGCATTTAAGAGCCACTAATAACAATTTTGTGTAATTGAAGGAGTAGAGGGAGACAGAATGGTAAGAGATAAACCAGGGATTTTGACACTAGATACATGCGTGCATGCACAGACCCACACACACACATTCACACACACGCAAGCACCTATCTGCTAATTCAGATTCTATTACTTTACTATTGGCTCTTGAGCAAGTAATTCACTAATCTTGGTCTCATCAACAAAATGAGAATCATAATGATCAGAATACCTCATTGACAGGGCAGGGAAGGACTCCATACTTTAGGGAGAGCCTTTCACATGGATAGTTAACGACTTGAACTCTGCCTGCCCAATGTAACATTCGAAGAAAATAAGCAGCCTAATGCGTTCGAACCACTATTGTTTACAGTAGTCTCTGAATATGTTACTTCCTTTCCTTCCTTCTTCCTTCAACAAATAATGTCACTTGGACATAAATGATAACACAGGCTAATATCTACGGTTTTAGTCAACATACAAAAAAGGTGAAATTTGACATCTCAAACTGTATTTTTTTAAAATGAATAAAATATATCAAGTATATTTTACTTTATTATTTTTTATTATGTTCAGTTAGTCAATATATAGTACATCACAAGTTTAGGGGGAAAAAAACGGATAAAATACATTGTGTATGAATCTTTCCAAAAGGCCTGGAATTGTTTACGTAGATTGTTACAATATACTCATTAAAGAACAAACAGAAAGTTAATTACACAAGCAGACGAGCACCAGACTGTTGAACTCCACTACTGTTTGGAGTCATATTTCACTACACTGCACTGACGTTTGTTTTTAAACAGACATGAAATAGAGAAAGGTTGGGAATAAAAGAGTATGTTTTCGATTGTGTATGGGCCCATAATGCATTGGTTATACCTCCTTTTTGGAGTTTGCATCCTTCCCCTTCCCACCCCAGAACTCTTACAAGGTACTGTCCCCTGTTTGCTTCTCAAGGGGAAAGCCCAGGCAGCTTTGAGGAATCCCCTTGAAGGGACGTATTAATCACCATTATGGTGCCTGACCCACCTTACGACAAGCAGTCCGCTTCCAGCCAGGTGGCAGTGTGAAGGTTCTGGAACAAAATCGGACTCTGCCCTATTAAAGATGACCCCAGCAAATGTCAAGCAGTTTGCAGCTCCGTAAAGTTTAAAATGCCTGAAATACTTGCTGACTCAGACATTAATCACTATTTTATGCTGGTCCTCTGAATTGCTATATTCCGAATTCCCATTCAACCACTGTTTCTAATCTAATAACTGTTTTAATTTACCAAAGAAGGAATAAAAGAGAAGGTGTTCAAATGGAAAATAGGATGAGCGAGGTGAAGTAGAGAGGATACAGAAGTAGGAAACTCAGGTCAGGACAGAACTAACTTTTTCCGAAAACTGCCTAGCCAATGGAGCCCCGTAGTCAATTAATTTGGTTATAGCCCAGTGCTTTACAGACAGAACCCTTCAATCAATTAAATTACTTGTTTGAAGCTCAGTATCGGGAAAGAAGCAGGACAGCTGGCCGGGTGGGGGAGGGAGGGCTTTTTGCTAGCAGCCAGTGAGTATGCAGGCCGTGACAGCTTAAAACATGCTACAATAAGAAGTTTCCACATCATGGATTTTAACGTGATAAAAATCAGTGATTCAAATGTACAATTTTCTGCATTTGAAGGGCCAGAACAGTTAAGCATGCCATTGATATTTCTGCTTCTCCCTAATACTCCTTTTATCACCGCTGCCAAACCTGACAACTCCAAGTCTGACATTTGCCCCAACAAAAGGCAAAAATTAACCAAATCCTATATCACAGATCAGTAGGATTCATGAAAACCTTTTGGTTTCAGACTTAGAGTCAATGTCTAAATATTTCAACTGACATAGACTTGTGGATCCACTATTTGAAGACAAAATTCATTTTTTTTTTAATGTTTTAGGCTCTAATATGATTTAGACGGGTTCTTCCATTAGGCAGAATTCAGAAAAACTTGCATGGGCATTGTTCTTTATGAAGGCAGTGAGGAAAGCAGCATCAGTCTGTGTGTGTTGTATGTTTCAATGATCTCTGTCGTGTTTCTGGTAGAATGAGAAAGGCCAGAATGCAGGCTGCAGATTTTGGAATGACATACTAACCCAAGGATGTAAGGAAATAAGGTCTGTGAAAGCATTTGGAGACATATGAGGTACTCTCCAAATGTAAGGAACTCGTGCTATTGTGTTGCTATTGTTATTACTCCTGTTATTTATAAATAACCAGGAGAAAGCAAACATACGGCTTTTGTATTCAGAGAACAGTTGGTTAGGCACACATTTTTCTAACATCTCAGTTACATAGTTAATTTCATTTTAAAAATACATTTTTAATTAACGGTTCTGTTTAAATACCAGAGCTTAATTTATTTGCTACTTTTTATAGGGCGGAGATAACTAAATGGTCCTGTGTCAATTAAAACCATTTTCAAAGATAGATCAGGCTCTTTTGCTAGTGTTAGGCCTTGAATACCTGAGGCTATAGAAAAAAAAAAAAATGAACTCCCTATGATCTTGTGTATTACTCTAAACACACTAAGTATGCTCTGTTACTTCATAAAATAATTGTCTGACAAACTGAGATAGTAAGTCCTAAATAAATCCTTGTACTTGGTATATCCATAGATTGGCATTCAGATGCTATGAATGGTACCGATAGAGGGATCATTTGGAAGTTGACCTGTAGGTCAGCAGGTCACACCTGGGGTGATTTTGCCCCCACTAGGACGCCCCATGCCCTCCCCCTCACTTACGGAGCACTGGCCATCTTAGGAAACATTCTGATTGTCACAACTAACAGAGGCAGGTGCTAGAGGCATCTAGTGATGTCTTACACACATCCTATACAGGACAGCCCACACAATAATGCAGTTTGCACTAGCCAGTCCAAAATGTCAATAGTGCCTGGGTTGAGAAGCTCTGTTCTAAGCCAATGTTATTAAAAATGTGGTTCATGGACTAGCTGCCAATTCCTCAAAACCAGATCCATGACAAGATAAGGAACTTGCATCAGAATGTAAACCAACTATGTCATGGAGCAGTTCAGCTGATATTTTTTATGCTAAGGTTTTCTCCATGAAGGCAACAGTTGAAGTATTGATTTGCATTCTTTTTTTTTTTTAAGATTTTATTTATTTATTTGACAGACAGAGATCACAAGCAGGCAGAGAGAGAGGGGGGAAGCAGGCTCCCTGCTGAGCGGAGAGCACAATGCGGGGGCAGGACCCTGGGATCATGACCTAAGCCGAAGGCAAAGGCTTTAACCCACAGAGCCACCCAGGCGCCCCTTGGTTTACATTCTGAGATAAGCTCTGTATCTTCGGAAGGGCCAGCATTTGGAGTAGCATCGCTTCAGGCCAAAAGTTCCTAATAGTTCCTTGGGATAGTTCTGCTCATTCCCATAAGCTGGCCCATGAGTCTTGAAGGAATTAATCACTCCCAGAATCCATAGCAATATGACTTTCCAGGACCCCAGGGAGATGCTTCCCCAACCTGAATTTTTTTTTTTTCTTGTTCTACAGCTTGTAACAAGGATTTCAGATACTTTTAGACTTACAAAACCAGAAGTAAGGTTTTGTCATGGCTACTTCCATTTCAAATAATACTTGATCGGTATGATTTTTGAAATGCTTGCCATGGTGTTTGCATTTTGCAAGTGCATACATTAAAGTCAGTCTCACTATAGAAAAAGCAATCTAAGAAAATTTAGTTTATTATCTTGCATAATTGTTTTCTAAATTTTTTGAATAGAATTAATGTTTTGAGTTTATCTAATTTTTCATACACTATGTGTTTTTCATACATTAAAAGGTGTCTAATGAGTATCTGCTGACATAACTGATTACAAAATCACAATTTTAAGTAGACGCCAAATGTGAAATTTTGCAGATGGCTCTATATGTTAATAATTTTAATAACTAAATCCCTGGGCCTCAGCACAATTGATATCCTACAAGCATTAAACATTAGTGACCCATTATGTGAAAACACAGTCCTAAGCTACAAGAAATTCAATATTATTTGTCAGTAGCCAAAATAAAGTCTTATCCAAAGCACTTTATAATTTTAAACCACCTTCTGAAATTGTCCAATAACACCAACATCAGATTTATGCCAAAAAGGCACCATGCTAGAAAGAACTTGCCACTTAAATATTCTAGTAAATCATGTCACCATGAGGAAAGCTGTATTTACCACACCTGACTCAAATTTGATCTTCATGAAATTAGACCAAAGGTCACTTCCTAAACAATGAACATCAGGTTTTCAAAGTGCCACAGCCAATATACAGGAACTACAACACAGACTGGTCAAAATGAATAGTAGAAAGTTGTAGAGAATTAATAAAGATGCAAGGTGAATGCCAGTGATGGGCTGTTAGGAGAAAAAAAATTAATGCTTATAGCAATGTCTATATGCCTTCAGAAATCCCAGCTGACTGAAATACGATGTGCTGGATTACTACTACAATAATTCCCACCACTGCCGCATACATACATGGACACAACATGCAGATACTGGAGTCCAATATATGAAGCCTTAGAAAATAAAATGTCTCTAAGTTCTGAATAGAAGTGATGCTATAAAGCTATTTATTGACTAAATGATATCCTGCTGACTTGAAAAATTAATACATTTTCCGAAAAGTCTTAATGGATCCCCAGGAATATACCTAAAAGGACAAAAGCCCTAGGAGACTTTAGTGGACAAATAAATCACAGTAAAGACTCCTGGAGAGGCTAGGTGTGTCTGTCTCTCTGTGTGTATACGTGTTCCCCATTTTTTGTTCCAACGATTAATTTACCAGCTCGTAAGAAGAAGTGAATGTCATCAGTGGCTCAGTTGGGAAAGCTTTTACACATACACAACCACAGTTTCAAGATTATAAATTTAAGTAACATTGCTGGAGTGTCTTATTAAGAATGGATATAGCCACTGAAAATTAACTAGGTGGAAAAATGACTGGTTTTATATACATCTATTCAACTTCTGGTTAGAGAGAAAGATGATAACCTATGAGCAACCGAGTAACTACAGCTCTATTGTACAGACACTTAGAACATCTACTTCATCATGAGAACTCATGGCTTCAAAAAAGGTGAGGTTTTTAGGTTGTATTTTTTTTTTTTTTTTTGCTAAATACACATTTATTAGTTTACACATTGTTACACCATAATTTCAAAAAAAAAGCATACAAAAAGTAAATAATCTTTAACTATTAAAACACTTACCTTTCAGTGTGGAAAAACAGTCACATATCAAGGGATTCCTACATGTTTTTTAAGTCAGCATGCCAGGTGGACCCTGAGTGATGCATTAAAAATGCACCAGGATCACAGTCATCAGCATTTAGGAATCAGATGACCATTCTAAGGAACACGTCACCATTTTATTGCTGCTATAGAATCTTAAGTTTTGGAAATAAAAGAATCTTCTTTAAAAGATGAATCTCTACACAATTAAGACCAGCATATATGCTGAGTGTTTCAAAATTAAAACCTCAATGAAGACACTCCTCAATTTGTATGAGGGTTAAGTTTATAACATCATAATGGACAAATGGCCAGAATCTCCCCTTTGAAAAGCGTTGAAAGGAGTTACCCTTGTGGGTTGATTTCCATGTAATGGCATAATAATATATACATTTAAATTCTAGTTGAGCACAGTGTAGAAGAGAAACTAGTAATTAAATTAACCCTCTCTGCTTTTATAAAAAAGGAGATATGTTCAGAGTCAGATCTGTCTGCATGTCTGAAATGCAGACCCAAGCATGAATTTTCAAAATGTAGTCATAGTAGAAAAATATTTTCAAGTCAGAGAAGCCTGAGTTTCAATCCCTGCTCTGCCATTTATTTACTGGGTGACCTAAAAGCAGTGACAATATTTATTGGACCCTCAATGTTCTCATTCATAAAATGGAGAAAACGACCCTTTCCTAAGTGGAAAGTAATGGAAACAATGTATATAATGCACTTAGCCCACTATGGGGCACACATTAAAAACAAACAGGGGTGCCTGGGTGGCATAGTCGGTTGAGGATCCAACTCTTGGTTTCCGCTGAGGCCCGGATCTCAGGGTCATGAGCTCAGAGTTGTGGGATCGAGCCCTGCATCTGGCTCCATGCTCCGTGTGGAGTCCCCTTGGATCGTTGCTCCCTTCCTCTGCCGCACCTGCTCATGCTCACTCTCTCTCTCCAAAATAAATAAATAGATCTTAAAAAAAAAAAAAAAAAAACCCTGCCTTCTTCTCTCCTTCCTATAATCTCTAGGTCCACTAGAACAATTTGATACAAAGATTTCAAATTTCTAAATGGAGGTAGATAATTAAAATACCATACTTGACTCAGGAAGAGGGGTGGGGATGAGAGCAGTTTCCCAAATCTATCGATCAAGATGTATCTCTATGTAATGTATGATTATAACAAATAAACAGAATTTGTCAAGAGGTTTATTTCATCTGGAACACCAGAATGATATTGAAAGTGAAAATTTTTGCCAAATTAATATAAATGAAAATACATATAGCTGACCACATTCATTTTTTATGAAGCTGGTTGAGGATATAGACAGTCATGTAGGATCTGAAGAGCCTGATTTAATGTGTGCCTCTCTACTGGTCAAGAACCAGAAGTGGATTTGATCTTTCATTGCTAGATGATCTCAATTAGAATATTACCTCCACTTAGTCTACCTTTAGAAGCTCTCACTGCTGAAGAAGTTATGTGTTTGCTCCTTTTTTATCCTTTTTATTTTTATTTTATTTAATTCTAAGGAAACAAAGTTGTCTAGTGTCCTATGTTCTGGAAGTATAAAAATGCATCCAGTAACAGAGAGAGGTCAGTAAAAGGATGGTAAGGTAGTTTGAAAAATAGAAAGGTATTTCTAAACAGCTTTGTGAATTCAAAATGCTATGGCATAAATGTCACTTATTAGTCCATAATAACATTTTAAAAGATTCTTAACCAAGATAGTCATGGACTTTATTTTCAGTATCTCTCTCTTTAACATCTGCTCCACGATGATAACCCTTGGAAACCACAAGCTTGGAAGAAAGGGCAAGGGTCCAAAGAAGGGGAAGGGAGGGAGGACACAAAAGAAGGAGAATATCTACAAAGGTATTAGCAGCTTTTGAAGCAACTTCTCTGCATGAAAAGCAGGAAATAAGAAACCATCTTTCTCAAGCATTAAAATTAGTTTTTCTGCAGAAATAAGAAACCTCAATATGGAAAGGAGTTTTTTTTTTTTTTTTTTAAGTTTCAAAAGACATATGGAAAACTGTCAGGTGATTTCAATCTTCAGCTTTCCTCCGCATCATCCTTAGTGATACACCATACCCAGGTGTCAATAGAGTTGGTAACAGCCAATGTCACAATTTTTGTGTCTGTGTGACCTAGCATGACAGAATCATTAAGGCTTTACAATTCTAGAACACATTGAACAGTGGGTCGTACTGCAATCTTTGTCAGCTCAAATGAATGCTGTGAGTAGATAAACACACTAAATGACCGTCATTAGATTCATCCAAATCAATACTTTATTTGGTCTTTTAGGTGCAGGTGCACCAAACAGCATTCACTCTCTTTCTCATTCTCCCTAATCAGGCACTGCATATGCAATACAGCTATAGCGGTGGGGATAACGAAGTTGTATTAAGCATTATTCCAAGACTGTACTGCCAGCATCATTAAGGCTTTGCTAAATAGGAGAATTTTGTTGCTTAGTAACACAAATATTGCAATGGAGGTGGCAGAAGGCTATTTTTCTTTTTCTGAAATTATGACTCCCTCATTCACTTTCAGTCCTGTAAGAACAGGATTTTCTGATTAATGATGTGGCTCCCTTCTGACAATGTGGTCAGCCTACCTTTTGTATACCCACCAAGGTGCAAATCAAATCTCATCTGTGTTAGAAATCTTTGTCTTAAACTGATTCAACTTTATGTTTTCATCAGCCTCTCTACTAAACTTGAAAGTAGCATCATTACATATCACAGTCCAGGTTTAATTGTATAGAAATCCCCTCCCAAAAAGGGGAGGGACCACATGTTTGAAATGAAACTCACATATGACCAGAAATAAAAAGGTCTCATAGGTACATAGAAGCAATAAATAACAATGGCAAGGTGACACCTCTTCCCAGAATAGCATTTCCAAAGCATTTATAAAGTTGGGCAAAACTTTAGGATGATCTTAAGTTTTAAAAGCCATCACTCAAATATGTCCCTTGTCACCACTGAGATGTCTCAGTATAAAAATCATCTCTCTACTTTCAAAAACAACTTGAGTGGTTTTTCTTTCTTTTTCCCTGTCTCCACTCCACCCATCTTATTTTCATCCATTCTCTCTCTCTCTCTTTTTCTCTCTCTCTCTGTAACATCTTGATGTAAAAATACATATGTAAATATAGACAGGGAAAGGAAACAGATATGAAATCAGAAACCATAAAGAAAAAAGAAAAAAATATTTTTACCGGTAGCATAATCTTAGTTGAACTCTAAAATTGGCTCTGGCTTTCTCTTCAACTAAGGCAAAAAGAAAACATCATTATGCTTTGAACAAATCTCATGCTAATTTGACGGAAAACATACATTTTCTAGAACTCAAAATCAGGAAGAATTTAGCAAGCATGTTAGAGAGTCGGCACAAGCAATATTTTTTATTGCTGCCATAGCAATATCCGTAAACTTTGTAGCTTGAAATAAGCACAAATTTGTCATCTTTCTGTTCCAGAGGTTAGAAGATTGACATGGGTCTCACTGGGCTAAAATCAGAGTATCGGTAGGAATAGGTGACTTTCCGAAACTCTAGAGGAGTCCTTCTCCTTGGCTTTAGAACTTCTAAAGGCTGCCAATGCTCTTAGACTTACCTATCTCTTCCCTCATCTTCAATGCCAACAAAGGTGTATCTTTCTGACCATTCTTCCATAGTCATATTTCTCTCTCTCTCCACAGCCAGAAAAGATTTCTTCTCTTTTAAAACCACATGATTAGATTGGGCCCATTGGATAATCCAGGATAATCTCCCCTTCTCAATGTCCTTAATTTAATTCATGTAGACCAGCATATCCACAGTGGCTAGGGATGAGAAAGTGGACATCTTGGGCGGCCATTATTCTGTTGATCATGGCATGGTATAATTTTTAAGAAACAGAGCACCTCAAATCCCAGACCTGGGTTTGTTTTACTGCCTCCTTCAGTGACAAACTATGTGGCCTTGGGGAAACTATTTCACCTCATGATGCCCCGTTTTCTCATCTGGTAATAGGAAATTATAATACTGAGCCTAAGATGTTGTTGTGTGAAATGATTATGTCAAACACTTAGCACAGAGCTCAATAAATCATGGATATTATTGTTTTTGCTGATCTTTCTCAATTCTTAATAAAAACTAATAAAACCTAAGCTTATGAAGTCCTAGCACACTTTATTCCCTAATTATTTTTTTAACTTGACATCCGGACAGAACTCTTAGAGTGCCTTGAAGAACAGATGGTTAATATGTGGCAAAGACTCCTTTTAAATACACCATTGCCTCAACCACATTTTGGCAGGTTCTGTATAACAATCAATTAAGTTTCACCTCCTTGGTACATGGCCAATGTGTGGGTATTATGTATTATTGATAATAGAAAAATCCATTCCCATTATGTCAAAGAGTGAAGTGGCAGTTTTAATATTCTTTTTGTGAAAAATAAGCAGTTTGACATAAATTTCCTTCCAGAAAAAAATTCATATTTCGTGAACCACAAAAGTACCTATGAACAGGGTCAGACATTCTCTCAATAAAGCTCTGGGTCAGGCCAAATGCCAGAACAAGCAACCATTTGAAACACTGGAGAGATAGATTGGGTCTAGCTAGGGTCATATGTCATCATGTGTGAGCAATCTACTATTACCCTCCCACTATAGGAGGGTAGATGGCCCTCTCCTAAACTCCCAGTCCAGCACACTATTGCTCAAATCAACGTCACCATATAAAATCAATCACTTCTAATGCTATTTAGAAATAACTCGCGATTTGAATGATTTTTCTCAATTTCCCCCACCCACATTATCACTCCTTTATTTCAAGTCATCATTCTCCAGTACTCAAGGTATCATTTAAAATTTATTCAAACTTAAGCAAGAGAAAATCCAACCAACAGAGGCTTCAACATAGAGGGTTTGTTTTCTTCCTGTAACATAAAATCTGGCAGTGAGAAAGTTAAGGACTAATGAGCAGTCAGGGATTATCAAAGACCCTGAGTCATTCAAATTTCCTGCTCCTTCATCCTTACTGGATGGCCTTTCTCTCCATATTACAAGATGGTAGCCACATCTACAGTCATTCCAACCACATTTCAGGCAGGAAGAAGGGGAAGGGCAAAGTGTTAAGGAAAAGAGGCTGAAGATATATGCCGGTTATCAGGGTACCCTTCAAGCAATGTTCCCAGAATCCTGATTTAATGATTTTCATTTATATATGATTGGTCAAAACCATATCCGTGGCAGCTTGGAAAGGAGTGTATTAATAGTTGGACACCTTGCTTCCCTGACAAAATCAGGATTCTGTTATTGCCACACCTGGTCTAGCACTGTACTTAGATTCCTAATCCACCAGCCTGATAGCAGTGGCCTGTACATTGTGCTGAACATGTCCCACTGGCATTAAATTGATCTAAGAAACAAAACCATGCTTAAAGTGGACTTTGGCTCTTCTTTGCCCAGTGTGTATGTCCCAGTATCATTATGATACCATATTGAGACCCATCATAATTTCGCTCTAATTTATTTCCACAGATTTATCTCCTCCTTTTCCATTTAATTCCCCTTATAGTTCAACCACATAAACTTACCATTGTCCTAATGCAATATGTTTCCCTGATTCTGTATCCTTATCTCTATCTAGAGTCCCCTCCCCCTTCTGTTTTTTACAGACAACATCCCATTGTTATTTTAAGACCCATCATGAATGATACCACTTTTGGGAAGCTTTTCCTAATTATTCACCAGTTTTGGGGGCTCTCATCTTGCATTCATCTCTCTATGGTAGTCTTTGCACAATTAAGTGTATTGTACTTTTTCTAAGTTTCCAAGTGTCTCCCACCTTCACAGTCTGAGATTTCCTCAAATCTTTTGTCAGGAAAAACTTTTCTTGACAAATATTAAACCCTCAATACATTCAAGTAATAATTGATTAGATACATTAATGATTTAAGAAGGTATGTAAATAGTCAAGAGCTAAAGAATTAGTCAGTTTTATATGTCCAAATATGGCATTAGATCAGAAGTTTAAGGAAAAGATAGGAAAGAATCAGAAACTCAGAAAGGAAAAAGAAATAAGAGGTTGGGGATTCACCCAAGGAATCTGAGATTAAAGAATCAGAAGATTAAATCCAAGTATCTGGGCACCAAAAACAAGAACAAAGGAGATTGATAATCACCAGAATGTAAGCCAGATGTTGGCTGGCTCTCCCTTTCCCAGAACACCTAGATATGATTGTGTTAAAGGGTTAACAGAGGGACATTAATATTTTCGAGAGTGTATTTGAACATACATCAAAATGGAGCAGCACCAACCTGAAAATGGCTGAAAGCTAGTAAGGAGGTTTTTACAGAGAAGACATGGAAGTGAAGCAAAAAAAAAAAAAAAAAAAAAAAAACCATTATTTGATTGGCGCTAGCTTAAGAGGATTTGCCTTATTTGGGAAAGCTTAGTTGATTGATCAGTTATTCTTAGGTTTCATTTTCTCAGATCCGAGTGCATTGGTTGGCTAAGATTTTGGTTTGTTCACATAGACTGCCAAGGCATTAGAGACACTCCAGTCTAATGGTCTTCTCACTCATTTTATTACTTTAATAATTGGTTTAAACCAACTTTTACACCCACTGGAAGCACTAATCTCCTCCCATAGCTAAAAATTTCCGGGCTTAACTGAAGTATTTTTTCCTGTCTCCAAGCTTCTCTTTGTGCTGAATTCTTTTGGGTCATGGGTTATTTTTCTATTCCCTATAAAAACTTGAATGTAGGGGTGCCTGGGTGGCTCAGTCAGTTAAACATCTGACTCTTGATTTCAGTTCAAGTCCTGAACTCAGGGTTGTGAGATCGAGCCCCATGCCGGGCTCCACACTGATCATGGAGCCTACTTGAGAATCTCTGTCCCTCTCTCTCTCCTCTGTCCCTCTGTCCACCCTGTCCTTCCCTCCATTCATGCCATCTCTCTCTCTCTCTAATAAAAGAGAAAAAAATATAAATAATAATAATAATCTTAAATGTAAGGCTCATCCTCCTCCTCGATCTTTTAGAAAATCCATTGTGCAAGTTATGTGCATTTAGAGTAGACACATCTGAGGGGCTAGTAAGGATTTTAATTACAAAAATATCAAAGCAACTTCCAATGGAATACTAAAAGTCTCCTGGTTCTAAGTCTTTTGGCCTTCACAATGCCCCCAAACTTTTTCAGTTTTACTGCATCTCAAGTTCCACACAATCTACTGATTAAAGAAATCCAAATTTCCCTCAGCATACCAGGCAGAACATTACAACTCCTAAACATAGTACTATGTTCATTTTGCATATATAAATCCAACAATGATATTCCCAGCAGATTGAAGGAGATTTTAATGTATTTGAAACCACATACCATTAAAGATGATTGGGGTTATAAAAGTAAACATTTTCCTCCTTAAGCCAAAACGTCTGACAGATTTTACCTCTGGTTTAAGATAAACATCCAGTTGAAAATGTGCACAAAGTTGTGGATTAGCTATATAGCACAGTTAGGGCGAGGCTTAGAGCTTCTTGACAAATGTTTAGAAGATCTTGTGTTTTGCTTCAAAGAGATCTGGATTTGGTTGATGAATAATAAGCAATATTTTTCATCAACAAAAAAAATAGATTTACTTAGTCTGTGAATATGTATGACACTTCTACTATGTGCCACACAATATTCTAAGCATGTAGATAAAGCAGTGAATACAGAGATTGAATTCTTACTCTAATCAAGCTTAGATATTTAGGGATAATAAATGTACCTACATCATAGAATATTGTGAGTAAATTATATAATGTATCAAATACCCTGAGAATACTGCCTGGCAGTTCTAATTGTAGAACTGCAATTATTATTATTATTATTATTATCATTATTATTATAGCAGAATGTTGTATCTTGATAAGAGCACATGATCAAAATACAGTCATAAAGCGAAGAATAGGAAAGTTTTTGAGGCCCAGGGACAAAAATAATGGAAGCTTATCTTGGTTCATTCAATTCAATACATATTTATCAAGAGTATATTATATGCCAAGTACTATTCTAGGAGTTTCAGATACAGATGTGATCAATAAAGAAAAAAACTTAAGAGGTGTCACAGAATATTTATCTGGTGTTGAAGGTCCTTATTTTATCTGTAATAGCTCCTGCTTCAGAGAGCTTAACTGACATGTCAAGCAATGATCAAATGTCACATCGTCTTCATCAAGGATCACTTTTTAACATCTCTGTCAACATCCATTTGGTGCAATCATTTTCCAAGAAACATAAAGTTTCAGTAAAGAAATATGAATGATTCTGTCAAAGGAGGAAGAAGTTCTACTGACACACAGACTAAAAACTTGGTAAACCATGGAAAGTTATAAAACATACATAAACGAGGTTAAAGGTATTAAGTCACAAAGATTGTAAGTTCTTATCTCTCAGACACCATTCTTTTTCACTGCAGTTTACAGTTTTTGACCCAAGCTCCCCGTGTCCTCATAGAAAAATCTACTGGCTCAAGAAACCGCTTGTAGTAATTCACAAGTCTCTTCCATCTAAACTAGTCTGCAAAAGTCATAGTTGAGACCACACAGCTACTAGTCCCATCTGTCTCCATCTTTTCAGGAGCTGCCAAATTTAAAGCAAGGAAGATTATTAACAAACAAGAAAATAAAGTTAGTAAATAATCACAGAAAAGATTCAGTCTCATTAATAAACAAACTAAAATTAAAACAATGAGGTATGCTCTTTACCTAATACATTAGCACAAACAAATCTTATTTTTATAAAGATAATTCCCTATGCTGTCAGGAAGCAGTTAAATGGGTGAGCTTGTATTTCTGAAATCAATGTTAATTGGCCTTTAGGGAAGAAATCTGACAAAGTGTATCACAAGCTATTAAGTTTTTCATATTTTTTTGATCTGGTAACTCAATTTGTTAGAATCTATCCTAATTTTAAACAAAGCTTATGCATGAATATATTAGTCACACCGTTATGTATGTTAATAAGAATAGAAATAATTTAAATGTCAAACAATGAGAGAACTGTTAATAAATTATGGCATACTATTCAACTACTAAAACATAAAAATTATTTTTTTTAAGATTTTATTTGTTTATTTGAGAGAGAGAAAGAATGATCAGTGGGGAGAGGTGGTGGGGGAGAGAGAGATAGAGAGAGGGAGAAGCAGACTCCCCGCTGAGCAGGGAGCCCTATGTGGGATTTGATCCCAGACCTGGAGATCATGACCTGAGCTGAAGGCAGACGCTTAACCCACTGAGCCACTCAGGTGCCCCAAAACATAAAAATTCTTAATATATATTTTGATATTCCACTTTGTTTATACTTCACTTCATTCCAAAAAGTATTTGGAATACTTAGTATACTTGGTATGAATACTTAGTATGAATTGTCATACTAAATGATTTTTTATAATTTTTTTAGATTTTTTTAGATTTTATTAATTTAATTATTTGAGAGAGAGAGAGAACAAACAGAGGGAGGGACAGAGGGAGAGGAAGAAGCAGATGGGGAGCCCAACACGGGGCTTGATCCCAGGACCCTGAGATCATGACCTGAGCCAAATGAAGGTAGACGTTTAACTGACTGAGCCACCCAGGTGCCCCCTAAATGATTTTTAAATACAGAATACATGATCATACATGAAACATATTTTTATACACATAGTGGGAGGAAATGTAGCACAAATTAAATAAATCAGTGACATTTTGGATGACTGCTCTTCTTTCCCATTTTCCATTATTTTTTTAAAGGATTTTATTTATTTATTTGACAGACAGGGATCACAAGTAGGCAGAGAGGCAGGCAGAGAGAGAGGAGGAAGCAGGCTCCCTGGTGAGCAGAGAGCCCGATGCGGGACTTGATCCCAGGACTCTGGGATCATGACCTGAGCTGAAGGCTGAGGTCACCCAGGCGCGCCCCATTTTCCATTATTTTTTTAAATTCTTATGAAACTTTGTAAAGAAGATATTTATTTATTTATAAATATAACTCCCATAAAAATTACTTTTGGCTTAATTATTAAACTGAACACAGTACATTTTGTGGCCAGGTTTGCAAGGCATAATTGGAACTCTGATATATTAGAACTCTCTGTGAAACCTCAGAACTATACCTTATCATCAGACACTCCGGGCTCATTGGTTTTCAAGATTCATCATAGTTCAGGTAGCTGGGGAGAAAGTTGATAGAAAGTAGTTGTTGGGACACCTGGGTGGTTCAGTCAATTAAGTGTCTGCTTTGGCTCAGGTCATGATATCAGGGTCCTGGGATAGAGTCCTGCTCAGCAGGGAGTCTGCTTTCCCCAGCTCTCTGCTGCTGCTCGCTCTGCTTGTGCACTTTCTCCCTCTCTGTCAAATAAATAAATACACACACACACACACACACACACACACACATATATATAATAATCAGGAAATAAGGAATAAAAAATAAATTAGTTGACATGTACAATATACATATGTAACAAGCAAAGAAGAAAATATAATACATTTCTCAATTCTCTAGCTTATCACAAAACTGCTGATATATATGATTTCTATTTCATACTACCCATTGCATGTTCTTTCTGCCCTAATGTTCAGTTGGTTAATGTCCTTTGAGTCCTTAAGTAATGAAATGACTTAAACCTTTATTCCTGAATGGTAAGAATCCTCCATATGTGACAGCAATATAATTTTCCTTAGTAATCTAGGTTAATTAATTAACCCCTTTCTTTGCCTGCTTGATCTCTGTTAAGAGACCAGCCAAAGTGCCATGTGTAATCTTAATTGTTTATTTAATGGAATCATCATCATTCCTTCCAGTAAAAATATCTCTCCCTTGGAAACTAAGACCTTCAAATTAACTCCTCCCAAAGTTGTAGGGCTGGAGAAGTTACCAAAAAGAAAAAAAAAAAAAAAATTCAGTAGGTAATAATGAAAGGAACCACTCCCACTAAAACACCTTGATTTCAGGACCCATGTATTCTGACTGTGAGTACCATATATTGTAAATTTTGGTGCCTTGCTACATGTACTGCATCTTCTAATATAGAACCTTAACTAGTCTGGGTGTTGTTACCCAACTGGCACCATAACTGAGTTTTCCATCAGGATATTTGCTGCACCTTCACTTCTGGACCTTCCTTAAGCCTAGTTAATTCCATTGGTATGTTCCCATCTAGGATAACCAACTATCCCACTTTGCCCAGGCCTGGTCTGGTTTTAACACCAAATTCCAAATCACCAGAAAGCACTTAGTCTCAGGTAAACTAGGATGATTTGCCACACTTTTTGCTATACAGTTCTTTGTTCCAACACTGCAGAATTTCATGGTAATGATTAAGGCTTTTTATCAGCACAAAGATGATGGGGCTGGCAGAAGCACTGTAAAAAGGAAAGAAAAATTCAGATTCATGTGTGTTCCAGTATAGTCCTGTAACAGGAATGTACAGTGCAATCAACCAACCACAACCCTCCTTCATGAATTGCTGAGGGTTTCTCTGGTGAGCTTTCAAATAGAATCAAATAGAATCTAAAGCACTGTAAATTCCATTCTAAGAAATCCTCTACATATCTCCACCTTAGAACTTGTTACCAGTCTTGTATTCCAATTCTCCGAAGTTCCTCATTACCTAGGCAAACCGTGCATTACTGTCCATGAATTAGTGTATGTCCACACCTTTGGCCATCTTTCAGTCCAGATAAAGTGAGCAACAGAATTTACACCTCAAGTTCTGCTAATCTATACTATTTCCTTTCACTGCAATTTTCCAGGACACTGTTTTTCGAGGCTTTAATGTTATATTTAGTCACTTAGTTGATATCAGCATATTATGCAGAACCATCTGCAAGAATGAGTTTAGGTAAGATCCAGTAGAAACTCTAGATCACCTCCTTACACAACCAACTTTTAGCCTATAGACATGCTTTTGCTTGATGATTGATTACTGTTATACATGGGTCAAAAAACTTCCATTTCATGACGGCCAGCTCAAGTTATACAGTCATTTGCTGTCCCATTGTTTGGTATTCAACCTTTAACAAGGTCTAGTAGCAAGTCAGGAGTTGTTTCTCAAAAGTAAAGTAGTTATATGCAGGAGAGGGTATGACTTTCCCCTGTGGAGTGTGCTATCATTCTCTTTTTGAGGCTTGCCAGAATCTCTATACAGCATTCCTATTTGCTCTAGACACTGAATATCATTGGATTTTCTGGATCAAAGGCCCAGGTGAAAGGGTAGCTTATACTGCAGCCCAGGCATTTTGCACAACCTTTTATTATTTTCCCCCTATGGTTTTACTCAAAAGGAACGACTGTATGGGTTACTCACAGAATGGGTGAGAACATCGTATTCTTTTTTTTTTTTTAAAGATTTTTTTTATTTATTTATTTGACAGACAGAGAGAGAGAGAGATCACAAGTGGGCAGAGAGGCAGGTAGAGAGAGAGGGGGAAGCAGGCTCCCTGCTGGGCAGAGAGCCCGATGTGGGGCTTGATCCCAGGACCCTGAGATCACGACCTGAGCCGAAGGCAGAGGCTTAAGCCACTGAGCCACCCAGGCGCCCCAGAACATCGTATTCTAATATAGCATAAGTTTCTTCAAAAATCCAAAGAGGCACACCAAGCATTAAGCCTTATTTTTAGTGGTAGATGTATAAGATGGTTTAACTTGTTTTTCACTGGAGAGAAGAGATTCTGACATGCTGCAAAACACTGGACTTTCCCCCAGAAACTTTACCAAGAGAATGTCCTTGAATTCAGTAGAGATTATCTCCAACCCTCTGGCCTACATGTGTTTCAAAAAGATATATAAAGTAATTCGCAGGTTCTGGCTCATCAAAATAAAATTATCATAATATCATCAGTGTAGTGAACCAGTGTTACATTCAGCATGACATTAAGATGATCAAGATCTGTCTCAAATAAAATATAGCGGAGAGCAAGTTGGTGATGATGGGCTATCATCTTTATAAAGAGAAAGCAAACTGCTTCTAGAGATCCTGACACATTTATATAGAAAAAAATATTTGCCAGATAAATAACTATGTATCAAGTGCCAGATTGTGTTGATATGATTAAGTTTATGATAATCCTCAGTCATTTTCCAATATCCATCTATCTTCTGCACTGGCAAAACAGGTAGATTAAATGGAAATGTGATGGGATTTACCACCTTTCATCTTTCAAATCTTTAATGTGGCACTCATCTCTGCAGTTCCAGAAGGGATATAGTATTGCTTTTGGATTATTACCCTGTTATGGAGGAAAGCTCTGAGGTTTCCCCTTACCTCTTCCTATGATTGTGACCCTCATTTCATAGGTCTGGAAGTCAATGTGAAGACTCAGCCAATTGCTGAGTATGCTTACTTCAATTACACATTCAGAAGCAGAGTGTCTGCAGACACTCTGAACTGACTATTAAACAGACATAGGTTAAAATTCCATTTATCCTCTGACCTCTATAAGGACCCACTTTGACTGATGGCCACAGTGGCATTTTGGGTCTCTAGAAACTAAGACCATGTGATCAGATATCAATAAAAGTTCTGGTACATTGACTCCCTAAGTATGTTGTCATCATAATAAGTGGCCTTCAGTCCAGTTTAGGAGACTTGGAGAAGTCATATGCTTGTGGGAGTACTGCACAGTTCTTGCTTAATGGGAATTGGAATTTCCTTCTTTCAAGGCGATACAGGTCTATCTCCTGGTTTAGACCTAGAAAGTAGGCAAGAGACTAAAACTCTCCATCGGGATGACTTACATCAGATCAGTAGATCTGGAGGATTTTGTGCTATATCAATAAAGTAATAAGTTAGCAGGCTGCCCATTTATTTCATTCATAAGGACAATTAATCACTTCCCCAAATTTCTAAGTGTCAAAATATTCTGATTTCCACTGTATCCTTGTGTCCATTGTGGTGATTGCCTCCACCTTATCTCTGGTAGTTAAGGACTAATACCTGACCTCAGCCATTCTAGACCTCATAATTCCTACTGATATCAAGAAACCAATCTCAAAGGTATCATTACAAAGTCCAAAATGATAGGCTTTTGTTTGTGGGGTGTGTGTGTGTGTGTGTGTGTGTGTGTGTGTGTGTGTGTATTTGAAATGGTAAGTCACATGAAATTTTGTATCTTTCTGTTTGGTCAGCATTTATTAGGGAGCCTTTTCCCATGCCATTTAATATTATTAGTTGTTCTTTAACTATAGTATAATCATCAATCATGATTATATGCCAAAAGTTAAAAGAGTTCTGGAAGTAACAAAGTTTAAAAGAATATGGGAGGAAATTAGAACATTGAAACAATCCACATCGAATGGAAGGAAGAACATCTTTTTCTCTGAAACATGGAAAGCTGAGACAAAGGAATAGGGAAAAAAACAGAATGTAAAGATAGTAGAGAGTAAATTTTCTCTATTATTTAAAAAATGGAGGGGAGATAGAGGATGTGGTCAGAGGATCTAGACAGGAATTAAAGAACAGGTTCAAGTTTTGTACTCACTGCTGTGGGGAATGAGCAAAACAGAGATGCATACCATAGACCTGTCCAATGCACCAACGTGTTAGTGATAGTAATAACTGAATGGGATTATAGAGAGTAACGTGATTGTTATTTGCCCAAAACTTTAAATAAACACTACTTTTATTATTCTTATAATCAGAAAAAATACTAAAAAACTCTGGGGATCAAAAGAATCATCTTACCAGTAGTATGGTGAATGGGTAGGAGGTAGATCTCTGTGGCAAGTTAAGGGTTACAGAAGCTGGTTAGGATCAGTTGTATTAGCTTGAACAAGAAATTGCTCGATAAGACATTATTGTGCCTTAAACCAAGGCAGCAATAATCCTGGGAAGAGGAGAATGACTATTTAGGAGGGAGTCAAAAGTAAGGATCACTGATTAGAACAAAGATGAGAGAGGAAAGAGAGCCTTTTGCCAGTGGCACCTGATCGGATGACCATACCTTCCACAAGGATGACTCAAGGGATAAGATGAAAAATACAATTTTAGGCAATTTCAGGTGTCTGAGAGATTTCAATCTGGAGAACATCAACACTCAACTTGAGGAATGGAGAGAGCGTGGCAAAGTTGAAAGTTCATAGTTTCTGAACTAAGACTTCCCTATGTTTAAAACCTATTGCTGCCACTTACCAACAGTGTTACTAAAAAAAACCGGCCAACAAATTCTCCCAGCTTCAGTTTCTCATCAGTAAAATGAGGAAACTAAAATGATAATATCTGCCTGATGTGTCGCTTGACTAGTAAGAGAAATAATGCATGTAAAGCAGTTAGCAAGTACTTTGTAAACCTATAATAAATATATTAATATTATCCATCATTTTTATTAATGCTTGCTATGTGTTGTTAGGCAGATTGATCAATTTCTCAAAGCCCCAGCTTTTTATAAAATGGGGTTCATAAATCTACACACAAACTTGAACTGAGCATTAAGTGAGATATCACTTAGTCCAAAGCCTGGTCCATAGAGTCGTTAGTGATGTCAATTTGTTTCCATTCCTTATCATCGTTATTATTGTTTAACCTGTCCCAGATCATTAGTCATCAAAGTATAAAGATTAAGATAAACGTTAAAATATTCTTTTTTATCAAGTTCACTGAACTTTTTAATATTTTAATTGGATATATTCACTTTTTATAATGTATAAGAAGTAAATGGCCTTTTTGTCAATTTTTAGAATGGTTTTCATTTTTAATTTACTAAAATTTCTCTAAATAGTTTTTGTTTGTAGTCAATATTTTGCAGTTCTTACTTTTTTAACCTTTTAGTTTTCTGTATGATGATTTTTCATGGACATGAGTTTTTAAAGTATTTTAAAAATATTGAAAAATATTGATCATTGGTTTTTTTTTCTCCTTAGAGCATCCTTGTCCATATCAATAAACATCTTCTATACCCCAATTTTTATGGTACTATAATTTGTTTGCTGGAATATTTAAATCAGGGCACCTGGGTGGCTCAGTCAGTTAAGCGTCTGCCTTGGGCTCAGGTCATGATCCCGGAGTCCTGGGATGGAGTCCAGCATCGGGCTCCCTACTCTTCGGGGAGTCTGCTTTTCCCTCTACCTCTTTTTCTCTCTGTCTCTCATGAATAAACAAATAAAATCTTTAAAAAAAAAAAGAATATTTAAATTACATGAAATTTATTTTGTTGCAACACGTGAGATGAGTTTTTCTGCCTTTTTGCCAAGTAATCAATTTTCTCAGTCTCATCTGTTTTTAAAATTGTCCATCCCTTTTCCCGTTTATTTGTGATGCTTCTTCTATGAAACTAATACTAATTTTCTATACTGGATGTGTTTCTGAACATTCAACTTGGTTTTAACAATTATACAAATGTCACATTGGTTTTTTTTTAATTATTCTATTTTAAATGGCTGGGACATCAAGCCCCATATTCCCAACCCCTCAAAAGCCTTCTTTTTTAAACTCTCCTTAGATAGTCTAAGGATAGTCTTCAGTGTATTTATTTTGAAATTACTTTTTCAATTATTTTAATGAGTTTTGCAATAATACTCAATTTCATATTGGGTGACTTTATAGCTTTTAATTTAGGCAGAATTAGCATTAATGTTATTCAATTTTTCCTTCCATGAACATGATATATTTTCAGGTCTTTTGTAATTTTTACAATGTTTCTAAGGTTTGCTTTATGTAGACCTCAAAACTTTTCAGTTAAGGTCATTCTTTGTTTTTATTTTTAAGATTTTATTTATTTAATTATTTGACAGAGAAAGGGAGAGGGAGAGAAAATAAGCAGGGAGAGCAGCAGAGGAAGAGGGAGAAACAGGCTCTCCGCTGAGCAGAGACCCTGATTGTGGAGAGTTCCATCCCAGGACACTGAGATCATGAGCCAAATGCAGACACTTAACCAACTGAGCCACCCATGTGTCCCATTCCTTGTTTGTGTGTGTGTGTGTGTGTGTGTGTGTGTGTGTTACTTTATTTACTTATTTTTTGCTTGTTATTTTGTGAATTGGATCTTCTCTTCCTCGGTTACACCTTTTTTTTAATTATATTACATTAGTTACCATACAGTACATCATTAGTTTTTGATGCAGTGTTCCATGATTCACTGTTTGCGCATAACACCTAGTGCTCCATGCAATCCATGCCCTTCTTAATACCCATCCCTGGGCTCACCCATACCCCTACCCCCTCCCTTCTAAAACACCTTTAAAGAATTATTGTTAGCCTTAAAATGAAGGGTTTTCTTACTGATCAGTCTACTAAAATTATATCTGCATTATAAAATTATCAGTGGCATTCCCTAATTCGTGTGCATTTTGATCATTTCACAACCTTAAAAATGTTATAACAAGTGTGGGTATTTTACATCTGCCAGAGGTCTCCAGATATCTGGTACAGAATGCCACTAAATAATACTTCCACATACTCATCTCAGTTCACCCCTCAATAACATAATCCCCAAAACTTTGCGGCAAAAGATAGGTACTTTTCAACGAATATATGTGCTACATAATATCCAAGATATTACTTGTTAATGTTTGCATTTCCCAAATGAAAACTTCACTCAAGCCAAAAATTACTTCTTTCTTTTCTAAATAATTGAATGTCCCTTTGCTCAGTTACTCATCCAAATAAATTGGAAGGCAGGTATCCACCTCAAATAATACCAACTTTATTGTCCAGAAGTGGTTGGCAGATCCTGTCAGGAGACACTCTAGCCCTCCTAGGAGCCAATTCCTGCCCTGACACTTTCATTAAGACTGGAATGTCACAGGGAAATGCTACCCCAGTGCTCCCAATATGCTCAGCAACTTGCTTCACTTTTGCTAATCTATCACTCCTTTTCTGTTTCTGTTCTGCTTATTATACAATTGTCTTAAATATTTTCTCTACATACGGTGATGACCACAGTAAACAGTGTTATGATTTTTTTGCTTCGACTTTCAAACATTTTCAAAAATTCAAGAAAAAGAAAGCGTACTACAATTTCCCAATGCTTTTGCTTTTTTCCTTTGTCTTTCTTCTTTTGTGATATTCCAAGATTTTTTTTTTTCTTTTAGCCTTTCCTTACTTCTCAGAGAACTTTCTTTAGCCATTCTTTTAGGATAGGTCTCCTAGCAACAAATTCTCTTAGTTGAGTCTGGAGCTTCAGTGTTATCTAAGTAATCCAATATCTAGGAATATACCTTCAAAAAAAGGAGACCCCTTTCAACTATAAATCTTTCATAGGGGTTGTGATAAACAGAACATGGAGTGGTGCCCCCTGAAATGGTGGCTTATGATGCCAGAACTTAAATTTCCAGATCCCTTGGAAACATCTTGCTTAATAAAGGGTTATCATTAAGGAAAAATTTGGTCCACTGGCTGTAAGCTATCATACACATAAAGGACATACTGGGTTTGGGTACCTGATTTTATAGTAGGATTTTTACCTTCTAACCATGTACATGTGATAGAAATATAATTAGCCCAGTACTTCATTAAGAATGAAACAGGAGGGCACGTGTGGTGATGAATCCTGGGTGTTATATGCAACTAATAAATCATTGAACACTACATCAAAAACTAATGATGTACTATGTGTTGGCTAATTGAATAGAATAAAAACATAAAATTAAAAAAATAAAATAAAAATGTTTTGGGGCGCCTGGGTGGCACAGGTGCCTTCAGCTCAGGTCATGATCTCCCAGCCCTGGGACTGAATCCTGCATCAGGCTCCCAGCTCAGCCGGGTGTCTGCTTCTCCCTCTCCCTCTGCCTCTCCCCCTGCTTGTTCTCTCTCTGTCTCTGTATCTCTCTCAAATGAATAATTAAAAAAAAAAAATCTAAAAATATAAATAAATAAAAATAAAAATGTTTTGTTCCTTCAAAAAAATAAATAGATAAAAATGAACATACAAAAAAAATGAAACAGGAGAGTTGAGAAAACATCACTAACTCACATTTCAAAGGCAAATGAAACTTTAGTCTTTCAAGTGTCATTCAGTCACAGAAAAAATGAACTATGATTTTTAAGTGAAGGTGTTTAGGTCAAAGACCAAGTAGAGCTGAGGCTCAGAGTTAAATGTTTATAATACAATAGTAGGTGACTGTGGTCTTAAGTGGTGCTAGAAAAAAAATCTTTTAGTTGAAGACAATGTTGATCTTGAATAACAATGATTTCACTAATTTTTCTCTGCCATTGGATGAGACCCTATAAAGGAGAAAATGAATCCAGACCCACATATTCCTTAGAATCCTCATTTCCTGCCTGGACCACAAAGAAGGCAGTGAACAAAATTAGGAAGGGATGCCACAGGTCGGGGTGCTGTTTCAGAGTTTTGGGAGTCATAAAAACAGTTTAGGCTGGACCCTCATTTTCAGACTTCACAGCAAATCACTGCCCAGGTGACAGCCATTAGTCACATCCATGAGATACAAAGGCCGGTGCTCTGTTTGATGCACTTGCTGTGACTTGCCTTCTTTCTGAATGACTGCAAAAAGCAGGAGAGCAAGTAGTAGCTGTACCTCTGGTCTGGGCCGCTGTCTACCAACCTTGCTAACGATCGTCTCTAAAGCTATTTAAATTATTCCATCCGAGTTTCACCGGGAAGGTACAAAAGTCCTATGTGCTTGTACTTCTCATGACCTTGCAAGAACTCTTTCATAAAAAAATCAACGTGGAAAACCAGCATTATTAGATTGATGGACTGTGTGGTGGCCCTAAGAGAAATCAGTAATTATGTTAAGTAAGCCGTAGCTACTCAAACTTTAAAAAAAAAGAAAAAAGAAAAAGTGCCGATAACTGGCCAAAACCCCACAAATGAAAAGTTGCCAAAAGCCCTACTGTGAATGATGTAAATAATATGTCAATTTTCAATAAGCTTTTTAGTGGATGTTTGCTTAAAAGAACAGTATATATTAATCATTCTCTGACTCCTTGAGTAAACAACTAATTATCAGGATACATCAGAAGACTGAATGCTTGTGGGTGTTGTTTTTTTTTTTATAAAACTGAATGTTACTATAAAAGTAATATAATAAAAAAATAGAAAAAAAGAGAAGCAATAAAAATATCCACCATGCTAAAACAGTATGGTTAACATGTTCGCATGCTTCCTTCATTTTGTTCCAAAGCATTATACATTCAATTTTGCATTGTAAATTTACTTAACGTTAAAAAAAAATATTATCTCACATAGATACATGATCCCTGTAAACATTATTTTTAATGGCTCTGATGTCCATTTGGTAAATGTGATATAATTTGTATAACTGTCCTTTTTTTTTTGAAAGATTTTTATTTATTTATTTGACAGACAGAGATCACAAACAGGCAGAGAGGCAGGCAGAGAGAGAGGGGGAAGCAGACTCCCTGCCGAGCAGAGAGCCTGATGTGGGGCTCGATCCCAGGACCCTGGGATCATGACCTGAGCCGAAGGCAGAGGCTTTAACCCACTGAACCTCCCAGGCACCCCTATAACTGTCCTTTAATTTTGGATTTAAATTATGTATAATTTTTATGTATGTTTTTAGAGATGTTTAATGCAGTATTTCATGAGTACAATACATTCTATATGTTGAATGATTTGATTCAGAAATATTACTGGAAGTAGAATTACGGTGTTCAATATTATGAAGATTTTTAAAAATTATATACATAATTTATTTTTAGCTTTATTCCTACCTATAAAACTATATATTCATGTTCATTTTTTAAAAACTTTGAAAATCCATGAACTATGAAAAGAAAAAAAAATCGGTAGTCTCTTGCCCCATAGATTAATTTTAATATTTGACACATATAATTCTATCTTTTTGTGTGTGAAGATACCCACAGTGATAAGGTACACTGAGCTTAGTCACCTACATTCTATAGTTTTAATTATTATGAATAATTCTAATATAACCAAAAGGAATAAAATTTTTTAAAATAAAATTTAACCACATATTTTACATATGAATACAGTATGTCTATTTATTCATGCTTTTATCATTGGATACTTACATTATTTTGAAGTATTTTCAATTATGTAAAATTATGTCATGAACATTTTATCACATAAATCTTTAACAGTATCACTTGACAAGGACATCTTAAGGCTCTCAAACTAGAGTGCCAGCATTTTAAAACTATTGATATGTTTACCAACTTATTTTTCAAAACTTTTATTTCTGAAGTGCAACACTTAATTTGAAACACAGACAAAAAGTGCTATCATTATTGGGACTTCCAAAACTCTTTGATAATTACTCTTTGGGAAAACATAGGATCTATTATAGAGAAAGTCACAATTGTATTATATTTTTCATCAAAATAAAGTCTCTGGATTAGTTTACTAAGGCCAGTTTAGTGTCTAAAGAAGATAAACAAAAATACTACAAGATTAAGTTTGAGCCATAATCTTTTTTAAAGAACTATGCTTGTTTAAATCAGAAAAAAAGATTTGTGGAAGATTTAGTAACATCCTTAACAATGAAAATAACAATGACAATTCTCCAAAGCTAATGACATCTACATTCTAGATGGAGAACAGAATCAATGACAGAAGTAGAGATTCGGACTGAATTTAAGAAGACTTTTTATTATATGAGAACAATGGAATTTTATACAAAAAAAGCAACAAAATAACATTTATTAAATAAAGATTTGGGGCGCCTGGGTGGCTCAGTGGGTTAAAGCCGCTGCCTTTGGCTCAGGTCATGATCTCAGGGTCCTGGGATCGAGCCTGTGCTTTCATTGACCATTTTCACTATATTTTCTTCAATACCTTCATTTTTTGCATTTAAACTCCTTATTGATATTTACTTTATGCTTCTGAGCATTAACTAGTGTGAGATACAGCATATATAAAGCTCCCGTCAGTTGAGTACCAATGAGAAAGCAAAAGGATTCATAATTTCCAATCCTCAATGTTAGCATTTATTTTTGTAGCTATTGATGATTATTAAGGTGCATCCTCATCTATAAAAATGAAGAGGTAATCATAAAATAAGATAGTCACCATCCAGAGTTCTGGTAGCTCAGCAATGCAAGTGTATCTGAAGTATGTTATTATTTCTACCTAATTCCAGCATTTAAAATTTGGGGAAAGGAAAACTGATACTCAAAGGGGACTGAAGCAAAAACAGTAACAAAAGCTCATGATTTACTGAATATTTACTGAAAGTTCTCTGTCAAGTTATTAAAGCTCCTGTAACTATGCAAATTTTAAAAATTATCATAGGACAATATTACTTGAAGTGCTCATGGCATTTCCACCGCAGGTGTAAGAAATAAGATGGACCTACTTTACAGGATTTCCTTTGATGAAGGGTATAAAAATTCAATCATAAGGCTGTATGATTATTGAAGAACTAATGCCTCCTTGAGAAGAAAGGCATGCTTGTACACTTTCTCTAGGAACTAAAGCATAAGGTTGACTTCTCTGTTTCCAAGTCTTCTCCATTAAAACTAATTTGCAAAATATTAAAAGACAGATTCATTCTCATCTGAATATAATGTGGTGTTACACATTGTAAAACTGACCAACTTCCATTTTAGAGCTATGTTTCAAAACTATTTATAAAGATTTTTTATTTATTTATTTGAGATAGAGAGAGAAAGAGAGACAGCATGAGCAGGAGGGGTGGGGCAGAGACAGAGGGAGAGGGAGAGGCAGACTCCCCGTTGAGCAGGACCCTGAGGTCATGAGCTGAGCTGAGGAGAGACACTACCCGACTAAGCCACCCAGGCGCCCCCTCGAGACTATTTTCAAAAAGAGTGACTTGATCTTTTTGAGATATTCCTAGAGTGCAAGACTTTATATGATTGTTATCTGATGTTCTTTTCTTAGCAAGCATCCTCAAGCGGTTCTACTTTCATCTCTTCTCCATTAATTTCCACTTGACCCTATAATTGTGTAAAACTGCATAAATAATAATTAACTTTAGTGCTTCTATGGATTAAGCATCTGTTGTATGTCAGGTCTTGGCACACCCTTGCCCCATGTAATATCTAATGCATTGTCTTATAGGCTATTCTCCGGATTCAGAGAGAAAACAGTTTCCATTTTCTTTGGCCTTGAGGTTTTGCAAGCGTTTGCTACACTGAAGTAGAAAATTCGTGTACCTGTGTCCATACTTCCCTTAACAATCTATTTTTTTATTTAATAAAATGTAAGTTCAGAAACTAGTGTATTTTGCTGCTACCCAGGCTTTAAGATGTTTCCACAGGCGTAATAGGATTTGGCAACAGCCCTGCAAGGCAAGACAGGTTATCTTCCCCATTTTGCTGGAGAAGAACTGAGGCTCCAAGAGATCAGGAAACTTGCTTAAAGCCACACAACTAGGAAGCACTAAACTCAGAAGAGGCTCTGCAAGTACAACCTCTAAGCTCCATTCACCCGCAAAGTAGAAATGTCAAGGGAATTCCGCATCATCTTTCTGATTTATGCAAACTACATGTAAATCAGGACATCCATGAACTAATTAGAAAATACCAGGTAATGTACCACATAGCATACGAGAAACACCCCATAAATATTAATTCTGGCAATATTCCCCACACAAACAACTGATACATCCATCATCTGCCTCCTCAAACTGCAAGTAAGTATTGAGATTATGCATCCTTTGTATTTTTTGTCTTTTCATTGTGTTTAATGTAATTTTTTATAAATTTTGATAAATTTTTTGATAAAAACAGAAAAAGCATAATTGATATTATGTTGATTTGATAAAAACAGCAGAGCATAATTGAGACAAATGCGCATGCTCATACCATTGTAACTGTTGACAGTTACAAAGATTGTTGCCATGCTTAAATAGACAGTTTTAGATTAACAAACATTACACATAAGGTTGAAGTATCATTGGCTTCCTCTTGCCCAAAACTTCTAGTTCTCTCCTCTCTCAAGAGTTAACCAGCACCATCAATGTGGTACATACTTCTGGCCCATCTTTCTTTGCACACACACAGATACACACATATACATCTATATATCCATAAAAAGTATAAGATAGAGTGCTGTATATGTTTGAATTTTATACTGTCTAAAATAATGTCATACAATTTTTTTCATTCAACATTATATTTCATAAACATTACAATAGATAGGATCTATCCCTGTTCCTATATCAAATGTATTTTTAGGTATATTAATACATCTAGTAACCCATGCCCTTCCTGATGGACATTTAGGCACTTCCCAATGGTTTTCTATTATACATATATAATTAGCTCATCAGGGAGGCTCAGCCCACTGCAGTAAAATTGTGTCCATACTGTAGCTATTTATTTTTCCTCCCTTATCTACAATCTTGTCTTATAACCACAGGAAGAAGAAAGAGTAGAGTGAAAAGCAAAATGTCTGTTAACTCCCCCATTAGCTTAGCTCCATCCAGAAATTTCACTTGTGCAGGTAATAGAGTAGATGCGTCAGAAATTAAGGTTCACTAACAGTTCTCTTCTGCTACTGGATACTTGGAGGATGAAACTTACTGCCCTCTTCAAAGGAGGTGTGGCCAATGGATTATTCTGACCAATGAAAGGGAAATAGTTAAATTCTTCAAACTGGAATTAACAGATCACTTTGGCATATTACCTCTTGGATCCACATAAACAGTCTGGCCCTTTGGGCATATTGGCCCTGTGAAAGATTCGATCATATGTGCTCATGGATGCAAAGCTGGTACTCATGCTAGCAATTACATCTCTTATCACTAAGACCGTAGTCTGCAATTCCATCTACCTTCTAGGGCCTCCTGCCCCAGACACATAGCATCAAGTTGTTTTAGGAACCTCCCCCACATTTCACCCCTACCTGTACCCTCTTTCAGATGCACTAGCCAAGCACATTCAGCTATGAATTGAAATGCCAGCTTCTCTTTCACTCAGGCACCCATAAACTGGGGGCATGGTTTTCTTGGGATACCACTCGGTCAGCTCTGTAAGAAGGTACCTGATCCCAACCATGTTGGTAGTTCTCAGATGTGTAATGTGGGCCATGTATTCTTCATGGGTCTCAGCTTTCAGCCTTGGCTAAGACAATGGGAGTAGCATGCTATACCTACTGTCACTCTGTCATAGACACTGGAGTACTGTAAAAATTCTTGAACATGTTCCTTTGTAATGTGTAAGAATGCCCTAGAATATACCTAGAAGAAAAATCAGTGGGATGTAGTGCTACCTAATAGTAATAATTTATACCATTATTTCTAGATTTTTCCTTAAAAATGATTCCAAAACAAGTCTGTCTAGCTCTTCTGCTCCTATCTTCTCACCTTACTCCTGAGATGCTAATTCTGCTCTGATGACTCCCTTCCTGATGAATAGAGTGGCCTTCTATTCTTGAGAGCATTGATGTCCTGCATCCCCACAGCTTTCCTAGAAATAACCTGCCTCAGCCTGCTGCTATCTGGCTACCTCCACTGTCAACAAAATGAAGCACAGTGTCAAGGACACTGTGCACTGCTGATCTGTCTACTGCCGCCCACTCTACTCACTGCTCGATAGCGTGACTGCTCTCTTCTGAGGTGGTCTTACTCCCTCCCTCCAATCCCAACATGGATCTACATGGGGAAGGAGTGTCTCACACTTCCCCCAGGGTCCCTGAGAGTCAGTGGTGTCAAAGGAGTTCACAGAAGTGAGAAGATAGACCGAGCCACCCAAGCAGCTCCCTAAATGCAGTGATGAACATCAGAAGTCAATGTAAAAGACAAGATGAGAATAAGAAAATGAAGCTCAAAAAGATGTGGTTCAAGACAGAACAGAAGCAAGAAGCAGTTTCCTGGTTGGGCTCTTCACTGCTTGTTGCAGAAGCAAAGTAGTTCTAAAATTTAAAACCTGAAGGAAAGAATAAGGGTGGCTCAGTCGGTTAGGCACCCGACTCTTGGTTTCAACTCAGGTTATGATCTCACAGTGCTAGGATAGAGCCCCACAACGAGCTCCACACTGTGTGAGATTCTTTCCCCTTGCCCTCTTCCTCCCATCTCCCCCTCTGTTCCTCCCCCAGCTTGCATGTGAACTCTCAAATAAATAAATAAATAAAATCTTCAAAAATTAAAAATAGAGAGGGAAGCAAACCATAAGAGGTGCTGAACTCTAGGAAACAAACTGAGGGTTGCTGGAGGGGAGATGGGTGGGCGGAAGGGGTAATTGGGTGATAGGCATTAAGGAGGGAGAACACTTGATGTAATGAGTGCTTGGTATTAAATGCAATTGATGAATCACTAAATTCTACCCTGGTAACTAATAATACGGTGTGTGCTACCTAAATTGAATTTAAATAAAGAATTTTTTAAAAACTTACATATGCTCTTTAAAAAGTTTTTTTTAATAAACTCTTAATTTAAGAACAAAAAAAATTTAAACAAATAAAAATCTAGGGGAAGGGGTGCCTGGGTGGCTCAATGGTTAAGCCTCTGCCTTCAGCTCAGGTCATGATCTCAGGGTCCTGGGATGGAGCCTCGAATCAGGCTCTCTGCTCAGCAGGGAGCCTGCTTCCTCCTCCCCCACTTCCTGCCTCTCTGACCACTTGTGATCTCTCTCTCTCTGTCAAATAAATAAATAAAATCTTAAAAAAAAAAAAAATCTAGGGGAAGAACAGATAGGCTCTGGCCAGGCAAGTTAGGAATAGGCAGGATTCTAGAATCAGGTTGTCTCCTCTATAGCCTGTTCTCAAATACCTACTTTTGAAAAAGGAAAAATTATGTGGTACAATTTGAAGAATTTATAGCTAGGTCTCTTATTAAATCTCACAGATTATTCTACCAACCTTGACTCTGAATTAATGGAAGCTTCATGGTGGGATTGTAGTACAGTTCCACACATTTACTTTCACATGTAGGCAGAGAAGTTTATCATAAACACCATTTGGGAACCATCCTTTATGTAATCAGTATTATATTCAAAATTCAAAATCAGAACCCAGAAAATTGTAGGCTGGGTGTCTATTTTGGATAGACTAATGACAGAAAAACTTTCTTCTTCTAAAGTTTATTCATTGTCTATATGCTTCCTCTGTTCCCATTTATGAGGAAGCACTTGGGGATTTTCAATCTGATCTATCAAGTGTAAAGTGATGTATGTTTAAGTGTGAGTACATGACCAGAGACCAGGAACTATGCCTGAGCAATGAGAGGGTAAATAGTCACTGATCTTATCTTCTTTTCCAATTTAAAAAAAAAAAAAAAATTCCCTGCCCTCAAGTGGTTTATAAAATGTAAAAAAAATCTACTTACCATATTGAAGAGCAAAACTAAAGCATTCTTATTTTACAGATCTACTTTTAGTAGCCCAGAAAGCCTTATTTGAACACCAATAATGCTTCTGCTCATTCAACTGCAGAAGTACATGAGAGAAAAGTGAAATACAGGGAGCTTACCAATTCAAATATTCAGTCTTTGGGGGCCTGAGCTGCATAAATATTCCTCTATTAATGAAACTGGATTCGTGTCATTCCACGTAGCTTTTATTTTAAAAGCTATTAAATAATCACTGGCAAAGGGAGACCAAAAAAAAATATATAATAACCACCATGCCAAAGGAAAATGACTATGTCAACTTTGAAAAAGAAACAGTGAGATAAAAGGACATGAGATTGCCACGGGAATCTTTCCAGACTACTTCATCTCTCCGATCTGGCCTACTTCATGTCATCTGCCCTGGAGGGGCAGGCTCTACTCCTGCCCCTCCTCTCCATGCCCCTTATTAGGACTCTCTTGGGTTGAATTCCAGTTATGGAACTTTCCTCAACAGGACATTCTAAATATACCTTGTGACTTGAACCATGGCTAAGCAGTTACAGAGAAACTCTCCTACCTGAGAGAGGGAATGGGTACTGTTGATAATACCACAGTTAGCTCTTGCTGAAAAGGACAAATCTAGTTGGATGAAAGTTATCCTTCCAACTCAGTCAAAAACTCAATGAAAGTAGCATCTATAGTTACACTTTCCTCCAAGTATTTGGAGGATTCAAATATTTTGAAACACCATCTTTCCCAGTAAGGCGGTAAATATCTAGGAGAGCATATTAGAAGATTCTCACAACTTAATGTTTCCTCTTTGCTTAAATGAGAAACTCTTGGTTCTGTCATTTGACAACCGCCAGTGATATAATTGCCGCCCAAAAGGAATTACCCGCATGGTTTGCTTGAGTAGCTCGTTAGTCAGTCACCACTGACCAAGCACAGAACACTACTCTTCTGGGAGACAGAGGAGTGATCCAAAAGAAGAAGAAAAAGTTATTACAGCTAAATGACTTAAAAATGAAAGACAGTAAAGGGGGTACATATGCCATAAATGAAAACAAGCAGAACTTAAAAAGCCACAGCAATTACCCTGTAAAAGTCTACATTTATAAGTAATCAGGAAATACGAGATAAGGAATATATCAAGCCTGGGACCTGGAAAATTAAGCCATACCTAGTGTTTTCTGATATTAAAAGGTCCCTGTTTTGTATGTATCTTTTCACGAATGATCAAAAGAGGACTTGAAACAATTTAATTTTCTATCTCTTTCAGATATTTAAATGCTTTAGGTCATAGAGTAGAATGAACGACACCAGTTTGGAAGTCATTGCATTGTAATTTCTTTTACAAATTCCAGTTTTTCTATTGTTGAAGTTTCTTAAGACAGTTACATAAGAATAAGTAGACAAATAATTACCTTGTAAACATCTTTCTGGAGCTTTCACATTCATCATCTCAAATGCTTCCAGTGAGGAAACGGTATCTTTTGAGCTAGTTTAGGACTGAGCATGGATACACATCAGCCTTTGACAAATGCCTTTAATGATAAGCATGATCTTACCCTACGTCTAGAATCAGAGAAATAGCTGTGCTGAAGTAAGAGGCTTGGTTTTTCTATAAAACATAATGCATGTGAATTCTTTTGCATAGCCCTAAAATGAAGACCTGAGAGTTAGGATCAGTATTTCAGTATGTTAAAAACGTAAGCTATATACTAACAGAAAATGCCCAATTTGAAAGGACTAATAAATCAAGAATATTCAATGTTGCTGATAATCAAAGACAACTAATTTCAAACAAGATATTATTTTTTTCTGGGCAAGTAACTTATTTGTCAATTATTGAAGTATTTTGTGTAAAACCATTTAGAAATATACATGGGGGAAGGGGAGATAATGTGTTTGTGTTCTATTTTCACACCAGAAATCTATCTTCAGGAAATAATCGGCCAAAATCAGTTACATAATAGTGTGCATTGTGTAGTTACTTCTAATAACAAACAAATTTTTTTAAAGATTTTATTTATTTATTTGACAGAGATCACAAGTAGGCAGAGAGGCAGGCAGAGAGAGAAGAGGAAACAGGCTCCCTGCTGAGCAGGGAGCCCGGGCAGGGCTTGATCCCAGGACCCTGAGACCTTGACCCCAGCTGAAGGCAGAGGCTTAACCCACTGAGCCACCCAGGCACCCCAAATAACAAAATATATATATATTTTTTTTTAAAGTAAATGTAAAAACAGTGAAATAAATTCTATATAATGTAATAACAACTCGTAAAGTGATCCTTTTGAAGAATCGCTATTAAAATGGGTAAATACTCAACTTTTGAATCAAAAAGTATAATTTGTATATGATTTGTTTATGCATACCTGGAAGGAAATAAATCAAAATGGGAATATTGGTTTCTTCTGAACAGCAGAGCCAGATATGATTTTCTTCTACTACTTGCCTCTTTCTATTTTCCAAATTATCTTACATGTATCCCCTTTTTAATACAAGATCATAAAAAATAAACTTAGAGATAGGTTTGTCTTCTGTAGACTACTGATGGTTAACTCAAAAAACTTGCATCTGTGATCTCGAAATAAGTTTATGTTCTAAAGAAGCATTGTTGGGAATCTGAAGAAGGACTTGGTGAAGACAGTTTTCTGTTTTCATCACCAATGAACACGTGTTTGAGAAAAAGGTGGTCCTTGGGGAACACATTACTGTTGTCTGCAACAACAGCGCACTAGCGATCCAGCAATGTCTGACCCCCATGGCTCCCTTGAGTGCTGAACCATGGCAAAAACAGCTGGATTTTCAACTATGCATCATACAGTAGTAAACTTTGATTCAGGAAGTTGTGCAAATGGGGCAATTAAAAAGAAAATGAAGTCAGCAATCTAAATAGAAATGCATTTATATCAGGTAAGCAATGCATAAAGATCAACTATAGTGACTTACAGAAAATTAATGGTCCCTTAATACAAAATGAGTCATATGACATTTCTAAGACTTGACTTTTTTTAAAGTAGTGTACTGGAAAAGAAAAGATCAGTTCTATGTTTATATAGTCCTTCAGCATCTGAATGATTGGAATTTCTTGGAGGAGAATTGTCACAAGAATCCAAAACTCCCTATTACCTGAATCCTTGTTGAGTATAGCTCTTGTGGAACTGGCTGCTTACTCATCCAAGATGAGTAAACACTCATAGAGTACACACAGCTGGGTATTCTGCCCCAATATCATTTATTAAATGATTCCCCATATGATGAAGGAGTCTAGTCATATGCTTTTTACTTGCTCTAAAATTAGCTCAGTATTATAATACCTGATCACAACAATAAGATTTCGGTAGCACCAGAACAATAAGTGGGTGATAAAAATTGATGGATTCCTAATGCGGACTGTGGGTGAGCTGGATGGTGATAACTTCGCATATTCACCTGCTGCTTGATAGCTATTTCCATTTTACCTGCTCCATCTTCCCCAACGCCACTCAGCTGAAATCACGGGCTGTTTCTAAACATCTCTCCATACTCATCCAGAACACATCAAGAAAAGAAGATGAGGGTGATCTTCAGACCAAAGGCAGACCTTCCCAGCAAACAGGTCTGCTCAAAAAGCTACCAAATAAAACAAACACCAAAAAAAAAAAAAAAAAAAAAAAAAAAAAAAAAGTATAGGAAATAGTTATGTGGAAGAGAAAAAAGGCAGCACACTTCAAGGGCATATTTTAGAGTTGTGTTTTCGTGATGACCTCAGAGGGTAAGGAAGAAAAATCAAAAGCATTCAGACAGATACTAACAAGCAGCCTCCCAATGTAACATAGTAGCAGATAGGAGCAGATCGGAGGAAGAAAGAGAAAAGCTTGTTAAAAAGCCAGGCTAATGGAATGAGAGAGAATTTTGAAAAGAAGAAAAGGAAGACGGTCTCTCTTCCTAGTCTCTCGTGCCTCTCCTCTCCGGACCTCTGTTCTTTACTCGGCTTATTAAATAGTTCTTCCACTTGAGTACATTCTTCAGTCCCTGAGCTCAATTTAATTTGTACAGTTATTGTAAGGAAATTTCCAGATTTTAGGCAAAAAGAAAGTACTTGCTCCCGGATGAAATTTTGGAATATTTTATAGACAATCCCTCCTGCCCTGAAAATTCTATTTCACTTATTTGAAGTATTTTATGCAATTCCATGTCCATGTTTCAAAAAGGCCTTCTCCCTTTGGTGGCTCCCTAAAAAAAAATCTGTACTTTACATTTGATTTGCTTAACAAGTTTTGCTGTCTCTGTGGATGCTTTTAATAGTTCTAACAGCATAGAAAAAGAAAAGAAAAGGGGGAAAACAGAGAGTTGGGGAAAAAACCTTGAACTAAATAATACTGAGAAATTTATTTAAGTGTTCAGATAATGCAACATGCCTTAAAAATCCCAAACCTCAGTTTTAATTAAAAAGGACCATGTGGAAGCATATTAAATATTTTTCTAGATAGATAAAGGCAGTCAAAGCATTGAAATCCTCAGTTGTTCTTTCAACTTACACAGTTGTAAAGACTAAAAAAAATTTTTTTTAAATGCAGTCATTGCTGGTCTAGAGTAACAATTTTGCTGTCAAGGAGAGGATAAATGCTTTCCATCCAAGGATCAGGTTACAGCTCACAGATCCCACTAGGAAGAGAAAAGTGCCAAAGAATAACAGCAGGAGTCAACCTGCATTTTCAAAGTCCATAAATAATGCAGCGATAGAGCATATTTGGGGAAGGAATTTATCAGCCATGGCTTCATCCATATGCAATGGTGGGAATGTCATTCTGACTATTTTGCTGGTGGGGCATTTGTATTCTACTTGATGATTTACATATCAATGGGGCTAAAAGAACCCAGAATTATGTTCCTAGGCATTGCTTTTCCAACATCATACAGCTTGCATATATGTTCTTGAAAGTAGTTAATAAATCAGAGCTAAAGAATCTTGAGCCTGTATAAAATCTGTCTACAAAGAGCTAAACTGGGCTGTCGTTCAACTTAGTATTTGTGTCAGACCAGAAACAACCAGAATGATGCAATTTATCTATCGGAGTAAGAAGCAATGGGCTTGACACTTAACAGAATACTCAATATCAACTGATAGAAAAAATGAATGAAAATATATCACCGGGGCCAGATATTTTCACAAAACAGTCCTGTTTGATATCCTGAGGTACATGAGGAAGGGATATAAAGCACAGGCTTGGTAACAATGAAAATCCATGTCCACAGCATCAGATCTTCACTGTTCCTGCAAGCTTCTCAAATGTCAACACTGGGTACCTCCCTCCCCAAACCCCTAGCTCCTTTGGTACAACCTGATCACCTCCCAAGGGCCCCTTCCAAATGTCATTACATTGGGGATTAGGTTTCAACACATATATGTGGGGAGAAACACCAATATTCAGTCTATTGCAGTAGGATAACTCCTGTGTGGAACCAGTAAATAGTATCATTGAACGGAAGGATGGACTGAAGAAAGGACAAAAGAGATGGATAAAACTGTAGCCATTGACTGGGCTCATTTATTGGTCAGATGATTAAAGCGTTTATATTCAAAACTATAAAAGGGTTGCCAGAATTAGCTAATAAAAACACAGGAAGTGGGGCACCTGGGTGGCTCAGTGGGTTAAAGCCTCTGCCTTCTTCGGCTCAGGTCATGGTCCCAGGGTCTTGGGATCGAGCCCCTCATCGGGCTCTCTGCTCAGTGGGGAGCCTGCTTCCCTTCCTCTCTCTCTGCCAACCTCTCTGCTTGTGATCTCTGTCTGTCAAATAAATAAATAAAATCTTAAAAAAAAAACAAAACACAGGAAGCCCATCCAAATTTGAATTTCAAGTAAACATTTCTTTTTACTATAAGCAGGTCCCATGCAACTATTAAATTCAAATATAACTTGGAAATCCTGCAATTTAAATATATGTGAAACTAGCAATGTGTTCATTTGAAATAAAATATATATATATGTATGTATGTATGTATGTATGTATGGGGTGCCTGGGTGGCTCAGGTGGTTAAGCATCTGCCTTCAGCTCAGGTCATGATCCCAGGGACCTGGGATTAAGCACCAGATTGGGCTCCCTGCTCAGTGAGGAGTCTGCTTCTCCTTCTCCTCCCAGCTAGGTCTTGCTGCTGCTCTCTGTTGCTATCTCTGTGTCTCTCTCTCAAATAAATAAAATAAAATCTTTAAAAATAGTATAACTATATAAAAATATAAAAGCAGCCTGCACTAAAGTAGCAAGCAGTGAACTCAGAGAAGGGACATTTTGAAAGAGGAGTCAACAGGACCTGGCGATTGAGAAATGTCAGGTGGAAGGAAGGGGAAAGACTCAGAACTGCCACCAGTAATTAAGTCCATGTAACTGAAAGACCGTGGATCCCCTGGCAGAAAGGAATCGAGAAATAAAGAAACATGAGAGGAAAGATAATGAGCTCAGTTGGTGACATTTTGAGTTTGAGGAGCTAGAAAGCCCTTGAAGGACAGACGTCCAGTGGCTTCAGAGAAATGTCAGAGCAAGAAATCAAGATTTGAGTTACCTGCCTAAAGAAGAGAGAGCTAATGCTCCATTTTGCTCTCGTCTTTACATTTAGCTTCTCCTTGACTTGATGAGATTCATCTTACAAATAAAAAAGAAGAGTTGCATTAAAGTCTTTGCTTTTTTTAATAATAAAATAAGATTGCTGATATTTTCAGTGATGCTATAATGGGAAGCAGTATCATGTGAAAAAGGATCATTGAGCTTTGGGGTTAGAGCAAATGTAGGTTCAAATCCCACCTTTTCTCCCACAGCTTATGTGACTTCTTACACTATTATTTAGCCTCTTTAATGCTTAGCTTTTGTTTGTTTGTTTGTCTTTAAGATTTAATTTATTTGACAGAGTGAGACACTGTGAGAAAGGGAACACAAGCAGGGAGAATGAGAGAGGGAGAAGCAGGCTCCCCACCAAGCAGGGAACCCGAAGTGGGGCTCGATTCCAGGACCCTGGAATCACGACCCCAGCTGAAAGCAGACACTTAATGACTGAGTCACCCAGACGCCCCTTATGCTTAGTTATTTTTACACATATAATATGTACTTGTAAGATTATAATGAGGAAGGAATAAATGAGTTTTATAGGGAAAAAAAAAAAAGATCAGCATAGTACTGGTACATATTAGTTGCTCAATAAATGACAGCTGTTGCTCTTACTCTTTATCATTGAGGTTTTCAGTTTCAATCATCAGTAACAGTAAATAAAAATCCAGGTGTACTTAAATGTTCAGACCACTGTATCAGGTAAAGAACTACGTATACTTGATATACTGAACTTATGAAATTATTTCATTCTACTAAGAAAAGTCAAGAATGCACGCGGACCAAACAATGTCTAGAAAAGTAGAGGTGGCCAAGTCAGTAAATGCTGCACTCATCTAATTGCAAATAAAATTTAACTGACTTTTGTACAGAAGAGACTGCTCATTCTGGCACCATGAAGATGTAGCAAATGGTTTCCATGAATAAAGCCCATGTCATTTCCAAAGTAAGCTAAGTAGAACTATTGATCTTGGTGTAATTACGAGGATCCAGGACCATTTGTGGCACTAAATTGTATCATCACACTAACAAGACTAAGATTTTTATCTTGCCATAGATAATTGTTTAATGATGCAGCTAAACACCAGTGGTCTGAGATTAAAATAATTCTAAGTTGTTCTGAGACTAAAATAATTCTAAGTGTATATGCAATATTGGCATTGACAGAAGCAATGGAACACTATTTTCGCTGACTTTGCTGTCTTTTAATAAATTCTGCAAAGCTTAGCTATAATATCAGACCAAAGGGGAAAGCTCATATATTCATAGGAAGAGGCATTTTGAAAACTCAGAGATAGGTATTTCTAAAAGAAACCAAAATGGCCTGAAAGGTAGTTGGATTGAGCAACTGTGGAATTTATTTCCACACGTATGAAATTTTTTCCAAACCTTGACATCTTCTGTGAACTCTGTTTACCCAAGTAAAAAATTTGCCCAAGAGGATCTCATGAAAACAACAGATAACAGTTGGTTTTTCTAATTAAGAAATTCAGTAATTTGAAATTGAAGTGAAAAATCATCAAAGCCACAGGGACTAGACCTTTTCTAAGGTTCTGAGAATTGGGGTATAATTACTGAAATCTGAGCTTATTTCTCTCCTAAATGAGATATTTGCCTCAAAACTGACACCTCCTCTGTATTTCTGATGATGGCAATCCGTACCATGTTGGAGAGCATTATCAAATTCATTCACCCACATCTCTAATTATGTCATATCTTCAAGGATTTTCTGACATTCCTTACCCCGGGAGCATAAACATCTGTCTACACCCCAGCCCCTTGCTACCTCCATGACCTGTCACCCACTTACTTCCCCCACAGTTCCCTTGAGCACTTCTAAACTAAGTCACTTACCAAATGCTCTTCATTTTGCCTGAGAAAAGGTACTACCCATTGGCTATGCTCAATTTGAGTCACGGAATTTTTTTTTTTTTTCCAAATAGTCACATAAGATCTAACCCATCCAGTTTCCTATTAAAAAGCTATTCCTCTAAATATTTTTATAAGTAATAATGTGTTGGATTTAAGAACACAGGTGACCTATTCGAACCCTCAAAATGGCTCTGCCTTTTATCTAGTTTCCCCATCTAAAAACTGAAGATAAAACATCACATACACCTTTTGTAAGGATTAAATAAGAAAAGATAAATGATGATAGCTAGAAAAGAGAGAAAGAGGAATAGAGCTGCCCTGTCCCTAGTAAATAATCATTTAATGGTATTTATGAAATGGCAGCTACTCTTTCAATGGAGTTCAGTAAGTATGATAATGAACCATTACTTATGATATTGTCACAAGGCTCTCCTCACTGGGAACTTTATTATTTTTTTGAAGATTTATTTGAGAGAGAGCACAGACAAGCAAGTAGGGCAGAGGGAGAGACTCCCTCAAGCAGGCTCCCCGCTAAGTGCTAAGCTCAGAACCCCACATGGGGCTGCATCCCATGGCCCTGAAATTGGAGTCAGTGGCTCAACCAACGGAGCCACCCAGGTGCCCCTCTTCATCAGGAACTTGAATCAGTAGACTCATAGAAATATTTTAGTCCATTTTAAAACCTTCTCTGTAGCCCATTTTATTTTTCTCATCTTGTGAATGGACTTCCATGGGAGACGTTTTTTTCCTTTGTGATGATTTGTAGGTTGCTGTCTCACTCTTTTTTTTAATTTGCAAAGATTTTATTATAATGTTGTTGAATATCTTCTTATAGCTCAATCACCATTTATGGTTATCTTACTAATTTATAGTAACTCTTCACATAATTAAACCAATGCTGATTTTACTTCCATAATGTGTGTGTGTGTGTGTGTGTGTGTGTTTCACTGCTTATCTCTTTCACCAAGTACTTTGAATCATCCCATTTTCTCTGGGGGGAAAAAAAATTCCTATGGCCATATTCAGAGTGTTCCTTAAACCACCTGCACCAGAAATTCTTGGGATATTTGTTAAAAAGATTTCTGGGCCCTTCCCAGACCTACTCTATATAAATTTCTATAGAGTTAAGAATTTCTGAGTGAATCTTAAACATATTCAAGTCTGGTCATCAATATTGGATAGGCTAAGAGATGGGGAGAGGGAGTTCAAACTTTCTGGGCAAAAGAACCACTTTTTATTTAAGTACATTCAGCATCACTTATGCAGATATTTGGCTTATTTTAAATGTGAATACCTAGGAATGTAGTATGTTAGTCTCCCCTAGAAACCTTGGAGCTAATCTAGGTGCCTATTCAGGGATGTAACCATTTGGCTTTTGGGATAAGAGAATTTTTTTTTGGAAATAGCTACAGATCTGATTCTTATGGTATGTGAAAATGTGTCCAGGAGAAGGGAAAGCAAACATTTTCTCTAACTTTATTGAATATATGCATCAGGAAGCTAGGGTTCTTTACAGGAACACTGAGAAATTCAGGAAACTGTTGTTTCCCTAGTTTCATTGGCCTATCTATCCTTACACCAAAACCACTGACTTAATTACTGTAGTTATATCGTCTACCTTGAAACCAGGTAGCATAAATCCTCCAACTAAGCTCTTCAAGATTGTCTTTTCTGGTTCAGATTCTTTGCATTTCTATGTAACTTTTAGAATTTTAAATTTTCCGTGGCAGGCTGAATAATGGTCACCAAAAATATTCAGATCTCAGGGCATCTGGGTGGCTTAGTTGGTTGGGCATCTGGCTCTTGATCTCAGGTCAGGCTTTGATCTCAGGGTCAAGGGTTGGGCCCTAGGTTGGGCTCCATGCTGGGTGTGGAGCCTACTAAAAAAGAAAAAAAAATCAGATCTCAATTCCTGGAACCTTGAAATGTTACCTTAATATGGCAAAAGAGACTTTGCAGATGTGATTAAGTTATGAATCTTGAGTAGGAAGATTATCATAGATTATCCCAGTGGGCCACAAGTATAATCACAAGTGTCCTTATAAGAGGGAATTAGAGGAGATTTGACTACAGAAGAGGAAAAGGCAATATGACAATGTGACAGCAATTGAAACAATATAACCTCAAGCCAAAGCATGCTGGGAGCAAGGAACAGGATGTCCTCTGGCACCTCTAGAAGAAATCAGCCCTGCCACCACCTTGATTTTAGCCCCATTAGACTTATTTCACACTTCTTGCCTCCAGAACTACAAGATCATAAGTTTATTTTAAGCCTTTAAGTTTGTGGTAATTTGTTACAGTAGCAATAGGAATACAATACACATTCTATATTTTTTTAAGAACCTAGTGGTATTCTGATCAATTGTATTGACTCTACAGATGAACTGGGGAATAATTGATTCTTAACCGCAGTAAGTCTTCCAATCCTTGACTATAGTGTCTTCCTTTGAGTCTTCTTTAGTTTTCCAAGCAACGTTTCATAGTTTTCAGCATACAGATCATGTCCATCTTTTACTAAATTTACTTCTATGTATCTGATGCTTTGATGCCATTATAAATAGAATTTCATTATCTTATTTTCCAATCTTTTTTGCCAATGTATAAAATCGACTGTATGCTTATACATACAATAATTTTCTCTTTTGACGAAGCTCAATAAAGACAGAAATTAAAGATTAAAAGACTGCAAAGAATTTCCTCCTCTAGGTAACTAGAAATTCACAAATGATTCTAGTTCCCTAGAAAGTCTACATTTATTTGATCGTCTCTTTAAACCCATCCATCTGCAATCTTTTATGTCAGTCTGATTCGATCTTATTGAGACAGAAAATGAACAGCATATCAGCAATTCCTAATATAGGTCTATGAGAGAGTGGCTCTAAGGCTAATATGGCAGGTCCAATTCAGAAAAGCTTCGATGATTATATTTCAAGAGTGGTGCGCGTGATTTTAGATGTTTGAAATAAGATGGCTTCTTAGCAAGAAGGCATACTTTAGCTGATCACCACTAATTTGTAACTGCCAATTACCCTGTATCTTGGGCTCTATCTTGAGAAATGCTTGTGACATTTTTTTCCAGTTCATGCATAACAAGGCTCTTCAAAAAGTCATTGTGCCTCATCACTGTACTTTTTTCTCTGAAATCACAATAATGGGTAAGTACTGCTCTTTTTTCTCATTAAGTACACACTTTCCCTTAATTTCCATAGCTGGAAGACTGCTTTTTACCCCTCTTTCTATATTGTATTCTTTCTGGAGGCAATTTAATGAATGAACTAGTATGAAGGGTAATCTTAACTCACAAAAATTGGGGTAAGTGTATCTGGTTTTTATTTATCCCTTTTTCTTTTAGGATGCTAGAAGGATAAAGGAAAGTGGGGAGGAAGGGAGAAATAGGGCCTACAAATAATGCAACCCCAATCTTAAATGTCTTTTCTTACAGCATGAGGACTTTCTTCTTTTATACACACCTATTCAATTGATAACATCAGTCCCATCAAAAAGGCAGAAAAGTGAAGGATTTGGAATAGTTAATTCCCTGATAGATTCAAAATTACACCGCTAAGAAGTCGTAAAAGGTTTTCTAGCAGAGTTCCAGAGGCGTAAAACAGCAGTAGACTGATGGGATCAGTTCCCCAAAATCTCACCTGAATTAGTCATAGTCCTACTTTCAGTCCTTATCTGACTTTCTTCAGGAGACTAAATCATCCTGCTCACAAAAGAAAATACAATATTTAATACATGCCCGTTATTATCAGTGTTCATGCGTCTATGTATACGTATAAGTACTTACCCTCGTTAATATTTCCCAGGAGAGATTACAAAAGTGAAAAGAAGCTTTTTTAAAAATTTCCTATGTATTAAGGTAAGGTGGTTTAAAAAATAAGATAAAAATTAAAAGAGAGCTATAGTGAAATAAATGGGCCTTTAAGGGTAATGTTATTTCACCTTTATGTTTGGTGCCAGGATTTATTAGGGACCAGAGAAGCCAAAACCTCCCAAATATCCAGGCCTGAGACGGGAAGTAGTATGAGGTATTGAAAAAGTGATGTTACATAGTTCAAATATATGATTTAAACCTTTGAATGTATTTCATTTTGAAAACATAACTTATATTTTCAAACACACACATGAGCAAATAATACCTGCCCATGAGTCAAATTTTAAAAGGTACAAAACTTTACATAGTAAAAATAAGTTTCTTCCCCTCCACTATCTTCCAATCCCTCAGTTTCCCCCTTTCTGAAGGCAAACACTATGACTGGTTTCTTCTGTTCTTGCCAAGATGAAAGAGTCTTTAGAAAAATAAATCACTTGGGAATGCGAAAATATCTATTTGCAGCCTCACAGAATGTTTGAGATATGCATTCCACAGCATTTTAATTAAACTGATCGATATGAGTCTATGGTAAGAGTCATCGCCTGCTGTATCTGTTGTTCCTCAGAGAGATGGGGAAAGAGTAATGTGTCAAAACACCAATATTATATTAAATTGTATTATGTTATATAATATAATATAATATTATATATATATAATATATATATTATAATATAATATATATATTATATATATATAATATAATGCCATTATATTATATTGCCATTATAATATATATAATATAATATAATATTATATTAATAAAACTAATTTCCTAGAGAGCTTTTCTTAAAACATTCTGCTATGGAGGCATACTTATTTCCCTTAATTCTCAGCTGTAATTCAGATAGGGTATGATTTTAAATTTATTTAGTTTTAATTTCACTTTAATTTTAATAACCCGAATTAATTGGCTAAGATCCCCACCTTACTGGAAATTCATATTTACTCCTTCTTCACAAACCGTACTTCATAGATCTGCCTTTATTTAAAAACATCTTCGTACTCCCCCTTATCATGTCATTTAATAATGGCAGGCTGCAGTCAATTTCTGGGTTGCTTTCAAGGGGCCGTAATTAGAGCCTGTCGCTGCTAGAAAGCAGTGTGGGCAGACTTCCCTACCCCATGGACTTTTAGTTGAGACTTTCTTGTTTCATTTGCTGAACTGCCTACCAATCTCATCACTGACAGAAATAAAACTTATTTTTCTCCATTTAGTGCTCCCAAGTTCCCTCTTACCTGTCTTCCTACTGACAAATGGCATATTCTTTGAAGATATGACTATTGATCATTAGCCATCCTGGGGGAATAGAGTTGTACTGCAGGAAGAAATTGTCTGTCCTCTGATGTGAGCGGTACCGTAGCACTGATACACGCAGCCCAAGGAGCTGATGGATTTGTAGAGCCCAGACATCTCAGTGGCCATATCAACCCGACCAACTGGGCTTCTTTCAAACACAGAGGGGCTTCAAAACCCGACTGAGCAGTGATGTTCCGCTCTTAAAGGCAAGAAGACAGAGAACTAAAAAAATAAGTTTTGAGGCTGACGTGAGAGTGGTGTTTCTTTGGCATGAATGAAATAGATCTTACAATCATCCACACTGACATAATGAATAAAAATTTTCAGGGAGTCTAGATGGCTAAAGAAACATCTCCAGTCTGCAGCATTTTTGGTTATTTTAAACCAATAAATCACAAAACAATTAAATCAGCTAAATCTCATTTTTTTAAAACAAAATCAACTGATTGATTAAACCTGGAAACTTATTTTAATGCTGCATAAAAATGACTTCGTTGTGTTTCATCTTCATGTGGGTTTATGACAAGGGAGAGAAAAACAAAGCCATGAAATTCACATACCCAAATTTTTACCCAGGTTTAACCAAAAACTTCAAGTTCCTAACTTCATTTATCACTTCTTTTCAGTAGACTAGAATAATTTCAGTCATGAAAGTCCCAAAAGAAAATCTTGAAGGCAATTCTGAATAGAAATGACAACTTCTAAGGATGAATAGGCATATTATTTCAGTTAAAAAGGAAAGATTCCGTTATTTAAAGGTCTGATGTTTCTTATTTCAGAGCTTCACTACCTAGCAGCTTGTGCTACTTTAAAAAAAAAAAAAAAAAAAAAGTCCAAGAATAAACCTGAACCTTTCTTCCATGGCAACCCTTAAAATTATTGTTTGATTAACGGCTCATGCTGTCATAAGGTGATGCCTAATTATGCACAATGTTTCACTCATTATGTACTGAAGTAATGGCATGGCACATTAGTTTGAGAACAGAGAAATGAATGCCTTTTAATAAGATATATGTCTCTCACATTTCTTTTCCTCCTTTCCCAAGTAAGCTTCAGAATATGCTTGCTTTCGCTTCAGGATAGGGAAAATTCCCTTTAAATTCTTTACTTCAACGGCAACCTATTTACTGCTACAAATGACCACTCCAAAGATTGTTTGAATTAGCTTTAAGAAAATTGTTCTCCATTGTCACAATTGCTGTCAGTAAATGTTAGTAATTATAGCTTTTTACAGATGGGCTTTCAGCAGTTTTAACCCATTATGGACTGTGAGTCTGTCTTTTGTAGCCATTCAGGGAAAAAAAAAAAAAAAGTCTGAGAGAGAGAGAGAGAAAGAGACTGCCTTTTTCCAGGGCTGGCAACTGTTAGAGAACCGTGCGCCTCTTTGCTTGATTGGTTGCCTAGTCTCATATTAATGAGAAAGGGACATTTGAATGGGATAATAACGAGCCCAGAGATCTCACTTCAGCCATACACAACCTGCCAAATTCTCCCCCATGGTTCCTCAAAACGCAGAACAGAATGTGATTCCATCTACACTGCCAGACCACAGACTAGCCCCCCACCGCCGTCAGTAATCGCGCTGGTGGTGCCTGCGCACCAGTACATATGCCTGGCACTTCTGGGCTTCAGAGGCCCCAGATGTTCGAAGACGAAGTCTCAGTTATCTGAGGAGCATGAACAAAGGTGGTTGGTGTCAGTCCCCACAAATCACCACAGTCTTGGACATGCCATTTTTGCCTCAACTGACTGGCCTTTATACTAAAGGGCAATTTGATAGCGCTTTTTAATCTCGTGCTGTATTCATTCATTAGTAAAATATCTCTTGAGAACTTGGTGTATTATAGGTGTTTTTCTATGCTCTGGGTATATACAACAGTGAACCAAACTGTCCTTATGAAGCTCTACTCCTGTAAGGGAGACAACTGGAGCACGTGTGTGTGTGTGTGTGTGTGTGTGTGTGTGTGCACGCGCATGCGCGCGCACACATGCATTTGATGCTGATAAGGGCTTAGGAGAACTATTTAGCAGTGCAAGGTAAACTAGAAGTACCAGGTCAAGGTCTGCGGCAGGACAGGTGTATGCAATTTTACAGAGTAGTCTCTGAAAGATAGTCTCTGAAGACTGGAACTAGAAGAAATGAGGGGGCGAGAGCAGGGAGTGTACCTGGCACCTTCAATCCTTTGCAGCTAGCAACGAGGGGACAGCTTAGTAGTTTCTCTCTCCTGCAATACACCAAAGTTGTCCAATTTTGCTGATGGCAGTTACCTTCCCTCTAGATTTTTATATCGCTGCTAGATTCCTGTACCGCTACGAATTGCCACCAATTTAAACATGCCATAGCCATGTCAGAAGTCATATTCAGAAATATTTCGCTCCCTGGCACTTCATTCTGCCGATAAAAAACACATTTTTAGGAGACTGCTTCTCCAGGAAATGCTGTTACTCCAGCTCTGTTCAAATCATCAATTCACCTCCTCTGAACACAAACAGAATTTAGTTTCAACCACACAATTTAGCTATTATGTATCATGAACACACAGTGGCTACATGTGGCTTATTCCACCTCCAGACTTAAATCATATGTCCCTAGATTACGAGGACTATATTTCATTATTCTGTCTTCACATAACATTCATGGCAGGTAGAGTAAATAATTCTGCGTTGTGTAGTAGATGTCACTGGGCCACACATTTGAATGTGCTTGGCAGTTTGTTAAAATTGTGTAAATGATTCATAATAGAGAAAGGATGTCTCTGTTAAATAAGTGATTTCTGGATACTAACAATCAGTCCTGCGCTCAGAATGCAGTAAGATGAATATATCAGTGGCCACTTGCTGTTGGAAACAATTTTTATGAGAATTCTAATTTGTATTCATGCAATGCCTTTTTCTTAGCTCCTCTGCTACATAATTACGAAGCAGCTTTATGCTTATTATTGTTGTGACAATAAGTAACAGGACAATGTAAAGCAATAATGAATCCCGTTGTTGCCACAACCTAAGATATAAAGAGAACTCACCATGGCATATGTGTGTGTTAAAAGCCCCAACGGAATTCGGTGTGATGTACAATATTAGGAATTACGTGTATGGGTATCCCTGCCTGAAAGTATAGTGATGGGTTATAATGCTTGGGAAGAGAGAGACCCATTTGTAAATAGATATATTAAATGCAACTACTCAGCTGTGAGAAAATCTCACTCCCTTCTTGGGAAGTCTTGACTTATTTTCAAGCAATTTCTAGTTTTTGCTGCCTTTCTATCAAATCACAGATAGAAAATTAGAGTAAAAAGCAGGAGCGAGCAGAAGGAAAGGATATGATGTGTATTTACTGAGCACCTACCATGAGTCAGACACAATGAAAAATACTCTGACTTCTCACGGCAAACAACTGTAGGAGCTACCCATTATGATCACAATGAATTAAAGTCAACTTTACAGCAGTAGGTTTCCAAAGCCTTCATTTACCAATTAGTTGACTGAGACCTATCAAATGATAGGTCTAGGGTCAAACAGGTGACTAGGGATAGGACAAAGTATGTGTATTTGTAATAAAGTATATATAATTTTATTTTTAACTACTGTTAAAAATACCCAAATAATTCTTTGTTTTTCTAATCTTTGAGTGATTAAAAAAATAGGATAAGCAAATATAATGAATGGCATAATATTTTTCTATAGACCATCACATAGACTGCCTATAAAGACAATACATTCTATTCCCAGATATATTGGGGGGACATTTTTATTTTTACTCCTCTCTATATTAGAATTTCTTAATTTTCTCTTCCATTTATATACTAATCCACTCTCACTAAAAAAAAAAAAAAAAAAAAAAAAAAAAGCCATGTCTAAATATTCAGTGTGTAATTAGAGACACAGAAACGCAAAAGGAGAGTGATGGGACAGCAAGGCAATAAACTTAAATCTGTCTGCCTGCTAGCAGTGCCTGACACTTGGAGCACCCAACTAGCAAAAGCCAAGAGCAGCAGAGGAAAGAGTCAGAAACACGAATGTGCAGATACCTTAGCAATAAGTGATCTATACAATTCCTCTGGCCTTGCATTTCTTCTTGATTCCTCCGTTGTGTGTTTATTTTTCTTTCCTGTCCACTCAAGTCCACAACATCTTGTGCATATCCCTTGATTGAATTAAATGTTTTTCTCAGATTAATCTGTCAAATTCCTGTCAGCGGGAGGTAGAGAGTCAAACTGCTGAAAGCGGATGACCTAAAAAGAAGAAGAAGAAGAAGAAGAAGAAGAAGAAGAAGAAGAAGAGAAAAAAAAAAAACTTTGAATAATGAATGTTAACTGAGCCTTAGCAAGCAAATTCTGTTTCACCCTATTTAGCTAGACAAAGCGACACAATGTCAGACGCTTGTCTTTTAAGCTATAAGCATTATAAAAAATACCAGGTCTCTGGCAGCAAAGCTGATGTTCCTCTTTTGGGCATTCATTAACCAATCTCTAGGGTGATTTCACAGTACAGTGTCTCTCTCCTCACTAAATAGAAGGAATAGGCTAGTAAAAATGCAAGGATATTCCAAAACTCTGGCATTAAAGAATAATCATTCTTGATATTAAAAAAAAAAAAAAACTTTGTGTTAGTTTTTATTGCTGCATAACAAATCACCACAAACTGAGCAACCTAAAATGACACACATTAATGATGTCACAGTTTCCACGAGTCAGGAGTCCGGGCACAGTTCATCTGGGTGTTCTACGCTCAGGATCTCACAAGGCTGCAGCCAGGTTAGATCCCCATCGGAGGGCTGACTGGAGAAGATCTGCTTCTCAGCTCATGCAGGTAGTTGGCAGAATTCATTGCCTTCCAGCTGCAAAATTTAGGGCCCCAACTTTTTACTGGTCATCAGCTGAAGGCGATCACAGTTCCTAGAAGCTGCCTGAAGTTTCTTGCCATATTGGCTTTCTCAACAGTTATTTGCTTCATCAAGCCAGCCAGGAGTATCTCTTTCAAGTCTATTAAATGAAGCCTCTTTTTTTTTTTTTTAATAGATTTTATTTATTTATTTATTTATTTATTTGGAGAGAAAGAGAGAGAGAGAAAGACAGCATGAGAGGGGAGAGGATCAGAGGGAGAAACAGGCTCCCCACGGAGCCGGGATCCCAATGAGGGACTTGATCCCAGGACTCCAGGATCATGGCCTGAGCCAAAGGCAGTCACTTAACCAACTGAGCCACCTAGGTGCCCCAAGATGAGCTTCCTATAAAAAGCCACCTAATCACAGTGTGACAATCCATCACCTGTGCCATAGACTAAGGCTTAGACAAATCACAGTTTGTGCTTACATTCGAAGGGAGGGAATAACGCAAAGGTGAGAACACTACAGAGTGAATATTGTATTTTCGTTCTATTTTTGTTGGGGTCTTGTCACACTAGGGTGTGTCCGTCCTGAAAACTACACTTCTGGATGGACAGGTTTGAAGACAAAGATGTCCTAGATTTAGGGGGGAAAGAAACTCTTGGTTCACAGGTGGATATTCTGTGGGTGGAGCTAATGGTGCAAATCCAGGCGTTAGGGGGAGTTTGTGGAGGTTGTTGGCTCATGTGATGTTGCACAACAGAATGAGCACCATGTTTGTGCTCAGCAGTGCATTAATAATAATACTAACTAACCTTCAGAATAGAGGAACCTCGCCTTAAACATGGTACAGTTACATTTTATTTTATTTTATTTGGTATTTAAACTTTATTTTTTCAGTGTTCCAAGATTTGTTGTTCATGCATCACACCCAGTGCTCCATGCAATCCATACCCTCCATAATACCCACTCCAAGGCTTTCCCAACCCCCCACCCTCCTCCCCTCCAAAACCCTCAGTTTGTTTCTCAGAGTCCACAGTCTCTCATGGTTCATCTCCCCCTCCAGTTTCCCTCAACTCCCTTCTCCTCTCCATCTCCCTATGTCCTCCATGTTATTTGTTATGCTCCACAAATAAGTGAAACCATATGATACTTGACTCTCTCTGCTTGACTTTTTTCACTCAGCATAATCTCCTCCAGTCCCGTCCGTGTTGATACAAAAGTTAGGTATTCATCCTTTCTGATGGAGGCATAATATTCCATTGTATATATGGACCACATCTTCTTTATCCATTTGTCTGTTTAAGGGCATCTTGGTTCCTTCCACAGTTTGGCAACTGTGGCCATTGCTGCTATGAACACTAGGGTACAGATGGCCCTTCTTTTCACTACATGGTACAGTTACATTTTAGAAAACATTAGTAGATCTTCTTAGATATTTGAATTCAAATTATCATCTACTTCTTTATCAAAAACCGTGACTCCGTCAAGCCAATTAAAACAAAAATCAAGGGCACCTGGGTGGTTCAGTGGGTTAAGCCTCTGCCTTCGGCTCGGGTCATGATCTCGAGGGTCCTGCTTCCCCCCCTCTCTCTGCCTGCCTCTCCGCCTACTTGTGATCTCTGTCAAATAAATAAATAAAATCTTAAAAAAAAAATCAAGGGGCGCCTGGGGTCTCAGTCAGTTAAGCATCTAACTTTGGCTCAGGTCATGATCCCCAGGTCTTAGGATGGAGTCCCAAATCGGGCTCCCTGCTCAGCAGGGAACCTGCTTCTCCCTCTCCCCCCTGCTCATGCTCTTTCTCTCACTCTCTCACTCTCTCTCTCTCTCAAATAAATAAATAAAATTTTTATAAAAAAATTAAAATAATAAAACAGAAATCAGGATCAATCCTGGATGCCAGTTGTACAGTCATTTAAAGTCCATGGCTGAGTTTTTCAGAGAAATATGCGAAGTTTAGGATTTGTACGCATTTGGTGATCTAAGTAAAAATAAGTAAAAAATAATAAGTAAAAAATAATTTTCCCACAATTTACCACCTTTTATTTATTGTCATCATTTGACTGAGTAGACAATCCAAGTATTGTTACATTTTCTGATTATATTCCAAAGTCCTTATATTCCAGACCATTCTTTAAGATACTTCCAAGAATCAGAAAAAGGGACTTTTGGCAGATGAAATTCTCTAATTGACATGAAGCTATGTGTGTCAAACCCCTTCTTACAGTATACCTAGGTAATAAGAATCAGATTTTAGATTAAACAACTGCATATTCCCTTCATAAAAGAAATTGAAAGTATTTGTTTTATCATCATATTCTGGGGGTGAGCTGGATCAGCTAGAAACTAGCTGGTCAATTGTTTCCCAGAAGAATACACAATGGAGTAAGTAGGGTCCAGGTCTCTTTTATTCCTAGATCTCCTTTTAAACTATCATAATGTTCGGATTCAGCTTCAATTCATCTTATCCCAAAATTAATTGAGCCAACTAATATTTGATAAACATAGTTTAAGGAACATACTACCCTGCTTTTTCCTAATAGATTCCCATGTATCAAGTCTAGAAAAAACATGGGCTTTATTGTCAGATGGATCTGGGTTCAAATTCTAGCTCTGCCTCTTTGGGTCAGTTTCTTCACCTGTTAAATAAGGGATAATGATATTTACCTTGCAAAATATTCAAAAGATGTACGTTTATGTTTGCAAAGTGCTATTTCTCAAGGGCATAAAAAATGACAACAGTTTTCTTTTCCCCCATTGGATCTACATAGGTGGACTCCCAATACTTTAGTCTCCTACAGAATCATATTTAAATGGTATGTTCTCAGTTTTTCTTGAGGTCAGAAATAAGGACCAACTATATGAAGAATATTTCTGCATAATTTTTGACAAAACTACCACTTAAAGCCACTACACATAGAAGTGTTTGTAAACTTTTGAAGATCCTAGTGATTTTCCTTGGAGTCTGGTCACAAAAATGATCACCTCTCATGATGTATTTTCTGCTCTGTTTTACAAAGAGATCTGTATAGTTAACCCTATTTCCCCTCAGGAGCTGGTTCACTCATAAAGACCAAGTTCTTCCTTTAAAAGTCAACTGTACTGCATTCACCATATCACAACATCAGGTGACAAAAGAAGTTGGAATCATCCAAAAAGTATCCCTTAGCAATCATGTGTATACTTAGCATGTGAGAGAACATTTTATTTCATTATCTCCTAAGAAATGAAGAGTATTAAGAAGAATTATATTTTGATGCTCCTAAGCGTCAATGTATCATGATTCCTCATATATTGTGGCAAATCATGGAGGTACTTCTGAAAATTTAGATGTGAATGAAATTGTGGTAAGTCAGATCACTAGAAGAGCTTGCAAGTAATCCATTCTTTATACAATGAAAGATTTTTTTAAATTTCTGTAACAAATATGCCTTTAGGAATTTTTTAGTATTTTCTTTTAAGCAATAAACCTAGGTCCACAATTTTCAAGATTTCATACATGGGACAATCAACACTGATTTTAAGATATAAGTTTAATTCCATCATTAGTAGAGTTGTACAGAAGACAGAAGTAAAGTTTCAGTACATTATTCCATTAAGGACATATTCCAACTTTTTTTTAACAGTTAAGATGTCTTTTCAAAAAAACCTTCAGTCTAACATTTTTCCTTGTCAATATTCCTAACCTTAAGAAAATACATTATTTTGAATAGCTCTTATTCTTAGTAAAATATCAAAATAGTGATTTTCATTAAGAGCAGAAGGAGTATCAAGAATTTTTTCCAAGCCACACGTGCCGGTAAGTTTCCTCTCACTGCTGTAAAAAATTACCCATAAACTTGGTTGCTTAAAATGACACAGATTTATTACCTTACAGTTCTGGTGATCAGAAGTCCAAAATGAGTTGGCAGGGCTACATTCCTTCTGGAGAATCTAGCAGAAAATCTTTGTCTTTGACTTTTCAGGCTTCTAGAAACAATCTGCATTCCCCTGCCCATGCTCCTTCTTCCATCTTTAAAACCAGCAGTGTAGCATCTTCAAATTTGTGTCTCTTACCCTGGCTCTCTTGCCTTCCTCTCTCCTTTGTAAGGAAGCCTGATTATATCAAGCCTAACTGGATAGTCCAAGATAATCTCCCCATCACAAGTTTCTTAAAATTAATCAGATCTTGCAAAGTTCATTTTGCCATGCCATGCCAAGCCACAAATTCATAGGACTTGACAGTTAGGATGTGAACATGTTCAGGGAGTCATTATTCTGTTGACCCCAGCCACCTAGTGGAGTTATCCAAGAGCCATATGAGAATAGATGAAAGGATTGCATAGTTGGAAAAATGTCCAGGGAATTCCAAAATTCACCACTTTTTCCCACACCTCTCCCCACTGAGAATCACTAGGATAGAAATTATATTTATAATTTATTGATCCACAATTTAGATGAAGTGCTTATTTGCTACCTATTCAAAAAAAAAAAAAAAGTGATCTACTACTGGGAACTTACCCTAAAGATACAAAGGTAGTGATCTGAAGGGGCATGTGCACCCGAATGTTTATAGCAGTCATGTCCACAATAGCCAAACCATGGAAAGAATCTAGATGTCCATCAGCAGATGAATGGATAAAGAAGATGTGGTATATATATATATATATACAATGGAATACCGTGCTGCCATCAAAAGAAATGAAATCTTGCCATTTGCGATGACGTGGATGGAACTAGAGGGTATTATGCTTAGCGAAATAAGTCAATCAGAGAAAGACAATTATGATCTCCCTGATATGAGGAAGTTGAGAGGCAACGTGTTGGGCTTGGGGGTTAGGAAAGGAACAAATGAAACAAAATGGAATCAGGAGGGAGACAAACCATAAGAGACTCTTAATCTCACAAAACAAACTGAGGTTTGCCGGTGGGAGGGGTGTAGGGAGAGGGTGATTTGGCTTATGGACATTGGGGAAGGTATGTGCTATGGTGAGTGCTGTGAAGTGTGTAAACCTGGTGATTCACAGACCTGTACCCCTGGGGCTAATAATACATTATATGTTAATAAAATATATATATATGTAAACTGAAAAAGAAAGAAAAGTGATCTAGGTCTATCCATGTTGTTGCAAATGACTTGATCTCATCTTTTTATGGCTGTGTAATATCCCTCTGTGTGTCCTTCTTATCTTTTTGAGAGGGGTTAGGGAGATGGGCAAAATGGTTGAAGGGGAATGAGAGATAACAGGCTTCCGCTTATGGAATGAATAAGTCACACAAATGAAAGGCACAGCATAGGGAATATAGTCAATCATATTGTAATAAGGTTTTATGGTAACAGATGGTAGTTACACTGGCAGTAAACATAGCATAATGTATAAACTTGTCGAATCACTATTTTGTCTACCTGAAACTAGTAACACTATCTGCCAACTATACTCAAATTTAAAAAATAAATAAATAAAAGTGATTTTTGCTATGGAAAGCTTCCAGAAACATGACTGGAGATATTACCCTATTCATCTAATGCCTGTGACCATCACATTCCTTCTGAACCCTAGGATAAAACCAAAAGAAATATTTTTCCTAAGAAGGAAAACCAACTGAGATGAGTACCTATTTGGCAGATTCCTTAACTTTCTTGCTGATGCTAGTACATCTCCATAAATACATATTTACTATATGTCTTCATTGTCTGGTAAATGGTATTTAAAAAAAAAAAAAAACCATTGGAGAACAGAGAAAAGTTCTTATGCTAGGTATGTTCTGGAAATGCACTATTTTTAGTTTTTTCCTAATGTAAAGGATATAAATTAATTAAATAAAATACAAGATGAGATAATGACAAATAAAAAAACATAACAAGGTCATAATAATTTGCCTGAAAACAAATATGCAAAAATCAGCTGAGTCAGAAACAGCTTTGCAGAAAGACTTAAAATTTCAGAATATCTTACACATTTTAAAATATTTCCATATTCATTACCTTATCTAAACTAGATTTATTCCAACTAAAAAGAGAAGGCAAGGGGGAAATGAGGACTTTCTATTATATGCCAAGGAACTCATCAATAATGAAAGAGGATAGGGTTACATTTCAATAGCTGGAGATTCTGGAAGCTTTCTCATAGCTTTAATAATTAAATAAATTGCCATAAGAGATATTGAGGGGATTCCACTGAATCCTAAACTATCTCAAAAAGATAGTTTGAGTACAGTTCTACTTTGAGTACGGAAATTTGTGTTCCTCTGTCTCACTTGTGAAGATGGTAAATTCAGCTGTAATTGCCAAGGCAGTAATGTAGTAATACTAGGCTGAGTATGAATGACCTAGCAGCAAACTCAAGAGAAAATGGGAGTAGATTTTAAAAAGATAAACATAGACTTGCTAATTAGGGATTCCATTCATGTTATGGTTATTAAATACTTACCATATGGAAGGAACCATTCCATGTAGCAGTACAGAAAAACAAATACCTTGTTGTGGTAAAACTTCAATCCTACTGGAAAGAGAGAGAATAACTACAAATGAAAATGTAGGTTAGGTGATCATAGGAGCTCATCTGAAAAATAAAGTAAACTTCGAAAACAGAGTGATGGGAAAGAGGATGTCTTTTTAAGGTTGAATTCAGTGAGTGCTAGTAATACATAAAAAGAATTTCTAAGTAGTTTTCCAAGGAAAAATTTATGCAGAAGGCATTAATCATCTCTGATCATCTGTTTGGTTAAGACATGACTTTTACTCTCTGGAGCTTATGTTTACTGTATGTGGAGTTTTGTTGGTGTTTCTTATAATTTATTTCCTTTCCAGTTGAGGAAACTTCAGGTCTTCAGAAATTAGTTCCAATCCATTAAGATTAAAGGTGATCAATGATCTTGCTTCTGAAGAATGTCAGAATCATTTAAGGGAAACCTTGTTCCACTACTGCCCAGTTAACAGTTTCATAGTTGAATGGAAATGGAGAATTGCGTGCCTTGAATTCTAGAAGAAGAAAAAGCCAGTGACTCCAAAATAGGGCAAACAAGAGACACTAATGGAAAAAAAAAAAAAAAAATCTGATCTCCCAATTCTCTCTAATCAGCTGGCTGTCTGCCATCCATGGCAACTGAGCTGCTTTAAAACATAATCCTTTACAAATGGGAAACATAAATCCTTTACAAATGGGAAACTCAAAGTATTTTTCAAAAGTGAATGTTTCCCTTTTGTCCATATCTGTAGTACCCTAACCTAAAGGCTTACAAAATGTAACAATTCAGTCAGATTTTAGGATATAATTGTTGCCACTCACTTTGTGGTCTAATGGGTCCAATATTTCTCTTCCTCCTATTTTAGAGACTTGGTGTTTAGGCACAATGTCATGAAAGAAAAATGTTTTTCTTGCATCCAAGTTATAAGATTCTTTAACATAAAAAAATATTTGGCTGAGATTATTTTGTTTTTGTTTTGCATCTTATTTTGTTTTGGTCCATTCAAACTAAACTGGCAAACTCATCTATCTACATATGCTTGTGTTTTTATTCTAAAGATATCAATTATTTCCAAAATAGTCATAGACGTGTCCCCACTCTCAATGAATGCTTATCCAAGAAGAAAATTTGAAAGCAAGTAGAGAGGGGTCCTTTTGCCAAGGTGTTCTAGAAGGGCACGTTCTTGGGAGATAAACACAGCTTGCTAATGTGGAAAAACTTAAATTTTACATAAGATAAAAAGAGTATAAATGAAAAGTAATGAAGGTTCAAAATTTTATTAAGGTAATTTCAATTTTCATATTAGCTAAATTTGGCTCATAAAGAGACCAAACTATTGCAAGTTTTAGTAATTTGCCAAAAAGTGAATTAGGTGCAGTTTGAATTGTTCCCCTGAAAATTTTTATTTTCCTTCTTCCATGATCAGTTCACTATTAATAATCCCCGCTTCTTCCCCAACAAGGACGGAGTATTCCAGGTTGCTATTAAGGTTTCCCATCACTGTTGTTGCTGTTCAACCTATATTCCAGGGAAAGTAAATAACAGAACAAAGAGGGGGAAAAAAACAAATTTCCAGGAAACATTGCCAAATCACCCTGCTAAGTAGCAAAGTCAATGGGAGTGGTAGGGGTTAGGAGAAGTACAAATTTCAAAACATGATGAAACTCAACACAGGATCAGATTGGTTTGAAATTAGAGCTCATTTCTAGGACCTAACAATGCAATGAACTTATCATTCCCCTTTTCCTTATTGTTATTAGCCACCTTGATTGATCAGTGGTTCTCAACCAGGGACAATTTTGCCCTCTAGGAGACATTGGACAATGTCCGGAGACAATTTTAGTTACCACAACTCTGGGGGTATGCCTGGCATCTAATGAGTAAAGATTCCCGTAACAAAGGCTCATCAAGCTCTAAGTGCCAAAAACACTAAGAGACCCTTGAAACAGATCATCTAAAAACTATTGGTCATTAAGTCTTGTGTTTAAAGCAAAACTCCCCCCTTTTTGTGCCTTATTTCACAGAAGCAACATGATGTCATATGAAGTCCTAAGTTCACAATACAGTTCGGGGTAAGGTAAAATTACCAGGAAGATGAGTGAGAATAAAGGACCAAGGAAAAGTCTCTGGGGGAACATCAGCATTTAGAGGATGAAGAACAGAAGAGGAGCCTATCTGGAAACTGAGAAGTCTTTTAAAACATAAAACCAGGGTGCCTGGGTGGCTCAGTGGGTTAAGCTGCTGCCTTCGGCTCAGGTCATGATCTCAGGGTCCTGGGATCGAGTCCCGCATCAGGCTCTCTGCTCAGCAGGGACCCTGCTTCCCTCTCTCTCTGCCTGCCTCTCTGTCTACTTGTGATCTCTCTCTGTCAAATAAATAAATAAAATCTTTAAAAAAAAAAAACATAAAACCATAAGAGCTGAGGAACAAGTTCCTGAAGTGGTAAGTTTCAGTGAAACAGGGACTTTAAAATGCATGTTTACTTTAACAATTAGAGATCATTGAATAGCAGCTTCCAAACAGAGATAGAGGTTGAAGCCAGATCATGGTGCTGAAGGAGTCAAATTCATCTTCACAATGATTTTAGAGATGATCAAAAGTAGAACATTCTGTATTAACTAAAGAGAAATTCAGATCTTAAAGGAATATTTTCATTAGCTTATCTAGTATTAGACAGACTTGAAAGTGTTTATAGCTAAGGAAAAGCAATGAGTTGAGGAAGAATTTGAATATAGGAGTGAAGCGAAAGCTAATGGAACAGGTCCCAAAGAAGCCAACAAGAGCTGAAATCTAGGGCACCCACAAATAAGTTTGTCCTGTAAGGCCGAAAAACACATCCTCTGAAACTAGCTAAGTTGAATGTACATGGCAATTATTCTGTGGATAGGGAAAAGGTAAATTTATTCATTCAATATTTATTGAGACTCTAAGACATGCCAAGCACTTTAGAAAGGATTTAAAAATGAACAAGGAGCTCACACTCTAATGGGAAGCTGAAATTAATTTTAACCTCCACTTAAAACCATAAGTCAAAATCTTTGACTTACATAATGAAGAGACGTAACTGAATCGAAGCTGAAGGGGACAGGTGAAGGCGATTCATCGAAGGGAACTGGAGAAGGTGCTCACCAGAGAGAGAAAGACTTCCGGTTTTCAGGGCCCAGCTGAAGTGGAAGCGTCTCGATTTGTGGTGATGCCGATACGCAAAATAGTGTATTTCCTTCAGCATGAACTCTGCTACTTGAGTTTAGGAATAACAGAGCTCACAGGTATATAATCCAGAGATGAAGTCTGGCCAAGTGTTTGCAGAGGAAATGTGAGGACAAGGGAAACGATAATGTCGGTTCAGATATTGAACCGTGGAATTTATGCTGGATAGAAAAGGAGAGAGCACTAGGAGAGAACCTTTGGGTTGGAAGACAATGGAGAACATGATGGGATGAAAGCAGAAGGTCAAGGAACAGAAAGAGGCAGTTTGGGGTGAGGGTGGGACGCAAGGGCTTATCCTGAGGAGATGTGGCCGAAGCCTGATGAAAGTAGTGTTACTGGAGGCCAGAAAACTAAGTTGTGAGGTGAATTATCCAGGCAGATTTTGAAATCATTCTGGCTCCAATATCTTCAGTTGAGAAGAAGGAGAAACCCATAAAGTGATAAATAACAGTGATGGAGACTGATAGGACCTCACAGAGCTGACTTGCTGGACATGTTTAGTTTGGTCTGGTTTATGACCTGTTACAGACTGAATGTTTGTGTCCTCCCAAAACTTATATGATGAAGCCCTAACCCCCAAAAGATGGCATTTGGAGGTGGGCTTGTTAGGACATAATTAGATTTAGATTAGTTTACAAGTGTGAGACTCCTATTATGGAGTTAGTGGCCTTATAAGAAGAGGAAGAGAGTCCAGCACTTTCTCTCTGCCATGTGAGGACACAGTGAGAAAGTGGCTACCTTCTACCCATTAGGAGTGGAACTGGCTAGCCCACTTGAGCTTGAACTTTTCAGACTCCCAATCTTTGAGAAATAAATTCCTGTTCTTTAAACTACCCAATCAATGGTGTTTTGTTGTAGCAGCCTGAGCTGGCTAAGACATGACTGGAAGGAAAATCCCCAGAAAGGAGCAGAAGGATGCTTCCTTCTTGGTTCTAAGATATAGAATTTGGATGATCTGAGTGGTTTCCTCAGAGGATGTCTTCAAGGGTGGTTGTGAGTTGTGTCCTCTGAAAGAGAGAGACAGAAGGAGAAAGAGAAAGAGAGAAAGAGGTGAAAGAGGTTTCTTACAAAGTTGAGAGCGTAGGAATGTATTTATGGTAGAGCCAGGGCTATGGGCATACAAGTGAAAGACTAGGGAAGAAAGGTATTCAAAAGCAGGGGGGAAAAAAAAAACAAAACAAACAAACAAAAACAAAACAGGTCACTACACGCATTAAGCAGCTGAGGGACGGATAGGAGTAGATGTATTTGGGTATATGCATACTGTTCATTGACTATGGCTTATACATGAATGAGAGATAGAGTGGAATTGACTGGCCTCAAGAATCCTAACTTGGGGACACCTGGGTGGCTCAGTTGGTTGGGCGGCTGCCTTCGGCTCGGGTCATGATCCCAGCATCCTGGGATCGAGTCTTGCATTGGGCTCCTTGCTCGGCAGGGAGCCTGCTTCTCCCTCTGCCTCTGCCTACCTCTCTGTCTGCCTGTGCTCGCTCGCTCTCCCTCCCTCTGTCTCTGACAGAGGGAGAGAGATATTTAAAGATAAATAAAATCTTTAAAAAAAAAAAAAAAAGAATCCTAACTTGGACACAAGTTGTTTTGTTTTGGTGCCGGAACTTACCCCATTTCAAAGATGTGCAGAGAGAGACAAACTTCAAGCAGTGAGATAAGCACTCTTCTCTGGACGGTGCTATTTCTGTTCTTAGAGCAAGGATGAAGACATTATTCTAGAAGGGGGAGTATCTCAGACTCTTCAATTTAACACTGAAGTAACTAGATAAGAAAACTGATTAGAATCTCAGCTCTGCAATTATAGGCAAGTTTCTTGTTCTCTCTGGGTCTTGTTAACCTTACTAAAAATAATAAAGATAGACCCTTTCAGAAGCAAATATGCATTACATTTTTTGATTCTTTCTTCCAAATGTTACCACCCTAATTTAAGTTCTTAGCACCTTTTATCTGTAGTACTATAAGTCATTTTGCTGAGAATTCATTTCTAGTTTCTTATTATCTACTAGATAAATTCCCTATTTAACCTGACATGAGATATCTACCACAATCTCACCCAAGACTGCTTTTCAAACTAATGCCTAATTAACAAGGAACCCACTCTAGAAATACTAATCTAATCATTGTTTCTTAAACTCTCCTTTCAAATCACAGTATCTTTTCACATCTTAACTACTACAAAAGAAGGAGAAGAAGAAAAATTTTCCTGTCATATGTAAGAGGGGCTACTGGGGCACCTGGGTGGCTCAGTGGGTTAAGCCTCTACCTTCGGGTCAAATCACGATCTCAGGGTCCTGGGATCAAGCCCTGCATCCGGCTCTCTGCTCAGCAGGGAGCTTGCTTTCCCTCTCTCTCTGCCTGCCTCTCTGCCTACTTATGATCTCTCTCTCTCACTCTGTCAAATAAATAAATAAAACCTTTTAAATAAAGAAATAAATAAAAGGGGCTACTGTGATTGAATTATACTTCAATTAACTATCCTCCAAGTGCCTACTATGTGCCAGGCATGATGCTAGTACTTACAGACAAGTTGGGAGTGACAGACATCAAAGCAGCAATTATAGTGTAAAATGCAAACCGCCCAACTATTGGGACAGCTCTTGAGTAGAGGTAAGTGGAGCAGAGAAGAGATAAAGAGTGACTTTGGTGTTCCTTGTAAAATACTATATTAAAATGCAGGAACTAATAATAAAAACTAATAATAAAAATAACTAAACTAATAATAAAAAAAGAAAATAGTACATAATGCACATACAAATAATGTTTACAGTTTGGAATAAACCTTGAATGTTTCTGAAAAAAAAAATGGAAGCAATCTATAAAAAAAAAAAAGCCTCTCCCAAAAAAAAAAAAATATATGCAGGAACTTGAGAAATGCCGCTCATTATACGTTAGAGAAATATAACAAGTGAATCTGTTTTCAATATTTTGTCCTTACATTGATTTATTCTGCCACAACATACTTAAGAAGGATATAGACTTTGACATGAGCTAGAGCCCTAAGACCTTGGGCCAATTGTTTATCGTCCATTGTCCCTAGTTTTTAAATCTATAAAATAAAGATGAGTTTAAGGACAACACAGTTACCCTTCCTACTTTGGGTCCAATGAAACACACCTTTTGCTTGAACTATTTTAAATAAGTATTCCTTATCAAAAAAAATTAACATCTAACTGTGACCCTAAGGTTTATTCAAAACTCATTTTCAGAGGAAACTGCTCAAGATAACTTGTAGGCATCTTTCTTAACATGTCACATCACCGAACACAGCCATAAGTATTTGAAATCAATACTTTGTGACTTGCCTTTTTTTGTCCCTTTAGATTTAGCTCTGAGCTTAAGAAAGAAATAAAAAGGCACTTTGGATTCTGCTATACTGGTATTTACTTTACATTTTTCTAGGAGTTAATTTTTGTTAGAAATCCTGGCAAGTTTCCGTCCATGAGCTTTGGACCCAAAGATCACAGGGCTTCCATAGCAAAGTTACAGGGGCCATAGACTGGTTTGGCTTTTCCATGTTGGTATCTCTCTCAGGACAACTTGACAATATCAGAACCATTTGAGACGTGTCATGATTCTTCTAGTGATGATTTTTAGTTAGATTTCATGAGAATTCACCAGAACCCTATGTTGAAAAAAAGAAATTATGTTGTAAGTACAAAATGAAAATAAATAAATGAAGGGTATTTCTCTGGCCCGTAGTACAATGTAGTGTCAGGTTTTCAAAAAAAAATCCCCTTAGAGTTTAAAGGATTATGGTGCATAAACAATGAATTTGGAACACTGAAAAGAAATAAAATAAAATAAAAAATAAGTAAAAGATTATGGTAGAAATTCATATATATATGAATATACATAATAACATATATATATATATATATATATATATATATATATATAAAATTCTAGATGGCTGAACTATCCTAAAAATATAAATAAAAAACTAGTCAAAAGGGTTAATTCTGGTAAGGAAAAATGGAGTACTGGAGGCATGAGGTGTATTTGGTTTTTCAATATATACCCCTTTGTATTAAATAGTTCACCTGTGCATGTTTTACCTAGCTTCCAAAAATATTAGTATGAAAATTAAAACATTTAGGAAATGATAGCAAGTAAAGGGGAAAAAGGGGCAATGGAGAACATGGCTTGTTTTAGTGTTTTTGGGTTTCCTCTGGATTCACATATTGCACCACTGAGCACTTTTTTTTTTTTTTTAAGCGGTTATCCAAGGAGGGTTGTTGTATATTTGGTTGTTTGGTCGGTTGTTTCATTTTTCACTGTGTTTTTGTAATAAAGACCAACTCAGGACTGCTCATTCCCTGCTTGTCTATAAGTTCATTCACAAGAATTCACCTTTCCTTCCTCATCTTCATCTACGTAAATCTTACTCATCCAACTCAAGTTCCCTTTCAGAATCCTATCCCATCTGTATCAAGCACTTTGAATAACCCGATTTTGTGCTACTAATTATCCTCCCACCTGAAAATGTATTATATCTGTTCTGAGATCATAAACTACCAGACGGTAAGGACTACTGAACACTGTTTCCCACCATTCACTGTGTTGCTCACACCACATTTCTGTTACATTCCATTTGTTCATGGATTGTTCAAAGAGAGGCATTGCTTTTCTAGCGGAGACCACAACTTGTTCATTTTTAGCTGAAGTAATTAAATTTTTAATAGCTTTTAATTTGCACTTGTTTACTCTCAACCTAATGAAACAACTAGGAAGTGCAGCCTCAGATTCCAAACCAGGGATTTGGCCTCAAACAAATTTTGAGACACAGGCAGAATTTATAGGCGAAAGATCTTTATAAGATAACCGGGAAAAACAAATCTCTCTGGAAATGCTGGGCTTGTCTGTCCACAGAGAGTAGAAAAACCAATGTCGTGTCTGTCTCCATTTGTAGCACGCTGACTGCCCATGGCCCCCTCCATAGATGATCTTCATCAAGTGTGAAAATAATCCTGGGACCATGGGAGACACATCATTAGCAAGGAAAATATATGTCTTTGCTGCAGCTCAAGGAGATGCAGCCCATTTAAATGAAGATAAAGAGGGACAAACAAAAGAATTACAGTAGGAAATATGTGGCTGGACTATCAGTAGAGGAGTCATAATGCTACCCTTTATCATTACTTGTCATCCCCGTGACAGACTATAAAACTACTCCTGCTCCACAATTCCGGACTTGTCACTTTCTGAGCCAACTTTTGCCTTGGCAGATGCCTGGCATGTTGTAGACATATGATTTATTGCCTCATTTAATCAAGGCTGTGAAGGAAACAATGAGTTGGTTTTTGGTTTGTTTTTTTTTTGGTAAATTACAAATGAGGCACCTTTCACTTATTCTTAGTGACAGAAGCAGTATATACATATATGTATCTATGTGTGGGCCTGTATGTGTGTGTTATATGTATATAAAACATCTCCAAGAAACACCATTTATTTACTGCTTGGTTAAGAAATTTAAATAATTTCTATTCCTCCTGCCTGCCCCCAAAAGAGAAATGGATGCGATATTGTAGAATATAAATGCCGTCATCCTGCATCACTGTTTTTCAGTTTTTATTGTCATGGCAAAAACCAGCCTGAACAGATTCCAGGACTAATAAATGACCCTGCAATGGAGGTTATTGGCAATTTAAAGGCCATATCACTTCATTTTGCTTCCCATTTTACAAATATATTGTACATTCGCTTGGGAATTCTAAAATTTGGGGGAGCTCCGGCTTGGCAGTGAAGGGGAACCATGCATCCAGCAAGTAAGCAAAATTTCCTGGAAATAATATTACCCATTTTAAAATGACTCCTTGGCACATCGATTAAGTTGAAATGAAGTGCATGTAGCAAATGCTAGGTTGTTGTCTTACCTAGGGAGGAAAAAAAATGCTTTCTAGAGTTCAGTGGTAAATAGGCAATTCATTTTGACATAACGAGAAAAAGTGATGTTAACAGCCAGAGGTCACCGAAAGCAGAGATGGAAAAGACCTATTAGATCATTTTCTCCATTCCCTGGAGAAGAGGGCCAAATTATATTTCATAGTGCTGGGTCCAGTTTAGCTTTCAATTACTCAAGCAAGGGGCTTTCACCACTTCAGAATTCTTGCAGGACCTGTATCTTTCTTCATGATTGCCGCTTTCTGGATGTATCAATGAAGTATGAATCTCAGAATCAACTCTACGGGTGACCACAGAAGTATTTTGCATTCACAATTAGACCTGCATGCCTCAGAACCCATTTTCTCTTCTCTGGCACTGAACTCCAAAATCATTTTCTTGGTCATAGCTCCTTTTCTCCTTCCTTAACTACCTCCACACTTTTCACCTCACCTCCCTTTTACTCTGAGTCTAAGCAGGAGCTATGTCTTTGGAAGGGAATCCTCTGAAACAAAATTCTTGCCAGTTTCCAAAGGTACCTGATCACGGTGTCTAGCACATTTTATCCACACAAATCCCAAGACTGTGTTGAATAAATGAATGAAAAACACGGATTCAAGAGACCATGGGAGGAGATGAAGTGGAGACAGCAAGTCTAGACAACTCATTCATAAATTCTACTGGAAAATGGAGTCGAGAAACCAGATAGAAGCTGGAGGAGGGTGTGGGTCAAAGAAAGCTTGCTTTTCAAGAAAAGGAGATTGCAACATTTTGCTTTGAAGGTTGGATGACGCCATAGAAAGACCAAAAGTGAGGATGCAGGGAAAGACGGCACACCTACAGGAGCCATGTTCCTAAGCAGAGAAGAAAGGGTGGGATTGCATGGGCAAATGCCAGGGAGGCCTTATATGGGGGCACACATAGTTCATTCCATCTAATAGGAGAGCACAGAAGAAGTGTTGATGCGTTGGCAACTTGGCAGTATGAGAGGTGGTCTCAGTTCTCTTTCAATAAAGCAGAGAATGGATTTTATGGCCATTAAAGTCCTCTTAGCCACTCCAAATTCTTTGATTTCCACTGAAAATAAGGACGGAGTTTTCAGCATCTTCTAGTTATGGAATATGTGAAGCCTGTTTACTTATCAGGCTCAAGCCCTGCAATGCACACCTTTCAGCTCTTAGAATCTCAGCTAAGGAAAATTATAGATTCAGAAAACACTTATTCACAAAAATGTTCATTACATATCATTTATAATAGCAATGGCTGTAATAACATAAACTACCTAAGTGAATAATAAGGAAAAATTATGGCGCATTTGAAATAATACTTCAAGATAACATGGGAAATTTCAATGTTATGTTCCAAAGAACAAGTAGGCTCTAAATATAAGCACAAAACAATAAAGGAAAATATGAGCAGTGATTGACCTTTTTTTTTCAGCTTTATTTGGGTATAATTGGCAAACAAAATTATAAAATATTCAAAGTGTACAGCATGATGATTTGATATACATACACATTGTGAAAGGGTTCCTCCCTCTGTCAAGTTTATTAATACATACATTACCTCATCTTTTTACCTTTTGGGGTGGTTGGGGGTGAGGACACTTAAGTCCGACACTCTTAGCAAATTTCAACGATACAAGACAGTGTTATCAACTATAGTCACCGTGTCTTGCACAAGATCCTCAGACTTCATTCATCTTATAACTAACAGAGGGTTTTTTTTTTTACCAGTCTCTTCCTGTTTCCCCTACTCCCAGGCCCTGCCCATCACTTTCCTACTCTCTGTTTCTATGAATTTGACTTTTTTTTTTTAAAGATTCCATATATAAGTGATACCATATAGTATTTGTCTTCTTCTGGGTTATTAAGAGTGATTGATCTGGGATGGTAAACTCTTAGTGATTCTTCTGCTTTTGTTCCACTTTTCCTAAAATTTCCAGGTCTTTTATAATAATAATGTAATACTACCATAAGCGCGAAATTCCCTATACTGAATTCCCTCATACTTAAAAGATTCCTGATGGATACATCTGGGTTCAAGTCTTTTATTTTCTCCTGACACATAATTGCTGAGATTTATTGTGTCCTTCCAATATTCCAGACACTCTTTCACTATACATTTTCAGGCAAAAATTGTTTTAAGTTTATTTATTTATTTAGTTAGTTAGTTAGTTAGTTAGTTGAGTAATCTCTACACACGGGGCTCGAACTCACAATCCCAAGATCAAGGGTCTCATGCTCTTCAAGCTGAGCTAGGCAGGAGCTTAGTCAAATTTCTTAACCTTTCTGACCTTCATTTTCCTCATTTGTAAACAAGCATAATTTTTCTCCTGTGTAAAATGAGGATCCACTACATGTAAGACCTTTGAGTAGCTATTATAAACACTCAGTAACTGTCAACATTATTATTACCATGTCCATATATTTGTCATATTTTGCTGCTTATTCTATTGCTTTTTTTCATTCAAGAACATGAGACACATTTCTGGCCCACTTAATATTTTCTTTTTTAAACTTTAAACCAAGACAATATCTTATATGGTCCCTTTCCCTTTTGTTATGTAATAGCATTATCAGGAAATAGAGCAATTCTTTGAGAGGACATAACCTTTAGCAGGTCAATTTTCCTCAACAAGGGCAGACAGGCCATTTCCTGCATGCCTCCTTCTATACTACAGTACAAGAATATTGTTAGAAACTTGGAGTTTCGGTAGCCTTGGGAACGGGACCAATTCCCAGGTATTTAATTTCGTTCTGGTCCCATCTAAATTGAAATTTTGACATAGCATTTTTCCTCACACTAAGGACTACTTTAGAGGAATTTTTCCAATTTGTCTTTATTTATTGTGAAGTCAAGCCAAACCCCACAGGTTTTGTGGCTGTTTTGGCAATTATTGGTGACATTATTCAATCATTCACACACACACACACTAATTTGAGGTTCCTATAATTCTACCCATGAAACATGCCCACACGGTAATTCCAGTAGATGCTTCTAAGGAAAGCGAAGAAAAACAAAATGGCTTTTAGCATGTATACGTGAATCATACTAGGACTTTTTTCAGCGGGAGGAAATGCAGAATTGAAAGCACTTTTGAAAGGACAGAGATTTTTATTGCTCCCATTTGATATCTGCACTCATATATGGTATTTTCATTTATTTGTCTTTGTTGTTTCTATTCTACCTGAATTTTGTGCTTTTTCGCTTGCAAAAGATCAATTTCTCCCTGTCTCAGGCATCCCAGCTTTGATATTTTGTTTGTTCTTGTTTGTTTTTAGTCACTTTGATTTTTCTAAAAATTGCTGAAATGAATCCATAAATCCCTTAAATTCAGAGGTGAATCCCATGCAGGATGCTGATTTGAAACATATTTGAGTCCCCTGGGAGTGGTGACTTCACCTTATTAATATCTCGGTTGATGTGGCACAAGTTACCCTGTAACTGTTTAGGCCCAGAGTTTTCATTTCTCATCCTAAGCTTGTGTTAAGGAAATGAGTTACAGAAAATTATTAATTGTTTCTATGGGAAAAATTTATTCTTAGTCCCAATTTTTAGAAATGGTCATTAGAAATCAAAGCAGCTCACAAAAGTCTTCTTGGCCAAGTAGTGAATGCACGTATGGGTACAAATAAATGCATAATTAACTGTAGCATTAATGTTGGAATACAAAAACAGTGTTAAAATCACATAACCTGATATTCAGCAGAATACATTAAGATGCTGTTGAAGTAGATAGAAAATTGAGAAATACATGAATGAGACCTTTACTGTTAAGAACTTTAGAGGGTAAAAGCGTAAATACACTGATTCTTTTGATTTTTTTTTGTTAAATATGCTTTTTAAAGTAGTTGCCTCATATCTCAAGGCAAATACCTTACAAAATGGGCATTTTTGACAGCCTGAGAGATTAAGGGGACCATTGAAAGTTAAAGAGTGAGTTCTCTTGGAAAAATGAAGAGAAGAGAAGATATTTAAGGGCTTTATTGGTAAATGTGAGGGGATTCATTAACTAAGACAATTAAGTACAAGGTGCCATTTAGCTCCTGACATAACTTGTAATGCAAAAGGGAGACTGAGAGAAGGAGGAGGTCTGCTAGTCATTAGATGCAGCCTGTAGGCCACACACCAGAGGAGGCAAGGCTTGCAGTGAGGTGCTGCTATAGACATGCGCAGATCAGATGGTGTTCACTCAATGGTCACGAGGACTGTGTGTAGACTGGAAAGAAGGATGTTTTCAAATAGGGTATTCTCAATTAATCCCTATTGCAGTGAGAGAAATGAAACATGTCTGGAGGCTTTCCATGTACAATTTGAGTCCTGAAACATTTTTTAAAGATTTATTTATTTATTTATTTACTTGAGAGAGAGATAGACAGAGTGTGGGGGCAGTGGAGGGGCAGAGGAAGAGAGAGGGAATCTCAAGCAGCCTCCCCACTGAGCGTGGAACCCAACACTGGGCTCAGTCCCACAACCCAAGAGCTTATGAGCCAAAATCAAGAGTTGGACACTCAACCAACCGAGCCACCAGATGCCCCTGAGTCCTGAAACTTTGATGTCTATGATGCTTTCTTACTCTGAGATCTGCAATCTCTATATTGAAAGTATTCATCATTGTCAGTACCCAGATTTTTACTTCCTTATGGAATATTTGGTATTGAGTGGATTAGAAAGAGTCACTTCGGAGAAATTTTTTGTCATTCTCAAGACTTTTATGTAGCTCTCAAGATCTTTGCTAGAGTGTTCCTCCATGTTCTACTGAAATGCAATTTGTTTAAATATGCATTTTACAAAAAGGACCATAAGGGCTTTAAAACCGAATAAGTACCTTTTCTGCTATTGATGGGAATGTAAACTGGTGCAGCTGTGATGGGAAAACAGTATGGTGTCATCTCAAAAAAATTCAAGATAAGATTACCACATGGTCTCATAATTCCATTTCAGGTATATTTCCAAAAGAATTGAAAACAAGGTCTGGAAGAGATACTTGGATACCTATGTTTATAGTAGCATCATGCACAAGAGCCAAAAGTTGAAAACAACTCAAATGACAAAAAAAAAAAAGGGGATAAAGAAATACAGTGTAATATTCTGCCCTAAAAAGCAAAGAAATTCTGACATAGGCTACAAGATAGGTAAACTCCGAGAATATTATGTTGAGTAAAGTAAGCCAGTAATAAAAAGACAAATACCATGTGATTCCACTGTGGAGGTATCTAGAGTGGTCAGACTCAGACACAAAGCAGAATGGTGGTTTCCAAGCGCTGGGAAAGAGAGAAGGGGTGGTTATTTAATGGGGATAGAGTTTCCATTTGCAAGATCAAAACACCTGGAGACTACACAACAATGTGAACATGTTTAACCCTACTGACTGAAGTGTGAACTTGGAAATAGTTAAAACAGTAAATTTTATGTTGTGTTCTTTTACCATGATTAAAAAAAAAAAAAAAAAAAAACGAATAGGTGAAAAGAAGAAGTGATTTAGATAACCCTAGAGATTTGCTCTCCTATGTTAACATTGATGACTCGAATGTTTGTGTAAGGTCTTTTTAATTTAACAGATTGCATTATACATAATGCTTTTCTACAATTAAACTATTCTCTAATATTTATAGACTAAAACCTAACACTTTCTTCAGCAAAATTCTTAAATATTTTCAGGGTCTAAGAGCATCATACTGAACCAATAACTGTTTATTATGTTAATGGTAAGGTTTTTACATTTGAGCATTTAGACTGAATTATCACATAGTTGATGCAAATGGAAACATATAAACTACATGGCTTATTCTTTGCAATAGACAGAATGTTTAAAATCTAATAAAACCATGGAATTATTAAAAAGCAGAGATGTTTCCATTGTAATGAAATGGATTAATTTACAGTGAGTTCACATACTCAGCAACAGTATTACATAGAAAAGACCTCTGAGTTTGACCCAGTCTTCATTTCTTTTTCTTCTTTGAGGCAGGACTTACAGCACCAGAAGAAATAATATAAAAACAACAATTTTGCATTATAGTAAATTTTATTTGGCCTAACTTACAAAGAATACAAAGTTCTCATTCTAGGTTCATGTAAAGAGAACAATTACAAACTATAAATGATATTCAGGACTGTGTTACTTTTATTCATTCACAGAAGTCCTTTCATTACCATGACTTGGAAAGATATAAAATGTGTAGAAAAATATCATATAATCTAAATATGAATTACTTGAGAAATATTTGAAACATCAGACAAGGCCGTTTTCAAATAGTCTTTAAGAAAGTACTGCAGGAAAGGAAAAATAGAATCCAAATATTTTTGTTACACCAAAATATACATTACCTTTTCAAAATGATGTAAATAATGAATATACAAATTAAATTTGGATAAATGAACTGAAATGAAAGCTGCACCATGGATATATTACATTTCTGTAGGCATTTGTATATGTTACATTTATATAGGCAGTTTTTAGGCTATTATCAAAATGTCAAAATATTTTGTATGAAGTAATCTATGTATTATTTACCCTCTTGCAAAATCATTCTAAAATATGTACTCTAAATATAAAAGATGACAAATAAATATTTTATCTGGGAATCTCTCTCTCTCTCTCTCTCTCTGACACACACACACACACACAGTTTTTTTCAGAAAAAGTTCTTAATCCTTTTATATTGGTGGCACCTATAATTTTTTTTCACTTTGGGGGTCTTTACTCATAAAGTATACGAGTAATCTTTGACATGTGAATATTTCATGAGAAATTTTAAACTCGTTTACAATCCTAAACATAGAGAAGGAAGTTTCATATGAATGATGATGGGCACTAGATCTGTGGCTGTCTCCTACTCAGTTAAGGGCCATGAGATGGGCATACGAATAGGTGTCGTGGCATTTTGTTTCTTTTGTCTTGATCTGATTATGGTACACATTTAAAGCTTCTGAAAATATATAATTCAATTGTTCTTTAAGCAAATGATGAAAAAGAGAAATTGAGAGAGAGAAAGAGAGAGGACCCAAAGGAACTTGCTTAGTATCCAGACTTACCTAATTTGCCAAGAAAAGACCTCACCCCGAAATGTATCCCACCCCTCTTTTCTATGTGGGAACATAGGGTTATAAGAGTTGCTCAGAGAAAAGTACAGAATTCTCCAGGTAAACATTGCTCACAATTTCTCACTATGACATTTTGTGTGAGGACAGATACTTTCTGATACCAAAAGGATTTAACTGGAGGAGAAAATAACAAGAAAGTAATATGTGGGGAGGTGGAGCTCAGCTGAGCAGAGCTAGGCTGTGCCAGGGAAAGAAATGGATAGCCTGGGAGTGCCTACCTGGCTCAGTTGGTAGAGCATTCAACTCCTGATCTCAGGGTCATGACTTTCAGGCCCCCTGTTGGGTGTGGAGCCTACTTAAAAAAAATAATAATAATAATCCTTTAATGTCATTTACTATTCAATCAGGGTTCATATTCCCCAGTTGATACAGAAGTAGGTGGTCTGGCATGTGTAATTACTAACAACTGCTTCCCCTATATTTCTCTCCATGCCCTGGCCAGCAGGCTTCCTAACTGCTATGGAGTGTTTAAGAGCCCTTCTCAGCAGCTCTGAAAAGAACTGCAGAGAATCTGAGATTTCACTCTACTTACAAGTGAGCAAGCTGGCCTGCCACTGTCCAGCGGAAGCAGAAGACATGAGAAATCCTGGATCAGAGATGATGAACTTTAGTACTGACAGCACAGGTGCCACATGATGACCAGGATGCCTGAGTCACTTCCCCTTGCCCCCAGGTCACCCAGCAACAAGGCCAGTGTGCGCAGAGGCAAGAGCAGTTTGATGTATTATAGTGAAGGACTCTTGAACTTAGGGAACGCAAATCTTTTATGATGGGAAGCAAGCATACCAAGGGAGACAATTTCTCTACCTTCCAAGCCTTATAAATAAGCATGCCCTTTGCTTCTGGAAGAGGCATGATCTCTGCCTTCCACATCTACTTGCTATATAAACATCGTTGAAAAGATAACCTGGAATAAATGGTAGGCATGGCCTCCCTTACAAAACACTCAGAAATGCAAAAGACTGGTGAAGAATGGTGTCTAATTCTTCCTTCCCATGATTGCACAAGTCACGGACTCTCTTGGGGGAAAAAAATCTTAAATTCTTTCCAGAAGTTGATAAAAATATAGTTGGTCAAAGTAGCAACCACACATTGTAGCCGAGAAAGGGTGATATTTGGGATCTTGTAGGTTTCATGGTGATCTTGTTTTGGTCTCACTTTATAATGTTCTCTGAGTTATCTTATTGGGTGTTGATGTCCTGTGGGATTGTTACCTCCAAGGGACAAGATGGCCTTGCTGCGAGCATCAGACCAGTTCCCAGACATCAGAGACTGCTTTTTATTTTCTCAGCTCTATCTTAGAATCAGGATTCATATTAGGTTCTCTCAATGTGACTGGTTAGTACACTGTATTTCTTAAGAATCGTTTAATCTTTAGGATTCTCTTTTCATTTCTTTTCCTTTTCCTTTTAGTCTATTTGTTGAAGAAATCAGGCCGTCTGCCCCAGGGAACTTCCCATAGTTTGGATTTTGCTGATCATTCCCCTGATGTGCCATTTGATGTGTTCTCCAATCTTTTGTTTCCAATAAATGGGTTATTAGATCGAAAGGCATGATCAAATTCATTCACTGCTTTTGGCAAGAACACTTTATAGGCAGTGATGTGTTCTTTCATTAGGAGGCACATAACTAGGTAACTGAAGCTCCTTTTGTGATGTTAGCAGCCGTAGATGGCTTAATCCATTAGCTCATTAGCGCTTGCAAAAGGATGACATTCTAATCCTGTCTCCTGTTTTTTAATGTGAGCTGGAATACATTTTGTCCATATATTTAAGTTCGGTGTCCCCAGCTATTTCCCAAATGACTTCAGAGGCCTTGCATGTTAAAAGAATAGAAAATAGGACATTCAGAGACAGAACCCAGTGGAAATCATAATAGAGGTAATTGAATATGGTTTCACAAATGCTATTGCTTTCTTGGTTGAACTTTTTGTGTTCTAGAGATAATGTGAAATGTCTATATTTGAATGCTATCAAAAGGGACAGATTTAGTGTGGTCAACCAGAAAATAAAGAGATCGACCGTTTTCTGGAGCTCAGTGAGAGGCTTAAAATCTGTAGATAGGCATACCTCCTTTTATTGTCCTTTACTTTATTGCACTTTGCAGATACTGCATATTTTTACAAACTGAAGGTCTGTGGCAACCCCACATCAAACAAGTCTATCAGGGCCATTTTTCCAACAACATTTGCTCACTTTGTGTTTCTGCAGCACATTGGTAATTCTCATAGTATTTCTAACTTTGTCATTATTATTATAGTTTTTATAGTGCTACCTGATCAGTGATATTATGATCTGTGATATTATAAGGGTTTTTTTTTAATATCTTTTTTTTTTACCATGATACCAGTAATTTGTGAGGAATCCTGTAGTTTGCATTTGAATGACTTCAGTATACTTGCACCCTTTGATTTGACCTAAGGAAGCACTAATAGGTTTTGAATGTTGCCTGTGTGTTTGAAAGACATGAAGTCATTAAGATAAGACCTAATAACAAAAATTGGAAGTCAAGTAACTTGTGCAGATCTTTGATGTTACTATTGTAATTGTTTTGGGGTGCCATAAACTTCACCAATATAAAGTGAAATTAATAGATGAACGTGTGTTCTGACTGCTCCATGACCAGCCCTTCCCCCATTGTCTTCCTGTCCTTGGGCCTCCCTCTTCCCTGAGACACAAGGAAGGGCTTTCCTGAACTCTTCCCTTAATATTGAAATTAGCCAATTAATAACTCTACTCTGACCTCTAAGAGTACAAGTGAAAGAGTCACATGTCTCTCCGAGTTTAGCAAAGAAGGCATGTCAAACTCTTCGCTAAACTCTTTCTGAGTTTAACGAAGAAGCCATGTCAAAAGCTGAGACAGGCTGATAGTTTGGCCTCTTGAATCAAACAGTTTATAAATTCAAAGAAAAAATTCTTCAGGTAAAATTCAAAGTGATACCTCAGTGAACACATGAATGATGCAAAAGAGAAAGAGCCTTATTGCTGATGTGGAGAAAGTTTGAATGGGTCCAGGTAGAAGACCAAACCAGCCACCACATTCCCTTAAGCCAAAGCTTGATCCAAATCAAGGCCCTTACTCTCTTCAATTCTGTAAAGGCTGGGAGAGGTAAAGAAGCTGCAGAAGAAAAGTTGGAAGCTACCAGAGGTTGGTTCATGAGGGTTAAGGAAAGAAGCCATAACAGAAGAGTGCAAGATGATCAAGGTTCTTGGATCAAGCTCCGCATTGGGCTCCCTGCTCAGCAATGAGTCTGTTTCTCCTTCTCCCTCAGCAAGTGCTGATGGAGAAGATCTAGCCCAGATCATTAATGAAGGTGGCTATACTAAATAACAGATTTTTAGTGTAGATGAAAGAGCCTTCTCTTGAAAGAAGATGTCATCTAAGACTTTTTATAGCTGAAGAGAAGTCAATGCCTGGCTTAAAACTTCAAAGGACAGGCTGACTCTGTTGTTAGGGACTAATGCAGCTGGTGACTTTAAGTTGAAGCCAATGCTCATTTACTATTCTACAAATCCTAAGCTTTTAAGAATTATGTTGAGTCTGCTCTGTGCTCTATAAACAGAACAACAATGCTTGGATGACAACATATCTGCTTACAACATGCTTTACTAAATATTGTAAGCCTACTGTTGAGAACCACTGCTCAAAATGAAGATTTCATTCAAAATATGGCTGCTCATTGACAGTGCGCCTGGTTACCCTAGAGTTCCAATGGAGATAGGCAGCAGATTGATATTATGTTCATGCCTGCTAATACAAAATCCATTCAGCAGTCCATAGATCAAGGAGTAATTTCAATTTTCAAGTCTTATTACTTAAGAAATACATTCTGTAAGGCTCTAGCTGCCATACATAGTGATTTCTCTGATGGATCTGGACAAAGTAAATTGAAAGTCTTCTGGAAAGGATTTACTGTTCTAAATGCCATTAAGAACATCTGTGAATCATGGGAAGAGATCGAAACATCAACACGAACAGGAATTTGGAAGAAGTTGATTCTAACCCTCATGGATGACTGACAGGTTCAAGACTTCAGTGGGGGAAGTAATTGGAGATGTGGTGGAAATAGCAAGAGAACTGGAACTAGAAGCAGAGCTTGAAGATGGGACTGGATTGTTACTATCTCATGACCAAACTTGAGAGGATAAGGAGTTTTTTCTTATGGATGAGCAAAGAAAGTGATTTCTTGAGATGGACTCTACTCCTGGTGAGGTTGCAGCGAAGATTGTTGAAATGACAACAAAGCATTTAGAATATTACATAAACTGAATAGATAAAGTAGCAACAGTGTTTGAGAGGTTTGACTCCAATTTTCAATGAAGTTCTACTGTGGGTAAAATGCCATCAAACAATATCACATGCTCTGATGAAATGGGTGGAAAGAAGAGTCAATTGTTGTAGCAAATCTCACTGTTGTCTTATATGAAGAAATTGCCACAGCCCACCACCACCCCGCTTCAGCAACCACCACCCTGATCAGTTAGCAACCACCAACATTGAGGCAAGACCCTCCACCAGCAAAAAAACAACAACACACTGAGGGTTAGCCCTTTTTAGCATTAAAGTATTTTCAACCAGGTATATATATTGTTTTTAGACATAATCCTATTACCTACTTAATTGACTATAGTATTGCATAAATAAAACTTGGATATGCAAAAAACAAACAAACTTGGGTATACCAAAAAAAATTCCTTTTACTTGCTTTACTGCAATTTTGCCTTTTGTGTGGTGGTTTGGAGCCCAACCTCCAATATCTCTGAGGTATGCCTGTATTTCTCCTGTGGAAAGACTATTAGAAAAAGTCTCTACAGGCCCTGCTATATAGAGAGTTATTCTGAACATTGTCACTTTGGGTTAAAATATACACATGACATATGCTAAGTGGATTAAGAAATAGAAACATATATTCTTTAATGGTGAAGTACTTATCACTCTGATATAACTTCAAATTATCCAGAATACTGAGCTTTGTACTTACAGTATATTTTTGAGAGGATTAACTAGAAAAGGTAGATATTTATGTTAATGTGTGTTTATATTCTTTTACATTTCATAACTCCTAACAGTTAGGGGTGCCTGGGTGGTTCAGTCGATTAAGTGTCTGCCTTCGGCTCAGTTCTTGATCCCGGAGTCATGGGATCAACTCCTGCATTGGGCTCTCTGCTCAGCAGAAAGTCTGTTTCCCCCTTCTCCCTCTGCCCCTCTGCCTGCTTGTTCTCAATCTCTCTCTCTCTAATAAATAAATAAAATCTTAAAAAAAAAATAAAGAACTCATAATAACTAACACAGACTCTATATGATCTTAAAGTCAGGCTCTACTTCATTTTGCCAAAACCAACATATACACTTCAAAAGCATTCATCTCCATAGGTATATAATTAAATATAGAAATCCCTATCTCTAGATAAACAGAGTCTCCTTGTCCCTCTTGCTCTCATCTTGGGATGTAAATTAGGGAATTCAAAGGAGATAGAAGGAGCTGGACAACTCAATGAGCCACTAAGGGCAGCTGTTTGCTTGGCCTTTGGTGGGTCCTCCACTTGGGACACACTGGCCATGCCCTATAAATAATGATAGTCTCTAGATTGTCCCTTGGGAACAGTTCCTCAGAGGTAGACTAGAAAGCTGTCTGAACTCTGTTACTATATTTTCTGATATAATAAGCATGATTTATTGAACAGATGTAAATCTTTGATGAACTTACAGTGCTTCAAAGTCATTATTTTGACATCAGTAACAGTCTTACAGACAGTGAACCACAGGAGATTAGACAGGTACTGTATTGACCAAAGAAAATACTCTGGAGTTCACTTTTTAACTAAATCTTTGATATGCCTTAGTTTTATTTTTATTTGACTCTTGCTTTCAAAAGTGAGACATAGCCCAAAGAAACACCAAATTACCAACCATTAGGATGCTTTCGTGAAAAAACTAGGTACTCAGTAAGGTTAGATTTACTCTGTAAGTAAAACTCCACCAGGGGAAACCATAGAATTATAGAACTAGAAGGAATATTGAAGACATTTTTCCTTCCTTATAGCTAAGGCAAATGAGGTTAAATGGGATGCAGTGACCCACTTACTCATGTCCTCAACTCTTGACTATGCAAATCATTGAAGGAGATTTTATTAGTATTTAGTTGCTACCCCTAACATTAAATAAAGGAATGAATGATCGATTCTCCATATAAGTTCATGGAGTATAAGTGAAATTTTTGGAAAAAGGAAAATTAATTGAGAAAACTGCTAAATTTAATATTCACAGTAGCAGGACACCAAAATTTCACTTGAGTACAAATTTTCATTCCTTATTGCCCCACAAAGATACAATAAACCCTGGCAAAAACTAGCATATTTGAAGTTGTGTTCACTTGTCTGGGTCATCAGGATATGGCTCAGTGGGTTTTAACTAGTGGTCTTATGTTTTCTGGGTCCCCAAATGTCTCATAATCCCTAAAGAAAACTGCCAGTTTTATAAAAATACCATAAATTCTCTTGTCATTATTTAAAATTGAAGTTCAAAAGGGATCTTCAGAGATACTGTACTTGAAATAAAATCATATAAAATCATGTTTAAAATCATTTTAATAATATTTTAGAAATGAATCTTAAAATTGTTCATATACAAGAAATATAAAATGTTTTTAATTTAAAGCCATCTCCACCATCCCCAGTAACTCCATTGTATGAGAATCTAATTTGCTAATCAGACTGATGATACCTGTTTTCATTGTAAGTTATGGGTAATTAGAAATTACAGCTGAACTACTAAACAAGAATGGACCCTTCACAAGGGCAGTCAACCAGATCATTATTCTGAGACAAAGCAACCTAATGATTACTACAAAGTTCAAACTAAAAGAATTGATTTGAACGATTAGGGGACTCTATCTAAGGTCAAACCCTTTGTGTTTTGTGGATTCATACCATACAATTCCTTTAGTACATTAAAATGGGCTTTGATCAAAGAAAAATACACAGAATCAGATAATGTGCATAGCCAGAAAGGAGACACGTAGAGATAGTCCCCCGCTGAGTTTCAGAGAATTTCGTATAAACTAAAAAGTAGAGAAATCTAAACCCAAAGTTGGGACAACCACTCCAACCACTCTCAGGTGATCAACAAGTTAGACCACCTGGGAAGTGACTGTAGTCTTCTAGAGCCATTTCCTCATACACAGCTACAGAGAATGAGTCCTCCTCTCCCCAAGAGGCCTCTTTAGTCCTTAGGGTCAGGGAGGAAAGAAGTACCTGCACCCAGACCACCATGACCATACTCACTGTGGTACCTGCCAAAGAACAGTGAGGCTTAATGCAAGAAAACAAACAAACACTGTTTTGGTGGGTTTTAACAAATGGTCACTCTTTTCCATCCCCAATGACTGTTGTGACACCGTTTCCAGGAGACACCACGTTTCTGTGGCCAAACAGTTTACAAATAAACCTATAGAATGACACCTGTTTGTACGTTGGAATACGGAAGGATTTCAGAGCCAGAATAAATTACAGTAATGAGATATGGCCTCTTCTTAAACGTTTATTACTGTGAGAAACCCTGAACGAATGCAAGCCTTTCCGGGCTGGCGTATAGAGAGCTCTGGGACTGATCACTTGCCACTTACTCATTGCCTCTCATTGCACGACTAGGTTGCAGGTTTCTGCTTTATTTCCCTAACAGGTTAGTAAGCTCCGGTCTTATTCACAGGTGGCCACTGTGCTGTGCAGCCCTTGGGAATCTCTCTCTTGCATAGGTGGGTACAGGGGAGGGGTAAGCAAAGAAAAGAGGGGCAGAAGATAGGCCCTTGGCATGGCACACCCGTCTTCAAGAGTTGGAGACACTTTGCAGCCAGCTTTTCTGTGAGAAACTGTGATACCGCCATAAAGTTATATGTGTTCACTTACTGGTGGCCAAAACGTTTCATTTTTTAAATTCTCAATCAATAGAAGATGATGAATTATCAAATTCTCACCAAGAAATACAAATTCTAGATTTTTCATCTTTCAGGCTCAGCCTTCAAAGGCATTTCTTCAGCTAGACAAGCTGTTGTTTCTCTTCATAAGTATGTGTGACTTAGGAGGTCTCCAATTATTGAATGTTTACCGAACAAGTACTATGAGGTTTCTGACCAAAAAACAGATCCTCCCCACCACACTCTAAGAGGAGAAAATCTCCCAATTGCCTGTATTTTGTAGATGAGAAAATTCAGGATAAGAGAATATATTTCACATATATTCATATATTTCACTGGTGCTGACATCCCACCTAGGTCTATTCTGATTCCAGATCTGTAATCTTTGCTTTCTGTACTCTGATCTCTATAGGTCTGTTCATTACAGGAAGAACAAAATAGAAGAAAACCTATTTTGTGCTAAAACACTCTTGTGAAAGATCCCACCAGTATTCTTTTGTAGGAAAAATTAGAAGTAGTTTTAACTTTATCTATTTGTAAAGCTTAGTTACGGGGCAGTCGGAAAAAAAAAGAAAATTGAGTTGTTTTTTGGGTTTGTTTCTTTTTTGAGAGAGAGAGAGAGAAAACATGTGCACATGCACACACAGTGGAGGGAGGAGCAGAGGGAGAAGGAGAGAAAATCTTAAGCAGGCTCCATGCTCAATGAGGAGCCCAATGTGAGGCTCGATCTCATTACCCTGAGATCATGGCCTGAGCCAAAATTAGGAGTCGGACATTAACCGACTAAGCCACCCTGGCACTCTGGAAATTGAGATTTTTTTTTAAAACACTACGTTAATAAGAAGAAATAAAAATAAAAATGAAGGCTGATGTATAAAGAAATTCCAATGTGAGTAATTCTGACATCGGTTAAATTGGATTGCAGGGAAAGGTCTCATAAATCCTTACTTGAATCCCAATGTCTACAGATCATAGGAGGAGACTTAAAAATAATATTGCCTTTGATTGCACACATGTAGAGAAAGTCTGAAAGAGGAACTACAGAACTTACTGCGTACTAAGATTCTGTTACTGTGACTAGTAGACGTTGTTTATTAGAAACCCCAGTAGTGGGTGTTATGGAGGGCATGTATTGCATGGAGCACTGGTTATGGTACATAAACAATGAATTCTGGAACACAGAAAAGAAAAGAAAAGAAAAAAAAAGAAACTCCAGCAAAGCCCTCCTATGTTAGATACAGGAGAGTGAAAGCACGGGATGTAAATTATATGAGTACAAATTCCACAGAAAGATACCAAAAACACTTACTTGACATTAAAGATCTAAGATATCAGTGCATCTTATAACAGCCAGGAGGAGATCTTTTTTCGCTGTAAATAAGCTATCTGATTTGATTTGGTTCCCACAGTTTGTTTTTAATTAGGCAAAGAGACATTTTTAAATTTTTGTTTTCTAATCTTAAATAGCTTAAGTTCAAAATGATTGTGTAGTATCTATCTGCCTTCCTTGTTTCACATCTAATTTTAACAGCAAGTCAGTCACTTTTACACTTCAAATCAGACCCAGATGCTGAACTTCTTTATTAGTTTACTATTACCCTGTTGGGGGAAAATCTGTTTGGCTCTTGTTGATTTGAGAGATACAGTTTTTTTTTCTTGTGGTTTTACATGCATTATTTTCAAAACACAGAAACTAGGATGGCCTTGCTGGAAAGAGCCCTCTTGTTGAACACAGTCCAGATGCTGGAATGTTCATCTGACTTTACACAGCAGGAACCAGAGGGCCAATGCCCACCGTGGTGAAAGCTGGCCAGGATTAAGCATGGTGACAGCTGGCCAACAGTCATGGCATGGTACAGCTCTCGTGGGTCTGTGTCTTCTAGTATTCAAACAAAGGGCGGTATTTGCATATTATAAAGCTTTTTGGGAAGTACAAAGTAAAAAAAACCTGTGGGTGTAAAATTTTATTAGTGTCTCTCCTTGAGATGAAGAGAGGAGAAAAATGGATGTAAGCTTGGAGTCATCCTTCACGTACACTTAATGAGTAAGCACCCACGGATAATTCTGCTGCAATTAATGTTCTGTGGTCTTTCTCTACATTCTCTGTTTCGTCCCTAGAACACTTGAAGGATAAGTTAGAAGAATATATGGCCCGCTTTTCCAAAGTAAGGATTGTTCGCACCAAGAAAAGGGAAGGGCTCATCCGGACCCGCCTCTTGGGGGCATCTATGGCCAGAGGAGAAGTCCTGACGTTCCTGGATTCCCACTGCGAGGTCAATGTGAACTGGCTGCCCCCGCTCCTTAGTGAGTACTCATGCTGATGGTTGCCTTCCGGGGACCAGCAGGGCCTGGGGACTCGCCCTCCTTCAGAGGGAGTGTGTGGCTTGCTTCTGTACAGTTTGCAATCAACAAAGGCGAGAGATCCCTTCTACAATTTTTACAATGAGAGCCACGAATTCTATCTTAACCACAGCTAAGAACAAATAGGTCACTAGAAAACTGCATTAAAATTGCCATTTTAGATACTACCAACCTCAGTCTAATTTAAGGTTTGTAATGGTTTCATTTAGTTTAGACGTTCTCCTTTATTGTAGTTATAGTGGTTCAGTAAATACTAAAAGAAGAAAGTGCTTAAAACATGATCTCGGGACACCTGGGTGGCTCAGTCAGTTAAGCGTCTGCGTTCAGCTCAGGTCATGATTTCAGGGTCCTGGGATCAAGTCCTGCATCAGGATCCCTGCTCAGCAAGGAGCCTGCTTCTCCTTCTGTCTGCCGCTCCCCCTGCATGTGCTTGATCTCTCTCTCTCTGACAAACAAATAAGATCTTTGAAAAAACTATCTCTATACAGTTCAGATTAAAACACACACACAGAATATAACAATTATTACAGAACTGTTAAGAAAAGAGGAAAGACAATTATTAAGCCCCAGAATACAATTCAAGTACAAGTGCCCTGACATTTTTGTGGATTAAAATGCCAGTTCTCCTCTCGACTCCTGGTACCAGTCTAGAGCCCCAAATATATAATCTCCCAAGTTTATAGAGGACCCCCTCAAGCACTCCGAGCTACTATCCAAGATGACACATCTCTAAGGCTCACAATATGGTACAGAGTCAGGGAAGAAGCAGCCTCTCTGTCACATTACACTTAAACTGTTAGAAACATGAAAGAACTAAGAGTCATTCAAGCTAGAAAACGCTTATGTGACTCAGTTGGAGCTTGACTATTTTGTTTTTTATTTCACCATGAAGTCAGATATAAAGTCCAGTACTGGATGAGGAATAAATTGCCAGACTAGAAAAATATAGATATATAGATACAGATATATATACATGTTTCTAAAAAGTTCTTGGTGTGCACATACTGTACTCTTTCTTATTCTTCCAGATTTTGCTATATCAACTTTTATTGTAAATATAACCCTGGCCTTGGAGCTAAAGCCAGTATAAACGGCCTTTACAATACGCTGCCTCAGAAAGAATGATTTGCTATTGACTACTGTGTAGGATTTCAGCTAGAACCAGCAAAGCTCCATTAGTAAAAGACATGGGCTGGGGGTGGGTGGGTGGGGAATCAATTGAAACTGTGTAGGATTTAAGACAGGAAATGACCAGCAACTAACGCCCCACCGCCTCACCCAATCCGCACATACCTGCCCAGGCGACTGCCCAGCCATCGTAATCAACAGGAATGTCTCAGTGCTCCTCTGGCCAGAGACTCCTCTGAGCTTTTAATTAAAAGTACCTTGTTCAAGGACATAGCAATTTAGAGTTTCATCAGCAACAGTGAGATTCCTGCAAACTGAACTTGACCTATATGGTGTCGAATACTCAAGGAAGTCAGCAAAAGGCCTAATTTATTTATGAACCAAAGCAATTCCTAAATGCCAATTATCAAGCCTCTGATTGTTCATATGAATCTAAAAGGGGGAAAAAAAGAGAGAGAGAGAGAAAGAAAAAAATAAAGAGAAACCCACTTTTTCTCATTAAAGCATTTCATTTCCTGTAGGCCTGATGGATAAGAAATGATTCAAGCTCAGGATCACTATCTTTTTTTATTTTCCTCTATCAGTGTCCTGACACATCATCCAAAATGAAAAAAAACAGGCGGAGCCACACAGTTTCTTGGTTCATTTTTCACCTTGGGATTATACCTGAATTTCAATTTCCCATTAAGAGTCTGTTTGTTTGATCCCTGGAAATTGAAATGTAGGCACAAGCCTTAGATGAAAAATTAGTCATGCTGCTTTCACCCTAAGCTAGAACAGCTGGATGAGAGCTGAAAGGAGATTTGAAGGGAGAGTTGACAGTTAATTTAACAGACTCATTCTCTTTGGGTCACCTTGGGACTCCTTGTTGGTCAAGGAACTTGTAAATCAACCTGATTCTGAATTTGATTGAAGAAAGTCACTGAAACCGTAATATTGAACTACCTGCAGAGGTGCTAGGAGAGAGATTTTGGACACAGCAATGATGCCTCCTCTGCCAAAGACATCTACGGGGAAACACCATTTAGATAAAGATTAAAACCCATTACAAGACTTTCCCAGGTGAAAATGGATGCTCATAGGGTGCTTGTCGAAGAATCACCTGAAATAGTGCTAGGGGTCTCTCTGTCTACCGATTAGCTGAAATAATAGGAAGGCCACCTCTAGGGTCTCAGGGGCCTCCTGGGGCCATGCCGTTTACCTTGCCACATGCCCACATCATACTCTCCTTATCCTGTTTTATCTTCTTTCTATCACATTTATCACCTTCAAACGTACTATGTAATTTAGAGATTTATTATGTATATTGATTGTCTTTGCTCCATTGCTAAAGACAGAGATTTTTGTGGTTGTTATTCACTGCTGTGTTCCCAGAACCTAGACAAGTGGCAGGCATAGAATTTCTACTCAATAAATAGCTGTTGAATTGGAAGAAAGGAAGAAAGGAAGGAAGGATGGAAGGAAGGGAGGGAGGAAGGAAGGAAGGGGCATATAAATATGGAGGGGAGATCTTCTATAGGATTCTGAGGTTTCCCCACCCTGCCCCATCAGAGACATCAAAAAAATAATACTGAACTAGCCAAATCTCATTATTTCTAAAAGATGTTTTTTAAGATATTTAAATGTATTTTATTCCACATGCCGCAGCAGATCATCCAAATAGCCAGAAATCAGATGTTCATACTTAAAAGTTCGGTCAGACAATATGTTTGTTATAATAAATACTGAGTGCACATTTGTGGGAAGAAAATATGGTTGGCCCCTTAAACAGCACAGAGGTTAGGGGCACCAACACCCTGCACAGTCAAAGATTCACGTGTAACAACTCTCCAAATAACTTGCTGTTGACCAGAAGACTTACCAATCACATAAACAGTCAACTGACACTTACCGTGTACAGTATATGTATTCCATACTCTACTCTGACAATAAAGTAAGCTAGAGAGTAAAATGTTCTTAAGAAAATCATAAGGAAGAGAACATACATTTGCAGCACTGTACTATATCGAAAAATATCTATTCATAAGTGGACCTGTGCATTTCGAACCTTTGTTGTTCAATAGTCAACCCTATGTCACCTATAGCTGTTCCAGGTGAGGCAACATGTGTAAATGCCGATCTCCCGCGCTGTTAAAGTCTCACAACAATAATATCTACATGGAAAAGGAAGGAGCTGGGACTGAAAAAGATATCACGCGAGAAGCATCATGGAGAACTGGAAAGACCACGGGTTTTAGGATAGGACTGTTGGGCAGGCATTGCGTCCTTGGTTTTGCTCTCCAAAGATGAGTGACCTTTGACAAGTTATTTAGCTTCTCTGAGCTCAGTATCCTCGTCTGTAGATTGAGAATGACAATGGCAGCCACTTTACGGGTTGCTAGGAGGATTAGAATTACCAAGACTATAAACCATTTAGCAGTTGCTCAAGAATTTGAGAGTAGCAGGAATAGTAACAGTAGCATCAGGCCATCTACTACATTTTTGGATAGAATGAGAAAAGATAAAAACGTATAGCTTTAATAAACAAAGGACAATCAAAGGACAATAGCAAAGAATGCTTGGTGTGATCTGTCAGCATTTAACGGGGGAGCAGCCATCATGACATCATAAGATTAGAGGCTAAATAAAAGAAACATGACATTAAATATTTACATTTTGGAACCTCCAGAAAGCAGGACAATATTTTCTCAGCAAACTCCCTCTGTATGCTTGAAGGAACACAACTACTGTTTATGCTCCATGCATGCTGGATGCGCTATAAAATGACAGATTGGGGACAGGTCAGAGCAAAAAGTGACAGAGGTAGAGCTAAAAGGACTTCTGCAAGTCTCTCCGGGACATAACTTTCTTAAAGAAAAACACGACGACACTAATTGTACCTAATCACTGTCCCATCACGTTAAGTCCAGCCTTAGAAGAGACTTCGCAAAGCCCTCTAACAACCACAGGAAACCAGGCTGCAAGCAGCATCCCCACATTAGGAAGGATCTGTAGGCTTCTCTTTGCTGAGAAAATGATGGATGACCTAGGCAGGCATGTCATTTCCTATTTTGTGCTTTCATTTTTCAGACCAAATTGCACTAAACCACAAAACCATCGTGTGCCCCATGATCGATGTCATTGACCACAACCACTTTGGGTATGAGGCACAAGCTGGGGATGCCATGCGAGGCGCCTTCGACTGGGAAATGTACTACAAAAGGATCCCCATCCCTCCAGAGCTCCAGAGGGCAGATCCCAGCGACCCTTTTGAGTGAGTAGCTGAGGGAAAGGCTGTGGGAGAGAGGGCAGCTTACTCATTTCAGGCATGTCAACTTGGGACCCATGAGGACAATCATCTCTAATAAAATGGAAGAAAACGTGGCAACAATATCCGCCCCTTGGAGAAAAGTCAGACCTACAAGTTGTAGAAAATGACAAGTTGCACCAAATACACGAATCCATCCCCTTATCAAACTTGGCAAAGCATCAGAGGAAGTGTGCGGACTTAAGAATCAGGAAAGGCAGAGTTCACTGAAAACACATATTCTCTTGTAACTATTCTCTCGGATGGTCCCTTCCCCATCTCGGTTCTCTCTGTTCTTTTGCCTTTTCCCTAAAGAACCATTTAAATTAACTGTTTTACTTTACTCTCATCGGAAAATGATGTAAAATAGGAAGCTGGATTTAAGCCTCTGTTTACACCCTGTTGGGAACGATGAGGGCAGGCGATGTTTCTGAGTAGTGCTCCAACATCTTGAACTTGGGGAGTTCAATCAGAATGATATATCCAGTGTAAATAATCTTTGATAACTCGGTCATTAATTTAAGTTCGATATAGGTAAGAATTTATAGTAATCTATTGGTCTCTACAAAGTTAAGTCCTTTTTTTCTTTTTTTTCCAGTGTGGGCATGAGAATTGTGCATGCCAAGAAAAAGAAAAATATATATTTAGCTTAGTTTGACCAACTCTTAGGTCCATTAATGGTGAATGGTAAACTTTTTCCAAAAGTGAGCCCAGAGATTGCCCAAGGCATACTATTAACTATTCCTCCTGCTGTACCCATTTGATCACATTAAAGTTTTCATAAATTTGAAACTATCATGTATTTTTTCTTAGGACAAGAAAAATGTCTGTGATTGGGGCTTTGCATACTTTCTAAGGGTCTGTTTCAAATGTGTTAGAATTGATACCGTCTTTTCATTAATAATATGGGCAGTAAAAGTTTACAGTGGAGAAGCCCCCAAGTATAAGAACCATTTCTGTGACACTAACCCTTTAAACTCCAAAAAGTATGCGATAAACATCAGAAAATGCTTCTTGTGATTCTAGTCTCTGGAAAGATAAACTCTTGGAAATGCTGAGGGAATTTCAGAAGACATTAGCCTGATAAAAAGGGAGAGGTAAATGATTCCTTTTGTAACATGAAGCACACTCATCAAGTAACCAGAATTTCTGAAGCCCTCTTCATACTCTGAAATTGCTGGAGAGTTTTTGAGAAGAAATAATAAAGGCCCATTGTTATTCTGGCAAATGCTTTGGCCAAGATTTTGAGGATATTTAAAACTACTAGAAAAGTTCTTTAGAGATGGAGTTTCCAGTAAGCATTTGAAGAGGGCCCAGCTGGAGAGATGTTCATCAAGCTTTCCTGAAGTTAACTATCAGAAAGCCTTGGCAAAGGGGTCTATAGGGGGTAGGGGGATTTAAAGCCATGTTGGGGCTTGGAGGAGGATACAAAAGAACCCTAAATACGGTGAAACTGCCATTAGATGGCAGCTGACAGGGGAAGAGTCACAGTCTGGTTTTTACTCCGAGGTGGCCATGTTTTCAGGGCTAGAATTCATCCTTGTTGGTTTTCCAAAGACTTCCTAACAGTGACTGGGTTATAATGACCTTCTACTTTTATCTCCCCTGCAGTCAGTGAGTGGGGCTCCTGTTCCTGGCAGAAATGGGTTCAAAATGCTACCAAGGGAATCTCAGAACGTGAAAACTAGGAAAGTATTCTCAGTCCCTGCCCTGGCAGTCGAAATTGTTTGTCAGGCAGACCCTGTCTGTGACCATCACCATTATCAGGCACCTTGCTTAAGCCCGGAGCTTGCAGAGTTGGTAACTTTCAGAATTAAATTACCTCTTGTTCCTGTCACTGACTTCTGTGGTTGCTGTCCGTCAAAGATTGCATTCACCTCTTCAATACTACCGCTTTTCTGGCTTTTCAGTCTCTCTGATTCCTCGGAATGTGGACACTTTAGCCTTTTGTAATAAACATAGCTTCCAAGAGATGTCCACTTTGATCTTAAAAATTGCATTTGCCTTCCTGATAATAAAAGAATGGTTACCCAAGCCGCGATGAGCAGTGTATCAGTAATTCCATTATCTCCCTAGTCACCTGAATGTGTTCGTAAACAGACAGACGTGCTTTAGGCTAAAACGTGCTTCCCTGGATGTCAAGCTTTAAGATACACAGAGTGAATGCAGTCTCTCACATGGACTTTCATATTACAGTAGCTTCTGCTAGGGGTGTGTGGCTTTTTTAGGGAGGCAGGGAGAGGAAGCTGGAAAGAAGAAAGGAAGTGAAGAAGAATATGTAAATTCATTGCAAACCCCAGGACTTTTCATGCAATATATATGCAAACTTTATCTTTCTGTAACAAGTTCATCTTTTATCAAATGTCCTAAGTGGCGAAACCTCCACCCTCTCATTTATTCTGCCATTATTTGAGTTTCCTGAAATTATTGACTATAGTAATGGGTTTTTTTCATCTGCAAATCCTGTGAAATTAGTGAGGCATGAACAGTAATTATCCATGAACTGAATTGACAAATTCAGGGTATTATATTAATGCATAAGTGTTATTTCTCAAATATTTGGCTTCAGTTGGGATCATATATGGGTCAAGGTATAAACTGTATTTCTCAAAATAGGTTACATGGTCAAAAGAACTCAAAATCTCTCAAAATGAGAATCAAGACCCTCCACCATCTGACTAGGGAGGAAAAGGAAAACTCGCAGATAACTTTGAACACTAAGAAAAGATTTACTACATTTGCAAAGGGATCTGCTTTTCAGACAATTTACTCCTAGAATGTGAGAGAAAATGCAATATTCACAGCTCAAAGTATCATATGGCAATCACAATTCTAATTGGATTGAATACATCTGAAAAACATTCTTGCCTTGTGAAAAAGAGAATGCAGTACTCCCTTCTGATGGCTTATATCATGATGTGATGCTTTTAGGAAATTCTTGTTATTCATGGCTTTTATAAAGATTCCTTATTCCTGATTTATCTCTAATCCCAGGCACTTAGGAATGTAAGCTTTTCCTGTGTGAAAAAAATTAATTTGCTCCTTTAGTAATGATGACAAAGAGGAAGATGTTCTTTTGCTTTCTGACCACTTAACTTACTTCTCCAACCTTATCACAGCATCTAAAAGTCTAGAAAAGACCAGAAGAAATGATCTTATCCAACTTCCCTTTAATACAAGCAACCACTAGACAGTGTCCAAGAAAGATGAATGGCCTCTTTTGAACTTGTGAGGAAAGTAATACTTGCTACCTCAAAAGACTAATTGACAGAAACCTTTTTCCTTACATTAGGAAATCTGCTTCCCTAATCCTAAATACAGGGATACAGGAACGTCTAATTCCTCTTTGATGATAGAGCTGTTAAAAGTATTTTAAGCGGTGTCTGGGTGTCTCAGTCGGTTAAGCATCTGCCTTCTGCTCAGGTCATGATCCTGGGGTCCTGGGATCAAGCCCCACATCCGGCTCCCCACTCAGTGGGGAGGCTGCTTCTCCCTCTCCCTCTGCTGCTTCTCCTGCTTGTACTCTCTCTCTCTCTGTGAAATAAATAAATTCTTTAAAATATATATATATATATGTGTATATATATATATATACATATATATATATATAGACACCTGCTATGTTATTCCTCCAAAAGGGGGAAATAAAAAACAAACACTTTTTTTTTTTTTTCCTTTTCTGAGCTAAATATCCCCATGCATTTCAGGTCTTCCAAAATCCTGCAAAAGTTCATGCTCATTGATGTAAATGTTCGATACAGGTAAATTCAATTGACTCCTGCAGCCTCACCCACATTTCCCCAACTCGTTCACAAGGATAGCATGAAATAGTCCATCGACTGGATCAGGGACTCAGTTAGTGTATGAGTCTGTCGACCCCAGAAAGAAAGTTAATTTCTAGGGAATTTGCACTCCCCTGGATATCATGCTTCCTTTTGTCTAAGTACTTCAAGATCAATTCAGCAGCCCGTTCAATTTTCATCTTTGCTGTATTTTTCAGAATCCACTTGTAGCCTGTCATTGACTTGGAGACAAATTACCTTTACTCTGTCAGTCTTCCTCAGGCAGATCTCCACAATTCCTCAAGGACTTCCAAAACTTGGAGTTTTAGCTGTCGTGAATGGAACTCTCGTAAGCGGTCATTAGAGAAGACAGACGTTTTCTATTTTCCACCCATATATACCACAAATTTCCAAAATTTAAAGAGTAAGGATATTACACCTGGGGGGAGGGGCAGGATAAATTTACAGGATACAAATGCCCACTCATTCTCTCAGAAACCACAGACACATGTCCACAGACGCATCGGTGTGAATGCCGTGGCTTCTCACTGAGGCCAGTGACCTAACCTAGAGCTATATCAGAGTATGAAGAGCGGCGCCCTCCATGGAACGTGAATGCAACTGAGATGTAGCCGGTGCTCTGCTCTGAAGGCCTTGGACCCAGGTTTGCACTGACCAGCCAGGAGAAGAGGGGTTCTTTCTCCTTTCGTGCGCATAAAAGCAAGGAAGAGAACAACAGGTTGAGAATGAAGTGCATTGTTGCCTGGAGTAAACAACTAGCTTTTGTTGTCAGATCTGACGAATTGCATCAATGGACATTCAAAATGTTAACATCCCACTTGGGCAAATTCCAGTGGGGACTGGGCTCACCTTCGTTTGCTCAGAATTTGAAAGTAAAGATAATCTCTTTTACTCAAAACTTATCCCATGTGGGTTTGGACCAAATACTGGTCACCCTGAATTGAATCAGAAGTAGGAAGGAATAAAATTAACTCCCCGTGGACAAAGGGACCAGTCAAACCATGGATTTACTGTAGGATGTAAAGAAAGCAAGCTAACTTGAAAGGTCTTCTCCTCTTGATTAGAATCAGGTTTTGCTCATCTTCCTTTGTTTCTGTCCAGCCCCCACTGGGCCACCTTTAAACAAGCACCATCTGCACCGTAGGGTGGGAGAATTTTTTTTCATGCTCTACTTCTCAAGCTAAGTCAATATTCTCGTGAATTTTGCTGTGATCTCCAACTAATTGCTTCTGAACCTTGCCCCCTTTCCTCAAAAAACCAAACGGATGCACACAAACTTCCGTAGTCTTAGCTGCCTTGGCCTCGCCCTCCAACCAGTTAATTCTCCATGAATGAGGTTTTAAAACTGTAGTCTCAAACTTTGAGGGGATTAGGTTGAAAAATACATTAATCAATCTAGTCTAGTGATGAGTTCCGGAGTGAAATAGGACTTTAGCTTTCCAATACCTTAACCACAGATCTTCCCTCAACATCGCATTATTCCAGAAGCCAATTAATCTAACCAAGTAACCGGCCTCGTTAAGCCTATGTAATATGCAATACAAACCTAACATTTGTCTAGCGTTTCACACTATGTAAAGCACTTCACCACATTATCTAATTGATCCCTTGTAATAATCCATGGCACAGGAAAAAAATAGCTATTGTTATTTTTCCAGTCTTGCAAATAAAGAGACAGTGATAGAAAATTAACTGACTATTAAGAGGCAACATCAGGACTTCAATCGACATCTTCTTTCAGTCATTCAGATTTCAAATTTTAGGTTTAATCTATCTCATAGGATTCAAATCAATGCCTTCTTTCATTCATTCAGACTTTAAATCCTAGAGGTAATCAATACTTTTCCTCTCCTTTGAAGAGACACTTAGGCACCCATTAAGTGAAATAGTTTTATCAATTAATGTCTCATAGTGAGTCTGTAATGAGAGCAAGAAAGGAACCAGATTGCTTCATTGCCCGTACTGTGTTCTTACCGGTAGACTAAACTAGAGCTGATAGGTTGAAAATGTCAGCTTTCAGTTTCTTCCTAATGAAGGGAAATGTCAACAATGCCGGCTTCTGGTCTGTTTATAACAAGATCGAATTCAATATTTGACAACCGCAAAAGGACAAAATGTTTAGGGAAAAATACTGTCAAATTCCTAAATGGTGTCCTAACTATAGCAAGGAGAATAAAGGAACAGAAATGGCTCAAGGGTCTTAAAAACTAATTAAAACATTGAATAAAACCAATCTTCCTCAAAAGCCCAGGATGAAACCCACTGAAGATTCTTTTTTAAACGTGAAATAAAATGTCGTAACCTGAGAGAGACGTTTCACAGCAAACTTGTTAATTACTCATCTCTCCTCTTTGAAGACCCCTCCCCATCCCTTGCTCTCTCTGGGCTCTTTGGTGACCACAGTCTTGGGTCTCTGGGAGACTCACCATCTCATAAACAATTCTCACCAATGGGTCATGATAATACTTCTCCCTGGTCAGGTCTGCTCACCAGAAAATGTCTTTCTCTCCTCCCTCTCCACGGGGAATGATCTTTACCTTGGGAAGATGATCCCTACTATTTTCTCCTTGCTTTAGCATCCAGAAAAGCATTAGCAAATTAATTTCTAAATCAACAATCACTGTGATTATTCTAATGGTGTGGTCCTGCTGTTCTTTCCTTTGCCCTGCTCTCTTGAGATCTCTTGAGGTTTCTGAAGTGGCTCTGGCTCTTCAATGCCCTCTTTCTGGTTTCTGGGCCTGACTTTGCACTTTTGTCCCTTCTCCCATGAAGGGTCACTAAATCACTGGAGAACTGGCGGGTTATACTATTTGAAAGGAGGTGAAAAGTTAGCCTTCATAGTGAGAGATTTTTATCCCTGAGTTACTAGTCACTCAGGACTATGGTCCCAGTGGGACCCTGGAACACCCCCGCTTTTCTCTACTCAAACCTTACCATGACTTTTGTTCTAACTAGCTCCCATCCTTTTTTCTATGGTAACATCTCTTCTTGAACCTTGGGCTTTCAACTCTTATTCCTGCTCTTGCTTCACTAATGCCAGGTTAGTTAGCCCCTTCTTAGCCAGACTTGAGACTGAATTTTTCATCTCATCTCAAGCACCCTTTGGACTAATCAGCCAATCACCTCTAGACCTCGAGTGCCATGCAATGGTTATCAATAAACCTGCACTACTTAAGACTTAGCGATGGTGTCTATGGGCAAAGAATGGTAGAGCTCACAATGGGTTGATGACTTTTTCTTGTCCATTTACCCATTCTTTCAACCATTAATCACTTTGCTTGCTTCCCAAATGGGTGTCCTGAGTCCATCTTCCCATCTCATGTGTGATGACTGTTTTCTGTGTTCTCCCCCCACTCTCCAAGATGTGACTTGATTCTAACTACATTTACTCCCCATCTGGATTATTTTATGGATTCTGCACTCTGTAATATAATCACCCTCTGACCAGATCTCCTGTTTGTGGGCTCCCCAGGCTTCTCTCACCAAACTTCTATTAGAATTTACCTGAGGAGAAAACTGCCATGAACCTCTGAAAGTATTGTCACAACCCCCTTCCGAGTCCCCAAGCTTCAACAGCATTTACTCTATCTAAGACACCATCACATCAGAGTGTGGCAGAACATAACAGAACATTCTGCCATCACCCAACTCTCTCTTCCTCTCCCAGAAGATAGGAATATAGACCCAAGGCCTGCACAGTCATCTTTGTTTTCTTACATGAGGTTTTTCCAGTAAAATATCTGCTCCAGCTCTGCTGTCCTCTTCACTTCCTCCTCTGGGTGACCACTCCCTATAGTCCCCTCTAATTATTGCTAACTTGGATACTAGAATGGACACTCTGTGAGGTCAGGAAGGACTGTTTTATTCAATTTATTCAGCTCTGCATCACTAGTACCTAGTCCCTGCCCAAAACAGGCACTCAATAAATATTTATTGAATGGATGAAATAAATATGAAGTTTGGGAGAGGAAATGACCCAACAAGTCTCTGTGTATTTGAAAAGGGGTGACAGTTTTTCAGGAAAGGCTACCAGTTGAGGATATGCTGCGGCACAGTATTTGCTAAGCACCATATTTGTAGGGTTTCTGCACACAGACTCGTTTGAATACAATGGTCATTCTTGTAGTGTGGTAGAAAATAAAGAAAAATAAATAAATTTTGGGTGAAACCAAACTTCAGAAGACTTTTGGTCTACATGTAGAATAAAGAGAGATGGTAAAGGAATGTTTTAGGAAAAGCTATCTGGTAGGAAAAGCTATCTTGTAGTGTGGTAGAAAATAAAGAAAAATAAATAAATTCTGGGTGAAACCAAACTTCAGAAGACTTTTGGTCTACATGTAGAATAAAGAGAGATGGTAAAGGAATGTTTTAGGAAAAGCTATCTGGCTCATATCTAAGCATTTAGATGTCTATTCCTGGAATAATTTCTTTTAAAAATGACAAACCCATTTTTAAAACCACACTCAGAAGATAACAGAATCTTTATCAAAGAAGCAAGTTCTCAATAAATTAATGGTACTGATCTTTCAGTTCCATCTATTTCTAACAAAGACCAAGAAGCGTCTTGTGCCGTAAGAATCTCAGGCTGTCTACAGATGCCTGGGTGACTCAGTAGGTTAAGCATCTGACTCTTGATCTCAGCTCAGGTTCTTATCTCAGGGCTGTGAGTTCAAGTCCAAATTTTTGCTCCATGGAACCCTCTTAAAAAACAAAAAACCTTGGGCTGTCTAGATTCTAGACAACACCCACAACCCAATGGGAACAATGAACTATGAGCAGGATGCCCAAAAAGTCATGCTTGAGTGCAGGCCTGGAAGGACCAGTGGACTTGGCAAAGAGTACGGTCTTTGAACTTGGAGGTAGATAAGCATAACAAGCCTGGACAACGTGTACAAATCTGAAAGCCTAAGTAAGAAACAAACCCTTACATGTAATGTTCAGAGGAAGCCTTGAATGTTTATATTGGAAGAAAGGATGAATAGTAGAGTCTGTGTCCAGGAGTTGGCTGGCCGTGGCTTGATTATGCTAAGATGATATGGGACCTGAGCAAAGAAGCAGAGAAGAGAAGTGTTTATGACTTGACCCAAAGGGCTAGACAGTGAGCAACCGAAAGTCTCTAGTCCTAAATTCTCTGCACAGAAATAGAACACATTTGGCTGCAAGGGCAATTGGTCAGAACCTAAATCCATATGTGTGTGTGTGTGTGTGTGTGTGTGGGTGGGTGGGTGTAATCATTATTATTATATTATATTATTATTTTATGTTTTGCAATTATTATAATTATGTTATAATTATGATGGTTATATTACCAGCATATACACAATGACATATATATAAATAAACCCAATTCATTTTTCAAAGAAAGTGGATACATATGAATCAAAGGAATGAAAAAAAGGGACAAAGCCTGGCTTTGAGTCTCTGCTGGTGTCTGCTGGTGTAGGTAGTCTTCGTTCCAGATCACATGTAGCAGGAGGTGAGTGTCTCAGTCTGATCAGGCTGCTATAACAAAATATCACACATTGGGTGGTTTAGAAACAACAGAAATTTAGTTTTCATAGTTCTAGAGACAGGAAAGTACAAGACCAAGACACTGGCAGATTCGGCAGTGCTGGGAGCCTGCTTTCCAGTTCAGACTGCTGTCTTCTTGCTGTGTCTTCACCTGGCAGAAGGGGCAAGGGAGCTCTCAGGTGCCTTTTTCATAAGGGCGCTAATCCTATCCATGAAGACTTCATCCTCATGACCTAATCACCTTCCGAAGGCCCGGCTTCTAAACGCCGTTGCATTGGGGGTTAGGTTTCATATGAATCTGGGGAGACACACACATTCAATCCACAGCAGTGAGACTGTGCTCAGACATGAGTCATACATACAACCGAAAAGACTCAGAAATGAGGCGATTCCTATCTCAATCTTCTAACAAAACTAGAACAAAAATAAAATGCAATAAAATAAAATATATTAATGCATTTGCTCTCCCTGATATAAATAGAAATGAGTTATATTAGAAAAGCAATATACTTTTATTAGCTTACCTATCACTAAAGTAATTGATCTTTATCGTTTGGGATTCCAATTATCTATTTCTTGTCCAGGAGCAGTACCTACAGTGAGGCCATACTCATGGAAACTCTGGCTTTAGTCAAGATCATCATTCCTCCCTTCAGAGAATTAATCAAGCAATGGTTATAAAGCCAAATGGCAGGGATAAGGTTTAGTTCGTTCTCTTTCTTTCTTTCTTTCTTTCTTTCTTTCTTTCTTTCTTTCTTTTTCTCTTTCTCCCTTTCTTTCTTTCTTTTGTCCCCTATTTCCTGGGTAGATCCATCTGGAAATATATTAAGGAAAAGAGATTGTCTGCTTTTGTTTCTCAGAGTGCCAGTAGAAATTAGACAGAAACAATTTTGAAAAAGGCAGTTACATGGCATAAATTACTGGAAAGGCAAAGGCCCAGCCATCTGTCAGGTAGGAGGACTCAGGCTGGCTGGCTGGTGGTGAGACAGAGTCTTTGGCTATATTCTCAGACCCAAAAGTGACCTAGAGGGCAGCTTCCAGGTTGAACCCTCTTCAGTCATGGAACTCTGTGGCAATCCCAAGATGTCTGTTGTTTATATCTCTTCCTCCTACATTTTGGCTTATTATTCCATCAGTAGGAACAAGAATGGAAGACAAGGAGTGAACGTGGCCTAGATCTTGCTTGCAGGATCAGCTGAGCTCCAGCAGGGGAGCAAAGAGGCTCACGGGGCCAGAGAGTTTTCCAGGCTGCACTGGATTGGGAGGAAAACTTACCCAGGGTTTCCAAAAGGGGTACATAAAGGAAAAAATCGAGCAAAGAAGGATAAGTTAAAAATAGAAATGAGACAAAAAGGAATTACATCATTAGCAAGAAAAGAGGAAGCAGGCCTAAATGCATAGGAGTAGAGGTTAACAGTGCAGGGCAAGCCTGCGTGTGGCCAGCAAGGGAAATTTGGGGTCTATGCTTCCATCATGCCAGTGTGGGAACAGACGATATACACCCTCAACTCCACAAGTTTAAAAGTTCAAGAAGAAAACAGACCTGCCAAGTATTTTTCATTTATTTCGCACTGCTCCATGAACTGAATTTTAACTTTTTATTGTAATAGAAATCACCATCTGGACAGTAATTCTAGCATATAAAACAAGCTTCAGATATCCAGTCACAACCCAAATGCACAAAAGTGTTAACCTTCATCCCCATGACCGAACCTCGTGGAAATGCAGAACCCTCCTTCCACGAGAGCAGGTCTGCCTCTGACTCCTACAGGGCCCAGGGCAAGAGCGCACATGAAGGCCCAGGTGGCTCATATCTAAGCATTTAGAAGTTATAAACCAAACTAGCACACTACTGAATTTTGTTCTATCCTGCTATCTTGATAAAACAACCACAAATCAACCTGGAGGGCCAGGTATGCATGTGGAATTCCTCTGGTAAGTTCTCCAGGTTGTTACAGCAGCACACAGCAATACAGTAGCCCATGGCTAACCTCTTTCTCTTTCCACTTGTTCTGCCTGTCACCTTGACATCCAGTGGGCACATGCAGGTTGAAGTCCACATGTGCCATTCCATCCACAGAAAGAGCCATCCTTTGGGCACCCCCTCGGCTTCAGACATAAACTCCAAACCACAGAAGGGAATGAAAGAAGTTGTCACAGGTCTTAGAAGCAGGCTTGGAACCCTCTGTATAGAAAATAATGCAGATTCCCAGCATGCAGTTTGTAAGAGGTAGGCAGGGGTACATCTCTTAGCCCCCAGAGTGGCCTGTGCTGTAGAAGGGGAACGTCTAAAGTTGCTCAGGGCATAGGCTCTCTTTTCTTGGGTCTGAGGTCATTAGGCAGCAGTGAGCCCTTGATCTCACCAACAAGACACCTTCTGATCCAGAACTTGGTCTTTTAAAGGTGAGTTCCCAGTGAATTCTCAATTCCAAGCCAGTCCATTCAAAACTCTAATTCCGTATCAGGATTGTTTTCCTTTCCAAATTGCTCAGCTCAGATTTCTTCCAGTTTCCTTCTCTCTGGGTTGGTGTCTTGGTACATGGGATAATCATGTAGGGGACATGGGTCATCTAAACCTTTGTCATTTTTTGCTAGTTTCCCCTAGATTCACACTGAGTGTAGCTGATCTTTGAAAAGAGGTTTTTGTCCCCACTGGACACCATGTTACAGTGTCTACAGCTGTCACGTCTCTGTCACGTCTTCTTCTTGTGTCTTGGCATGAGATGACCCCCACCCCCCCCCCGCTTTGACTCAGCCCTATCTAAGTTCTGAGTTTTTCTTTAGCACTAGTCCCGGAGACCCAGGTGCATGCCCTAACTGACCCCTAGCTTTGGTTGGTTCAGCCCCAAGCTTCAGAGATGGGTCCCTTCCCTACATGGTGTCTCTCCTGTCTGGTGTTTCAGATTTCAAGTCTCGTTGACGTACTGCATGCCCCCTTTCCCAGACATGCAAGAACATCTAACTGCCCTCTACCTATATGCAGGCTAAGGGGACCTGGATATTTTCTTCCAGTCTTATTTTTAAAAATTCCCTACAAGTTATGGATAACTAAGCAAAATCTGAGAAACTAAATTAAAGAAATCTAATTCTGTAAACTGTGCTGAGTATAAAAAATAAACTGACTTTGGGAGGCTGAAATAACTCTTTGAAAGACACACACTCCAGTAAATATGTATATGTCTAGGACTTCTTAACATTCAAATAAACTCCACGAAAAGACCATTTTCTCAATTGAGGTTACATCCAGATAATTCCACCTTAACTAACATAATATAGTGAATTAAATATAGTGACAAAGTGCCCCTGGGTGGCTCAGTGGGTTAAAGCCTCTGCCTTCAGCTCAGGTTGTGATCCCAGGATCCTGGGATCGAGTCCCTCGTCAGGCTCTCTGCTCAGCAGGGAGCCTGCTTCCCTTCCTCTCTCTCTGCCTCTCTGCCTACTTGTGATCTCTCTCTGTCAAATAAATAAATAAAATCTTTTAAAAAATAAAAAATAATAAATAAATAAATAAATATAGCAACAAGAAATTCATTAAAGCTACTGTATAAAATAAAAATTAAAAGAGAATTTTACCTAACCGTCCTCTTTTGGTTTATATTTTCAAGTGCACAATATAAAGGAATTCTTAGATAGCAAAGGCTAAGTTTTCCTACCTGAGGAAATGTATAAGAATGATTGGCAGCGAAAAGACGACGGATAGATCAGATCTTTAGAAACACACTATCTTTTCGACTTGGGATTATTGTAGAAATCTAACCCAGAATGAGACTCCCGTTGCTGTAAGGCTAAGGTGGGCCTGAAATAGACAAAACTGCAGTTGGCACAGTTTATTGTTTGTGTTATACTGCCACCTGCTGGAAGGAAAGGTAAATTGTTTTAAAAGAAAGCATTAACAAAAGGTCAAAATCCTGGGCTTTGCAAAGGAGGCTTTGACTCTTTTTTTTTTTTTTTTTTTTAATAATTGATTTATTTGACAGAGAGAGATCATAAGTAGGCAGAGAGGCAGGCAGAGAGAGAGGGAAGCAGGCTCCCTGCTGAGCAGAGAGCCCGATGCGGGGCTCAATCCCAGAACCCTGATATCATGACCCAAGCCGAAGGCAGAGGCTTAAACCACTGAGCCTTAAACCACTGAGCCACCCAGGTGCCCCAGGAGGCTTTGACTCTTAAAGGCAATGCACCCTGCATAATCAAGACAAATAACCCCCAGGCTGAATGTCCAAAGTGTCCCAAGCTGAAGAAGGGCAAAATACACCCTGATTGTAAAATCATCAGGCAGCTCACACTGTGGCATTATTTACTGGTGAGTTAACATAGTGACAAAATCTTTCTGATGATCTCTTCTCAGAGAGCTCTCTTTAAAGAACAGAGGGACAAAAAATAAAGATAGATTCTGGAGATATATGGCTGGCATGAGAGGTAGAAAACAAGATTGGGAATCAAAGGGCCTGGGTTCGTTGATTGGCGGTATGATTAACGAGAATCTTCTGCGCAAGCCCGGGGGCCACAGTTAACACATTTTGATCTAGAACTCCAGCATGGCATGAGAAAACTGAAGCCTTGGCTCTGCTCCCCCTGTCTGTCTGCTGACGAAGACAGAGACATCAACAAACACCTACAAACACGGTGATTCATCCAAAAGTGGATGCTTGTGCGAGCTACTTGGAGTTAATCAGCCAACAGGGACTAGGGCCAAGAAAATCAGAGGAGGCACTTTGGAAGATCGGCACCGATTAAGGAAGGTGGGAGGAGAGTTCAGGAAAGCAAGGAGAACAAAGGACTTTCTGGGAAAGGACACTCAGAAAAGCACTAGGGAGAAACAGATGGGAAAGAGGAGAAGGGGGCTCTGGTCAGTCATGAAGGGCCAAGGGGAGACATCACAGGCATTAAGCATGGCCAGACCCCAGGTTGGCCATTTCCTTCATGGGTCATTTTGGAAAATTACTTGTCTGGACCTGATCAATAAAACACAAGGACATTGACCTTGATGGTTGCTGAGATGCTAAAGTCATTGCACTAAGGTGCAATTCTGAGCACGAAAAAAAGGCTAAAGGGATGTAAGGCTGTCTTTCAAGAAACTGTTCGCCTCTGAGTGAGACTATGCATGTCAGGGGAAATGTTCATATATCCCCTCTCCCAAACCTTAGGACCCACAAGAAAAACCCAAGCAGAGATTCCAAAAATTATTAATAATCATTACAAAAATGATTTTTTTAATTTTTTGAGTGCCTGTAACTGCCAGTTAATGCCCTAGATGTTTTGCTTTTTTGAATTCGGTCCTCACAGCAGTCTTAGCTAATAATCCTTATTATTTTCATTTAACTGATAAGGACATGGCAGCTCATGGAAGTCAAATGACTTGTTCGAGGTCATGCAATTGAGTGACAGCAGTGAGATTCGAGTCTAGATCTCTCTGACACCATTCCCCCACAGCAGAACAACTCCCAGATGCCTCACAATTTCTCTACGATACAAAAGCTGGAATGCTAAAATCTGCCTGTTTCACTGTGTAGGAATAGTGGGAAGTTAATTCTTTACCAAAGGTCTTCAACAAGGTGAAACTGGGATTTTAAAGAGAGAGAGAATAAAGTTCCGCCGATGTGCTCTTTCTGTATTACTAGCTTGCTGAAATATTTTAAATTGGATCCTCCTAATGCTTTTGAGACTCTAAAGGGCTTTCTAGTTTAACATTTTTTTACTATCTCTACCAGTAACAACCCCCAATTTAATGGGCTGTATCTGTGATAAAGCTTAAATTACCACCATCCTCTCAAAGCTGCAAAGATATGACTATACAAAAATGTCTCTCTGCAGAGTCTACATTTGCTGAGCAGAATTAACCCCGGGCCAGTGTGTGGGTGGCTGGCACCCTCAGCCAGCGTGTAACTCTGGCCCAGGATTAGACAATGACTCTCCCTGATAGGCTTCCATTCTACTGGTCTTGCTCCCAGTACTGGGTGATGGTGTGAGTGGGTGATGAGAGTGGGACTTTGTCTGGGCCTTGTTTCCATAGAAACCATACCTTACTACATGTCTTCAAGGAGAGAGGATAAGATTGGCCCTTAGCTGGGTTGTTAAGGAGTTACTTCCTCCTCCTTATTCCCTTCCCACATCCTATTTCTTCCTACGCACACCTGCCAAATAACCACCTATACCCCGGCTGAGGGAACCCCGAGTGTTCCTTGAAGGACCGGGCCTGTGTCACCATCCGAAGTCTCTTCCTTTAGCACAGGTTCACCTTTCTCCTCCTCCATGAAAATGCCCATTCCTTTTATGTGATTACACTCAATGGGGTATTTGATGTTAATTTTTTTGTTTAAATCAATTCATACTAAACTATGCATCTCTAAAGGAATCTTTTCCCCTCTAGAACCCGGATGCTTCGTTACCCAAATGAATCCCTCTGAGCACATGTAGAGAGGACACGTGTATTTCTACAGGCATCTTCCCCAAGACACCAAAACGTTTTTTCCAGATACTGTCAAATGAAATGTCATCGTATTACTTCAAAATAATATTCAAAATACAGTTGCTATTATTAATAATGATGCCTTACATTTGTCTAGCAACTTACATTTTACAAGATAATTTCATATGTATTGTCGTATCTATTTTACGTGTGAGGAAACAGGTAATTAATGTCTTATTCAAAGTCACATGGTCAAGAAGCAAAACCAAGAACTTCTAACTTGAAGCTTTTTCCATTCAGCAGAAATGCTGTTTCACCAGTGTTCCAAAAAGAGAACAGGAGAGTTGGGTGGTGAAATACGCTGCTCAAAACCAGGAGGAGAGGAAAACAGGGTTCCTCCCAGAGCCACCTTCTAGCCAATTTGGCGTCCGTGTGCTTAGCTTAGGACCTTTCCAGTCCGAGTGACTAAAACTCAACTTAGGCCAGCCTCAGTAGAAAGGAGACTCCCTGGACCCACAAAACCCACTTGTAGGAAAGGCAAGGGCTTCGCTTCTACAACAGCCAGACCTGGGCCTTGAACACCATCTGGATTCACTTCTGTCTCTGGTCTCTGCCTCTCTCATCTCTGTGGCTTTATTTGCCCAGACCACCAGATAGCATAGAATGGTGCCCACAGCACTACCTGTCTTACCACCTTACAAAAGACATGACTTGTCCCAGCCAGGATCATGGTTGCTCCTGGCCCAGTCATCGTTGCCTGAGTGGATTAGCAGCCCCATAGAACCACATGGTGTGTGTGTGTGTGTATGTGTGTGTGTGTTTTGGGGTGTTACCAGGGGTGGTGTTCTGGGCTGACACAGTAACAAATTCTGTATACCTGGATAATTGGACTCTAAGCCCGAGATTGTGTACAAGTTCATCAATAGGTCATTTTTTTTTAATTAAAGTGCCCAGTATTTTCTCTTCTCCATATTCTGGAAATCTTAAGTTCATAGTTTGTAGGAAAACAATAATTTAAGGGAGAAATTATAACCATTTGTCATTCCAAAGATACTGCTTTCAGTAGCTACCAAAGAGCCCTTAAGTTGAAGAGAAACTAGAGAAGACATCTTTTCTTGTCACTCATTTGTGTCCCAGACACGGTAGGCTCAGGGCACTGGAGTCAATGAAATCTGCCCTCATGACCTGAGAATCGATTTAGGTGGTCCCCTTCCTCCCAGCTCTCATCCCCTGCCTCCCTGGCCTTTGCAGGTTCCTCATTCCCTCACACTCGAGCCCCACCAAGATTAGTAAGAAGGACTGAGTTGACCGGGTGCCATCATTTAGAACTGTGTGACTCTAGGTGGTCATTCTCTCCCCAGACGAAAAGTTGTAATACTCATCCCATTCAGCAGTAACAGAAAATTCAAAAAGGACTCTTCTGATATCTTGGAATTATAACTAGGCTTTGTTTACTTATCAGTGGATAACAAAAACGTGCTGTTACCACAGAGAGATGCTACATGCCTATGAGAGAGGACAGGAGTCTGCTTTTCCAGCCCCAACTTGAGAAAAGGCATTGAGGAGAGGTATTACCCTCTCCTAGATCCTGCTGGGTTCTAGAATAGCATCTGCCCACTCCGGGGTACCTCCAGATTCAAGAGTGAAAGTGTTTCCAGGAGAGTTTTGCCGGGCTGGGGAGCCCAGAAGTGCAGGTAAAGACAGGCTGGTGTCTATTCTCATGGGGAGCCGTCTGATGGCTGGTGTGCAGATGGAGCTGCCTGTTACAGCAGGATAAGAACAGATAAGCCTGTGCTTTCGCTACTCTTGCCATTTGTCAGGACAAGGATCGGAAGATTTCACATGGGTCAAGTGGGCCAAGAACCAGGCTTTCAATTTCTGTGAAGTACTCTATCCAAGAAAACTGCCTGCCAGGAAGAGAAAGACATGGGTTGCACTTCCAAGGCAGGAATTAAGGGAGGTAGTCCCAAGAGATCAGCATGGTCTCAGTAGAGCACCCTTGTCCTAGTGGGTAACACTCCCTACACACACACACACACACACACATGCACATGTGTCTGGGAGGGGGCCAGTGTTTGGGCACCTACCATGACAGAAGGAACCCAACAAATAAGGGAGACCAACCATGTACCAGCTGGCCAGGGCCATTGGCCCTTTTCCTCTGATCCTTCCTTGTCCAGCCCTGGAAAAGCCAGAAGCAAAGTGAAGAGAGAAGGTGAAATGGAAGAATGCCAAGACAGTGCTCTCTACCTTCTTCACGGCTTGTCCAGCACCACCAGAGAGACCTATATTGAGGATAAAGTAGAAAGAAGCTTTAAAATGAATGAAAAATATAAGCTCTTATTTCTGATTGAATGAAGATTTTTTTTTTCTTTCACCTGAAGAAGAAACTGCTCTTTTGCCTGAATTCATCTACAGCCAAAGATTTGGGGGTCACATCAAGATGTGACAGAAGGACAAGGACGATGACCTGGCAACAAGTGCTTGAAAGCAGTCGTAAAGTGGTTTCCTGATTGTTCATACCAAGTTCACAGTGATCGATAAACTGTGCTGCATTTCATCTTTAATTATGTAGTGAACGGCTTTTCTCTTGGTAAAGGAATTTATAGCAGAGTGAGCATGTGGGAGGATTGAATACTCACAAAATAATATGGGATGACAACTACTTCACATAACCTGGTGCTAGAAAACTCCAGCAAGGGACAGTTGCTGCTTGATTTTGACCTTGAACGACTAAGGAATCCTGACAAGGTGGAAGAGAAAGATGAAACTACTCCAGCTGGAGGCAGTGTCATGAGTAGAGCCGTGGAGACCCGTCCAGGCAAAGAGGAATGACCCAGTTAGACCCGAGTGTTATCTCCAGGAAGAGTTGTTGTCTGTGTTAAAACCAAATTCATCGTGTGGAGTCCGCATATGGTAGGATTAAATCGAATCTTAAATCTTCAGATTTGATTCTTTAAATAAAACCCACAGGACATTTTTGAGCAGCAGACTATACTATCTTATCTGTGTTTTTAGGAAAATAACTCTGGTGACAGGGTCCAGGATCCAGGATAGTTGGAGTGGAAAGGAACTGTACTTAGATTGGTCAAGAGGTAAATACAGGTGAATGAGAGACAAAATTACGTCTGCGGCTCTAGAAATGGAAGAAATTAGAGTAAGAGATAAGTTCAAGGTAGACAGAGGTGATCATGACTTTCCTGCTGAAACTTGTCTCCATGAATATATTGCTTCAGAAATCACCTCATTCCCTGGGAAATCCTAGGATCTCAAAGGGCCAGCTATGCTCCGGTGACTCCCCCAAAACTCAGTGAGGCTAATGATGAGTCACTCCACCTGTAATGCAGCCTTGGTAGTTGGGGCCACTGTTCCTTCAGGGATAATAGGGTCACCCCCCCCCAGGCAGTGCCAAGGGCAGAAACAACTGTCTCCCTCCTCCAGCCCCCAAAAGAATGGGAGAGGATCTCTACTCCAGTTCCTGGTTACCAGCTGGACAGTAGGAGGCTGCCCCACATCGTTCAACTTGCCCTGCAGTACCCTTGCAGTGATGGACAGAAAAGAGAAATTCTTGGAATGAATGTTGCTTGTGATAAGTTTTCTTTCACCTGGAGAAATTCCTGTAACTACTGCAACCAGAGAAGAGTGTGATCTCACAAGCTGTCAGTTTTCATTTCCTTTGCTCACACCCGGTTAAACTCCTTTGCTCACACCCGGTTAAACTCCTCAGTGGATATCCTTATTGAGACTGGGGAAGTTCCCTAAGTATTCTTCAGAAATTAAACTGTGACTTTATGCTGTGCCTTCTCCAAAGCTTGATTATATCAGCCTGTGTTTGGGGAATGACTGTCAGTTACCCGTGCAAAGTTTTCCTATGAGTTGTGGTGGTTAGATCAAATTGGATACAGAAGCCCAGACATCCTGAAGAGGAGAAAAATCAATGTAAATAAATGTAATTTCTAAATAAAATATGCTTTTACCTAATTGAAAAGTCATTATCAATTAGTCAAATACAATTTTAATCAGACATGAATGATTGAGGAATTCTGTATTCAGAGGAAGAACACAGGTTGGCATTTTAAAATCCTCATATCTCATACCATTAGCCTTGAAACCCTTTTACCAGGTAACTGAGGTGTGAGTTTTAATTCCCAATATCAAACCAAGAATAAAATTATTTTAATTATGGTCAGCTGGGTAAGGAACATTGATGGTCTAATTGCTAAGCAGTAATTCTGTATTCTGTCCCCGGGAGACAACACCTGAGCCAAGTACTTCAATAATTCATTAAAGCACTTCCCTGTGCATCAATTAGCAAATCATGTGCCTTGATTACTTTACTTAGGGAAAGTTACCCTTGTGAAAAAGACTTTTAGCAATCATCAAAACATGAAAAACAAAACAAAAAAAAAGCCTCTAACCTATTCTACATTTGATTTTTCATAGTTAGAATATAAAATTTCACAACAGCTCTGCTGTCTAGGGTGCAAATCCCAAGGCAATATGGGAGATATTTACAGGGGGAGCAAGCTGGGCCAAAGTTATGAAGAATTATGAGGTAGGTAGGCTTGGGGTCTCTACCTTTCTAATTTATGTTTTTGGCAGTAGTTTTTTATAAAGAATTGCTTCAATTTCCTTTAAATATCAAAACATTTCTGTTCCAGGATCACATTTTATCATCTCTATGTCCCCATGTTGCCAAACCAAATGCTTTGAATATATACAGCAGATCATAAATTGATGCTTTTTCCATGCCGTTTGTGACGTTGACAATCACAGTTACTGTGTTTGTATTGCTTTGCCCAAAATACTACCATGAAAAAAAAATTATGAAAAGGAAAGGAGGGGTACCTGGGTGGCTCAGTTCATTTAGCCGCTGCCTTTGGCTCAGGTCATGATCCCAAGGTCTTGGGATCGAGTCCTACATCAGGCTCCTTGCTCCGTGCGGAGCCTGCCTCTCTCTGCCTCTACCTGCCACTCTGCCTGCTTGTGCATGCTCTCTCGCTCTCTCTCTCTGATAAATACATATATATATGTACATATATATTATACACACACATATATATATGTACATATATATAATCATTAAAAAGGAAAAGAAAAGGAGAGGAAAAGTAAATGAATAAATACAAAAATAAGGGTCACTAGATGGAAAAGAGAAACCCCAAAGGGTATTTCCCTACATACACAGAGAAGGAATTTCAAAAATATTTGTTGAGTGGTAAATCTATGAAATATTAGAGCAAAATAAGCAAAATAAGAAAAATTAAAATAAATAAAAATTTTTTAAAAATAGGAAAAAAACAAAAACCCACACTGTCACCTGGCACCCAAAATTTGTGTCCACACTGCCAATTACAAGGAGCACTCAATGTGAAATTTAACTTTTCCTATTCTAATTCTGATAAAGGTAATTCTAAGCAGAGAATTGCTGGATGACAACTAGAAAAATAGAAATGAGGGAAGGACAATCTGCTGATTGAATAATCAAACTTGAATAGCTGAAAGCTATCTTCATTGGGGGGGAGGGGGCTTACTAACTCAAAATAACAAGAAACATATTCCCCACTTCAGTCATTTTCATTGTCAACGCTTTTCTTGAGGAGCACCTGGGTCGCTCAGTCGGCTGAGCGTCAGACTCTTGATTGCAGCTCAGATCATGATCTCAGGCTCATGAGATCAGGACTTCACGCTCAGATCATGATCTTGGGGTCATGGAATCTGGGCTTCACGCTCAGTGAAGAGTCTGCTTGAGATTCTCTCTCTCCTTCTCCCTCTGCCCCTCCCCCCGGGCCTGCACACACTCGTGCACAGGTGTTCTCTTTCTCTCTCTTTCTAAAATAAGTAAATAAATAAAAATCTTAGGAAAAAAAAAATTCTTCTTGATGCTGTAGTTTTAAATGGATCCTAAGGGCCGATGATGACACCAGAATTGAGGGCAAGGCAAACGCATCTCGGTGCATCTGTACTTTATTATTATTCTGTATCTACTGTTGCAAAGAATGCCTCCAAAACAGGAACTTGATCTAGTAGACATTTGTCAGCATGTGTTTGTGCAACATGGAAACACTCCCTATATTTGGAAATCTCAAGGTGGGGGGCAGGGAATCAGTGAGGGCAGGGGAGGCAAGCCCTGAGTTCTGCTTCCTCTCCTCCCACTTCCCATGGTGTACTGCAATCCAGTAGAGGTCAATCACATCTTTTTAAATCTTGAAAGAATGGGTCATGGGCTTAGAGACAGACAAAAATTAGTTACAGTGGCAGTGAAGTCAGGAGTCCAGCACCATGGCAGCAAGTGTCCAGGTAGACAGCATCCAGCATGCCGTGGTATGACCATGCGGGTGTGCCCAAGATGTCTGTCCTGTGTGGCTGTTCCTGTCAGGAAGCTGGGTCTGGCCACTGCTACATTCGTGTCCTCCACCTGTTTTCTATACCTGGACCATTCTGCTGAACTACCTGAGATCCTTCTAACAAAAATCTCTTAAGTTTCTTTTGCTTGCAGCCAAACTCCTCTTTTATAAGGAGAATAAAATACAATTTTTAAAAGTATAATTTTCTGGGAAGAGAGGCAGTTTTGAATACAAAGATTAGACACAACAGTTTAGAAATCACTGGCTTTTTCTCATATCTCGCTCCTCCCTACTTACAATGCTTTCTTCTGATGTATATAAATAACTCCTATAGTCACCAAAGGCTCCACTAAAAGCCTGTTTATGCATTTGAAAAATACTCTTTGCCAGCCTAATTATAATACAAAGTACTCACCAAATGTGGGATTTAGAGAAATTTAGAGGAAATCATGTTAACTCATCACCAGAAGGAATAAATCAGTGGGGGGAGGGGAGCCAGGGAAGGAGGGGAGAATACGAAATTAGATTATCCAACAAGAGAATCTGTCAAATGATGGAGGAAAACTTGACTAATTTAGAGTTTGTTTCACTCTACGTGCTAAAAAAGACCAACTGGTTTTTTGTTGTTGTTTTTTTTTTTCATTTTGAGGTAGTTACTGCAGATTTGCCTGATAATTCATAATAGAGAGAATATTACAAGTGAAGGTTGATTTTCGCTTTGACAAAAAAGTGTGAATGCCCTGATGTGGAAAGTCTGCAACACACTGCTGGTGGGAACTACCCCAAGCTCACAGGTCTGAGCTGAGACATGGCAGCCGTAGCGTGGTCGTGGCCAGAGTGATGACGCCTGATATTTTGTGAAGGATGTAAATAGTGAAGAATCAGAGTCTACTTGAAGTTGCTAACCTGATTCTCTGACAATATTAAATTTATGTTATGCCAGTGACAGCCTGGAATTCAAAGGTACTATGCCTGCAGTGTCTGGTAATCACTAGGACCTTCTGCTAAGAGCCTGGATAGCTTAAAAAATTATTCTCTTATGTTCCTAAGAGTCTTGATTAAACTATAAGCCATTGTAGTCATAGGAACATAGAGGAAGGAAGACAGTGAAGTCGGATGTGTGTGTGTGTGCGTGTGTGTGTGTGTGTGAGAGAGAGAGAGAGAGAGAGAGAAAGAGATCGGAGGTATTATTCACACTTTATTTTTGAAAAACTATCTCAGTCTAATTTTTAAGATGCTGTGCTCTGATAGATTTGCATCATTATTAAAGTCATTTGTAGACTGCAGAATTGATACACATCCAGTCCTTATAGGAGATAGAATCGATGCATCAAATGGAAGTTTTACCATGCCTAGCTAATCCTGAAAATACAATACCTGTTTAAAAATGTTGAATTACCTTTGAGGCACAGGGAATGATCTAAACATCAGAAAACTTAAAACTTCTAACCAGAGAAAAACTACTCTTCTCTATTTTGAAACAGAAAAGATAATTCTTGATATGTAGCAAAAGGTCTTTTTGGATGAGACTTGAAGAGTAAAGATTCTTTTTTTATGTGAACATTTGCAATTTTCAAGATTTTAAACAAAAGACACAATATCGACAGTCAAATTTCTGAAGACCAGCTGTCTTATCCTTTAAAGGTATTAGCCCTATTCAAGTGCCAGAAGCAAAGGCAAATGCTTCAAAATACTTTCAGATGTTTTAATATTCTCAACACTAAAAATAAACATATCCTCAATAAGCAACTAGACAAACAACCTGTAAAATAAATCTAAAGCATCAGAGCAAGTATTTCTGTTTGTTTTCTAAAAATGCCCCCATTTCTGAAGAGATGAAAGTATAGTTAATAGTGTATTTTATTCTTGGGGCGCCTGGGTGGCTCAGTAAGTTAAGCGTCTGACTCTAGATTTCTGCTCAGGTCATGATCTCAGTGTCATGAGATTGAGCCCCATGTTGGGCTCTGTGCACAGTGTGGAGCCTGCTTAAGATTTTCTCTCTCCTTCTCCCTTTGCCCCTGCCACTGGTACACTCTCTCTCTCTTAAAAAGAAAAAAAAAATGTACTTTATTCCAAAATTTTTATTCACAATTTTTAAGTACTTTCTTTTTCATCAGATGGTCATCGTATGGAAAGTCTCTACACACGGAGTTCAGATTCATCTTCAAGCTTAGCTTTAAATCCAGTGACTGAATCCATTTGAAGCCCTTATTCTCAGGCACGAAGGTTTATAAGGATTTATCCTCCCCTTCCCGAATTGCCCTGCACCATCCAGTAGTTCTCCTGTGAGGAATGCAAACCTAAAGCATTCTTTTCTATGGTCTGCCAGTCCTTCCTCTGAATCTTGATTTGTGTCCTTCGCCATCCAACCATTCACTTATCTACTTATGCAATAACATTTATTTAGGGGCTACTAAGCCCTGAATACTATTTTGGATACTTGGGACACGAAGATAATGAAAACACAGTACCTGCCCACTGGTAGCCACCCGAATAGATCAGTGAAGGCAAAAGCACGACTCACACAGAGCTGCAGAATACACGGAAACGCGGATGTCTTCAAATACACAAATATAATTGTCTCAGTGCCTGGCAAACAATATTTCTGCCCAAGCTTCAAGGAAGGACTTGCTGCTCCACCTGCAAGGAGGGCTGTAAGTTCAACTCTTGCTCTCTACAGGGATTGCCCAAGACATGCCCTCCACAGGGCAGCCCATATCCAGTGACTGACAAAACGCATAACCCTTATTCCCATGAAAGGTTGTTCTGAGACCCAATTTCCAATGTGTGTTGGAAAGCTCCCCACACCGCCAACAAGAAATTCCATACACCTGCAGGGTGTCCCAGAATTCAACTCAGTTCTGACATTATCGACCCAGAGACAACATCATCTTCCACAGGCTTAGGGCTAAGTCCTACAAGATTGTCCCCTGCCTTCCCACATCAGATGCTAAGCACAAGCCAGGTTGTGACCAGTGCTCCTGACAGACTGGCTGTGTAAATTAGAGGTTCCCATGATATCTTCTTCTTGGTCTGATTAGTTTGCCAGAGTGGCTCACAGAACTCAGAGAAACATGTCACTTAGTAGATTACTGGTTTATTACAAAAGGCTGTAACTCAGGAATAGCCAGATGGAAGAGATGCATAGGCTAAGATACGAGACAGGGCATGGAGCTTCTGTGTCCTTTTCAGGAATGCCACTATGCCCAGATCTCCATGTGTTCACCAACTCAATTCTTCCAACCCTGTCCTTTTGAGTTTTTATGGAGGCTTCATTCATAGGCATGACTGATGAAATCATTGGCCATTGGCAGTTGTTTCAACCTCCAGCCCCAGCGCTCTCTCTCCCCTCTCCAGGGGTAAGAGGTTGAGACTGGAAGTTCCAACCCTGGAAGCTGGCTCCTTTGGCAACCAGCCCCCATTCTTAGGCACCTTCTGGAAATCATCTTATTAACATAACAAAGGATACATTTATCATTCTCAACTCTCAGGAATTTCCAAAGGTTTGGGGAGCTGTGAGCCAGGAACAAGGATAAAGACCAAATATAAATTCATATTTATCTGTTATAATAAATCACAGTATCACAGCCCAACACCACACTCCCCGTGGGGTCAGCTGTCCTTCAAGCACGCATGCAGTCCAATTCTCTCTCTGTTCAATCCTGCTTCCTCCCTGTCCCTTCCGTGGCTGTTGATTCTAAGGGCACTTCCTAAAAATCATGTCAGAATCTGCTTCCTGGAGAACCCAAGTGGGCAACAATTCTTGAATGAATATTTTAAATGAACTATGACCCTTGCTTTCTTGTATTAGAACATGATCTTCAAGATTATGCTACTGGAGACTGCATTAAATAGAATAACATTGATATTAAAAATAGTGAAGACCTGGGTCTCATTGAACGCGGGGCTACATCTTTGGATTGCTGTCTTCTCAGCCGGAGCCAGGCCCACACATAAGCAACCATGTCTAAGGGACCTGCAGTTGGCATTGATCTTGGCACCACCTATTCCTGCGTGGGTGTTTTCCAGCACGGGAAAGTGGAAATAATTGCCAATGATCAGGGAAACCGGACCACCCCAAGTTATGTCGCCTTCACGGACACCGAACGATTGATCGGTGATGCTGCGAAGAACCAAGTTGCGATGAACCCCACCAACACAGTTTTTGATGCCAAACGCCTGATTGGACGGAGATTTGATGATGCTGTTGTCCAGTCTGATATGAAGCATTGGCCTTTCATGGTGGTGAATGATGCTGGCAGGCCCAAGGTCCAAGTAGAATACAAGGGAGAGACAAAAAGCTTTTATCCAGAGGAGGTGTCTTCTATGGTTTTGACGAAAATGAAGGAAATCGCAGAGGCTTATCTTGGGAAGACTGTTACCAATGCAGTTGTCACAGTACCTGCGTACTTCAATGATTCTCAGCGTCAGGCTACCAAAGATGCTGGAACTATTGCTGGTCTCAATGTGCTTCGCATCATCAATGAGCCAACTGCTGCTGCTATTGCTTATGGCCTAGACAAGAAAGTTGGAGCTGAAAGGAACGTGCTAATCTTTGACTTGGGAGGTGGCACTTTTGATGTGTCCATCCTTACTATTGAAGATGGGATCTTTGAGGTTAAGTCCACAGCTGGAGACACCCACTTAGGTGGAGAAGACTTTGACAACCGAATGGTCAACCATTTTATTGCAGAGTTCAAGCGCAAACATAAGAAAGATATCAGTGAAAACAAGAGGGCAGTTCGTCGCCTCCGTACTGCTTGTGAACGTGCTAAGCGTACACTTTCTTCCAGCACCCAGGCCAGTATCGAGATTGATTCTCTGTATGAAGGAATCGACTTCTATACCTCTATCACCCGTGCCCGGTTTGAAGAATTAAATGCTGACCTGTTCCGTGGCACCCTGGACCCTGTAGAGAAAGCCCTTCGGGATGCCAAGTTAGACAAGTCTCAGATCCACGATATTGTCCTGGTGGGTGGTTCTACCCGTATCCCCAAGATTCAGAAACTTCTCCAAGATTTCTTCAATGGAAAAGAACTGAATAAGAGCATCAACCCTGACGAGGCTGTTGCTTATGGTGCAGCTGTCCAGGCAGCCATCCTTTCTGGAGACAAATCTGAAAACGTTCAAGATTTGCTGCTGTTGGATGTCACTCCACTTTCTCTTGGCATTGAAACTGCTGGAGGAGTCATGACTGTTCTCATCAAGCGTAATACTACCATTCCTACCAAACAGACGCAGACCTTCACTACCTACTCCGACAACCAGCCTGGTGTGCTTATTCAGGTGTATGAAGGTGAGCGTGCCATGACCAAGGACAACAACCTACTTGGAAAGTTTGAACTCACAGGCATACCTCCTGCTCCTCGTGGTGTCCCTCAGATTGAGGTCACTTTCGATATTGATGCTAATGGTATCCTCAATGTCTCTGCTGTGGATAAGAGCAGGAAAAGAGAACAAGATTACCATCACTAATGACAAGGGCCGCTTGAGCAAGGAAGATATTGAGCGCATGGTCCAGGAAGCTGAGAAGTACAAAGCTGAAGATGAGAAACAGCGGGACAAGGTGTCTTCCAAGAATTCACTGGAGTCTTATGCATTCAACATGAAAGCAACTGTTGAAGATGAAAAACTTCAGGGCAAGATAAATGATGAAGACAAACAGAAGATTCTTGACAAGTGCAATGAAATCATCAACTGGCTTGATAAGAACCAGACTGCAGAGAAGGAAGAATTTGAACACCAGCAGAAAGAGTTGGAGAAAGTCTGCAACCCCATCATCACCAAGCTGTACCAGAGTGCAGGGGGCATGCCAGGAGGAATGCCTGGAGGCTTCCCTGGTGGTGGAGCTCCTCCCTCTGGTGGTGCCTCCTCTGGGCCCACCATTGAAGAGGTTGACTAAACCAACCTGAGAATAAATAGGTTGAGCATTGTTCCACACACAATATTCAAAGGACCCAAATTTGTAGCAAATTCCATGGCAGTTGTAACGTTGAGCTGCTATAGCAAAAAAAAACTGGGCATTCTTGATACTTGAATATGGAATATGTGCACAGGGAAAGGAAATAAACATTGCACTTTATAAGCACTGTATTGTTAAGTGGAAAATGCAATGTCTTAAATAAAACTGTATTTAAAATTGGCACCAAAAAAAAAAAAAAAAAAATAGTGAAGACCTACCTAAGATTTACCCTGTGCCAGGCACAGTTGCAAAGATTCTACATGTATTGTACAAATGAGTAATACTATTAATCTTTTTCAGCTTGTGAATGATGGGAATGACAGGACAGTCAATATCTTGCTCAAGGTCACACAGCTACTAAATGACTCCCAACCAGTGCAGCTCCAAACTGCCATCTCTTTACCAATACCTTATACCTTTCCTTTAATTCTCTAGCATCTTAACTAATTTTACAGCATTGTTAAAGTATGGTGGAATTACACATTAGAAGCACTTATAGATAATAAATATCACCAACATTTGTGAACCCCTACCACATGGAGCACTGCTCGAGGCTCTTTACAGCATCTAATTATTGTCATAATATTTTTGTGAATTTGGCCAGGCTTGGTTATTCCCATGTTTACCAAAAAGAAAGTGATGCATGAGCAGATGGGACTTACCCAAAGCCAGAGCTTGTGAGTAGCAGAGATATTCTCAAATCCATATTTCTGTCTCCAAGAGAAATTATCTCAAAGTTAACCTAAAAAATAATATTTATCTAAATCATGTTTAATCTATGATCTACGAATTATATGTAACCATCATTTTTAGTTGTCCCACATTGGTCTCCAAACATCCCAAAAGTGTGGAAAAGAGCCTCTGACCCCTCTGTCCATAGCACAGCTGGAGCTGTCACCATGATCTAGAACTTTCTTTCATAAGTCTGGGTTACTTGAACAGACTCGTTCTCCGGGTATTCTTTTACCCCTACTCTCCCCCCCACCCCCCCACCACCAACAGTGCACAAGAGCATTGCCCAGATGAAAGGATCATATTCTTCATTTCCAAGTCCAAATGCTATGAATGAATCACATTATACATGTGATTCTACTTTTAGGGTATTGATGAAAATTCTAGGAAATCCTAGTTCACATATAGCATACTATGTCGTAATCCACTCTTTAAAGACAAATTTAATTTTTCTAAGAGACCACTGAGGCCATTCAGTTCAGCCAGCATTGGTCTCTCCTGTGGCTAAGGTAAGAGACCGGGGAGCTTTGGTAAGGAGAGTTTTCCTTTAGGTCCCTTTTTTCATGGAGGTGGAATTACGTGAATTTGTCACCTCGGGAAATACAGGGTTATAAATTCCTCCCGACCATAAAAAAAAAAAAAAAAAAAAAAAAAAAACCTCTGCATCATTTGTACTATAACCAGAGAAGCTGTGAGGGGAGAAAACTGTGAACACAGAGCGCGCAATGCCAGCTTTTTGGCCAGGGGAGCAAACGGACAGAGAATAAGGACCCCTGCGAATCGCTCCTTGACTCGGGAAATGCACTCACTCTTTGTCTCTATTATTTGCTGCCTGACAGTTGTTCCCAGCAGTGAAAGGCGAGCTCACCCTCTGGGAATGGGTTCAAATATAAATGACTGAGATTCTTTTCAAAGGTCCACTGTGGCTGACACCCCCTCCTCCACCCCCCATCCCCTCAAGGGCACTTCATTTTCATTTTATTACTTTTTTCCCTCCAAGGGCAGGTTAAGGTCCAGGAAAAAAAAAATGCCATTATAAATGGAAGTTCTTGATTATAGGCCAAAATTTTCTGCCCTATCTCACTTCCCACTCCCTTTACTTGCATTCTGCCTCTTTCCAGCGCTGCCCTTTCTGGGGGTGCAGAATCCCAGCCCCCTGCTGTGTGCTGGAGAGCGGCTTGGGTAATGGCTGCTGTGAGACCTTCCATGAACAACCCCTAATGAACATGTACAAACCCTGCAGAGTGTTGCTTCATTGTCCATTTACTCTGCTTTCAACATGACAGCTGACAGCCTCCCGTGCAGAGGGAAAGAAAAGCTATAACCGCCAAGAGCTGTAAAATGTTTACTTTACTTTCTGTGGAAGTCAGGTTCACTCATCCCACACTCTCTTCCATGATCTGGTGTTGTGAAAATGACAGTCATTTGCCTTTCTCTGGAGAGTTAAAACAAAGAAACCACAGAGACAGCAGCCTCGCTTTTCAAAACCTCCCGAATAATAAAAATCATGGGATGCCTCACAAAAGGCATGACAAATCTCCTTGAAGTAACTCCTAATGATGCAATTCGACAGCCATTTAAAAATAATGGTTGATGCCTAATTGGGGAGAGACGTACAACAGAAAAGCTATGGCTAAAATGCTATGAAATAAGGTCTCGGTTCATTCACACTCGGCACGCTGAGCACTAAGGGCTGTGACTTTCTGCCGGTAGAGTAACGATTTCCATGGTGGGAAGACTGAGAAAGGCAGCAGCTCCACTGGGCATTGCAACAGCTGAGACTCAATACCGCACTTGAACTATATTACCTCACGTGTTCTTTACGACAACCTTGTGAAGTTGTAAGGCAGCTGTTAATATCCCCATTTCACAGAGGACAAACTGAGGCACAGAGACATTCAGTTATTTTCCAGGTCCCCACAACTCGTGAGGGGCAGGGCTAGAACTCCAACTCAAATCTGCTTTCAAACTCATGTGTTTTCCAGTCTCTGCATTGCATTTGAATGATATATCAAGTGCTGTGAGGATTTTGAGTTAAAATTAATTTTTTTCAGTGGGGCGCCTGGATGGCTCAGTCCTTTTAGCATCTGTCTTGGGCTTAGGACACAATTCCAGACTCACAGGATGGAGCCTGCATCCTGCTCCCTGCTGGGCTGGGAGTCTGCTTCTCCCTCTCCCTTTGCTCCTCCCCCTGCTCCTGCTCTCTCTCTCTTGCTCACTCTCTCTCTCAAATAAAAAAATAAAATTTTTTTTTCTAGGTTATCTTAAACCTGCTTCCTTAGACTGTCTAAAATGAGAAGGTCTCTTTTCTTTCTCAGGCAAAATGGGGACTGTGTGGGTGTTGGTGTATTAGCATCAACATCCTTTTAAATGAGAAGCTGATTTACCAAACACTATTTAAATTAAAAACATCCCAAATGTGGCAATGTTCTCACTCTAGCTACCACAGGTCATTTATGCAAGCATTTCATAGACACCTCTTTATTGCCAGTATATAACTGGATTCACCAGAGACTTAAAAACCTCTGGGAAGAGTTACAAGATGTGCACAAAAGCAAAACAAAGAAAAAATGTCCTCAACTCACTGGAAGTAAAATTTAAAGCAAAGATAAAATAAAAATAAAATTCACCTTATTCGCAACACATAAAAATCCATTGCTTTGTTTTGTTTTGTTTTAAATCAGATTTCTAGGACCCAGAGATATTAATCCAACAGGTCTCAATTAGATTCTAGAAACATTTCTGTGTGTGTGCTATTCTCATGTAGAACGCTCCCCAACCATATTTAAAAATACATTGGACTGTGGGTAGGAGGGCGTGGGGAGAAAGTGGTTTTCCAGATAAGAGTTGCAATTTGGAATTTGCAAGATGAGACAAAGTAACCCTCCATGAGTACCTTTGAATGGGAGCATTGTTAGCAGTAATATATAATTAAGCTCTGCCTTCAGAAATCATGGAGTGATAATAATTTAGTGGATAATAATTTGACTAGCTTCTGGCTTGATGTCTCTTCATTGCCTCTTACTATTTGTAGTTATAATAAAACCTCATGAATAAAAGCCATCAGTGGACTGAAGTGAACCTCTAAACTATTAAAAAATGATTTGTGAAAACAATTTGGGTTTTTTCTGACCATTTAATTAGCAAAGGGTTTGTTTTTATGTTAATTTTCAGTATACAGAAGGCAAGCAACATCATATATTACCTGTTGGAACCTAAATTTGGTTAATGTTTCCATCATTCTTGACAATAACTTAGAAATAATAACTAAAAGTTTTCAAAGTGGTCATATTTGGCTCATCAATACAGGTTTCAACCTAAGGAAAAGGTACACAGATTTATAAGCAAATATGCTTATGAAAGTAAAAATTTGCAGGGCGCCTAGGTGGTTTGGTCGGTTAAGTGTCTGCCTTCAGCTCGGGTCGTGATCCCAGGTTCCTGGGATCCAGTGCCCCATCTGGCTCCATGTTCAGCAGGGAGCCTGTTTCTCCCTCTCCCTGCTGCTCCTCCTGCTTGTGCTGTCTCTCTGACAAATAAATAAATAAAATCTTAAAAAAGAAGAAGAAAAAGAAGAAAGAAAGTAAAAATTTTGGAACAATCTTAATGTCCACAAATAGGGAAATAAATAAGTAAATTATGATATATTCAAATGATAAAATATGTTAAATCTCTTATAAAATGTCTTATAAGAGCTTAAAATAAAATGGAAAAATGCTTTTCATGAAGGGTTAATTCTTCAAAATCATCTTAAATTATCTATGGTATGACTTCCCAACTCGTTAAACAAAAAAACAAAAAGCACCTAGAAAAGAGATCAGAAAGAAATATTTTGAAGTGTTAAAAACAATTCTCTTTGAAAGGTGAGATTGTGAATCATTGGTATTCAGTTTCTATACTTCTCAGGTTTTCCTATAGTGGAAAATACGTCTTTTATAATTTTATAAATAATTTTCTTAAAAGAACATTTTGCTTTCTATTTTTTTTAATTGGGGTATAACTGACATGTAACACATTAGTTTCAGGTGTCCAATATAAATAATGATTTTATATTTATAAGTGTTGCAAAATGATCGCCACAGTAGGTGTACTTAACATCTGTTTTGTTTTCTTTTTACTGTAATATAGGCCACAGTTACAGATTTACTCCTAGATACACTAAAAAATGACGAGAAAATACTGCTTCTTTACTTTCGTTGTTTCACAAAATGGCAGATGGTTTCCCTTAGAAGGATCCAGACACAGAGAGCACCCAAACAGAAGCCAGTCTTGGTGTCACCTCATCTCATAAGGGGGATTCATTACCTCATTTTAGAAGAGGGATTCATTATCTCTCTTACCTCTATTCATTACCTCTGTTCTATTCATTAATTCAGTGACTAAACCTAGCTGTCACTCAGGGGGAGTGGGCCCATACACCAGCATGAAGGCCAGGATGCAGTGACCACTGGGAGCCTTCTTAGAGGCTCTTGACCTCCAAAGAGTGCAAGAGTGAAGTCCCCAGTGGTAATGGGGGAAAAGGCGCTGTCTTCTGACAAACAGAAAGCCTGGACAGTGACTTCCTCAACAGGTACTTCTCTATTGTGCATATAAAGGGTTACCAGTTATAAACACTTGAACTCACCCAATGTCTCTTTCAGCTGAGCCCTGGCCCCCCAGTGCCAGTGCTGGAGGAGCTGCTACCCAGGGAGGGGAGCAGCTTTGTTTCTGGTATCTTCCATTGGAATTTGGAATGCATTTATCTAGTGAAAAAAATTATAATAAATAATCAATGTGTTCCCAGGCCAATGACTGGAAGCCTACTTAACACAGACCTTAAACCTTTAAAACTTTAGAGGAACATGAACTTCAGAAAATATAATAATGCTATTTCAACATCATCAAATTTGATAATATAATTATTCTATGGGAAAATACATTTGGGGTTCTAAGCAACCGATTTACTAACAGACATTAGGAGGATAATCAGAAGTTTATTTAATCAGTCCTTCACATACATGCACGTAACACGGTTGTATGCCTTTTTGGAATAATTCCCAAGATAAATGCAGAAATTCTGAAGCCCATAAAATAATTAGGACAACTGTTAATTGAACCCTAAAATAATGAATACTAGAAGGGATTTATTTAACAATAACAGTAACGGATTTTCCTGTCATGTGGAAAAGTGAGGTTATCCTATATCGTGGATTTCAGTTTGTTGTTTTAATAACAGTGATCATGTGAAATTACTAGTCTAGTAATGCGAGTGGACCTCTGCAATAAACCTCTCATTTATAAAGAAGGACTTGAGAGTATTACTATCATCGTTGCTAATTTACAGATCAATACCACATAATGCGTTTGCCTATAATAGTGCACTATGTGGATTTAATAATTGATGAAAAGGGAATTTTGAACCTTAATAGTCCTGATAAATCCAATCCCAAATATCATACTGACTACACCAATTTTAGGACGTTTATGCTGTTTATATAACCAGTACCTTAATAAGATGTAAATTTTCTGCCTTAGTATGTAAGTTTCCCTCCCTCCTTCCCTGCCTTCATTTCTTTCTCTTCTTTCCTATGGCTCCCAGCTAAGATACCTACACACTGAAAACAATTCTGCAAATATAAGTCATAATCCCCTCTTTACTTACTGGCATGGAAGGGCAATAACAGAGGGATGATATTTTTCTTTTGCCTAGGGCTTTACAGCAGTCACTCGACCTACAGCAACTATGATCCAAACTTTATTTCAGAAATAGGTTATTTGGAGGGCAAACATGGTGTTGCATCTCCCTTAAGGAATTTGTTAGAGATAAATCCATCAAGATTATTTGAGTTCTTACCAACTGTCTTAACCTCAAATGTATGTTTTTTCTTCCTTTTTTTCCTCTTTGGATCTAGCAACACATTCTATTCCATAGAGGTCTCTAAAATGAAATATTCATATTTTCGTATTTCTCCCAGCCCAGGTAGACAGTTATGAACAAATGAAAAAATTTTGTGTGTTTTCGATTTTTTTGTGAACAGTGAATTTGCTTGTTGTGGGTATGTCTGTGCGCATGTGTGCATATCAATATACTTATTAGAATTATTCTATTCTAAGTTATTCCCTTTGTCGGGGCACTTAACCCTACTGCAGTTGTTTAAATTGCTCTATTATTCCCAGAGGTTGTGATAGATAGTTTGAATCGGCAAACACTTACTGAGTTCCCGTACAGGCAGGCACTATTCTCAATCTTGGAGTGGGTGAGAGAATGAGGGGTTCTCTGCACGCATCCAACTTTCAGCCTGATGAAGATGGACATTAATTTGATAGTCGCACAAAGGTCTTTTCATAGGCCCTCACTTATTTTAAGGCTATAAAGACATCCGCATAAATCAATTTCTAAACTTACAAAGCATGAGGAATCTCCAGTCTTCCAGGGAGAAGGTATGACAGGGGAACTTAGAATTGGATTTTTGCATTTTCCATCTTTCTTCCTCCGCCAGCTATTAAGTATGGGAGCTACCAAAGGCTCAGTCTGGGAGACCCTCTATCTACTGACACCTCACATTCTCTCTAGGTAATTTTATCATGCATGTCTGGTGGCTATAATTATCATGTATATAAAGGTGACACCTGCGTTTATATATTACTCTTTTGAACTAGGTTTCTTTGGATTAGATTGATATATCCAACGTGACATTAGGCTTCTTCCCTTAGGATATCTTTAAATCATCAGAGTACTTGGGATCTGTGTCTGGTATATACATCCTGACAAACTGGTCTGTTTGCACAGCTCCAGTTCCTAAATAAAGATACCCCTTGTTGGCAAGTTTTTCAGATCTGAGTTTAAATGTCACCTTCCCAGGGCAGCCTTACCTCAGACCCCTTCCCTTCATTACCTTCTTTCATAGCACCCTATGTTTCACTTTTATTGTATTTAATACAAGTTATGTATTTATATGTATATTAATATTTTAACACAATGTATGAAGATTATTATGAACCTCAGGAGTTATATTATAACTACTATTATATCTCAACAGTTCTTAGAATAGACACTCAAGAAAAATGGTAAATGCATAAATGAGTAGAACTGGGAAATTTCCCAGTTACCCGGACTCAGACGCTGGGGGAATAAAGAGAAGAGTTGCTAGATCCTTGCACTCTTTAGCAAGTAAAAGAGGTCATGTTGAGTCAAAAAGGAGTCTGGCACAATCAAGAGAGTATAAGGGGATAGTTAGCAAGTGCGACACTAACAAATGGACGTTGTAAGGGCAATTTTGAGCACTCACATTTGACTTCCAGAAGATACAGCATTGTCCATTCTGAAAACTTTTTTGGGCTGGTCGGGTTACTGGAAGTAGTAGGAACTGAGGATTTTTCTCCAGTTGCCAACAGGGCCCACTGTTAGAAATTCCTCACTCTGGCTTGCTGCTCCCTCAGAAGCTATTGGAAGATCCAGAGCAGTTGCCATCGCTGACAGGGACAGCCATGGAATTTTCCTTTCACCACGTGCTATTGAGAGGAGCTGCAAGGAGGAGTCATTATCACTGGAATGGTCACCAAAAGTCTGCCCCAGAAGGCTCAGCTGAGCGAAATTACTGCCAAGACACACTGCTGGGTGCCATCTTTCCTGCAAGTAACTAATAGGAGGAAACATGAGAAAGTGAGAAAGGGGGAACCATGAAGTGCTTATCTGCCCCTGACTTGGTGGGCATTTTCCTCTTGACCTGCAGGACAAGATTTAAGTACTTTCAACATATTCTATTTTTCAAATAAATCTGATGACAATTGAGGGCTGGAAAACCTGGAGAAGGGTTCACATGTCTTGGAGGGATACTGAACAAGAAACCAGCTCTTAGAATCACAATTGAAGGTACACCTCAGAAAATAATGAAATGAAGTAAAAGTTTCTCAGTCAAAATGGGGGGAAAGGGATTAAAGGGACTCTGGGCATTAGTTCTGTAAATGTAAGGCTCTGTCCTATCCACCACATAACCCCAACAAGTCCTAGTCTAAAGAAATGTTTAATGAGTGAATGGGTAAAAAAAAAAAAAAAGTGAATGAATAAATGGATATTCCCTACTTATCTTAAAACAAATTCAGTAAGAATATGACACATGATTTATTTTGTCAGTATAAATTTTGAAAATGTAATGAACAAGACATGAATTTCTTATATACAATATATATTTCTCAAGATAGAGGACACAGTCTATGTTTCTATGATTTTACATAGTAAAACAATAATTTCTGTTTTTAGTCTTCATACAAAATCTAAAGATTGATGGCAGAGTCTTTGTAAAGCCATTTATTTAACATTGATCACATGGAATCATTGAAAATTTAAAAAGAAAATAAACTAGGGACACCACATTAGTGGCTCAGTCACTAAGCATCTGCCTTTGGCTCAGGTCATGATCTCAGGGTCCTGGGATTGAGTCCCACATCACGCACCTTGCTTGGCAGGGACCCTGCTTCTCTCTCTCCCTCTGCCTGCCACTCTTTCTGCTTGTGCCCTCTACTCTCTCTCTCTCTGTCAAATAAATAAATAAAATCTTTAAGAAAAAAAAGAGAGAGAGAGAGAAAATTAGATGCATCATGCAGGTGTGACTTGGAATGTGGTGAGGGAAAAGGGAGCCATATATTAACCCAGATTGTTTAAAATCTCTAAGGATTTGGGGAAAAATCTCACTTAAGTCCTTCCTGGAATGGTGCTACCCCCCCCCCCCCAAATTTTTCTTCTTTCTACTACGCAATGCATGCTTCGGGATGACTCCATCATCTCTTACAATCTCAGAGCATCCACTTCTGGTATAGAGGGAAAGAGGTTGTAGTAGAGCACATAGGAAAGTGACAATTTTGCCATACAGTGTGGTGACAGGTTGGCTGTGTTGGTTGTGTTGCCAATCAAACTGGATTTTAATCCTGGCTTCATTATTTATAAAATTTATAGCAATAGATAACTTAATCAACTTCAGTCAACCTTCACTGAGATTTCCCTTCAGTAAACTGGGTATAATCACACCTACCACAGGATTACCTAGTGTGGTGGACAGAGTCTAAGGTGGCAGCCATGATTCCTACTGCTGGTTTTCGTGCCCTTGCGTGATCTTCTCCCCTTGAGTATGGCAGGATTTGTGTATTAGTCTCCTTGGGCTGATAAAAAAAAAAGAAAATACCATAGATTGGGTGACTTAAACAACAGACATTAATTTCTCACAGTTCTGAGGCTATGAGTCAAATTTCAAGGTACTGGCAGATTCCGTGTCTGGGAAGGGCCTCTTCCTGGCTTGCTGAGGACTACCTTCTTGTTGTATCCTCACATGGCAGAGAGAGACAAAGAGCTCTGGTCTTTCCTCCTTTTCTTATAGGGACACTGATCTCATCATAAGAACGCATTCTCATGACCTCATCTAAACCTAATCACCTCCCAGAGTTTCCACTTCCAAATACCATCATATGAGGCTCAACGGGTAAAGTATCTATTTGCAAGCTCAGTCGGGTTTTGGGGAAAGTTTAGTCCCTTGCTATTGTAGGACTGAAGGTTTCAGTTTTTACTGGCTGTTGGCTGAAGGCCACCCATAGTTTCTTAAAACACGAGGCTTCCCAACATAGCACTCGCTTCCTCAATACGAGCATGAGAGAAATTCCAGCAAGATGTGTGTTACTATTTTATCCAACATAATCACACAATCACATACAGGTAATCATGTATATTCATCACCCTTATTGTATCCTCTTAGAGACAAGTCACTGATTTTATAGCCAGAGTGTTTATGTCCCTCTGAAATTTACATATTGAAGCCCCAACCCGGAGTGTGATCTGATCATGGTCGTGAATGATCTCTAAGACTCCAGGACAGCACCTTGTATTCAAAGGCTTTTTCTCTCCCCTGACCACCCAGCCACTCATGTAATTGCCCAATATTATGACCTTACAAGGTGACTAACTAGCTAATCAGATAAACTAACTTATGCTAATAGCTTACTGCATTCTGCCACACAGGGGACATATTTGGTTTGTGGAGAAAAAAAAAAAAACATTATGAGGGAGAATATCTTCCAGATTTATATTCCTAATATAATTTTTATGTTTTTGCTTTATGGAAACCTGTTTTCCAAAGCAGACTCTGCCAAATGCCCTATATAGCATTAGCAAAGTAATTTAACCTTTTCATAAAATATGGGGAGAAGATTCAATGACTTCCAATATCCTCTCCAGCTCTATGTTTTCATGTTTTTGTTTTATTCTTTTCTCAGTAGTCTCCAATGACTTCTTAGTAGTTGCCAAAAGCGCTAGCCAAGCATTTAAGAACCTACAGAATCTGGCCCCAATTTTCCTTTCTAGGTATATTCACTGTACATCTCTTATATTTAAGTCAAACTTTCTTACTCAAATATTCCATATGCATTCCTTTCCTGAATATTTTGCCTCTTCCTCAATGCATTTTCTGGTCCCACCTGTCTTCAAGCCAAGAGCTGTTCCCCCCAGTTCCATGATGTATTCCAAACCTCCTCAGCCCATATCCTACTCTAACTTCCTGTAAAAACTCATCCACACATTCAGTTGGCCCTTGGACTGTCTGTCTCTGATGAGTAGCTCTGAATAAATTTCAAACTTTTCAAGCACAGAAAATACCTTCTGCATTTTTATATCTCCCACAAGAGTATAATTAAAACTACTTTGAAGTTATAAAAATCTCATTAGGTGAATATAACCCCAAAAGATTAAAACGAATGATAAATTTGAGTCAGCGATGTGGGTTAGAGGGGAAGATCTGGAAAGACATATATATATAACTCATAAGCAAATTCTTAGGACTTGCTCTCCTAACAGAGACTGCTTCTATATCCTATACTCATCACATTGGAATACCCTAAATTTTTCCATCTCCCAACTTGTTCCTTTCACCTAGAATGTCTTTCCCTATTCTAGAACCACTTATAAAAACCCTCCCTAGAATTCAAGGCCAACCTAAATGTCTTCTTCCACTGACCTTCCTTGTTGGAATTAACTTCTCTCTCCCCATTGTTTCTTCCTTAGTTTCTTTGTACATCTTCTATGGTATTGAATTATAGTTGGTTCTATTGTCTCTGTAAGTCACCATGATGAGATTGTAAGCTCCTCAAGAAAGGGAACTGCTCCTTTCATGTTTTTCTTATATATCTTTCTGAATACCAGGACAGACACTACAATAATAGGAGGTAAAATAATCTTCGTTAAGTTAATTTGGGAAAAATACTCCAGAAAATCTAACCTGCCTTATACTAATAGAGGTTGATACCTCACTGTGCTCTCTTCTAAAAGAAACTGTGTTCTAAATCTGAGCCAAACTATGTTTTATTTCAAACAAAAGCAAACAAACATCTCAGGAAGTAATGATCTGTCCCTCATCCTAACTGGAATCAAGGTCAGGAAATCTCACTGGAACTTTCTGTTTACTCAGTTCTATCATCTGATCTTGGGCCATCTCCTAAGGGTCTTGGAATATTAATCATAAATTCCTCTCCAGACCTTGCAGCTCTGGCATATATGCTTTTAAGAGAGTACATGATATCACTAGTCATATTCATGCCATTTCTACTGACATTCCTGAATTTCCTCCCTAGGTAACATTTCATTTTTGGCAGCTCTGCTTTCCCAAGGCCACTGTCTCATGCTGAGCTCTGCAGCCTCGTGATTAGGCATCTTTATTATTGCTAAATTGCCTCTCTTCTTCCTCAGAGAGGTCTGGCCCTTGATTGACAGCAAGCTTCCCACTGGCGGTAGTGCCACAATAATGCATCAGTTTGTTTTCAGTCTGCATCTCTGGTGGGCTGAGTCCAACAAAGGCTTTCCTCGCCAGGGCCCCCCCCACCCCCAGAGTTCCATGCTGTAGTGCTCACCACTGAGAGTTGACCTCTCTCTCCGAGGGCTCTGTTTCTAAAACAATCTTGTACTTCTCTTCATTTACTAAAAACTGCTTCCCCGGTTACATTATGATCTTTACTTATAGTCAGTTTCTAATCAACGTACGGGGTCCTTCCCACTGATTCTTAATGATTTTGTACTATCCTTCTTCTAACCACCTGATGATGCCTGGCGTTGTTACTTTCTTTGATGAGTGATTAGACCGATTCACATTCGAAATCAGATACAGCTCCAAAGAGCCAGGTAGATCAGTCTAACAAAATCGGGAATAAATTTGGGGAAAACTAGGGAAACCAATATTTTAATATAATCTCACACAAAGACCATACATCCCCACAAACTTTTGAATTATTTATAATATCATATTATAGAGGTGCTTCTTTTCTAATCTTCCTACCTTTTGGAGGTTTTCTGTAGCCATGCTTTAAAAGGAGAGAAGAAAAGTCAATGCAAAGTCAAGAGGACACCAGAAGTCAGGACTATAACTGCAAGGCTGAACATCACTGTTGTTATTCACTTCCTAGAAATAGGAAGCAATCTCGTTCTCTTTGGAGACTGATACGACATGAAGGTTCATTGACTGTGGTGTCTCCCCCTCTACCTGTCTGGCTTTACAACAGCTTCGAATTAAGAGAAGGAAGTACAGGGGACAATAAAGTGTCCAACCTCATCAGCATTTAGCTGTTTTATTCTTTATGGTGAAGTGGATTCCAGTGGGTTCTTTTTTTTTTTTTTTCAAGTCTATTTTTGAGAAACCACTTTCACAGCTTTTGCAAGAAAATGTCACTCTGCTTCTGATGCTGGCAAGGGGGAATCTAATTTCATTACAGTTAAGTGCCTGACTCCCCATTACCCTCCATAATAGCGTAACATGGTATATTATAGGGCTTTAATAAATAGGAAGGATGTGGGTTGTAGCACATTTTAGTAGAAACCAAATTACTTTGGGCCACACATCTGCCTCTTCAGTTCATCCTATTTGCCACCATTTCACAACCTAATTACAGGATTTTCTGAAAATTGCTGTCCAGCAGTAACTGGATGACCTGCTTTATGTAGCAGAGACAGGCAGCTCCATTGGCTTCAGTCTTCATCGCTGTCACCATGTAATTGCATTGGACTTCCATGTTAATCCCCGTAGGCGGGAAGTAAATGAAATATTATAATTACCTTTTATTCCCTTTCCCCTGAAGCCTAGATTAGGGCAGTGTGTGTCCAAAGGAGAGAAGAGGGGGACTGCCTTTAAGAGTATTACTGATGATCTGATCAAAGGGAAATGGTCGGTCTCATCCCCAGCTTTTTGGTTGAACACAAGCCACATCATTAGCCATACGTCTCATTCACTTAACAAAGTGTAAGGCCCCCGTCTGTTTAAATCAGGATCACTGTGGGACACGTCGGAGGGATCCTAGAGCAAAGGCCTATTATATCAATATATATGTGCAAGGCATAGGCATTTGAAAGGATAGCTCAAGGAAAAGGACAGAAGAACAGAGCTTAAAGAGAGAATGGGCATTTCTAAACTATCCTTTAAAAATATATACAAAAGCTCACTGCTCCTCTTTTTGAGACAATTTTATTGGGGTCACTTAATCAAGATACCTAAGAGTGATCTGAGTTTTTGAAGGAGTGCGTGAATTTAGGGCTATAGTTCTCTAGGCTTTTAGCAAGGGCTTTTAAAAATCCAATGACTCTTTAATGAATGGGATAAAAGCAATTCTCTGAATCTAAGTTCTACTCATGAGCCTGTTAAGAAGTATAAAAATAATCCTTAATAAAGCAAATCTTGACTCTGAGGAAGGAAATGGCTCTTCACTGTGTTTCATTTGCCTTTGGTAGAAGTGGGTTGAGTGTAACTGGAGACTAATCACTGGTGATCTGTTGTCTCTGATTACTCAGCAGGATATTCTTTGAAAATACAAAAAGAATGAAGTTCACTTAATTTCTACTTCCCTCCTGAAGAGTTCCAAGCTGGAGCAAGAGTCTGTGTCCTTGAGAAGTATCTTTTGAGTTGCACTTTATGGAAATTATATTGTATAGATCTCATTTCCCAAAATGCATCTTCCAATGGCTCAGCAAAAGCATGAAGAAAAAGAGGTGACATTTCCTCTAGCCAGGTGACTCCTCTGAAAAAGAAACAACTCTTCTCAGTTTTAAAGTATAACGCTCACCAAGTATTAAGTCATTTGTTCGTTTTTTTATTTATGGTGTGTCAACTTTGGTACTATGATTCGAGCTAAGGACACAGGGATATATGACACAGGAAAAATAAACAATGAATCTCCTCTCACAAAGTTTGTACTCCAGTAGGAAGCCATCCAGAAAAGTAAATATAGCATGCCAAACAAACACATGAGCAGCTATAAAGCAAGGTAGGCAGATAGACAGTGTGGATAGAGGAGTTGGGGAGTTCTTCTCAGTAGAGTGGTCAGGAAGTCTTCTCTCCTATGATATCACTTGAGAAGGAACCTGGAGTGAAGAGCAAATCATGCTAATTAACAGTGTGTAGAGCGATTTCTAAGGAAACCTTGGCTGGAATATATTTGGGTGTTCTAGAAACGGCATAGAGGCCAGTGTGGCTAGAGCAGAATGAGCAAGGAGAAAAGGGAGATGGTAGAAGATAAAATCAGAGAGTGAGCTGGCATGCAGGACATGAAGAGCTTTATGGGCCAGTGTGATGGCTGTGGGCTTTCTGTGAGTGGCAGGGGAGGCTACTAGAGGGTTTGAGCAGAAAGCTAACATGCTCTGACACTCCAGGAGGTCCTCTGACTGCCATGGGAACAATGAGTTGTGGAGGTGGGGAATGGCGCGGGAAGACTAAGACCAACCAAGAGAAGATGAATGCATATACTGGGTCCTCTCTAGAATGTCATTTTGTAACCCCCAGAATGAAATTATTGACTCAAGCAAGGATTGCCATTTGTTGTCAAATATCAGGTGAATGATCGATAGAAAACTAGCTACTAGCTCTTCACCTGGGACCAAAGCAAGACTACACAGATATCTTTCTGGTCACAAGGGGGAAAACATAACTCCACCGTTAAGAAATCATGCTGTCATGTCTCTAACACAGAAGTCAAACTGAGCTTGGTAGGACAACCATGTGTCTCTTCCTATGATGCAGTGAGAAGTACAGAGAGGGTACTGTAACTGAAAATGTCTAAATGTAATATAATAAATTCTTTAAGTCTAACTTCCAGGGAATAGAGAAACAGGCTAAACAGTATAAAAGGCTACAAAGCAAACACAGAAGGTGGGAAATTCTACAGGGCAGAAGATCCACTCTCTTTGGCAAGTCAGAGTGATGAGAAAGGAGGTATACTATTAAAAAAAAAAAAAAGATGAAGAAATATATCCAGATGCCAAGTGTGGTACTAGATTGAATCCTAGTTTGAACAAATCAGCCATACAAGCTATTTTAAGTGTAGATATTTGAATAAGAATAGGATGCTAGATTCTATTTAGGCTTTATTATTAATTTTGTTAAGAAAAACAATGTTATTTTTGACTCTGTTGGAATTTTTTTTTCTCTTCGATGATGCATATCTAGATATTTTGGGACAAACTGGAAAGTTACTTGTAAGTTACTTAAAAATCCTCAGCATAAAAAGTAAGCTTAACAATAAAGATGTTTTTCTACACTTTGCCTAGATCCCAATGGCCAGCCCAATACTGCTTGATCTGGGGCCATTGTGGCAGACAGAAAATCAGAGTAGAAACAGATAGTTGGTGCAGTTGAGGTTTAAATATCTTATGTTAGCATATCTGACCATGTGAACAGAAACTCAGAAGGTGCCCTGCAAAGTGGGGGCACTGCAAACTAAGCTTGCCATCTTCAAAGGAAGACTCCCTCTGGTGAAATTACATGAAAACACCTATAATGTGCAAAGCCTGACAGACTTCCTGTGTGCAGAGGCCCATGATTATGGCAGAGTGTGATGAAAAAAAGCTTAGAAAGCAGATCAAGCAGCCAAGCTATGTGCTGTTTCTGATCACTCCCAAGGTGTCTCCTCTTCAGTAGACTGCATCCCAGAAAGCTGATCCGGAACAGAAAGACCCCACTCAAGGATGAGCAAGCTGATAGGAACCTCTTGACTGAGAATCCAAGATAATGCAAGATCACACAAGAGAAAGTTTTAACAAGGCAAACGAAAAATATATGCAGAAAAAATAAGCCCCTCAAGAAAAGAACAAATCAATCTCAATGAAATCAAAGAAAGTAGTATGTCTTGGTGGGTGAAGGGAGAAAGCAAAACAAAACAAAAAACAAACAAACAAACAAACAAAAAAAACAACTACAAACTCCAAGGGTTCAAAAAGAAGGAGATAAAAGTTGAGCTGGGCTGGGGCACCTGGGTGGCTCAGTGAGTTAAAGCCTCTGCCTTCCGCTCGGGTCATGATCCCAGGGTCCTGGGATCGAGCCCTACATCGGGCTCTCTGCTCAGTGGGGAGCCTGCTTCCTCCTCTCTCTCTCTCTCTGCCTGCCTCTCTTCCTACTTGTGATCTGTCTGTCAAATAAATAAATAAAATCTTTGAGAAAAAAAAAAGTTGAGCTGGGAGTGGTCAGAAATTTAAAAAACAGTAAGAAAAGAAGAGAAAATGCAGTAAAAGATAGTATCAATTAGGACTCCTTTGTTGGAAGCAATAGAAATGGACTCTGACTAATTTAAAAAGGAAATTTAATAATAGGATATGGAGGAGCTCCCAAGATCACAAGGAAGGCTAAAGACCATGCACAGAGGGGCACATGGCTGGCTCAGTTGGAAGAGCATGTGACCCTGATCTCAGGATTGTGAATTCAAGCCCCACATTGGGTGTAAAGATTACTTAGATAAATAACTTTTTTTAAAAGATTACATACAAGAACAGGAAGCTCCAGAAGGCCTTATTGAAGGAACGTTTTCATAGTGTTACCTGGTGCCACCCCTGAATACATAAATGAAAGACAATTTTCTACCCCTACCCTAGCTCAAGATTCAGGATACTAGGACATTACATACCTTGCCTCTTGGCTGTACTAAGCAAACCTGTGAAGAGCTTCAGTACGAGAAGCCCACAGAGTTCTTTTCCACATCTCTAGTATGAGGCACGAATATTTTTCATCTCCCCAACTCCTGCACAAAACAAGGGAGAAGCAATTCTTCAAAGGGAGATGATGGTGTTGTTAATTAAGAGAAGTGAATGTTTCAATGCCAAAAATTAGTAACTCTCCACTACAGGAATATGACAGACAGGTGTTAGGGGAAAAAAATAAAAAGAGAAAGGATAAAAAGTAAAAAAAAAAAAAAAAAGAACTTGGAAAGAATAGGACAATGGAGATCAACTATAAATATATTCAAGTGTTTGCTCCTGAGATCCAGAAAGGATTATTTGAAGATGATAGTATAAGAATGAGTGAAATTTATTTATTTATTTATCTCCATAATCCCCTACCACTTCATTCTTGGCAGGTTTTTATATACTGAGCTGAGGTGAAGACGGTGTTGAATTTTCCAGTTAACTTGTCCAGCAATAAGTGAACACAGAAATGCTGTAAATGCTGTGTAGCCTGAGAAGTATCTTCTTCATATATCTCAATAAAGCATTTTATAGTAAGCCTGGTCAGTGAAGCTTCTCGGTAATACAGAGCTCCAGGGGTGCCTGAGTGGCTCAGTCCATTAGGAGTCTGCCTTCCCCTTGGGTCATGATCTCAGGGTCCATGATCTCTGAGCCCATGTCAGGCTCCTTGCTCAGCGGGGAGTCTGCTTCTCCCTCTCCCTCTGCCTCTTTCGCCCAACTTGTTCTCTCTCTCTTTCACTCGCTCTCTCAAGTAATAAATTAAAGATAAAAAAAAACAGAGATCCAGAGAAAAGCAGTACTGATGAATCTTGTTAATTTTTCATTCGTTTGTTATCTAAATGAAGTTCATCTATAATAGGCAAATTAGTTTCACATATTCACCTGAGCCACACTGAGCCATTGGGCTGATCTGATTGTAAAAGCTAAAGAGAAAACAAATAAATCCATGTAACTACTTTTTTTTTTTTTCAAGATTTTATTTATTGGGACGCCTGGGTGGCTCTGTTGGTTAAACATCTGCCTTCTGCTCAGGTCATGATCCTCGGGTCCTGGGATCAAGTCCCACCTTAGGCAAGGAGCCTGCTTCTCCCTCTGCCTGACTCTCCCCCTGCTGTGCTCTCTCTCTGACAAAAAAAAAAAAAAAAAAAAGTAAGGTCTTTAAAAAAATATATTTATTTGAGAGTGAGAGTGAGTGAGAGAAAGCATAAGCCAGAGGAGGGGGAAGAAGCAGACTCCCTGCTGAGCAAGGAGCCCAATGCAGGACTGGATCCCAGGACCTTGGGATCATGACCCAAGCTGAAGGCAGATGCTTAACCAACTGAGCCCCGCCTGCCCGGCACCCTCTATGTAACGACTTTTTGCTGCTGCTATTTCAAATTAGAGTTTAGCAGGAGAAAGAAAATACTTCTAACTTTTAATCCTGTTTTTTGTTTTTCCCTATAAAAAAAATTGAAAAGACACGCAAAGACAGCAATAAGCAGATAACGGTGATAACTGCTCCATACAAACAACATCTCCATGGCCTGTCTAACGTAGCATGGGAGGAGGTTTGACATGGCTAATGTTAACAGCTAATCTGAATATTTAAGATAGAAAAAGAACTCACCCAAGTATTCGAATTATTGAAATTATCTGATCATATCATCAGATAAATATAGAGCGAGGGAACCCTTGGTGCTTTAGCCTTAAAACAGCTACTGAGATCCTCTGAGGATTGGTACATAAAAAACAAAATATCTAGGGTGCCTGGGTGTTTCAGTTGGTTAAGTGACTGCCTTCGGTTCAGGTCATGATCCTGGAGTCCTGGGATCAAGTCCTGCATCAGGCTCTCTGCTCATCGGGGTGTCTGTTTCTCCTTCTCACTCTCCCCTTCTCATGCTCTCTCTCTCTCTCATTCTCTCTTGCTCAAATAAATAAATAAAATCTTTTAAAAAATAAAACAAAAAAAAACCTAAACATGTATAACTAAGTGAGCCTTTTCTTTCACTTTTTAAATTTTTAACTAGTTCTTAAGAACAGTCTTATTGAGGTATAACTGATATACAAAAATAAATAAATAAATAAATAAATACCCTGCATGTATGTAATATATACAGTTTGATGAATTTGGACATAGCACAGGTAATTCTTCATCAATGACTTGAGTAGGTTTTGCCATCTCTGGGTAGCAGAGCTCTTATGAACAGAGGCTCCCAAGCCAGACTGGGCCCGCACATGGTTCACCGTCCTACTCCTTATGGCCAAACCACTCTGTGCTTTGTGTTCTTCATGGGGTTATTACAAGAATGAAATAAAGTAAAACATGTAAGGCAATGAAAACAATACCTGAGGCTGGCATTATTTAATCAATGCTATCAGCTATTTTTATTGTCATTAAATATCAGGAACGGATAAAACCATAATAATAAAAATAATCATTCATTATCTTGAAAGGCAGACCTTAAAACAGACCAGGTTTGAATATTACAAGGCTCCTTTAGTCCTTTACAATGTGTGCCTTTCATTTAACACTTCCGTGTAGGTTCTGTACATATTTCTGGGTTCACGCAAATTGTTCGCCGGTGAGACTAACCAACTTGAAGTCAGATCTTACCTCTTACTCAAATGCTCATGAACTGCAGCATATCATACTAAGTAATATGGAATTCGTGTTTTCATTTTGCTCAAGAGATATGAAATCAGACAACTCTCAGTTTTTAAGAAAGTCTAGTAGAAGAATAATGAGCAAAACTTGTATCTGATTGTTTTCAAATGCATCAAATGCATTAAGATGAAATTCGTTGGTGGATCCTGTCAATCTTTACTTCACAATGAAAAAGCAGATTGAGTCAAGTTAAATTTCCCCAGACTTTAACTTAAAAAAAAAAAATTAGCCTCTGTGACTCACAACACCTGTTTTTTGTCTCAAAAGAAAATGTCCTGTGGAGGTATATCATAATATCTGTGTTATATAAGCAGATGTGTTATGAAGAAGAGCTACAGAAACCCGGAAAAGTAATAAATATGCATACAAAGTACACTCTATTTTAATCTAGTCTTTAAAAATGAAGTAAGGGAAGATTTTCCTAAATTATTTATAAGGAAAGGAGAGATGTAAATGATGCCTAAAACTGTTATTCACATACAGCAGTTAAAACCAAATCACATCAATGAGGCTCAAACCACTGGTATTGTACTCAGCCATTAGTGGATTGTACAGGTGATTTTTCTACTGTTACTTAGCAGTAGGTACTTACCAACTTGGAAGTGATCTTTCCCTGATGATGTTGACTGTTTTTGCTCAGTAATTGCAACACTTAGTTGAATACAGAATACCATAAGGCCTGTTCATATATAAATGTCACTCTGCCCATCAGCAATATTGGTGACATCAGGAAAGACTGTCTACAGCTCAAGGCATCATGTTTAGCTTGCAAAAGAGAAACTCAGAGGCTATTTTCTTTCATGACAAATGGAGACTGTGTTCTTCAAAATGATTGACAGGGCATGTAAACCAATCTTTATAAACTTCAATTAGCAGAGGAAATATTCTAGAATCCACTGAAATGCAGAGTCAGATGAGATTTAAGGAGAAGCTGGTGAGAAATATACTTCCTGTTTCGTCTATAGAATATTCCTAAACTTGCTTGTTTCTGGAACTCTGACAAGCTTCCCAATGGGTACTGCATGACCTGGCTTTTTGTGTGTGTGTGTGTGTGTGTGTGTGTGTGTGTGTGTGTGTGTGTTTCCTGTCATTCAACCCCATTTCAAAACATCTGCTCAACAGAGGCTTTCACCTCCTGGATGTTTCCAGATATAGTTCAGTAGTACCTGAATAAGTCAAATAAACCAATGATGGTTACAATGGCGAGATCAATGTTGCGTTCAAATTTCGTAGGAAGAGAGACAAGGTGAAAATTCCACTGAAGAGGAAGGTTGGTGGCATATCTACCATGGATTTTGAACTTTCGATCCGTCCTACCAACAAGCTCTGTCTTCCTGACTTAGAGATACTCCCACATGCTTTCTTCTCAAACTCTATCACTTTGCTTGTTCCTACTGCCTTACTAAAACCACATGGTAATCCAACCACACTACTCTGTCAATACTTTCTGCCCTCTCTTAGCCAGTGTCTTAATCAGTCCGGCTGCTATAACTAAATACCACAGACTGGGTAGCTTATAAACACCAGAAATTTATTTCTCACAGATCTGGGGCTGGGAAGTCCAATGTCAAGGCACGAATATGGTCACCTCCTGGTGAGAGTCAGAACACCTGTCTGTGTCCTATGTGGTAAAAGGACAATGGTAAAAAGATCTCTCTGGAACCTCTTTTATAAGAAACTAACCCAATTCATGAGGGTTCCACCCTCATGAATTAACCCTCCCAAAAACCACACTTCCTAATACCATCCTCTCTGAAGGTTAGGATTTCAACATATGAATTGGGGTGCGGGGGAAGTTGGAGGGGGGGTGGACACATTCAGACCATAGCAGCCAGGATCGTAAAGAAGCAGAATGGAACTCACCTAGTAAGCTGTGAGATGGTTTAGAGTGTTGGAGAAACCCTAAGGAAGAAAGAAGGAAAAGAACCATTACAAGTACCAGAATGATTTGCCAAATTAGACAAGAATGCTGTGTTCATATTTAGAAGGTGGCAATTCTTTGTGTGTCCATTCTGTTTCTACTGCAGTGTGCTATTTCCCTTGGAAAAGCCATGGTATCTCTACTTCCGTTTCAACTCTGAAAGACATCTAAGTCATTTAAAAGGACTAATGGGAAAAGTTGATCAATAATGCTTTCAGATACTCAAAAGAAAATTTATCTCAATCTATTAGAAATTTCAAAGCTGCATGTGATGTTAAGGTATATTACATGTATTAGGCTGGGCTTATCAAATATTTATTTCCTTTTTTCCTTTACTTGTTTTTTTTTTTTTTGATGCTCTGTTTTAACTACCTTTATATTTTTGCTCCCAATTTTAAAAGATTTCAAATAATTTTGGAAGGCTATGGGTATCAACAAAAATAAAATAAAGCTCTTAAATAAAGGCAAATTATCAGTGGAAAAATATCCATGTAGTGTTACCGTTCTAATTATGGTTATATTATTGGATCTCCTTGCCTGAAAGGATTTGGGTTTTGCTATCTTCCTAGAAAAAAAGAAAGTTGAGAAACTATTAACCTTTGATAACCTTTATAATATTTTTTCAAGTTTGCCATGTGCTGCCAGGGAACATATCCAGACAGAGCAGAAAATTCATTAGACTTGAGTGTTTCAAATATCTATATCAAGGACAAGGACAAAACTGCTGTCATAGAGAAAGGACTGGTACACTAGGGCACAATAACTTCAATTTTTCTTCATCTGGGTCTGGTGACCCATTCCATGAAAATGCCAACACTGCACTATTTCATCCAGATGAACTGGGGTTATGACATCAAGATAAACGCTATTTGCTCAGAAAGCCCTGATGTACAGCACTGCAAGGCTATGTTCCTGATAATATTCACAGTCTCCCTCAGTAGAGTCAAAAGTGATATCCTATTTGGATGACATTTGCAGAATTTGGGGCCAAAGTTTTTCTGCCTCCCAAAGGCAAAAACTTTTAATCAATGGGACTACTAGGTTTAAATCAAGGTGCACACTAGTGGTCAGATACTATTAGACTCTTAATGAATTGAACAGCAACTATAATTCCAACACCTTTAAGTGTCAACTTAGCTTTGCAATATTTTCAAATAATCTCATGAAAACCACTGTTTATTGCAGTTGATTTCCTTCCACCTTTTAAGTCCATTCACCATCTCCTTCTCTTTAGCCTTTCTCCTTCCTTGGTTTTGGGGACTTTGATTTTATCCTGATTTTTCTCCTGCCTTTCTCCTCTCTCCTTCCTAGACCCCTGTAGGAGCCCCTCATATTCTCATACCCTGGGCTCTCTTCCCTTCTGTCTGTCTCTATCCTGGGTCACTTCATCCATCTCATGCTGATGACTCCTACATCTATACCAGTGTACCAGGTCTTTAGCCTCAGTGTCAGTCCCACATATTCTACTACTATTTAATAAATCCATTTGGATATTACACAGACAACACAAAGCAAACCTGCCCAAAACTGAAACTCATCAACTAGCCTGTTTACACACTGATTTTCAGTTTCAGGCAATTGTATCACCTGATTGAACCCACCCAGTTTCCAAAGATGCAAGGCTTGAAAGTGAAATCCAACTTTCAAGCTCCTTTTCAAATTCTGCTGAATCACAAAACCTCCTGGATTCACTCCCTCTTCATTATCTCTACTGCCTTGGAGCAGGTTCATATCCTTCCCACCTGGACGTCTGGACCAACCTCCTCTCACATTATCCCTTCTCCTGGTATCCTTCATCAAACTTCCATTCCCAAACCTCCACTAAGGGAGTCCTTCTAAAACAGAAGTCTGATCATGTCATTTTTCAGCCCTAAGCCTTTCAACGGATCTTCACTGACTCTGGGATGTTGTGTGTTTGTGTGTCTGAGGGAGATAGAGAGGAAGAGAAGGGGAAAGGAAAAAGAGAATGTGCTGGGCTTTACTGTCAAACTCTCTTGGTTTAAATCTAGACTCAACCATGTGACATCAGTTAGATCACTTAATTCTCTCTAACCTGAGTTTCCTCATATGTTAAACGAGAATAATAGCTGTACCTAATTCCTAGGGGGACTGTGAGGACAAATTGAGATAAAGCATTCAAAGGGACTAGTGCCTGGCATACAATTAGGTGTTTGATCAATGAAAGTTATTTCTGGTCTTACTTGACAAAGTCTAAACTCCTCAGTGTTATGTACGGACCCTCCCCAGCCTGTGCTTTCAACCTCCCACTAATCTTTAGCCAAACCCTTCACACCCTAGGATTCTTCCATGTCAGCTGAAATACTGCGGCGTCTTCTCTCCTCTGCCATGAATATGCTGCCCAAAATTTCTGTCCTCTTTTCTTCTCTTCCTAGCTAACTCCTACTCACCCTTCAAGGCACTTTTTGCTCTGGATCACTTTCCCTAACCCACATCCCCAGCTGGATTATGGCCTGTGTTATGAATTTAATAATTATTTCAATCCAATATGACGCTCCTTTTATTTCCTTATGTGTCACTCCTATGGCAATTGACAATAGATTGGTATTTGGGAATATAAACCTCGCCCTCAAGGAGCTTCTAGGTCGTAGTAGAATAATAAACGCTATGGCAGGTGTGTTTCCAAGTATCATGCATATATGTGAAGGGGCTTCTAATCCTGCCTTTAGGGTCTGAGATAGCTTATGGGGAAAACAAATTTCTAAAATCTTCCAAGTCCAAATGTGACACACAATGATTTATTGTCCAAATTGGGCTACTCCTGGGAATAAAAGAGGGTGGTATTAATAAGCATTCTGAGCAATAGACATAAACCAGGACTGTCCAGGATAGAAGGTTATAACACCACATTTACAAAAGCATACGGTCCCCAGCACAGTTCTGGAGTTGCAAAGTAAATGTCAGATGCCTCAAACTCATGAACTGAAGAAGACAAGAAGTGGTATATACCTCTGAAGCCAGTCAGAAAACCACAGAAAATTAGGGGCTCTCCAGAACAAGACGAGAACTCTCTTACTCTCTTAGGCCATGTGGAATGCCAGAACAGGGAGCTGGGAGCAGGAAAATGAAAGAGAAATGAGCTTCCTAAAAAGCAATCCACGAAATCTTCCTTCTGTGGTTTTGTTGATTTGTCCGCATGATTCTCAGCCCACATTACCTGGAGACTGTGGCAGGGGGCAAAGGATAGAGGCGTGCAAAATCTTTGGAGAACCTCATCCCATTCTTAACTAAGGCCTGGCAGCAAAGCTTTCATCATCCAGACTCTATCAGGCCCTGTCAGAGGCCAAATTTCCCTATCTCTGTAACTCAGGCAGATACACCTGTGACCTGTGACATCCAGCAAAATGAAGAGCTTTCTCTTTTTCAGCTCCAGAGAACAGAGAGCATTATGACCGCACAGGGAGGTAACTCTACCCTCAGAGTATAGTTATCTCAGCCATACAACCGGAGTAATAACAGAGTTATAACAACGGCAACACACAATTAAGGGGAACCAGTACTTGATAGGAATTGGCACATGTACAGAATTAGAGGTAGAGCCCTTCCTGCACACATATTCTGTGTCTTTAATCCCCCAAAGGGGTGTCTGACAAATGTCAGATAACAAAGTCCAGGAAAGGACCCTTCAGGCTCTTTTTTTGTATTACCAGGACATACCAATGAATAGAACAAGCTGTGGGCAGTTTTCCGTCCTATTTATAGCCAAAACTGACTATTTGGAAGCCAGTGCTGACCTACTGACTGCAATTTACAATTCCTGAAGTGATATATAAATAGATAAATGATTCAAATCCAGGAAAGTCCATAGCAACACTACACAATAATCACAGACTCTTAGAGCTAATACCGCCCAGCTTAAATTGAGAAGCTGCCCCCAAGCGGGTCAAAGCACTTGGAAGATCCTTTTTACACTTCATCTTCTCAACATCTCCGTGAGCTAGGAAGAGGAAAAGATGATAATATTTAGGGAGATGAAAAAGGCTCTGAATATATCACACAAAAATTTCCTATGAAGAGAACATCTAGGCGGTCAAATGTTAATTATCTGGCTTTTTATAACAGAGAAAACCTGACTTTTAAGATTCTTACTACTTCAGAACAATACATCAATGGGCCTTTGGTAGCTCTTCAAATTCTAGGAATTATTAGGGCAAATAGAAATGTAATTTTAGGGGCACCTGGGTGGCTCAGTGGGTTAAGCCTCTGCCTTCAGCTCAGGTCATGATCTCAGGGTCCTGGGATCAAACCCTGAATCAGGGTCTCTGCTCAGCGGGGAGCCTGCTTCTCCTCTCTCTCTGCCTGCCTCTCTGCCTACTTGTGATCTCTCTCTCTCTCTTTCTGTCAAATAAATAAATAAAATCTTAAAAAAAAAAAAAGGAAATGTAATTTTATCTCACTATTTCACTGATGTACTATAAAAGGAGCCCCAAGCTGGGAATTAGGCTGCCTGCATTAGGGCCTATCTTTGAAATTTCTAGCTAAAGCTCCTAGTGCTGGGAATTTATGGGATCCAGTTCTAACAAGAGAACAATACTTTGTACTTCATCACTGATCAAAGCACTGGGTGAATCCATATATAGAAGGCTTGGCCATCCTAGGAGCATTACACAAATCTAAAAAACTGAGAACTATTGCTTTTTTTTGAAATCCTGGGTCCTGAAGACAGTGAACAAAGTGAACTGAGAAACCTAGCTCTTTTTCCAGAATTTGTTTTGGCCATTACTTCAAAAACATCATCATAACTCAAGAACTATCAAACTGATTTGCTACAGGACCACCTGGTAATTTGTAAGAATACCCTGTGCATTCCACTGACTATTCAGAGAGCAAATACTCCCTCTGATTCCAAAAACAGAGCTCATTGATTTCTTTGGTGTATCTGATGGCAGCCTATGCTGGAAATCATAGACCTGTCTTTAGAAAGCAAAAGATGTGGGTAAGAAAATGGTTTTAGTAAAAGGGAGAAGAGAATCCTCATGCCAATAATCTCTGGCCACAAATAAGTTTGAAATACAAAATCCTTAAGAAGACAGGTTTAGGGCACCTGGGTGGCTCAGTCTGTTAAATGTCCCACTCTTGGTTTCAGCTCAGGTCATGATCTCAGAGTCCTGTGATCGAGGCCCGTGTCGGGCCCCACACTCAGCGGGGAGAACACTAGAGATTCTCACTCTCCCCCTTTCTCTGCCCCTCCTTCCCCTCAAATAAATAAAAAGACAGGTCTAAAATGATGAATATAAACCATGACGCCCATTGTAAATCCCTAAAACAAGCAATAAACAGCAAGGAAACTGACTTAAGTGGACTTTCCTGGTAGCAGAGGTTAAGACATGGATTTGGATGCATCTCATTTCTTGCAGGAGTTGCTTTAGGAGAAGCAAGGTTAACAGCAAAGGAGAAAGAGCCAAAAAGGATGCAGCCTTATCCACAGGCACCTGGAGAATAAATCATACACAGAGCTGAACCTCCATGAGAAAAGGGGGCTGGGATTTTTCACTCCCATGTCATCCTGTCAGTGGTCACCCCTGAGTGTGACACAGGGAAGTGGTATAATCTCAGGCTTCTCTGTACAAGGCAGCCGCCTTCAGCCAAAACAATTTTGCAGAGGAGAAGCAGCTATGAGCTGTTCCCCAAGCACTCGAAGGGGCTGGGAAATGGATGGGTGTTCAGCAGGGAAAAAAAAAAAAAAGGATCCATGGGGCATCAGCAGCTTTGAGGACTAAAACCATAAGGACTGTTAAATTACAATTAGTTAGCACTAATGAGCTAACTTGGAAATAATGAATGTATGTACCTTTCAAAACTTCTAGTATTTGCTACCTAAATTTCAAATTTGAAACTATATTATAAACTCCTCTTGAGAAGGGATTCTGCCTCAATTATCTTTTCATTTCCACCATGCCTTGCAGTGTGCTGTGAATTTCATGTTTCCTCAGTGAACAGAATGGAAAGGAGTAGACTGGCACAGAATGGAATAGAATAGAATCAAATCTCCTGAAATGAGTTGGGGTTCTTGGGAGGGCGTAAGACTAGACATTCATCTTATCACAGAAAATATGCTAAGGGCAATTAAACTGAATTCTACTGCAAATATAAAGAACTATACTGTAGGGTGCCTGGGTGGCTCAGTGGGTTAAAGCCTCTGCCTTCGGCTAAGGTCATGATCTCAGGATCCTGGGATTGAGCCCCGTGTCAGGCTCTCTGCTCGGCAGGGAGCCTGCTTCCCCCTCTCTCTCTGCCTGCCTCTCTGCCTACTTGTGATCTCTCTCTGTATGTCAAATAAATAAATAAAATCTTTAAAAAAAAAAAAGAACTATACTGTAGTTAAAAATGCGCCTCTTATATTAGGCATGTTTCATGCTTTTAATCACCTTGAATCGATTTATGAATTTCTGCCAAAACATAAAGAAAAATGTGAACATTTCAGTGAAACAAACACACACACACACACACACACACATACACACACATGGAAGCAAATCGCTAGAGCTTAGGACAAACCCCCACTGGCTTAAGCCCATCACTGAAGTGCTGCTCGGGAGTGAGTTGTGACCCCAGGGTGTACAGGAGGAAGGAAGCCTTGTCAGCCCAAACCAGGATTTTGGTGACCATTAAGTACAGACCATCTATGCCTAGTCTGATGAATCTGGTGATGGTTGCTACATCAAAGTGCCAAAAAGTTGTCCATGAAGAGTGCTTCCTATAACAAGAATATGAAGTTACAGAATTCCCCAAGTTCAGCTTTTGAAGTAAAAACAAAACAAAATGAAATAATAATTTCACATGAACGAGTTCTCTGAGCTCTGTGACAATCTTACCTATCCTCGTACCTCCCGATCCATAAACAGCCTATAACAAGAGTCAATGATCACTGCAAGCTTGTCATGCCCAAAGCAGAGCTCTGGTACTTCACACAAACTAACAAGCATTCTCACAACATAGGTGTTATCTATTACTATGGCCCCTTTTTCACAATGAGGAAACTGAGTCAGAGACAATAAGTAAGTTGCCCTAGCTGAGTTCAGGAAGAGAACTTGCACTCATGCAATTTGGCTCCCGGGTCCTTGCTGTTAGCCATTGCTCTCTGCTCAGCCCTTACTGTCCAGTCTCAATGGGGTGTGAGCTCTTTGCCAAGGTTAACTAAGTTGCACTTACATATGAGCATGACCTTGTAACTCAGTGTGTGTGGATATGCCAGCCAGCGTCCAGTCACCTTCTTCCGGCAACCACACTCTGATTTCTCTCCAGACACATCTCCCTCCTTCATCTCCTGATGGTTCCATGAAGCTGATTCTGCTCTTTAGTTATGGAGCAATCAACCCAGAGAGAATTAACACATTCACAGTGAATTAGTCATCTCCTTAGGCTTTGGAAAGAGCCATTCGAAATAGACAAGGATAAACAGGTGTGGCCCACATGAAGTAGAGCGGATTCTTCATACCTTTTTCTCTCATTTCCTAAGTCTTTTCTCCCCTCAGTCCACACCCCCTAATGTTTGCTCTGAAGTATGTGAGTCCAGGGGATATCTCCTGTCATCATCATCATCATCATCATAAACATAAAACACAGAGATTCCAGTGTCCCCCTGTTTCTTCCCCCTGGGAACCATGGGCACATTTAAGGAGCACAAAAGCCCTAGCAATCAAAAGGGTCCCTACTATTTGAACCAATTTCTGTATTGTCCCATAACACCTGTAATTGCACATTTTTGTTACAGGAGGATTTAAAACTTTTTTTATTCTATCAGGATAAAGACCCCATTTCTTCTGTAGTTTATAGAACCAGACAATGACAGGTAATATCTCTTCGCTTTGGCCCTGAGCCTGTGTGCACTCAGTCTTTGGTCCCTTTTATGAGGGATAGTTTTATAGTCAGTTGTTTGATGCAAAATGAAAAGTTTGTTCCTCAAATACTTCAGATGCAACAGAACAGGTGACAGGACAGTGGGAGTTACAGCACAAGACGGGTTCTGCTCTGGCTTTAGAGGTAATTAAACAGCTCAGGCTACACCTGTGACAAAAATACCTGGTTTACTGATGACAAATCTTTAACTTGATTATAGCTACATGATATATTCATCTCAGGATTACTAGAGGAAAATGACCAAGATGAAAACAAGAAAACACTCAGAGACGCTCATGAAATAAATTCCATGTGAACATGCATGGTATTCTCTGGGCCCATAAAACCAATTTCAAAAGATGCAAGGGAAATGGGGGTACATTTCTATACTGACATTAAAGTTGAATACTCCTACAAATGATTTCCAAACATTTTTGTTTTAGGCCCACAGTGTTTCATTTGCTGGCTCACCTCTTCTGGAGATGATGGCCTTTATCTGATCTCCCCCCAGGTTCCTGAATATTCAAACTGGTCTCCCAGTTAGTTCAACATCTCTTTATGTGGTTCAAGAGACTCCCCTATGTGTGATGGACGTGCCTTGACAGGAACAGGTCTGTGAGTCCTCCTGGAATTTGTCCTCCTATGTCTCCATCTTCCCAAGCAAGAAATGGTCCCAACACAGAAACTCTGTAGATGCCGTTGTACTGATTCACCTTCCTTCATTTTTTTGTCATATTTTATCAGCAAGAGAAACATAGTCTCTGCAGGTGTATGTTTCTGCCTTCATGTTCATGGTCTCCAACCCAACAGAGGGAAGAGTAGTGTCTGTCGTCTCTGACTCTGCTCTCCTTTTATTTGTGCACATGCCTAGTGTGTATCTCTTTTTTTTTTAAGATTTTATTTATTTATTTGACAGACAGAGATCACAAATAGGCAGAGAGACAGGCAGAGAGAGAGGGGGAAGCAGGCTCCCTGCTGAGCAGAGAGCCTGATGGGGGGCTCGATCCCAGGACCCTGAGATCATGACCTGAGCTGAAGGCAGAGGCTTTAACCCACTGAGCCACCCAGGCACCCCCCTAGTGTGTATCCCTTATATCCTGTGTGGAAAACTTGGGTGGTAATGCCCAAATTGCCCCTCAGAGCAAGTGATACAATTATTTCTCAATGGCCATTTAAGAGTGGCTGATAAAGTTTAGTTTCTTCTAAACAAAAGGATACAGAGGTATTCTGTGATTCATTTCTGCCATAGTAACACAGATATTTGTCAATTGTGGTTATGGGAGCTTAAATAGAGTTTTGATTGCATGTATCCTCTGTGATAATTTACAGAACAGAAATAGGAAACAATTATGTGATAGTGGAAAAAACAACTCATTTTTTTCTTCTCATTATTTTTAGGGTGAGAATATGAATGAAAAGAGTATCTTACACTTTTGATTCTTAATGAATTTTGACCGACCTTTCCTTTAATTAGCACAGATTTTTAAGAGTTTATTCTAATTGCCTTCTGTTCATCTCAATTATTTTAAGATTTTCTATTTTACCACTGATATCTAAATAGGTGTTTAAATCCTATTATAAACATCTCCCTTACAATGCTAGGATAGACTACAATATGGCAACATCTTAAAGAAAGAAAAATGCTGAAATATTCACCCAAATAAGTCATCCTGCAAGAAAGAAGAGCACATTTTTAGCTTCAAGAAATCATTCTGAAGAGTAACTACAAGAAACACTTTCAGAACTCGTTTCCCAGGTTGCTTTCAGAGTTTAAGGGTCAAGAGATAGCTGGCTCAGTCTGTTAAGCATCCAACTCTTAGTTTCAGCTCAGGTCATGATCTAAGGGTCCCCTTCAGGGACAGAAAGATTACTACTCAATCTTGCATCCCATATCCAGTACCTTGAACTTACATTCTCAGTAATTGTTTCATTGAACTGCAAATGAGTAGACAATTTCAGCATCCTCCTTGGTCATCTATTAGGTGGCTGATTTTAAAAATAACAAAAAGCAAAAAACCTGGCAAATCAGTATCTGTTGCGGACTAAATGTTTGTGTCCCCACAAAATTCATATGTTGTAAACCTAACTCCCTTTGTGATAGTTTTAGGAACTGGGGCCTTTGGGATATAATTTGGGATGTAATTAGGTCATGAGGGCAGAACCCTCATGAATGGGCTTAGTGTTCTTATTTCTTAAAAAGTCCCTAGAGAACTCTCCAGCCCTCTCTCTGCTGTGTGAGGATGGGAGAGGTAGGAGGTTTGCAACCAGGAAGAGAGTCCTCACTAGAACCCATCCATATTGGTACCCTGATCTCAAACCCCCTGCTTCTGGCACCATGAGAAATAATTTTCTGTGATTTGTAAGCCACCTACTTGTAGTACTACTTTATGAGGGCAGCCTGAACTAAGACAACATCCTATAAAATCGATGTTACAAAAGCCAGCATAGATAATCATCTTCACCTCTGGAACTACAGAGGATTTCCCAATCAGTCCAATAGTTACCTAAGTCCACAATTCTGTCTTATTTCTCCAGTGATCAAGGTAAGAATGAAATACTAATGAGTGTATAGTAGATTGTGGCAACCCAGAAAGTTTTCCCATACTCCCTTCTGATAATAAGCCCTGCCGCATTAGCCATAGATGTGAACAACATCCCACCTCATTCTATGCAAGGGGCAGACACTTGGTCCAAGCAAAGCCCACCAAATTCCTTTCCTGGTGTTGACATATGAACACTGTAAGAAGGCATCTTTCTATACCTTAGGATTGTTAGATAAAATACAGAATGCTTGGTTAAATTCAAAATTTAGATAAATAGCAAATAATTTTAGTGTAAATATGTTCTGAATATTGCATACTTTATATCACTAAGTTTTGAGGTAGCCTGTTACACAGCAATAGATAGTATGACATGGATTTGATGCTAAGAATTAACTTCTTATGAGGACCCTTGATTGCTCAGTAGGTTAAGCATCTGACCCTTGAGCTCGGCTCAGGTCATGATCTCAGGGTCAGGAGATCAAGCCCCTTATCGGCCTCTGTGCTCAGTGGGGAGGCTGTTTGAGGATTTCTCGCCCTCTGCCCCTCTCCCCTCTAAATATAAAGAAATAAAATTTATTTAAAATTTTAATTAATAAGTTAACTAAATTAATAAAAACTTCAAATTTTTTTAAAAGTATTAATTTCTTGTTATTTTGAAAGATTATTAAATTGGGATATGAGCATAATTTTTTAAAAGATCTATTCTAAAACAAACATCTCGGAAGTTAGGAAAAAGAACGTTTGTCAAGATCAAAGGACATTTCAAACTTGCTTAAGCAAGAAAGGGAACAAAGTGCCTCCACATGGCTTCTCTATGTGATATGACTTCCTCCAATACTCGTGACTTCAGCATGGGCTGAATTCCCACATGGTAGCTCAGAGCTCCAAGATCAAAGGACTCTAATGAACACAATAAAAATGAGGTGGTCTCTGTGACCACCTCGAACAAACCATCTTGGAAGTCACGGGGTGTCAATTTGGCCACCTTCCACAATCCTAACTAGATTTAAGGACAGAGACACAGAACCCCAATTCTCAATGGGAAGAGGGTCCAAGAGCCTGTGAACATGTCTGAAAACTGCCATAGAATGTGAGAGGAAGAGATGCAAACAGACACAGAGCATGGCGAGGACAGTCCTTTTCTCTCCTGCCATACAGAGTTAGATGAAACTTTTTTGTGGATAGGCTTGACCTAGAGGAGAAAATAAGATGATATTTTTATCCAGATTTTGGATAAATGATAGTTATAAACTTTTTGTTTAACACTTTTTCTCTTCAGTCCCTGTTTGCTTTGCTCTGTTTATGTTTTTAAGGAATTGAGGCCATTAAGCAGGGGGTAAATGTACATGTTAATTTATTAAAAAGTAAAGTTTTGGTAAGAGGTATTAAAGATCCATGCCATTACAGCCAATTTTAGTTTGATATAAAATGCTAGGAAATGAAAGAAAAATTGCTTTTGAGCTCAATCAGTGCCTAAGAGAAAAAGCATATTTTGCATTCTTTACTGAAACGAAGGGGTAATGTTTTCATAAGAAGAAACTGTCAAATGTTTATTAAATCAATGAAGCATAAAACAAGCTTTCCTGCAGTTTCATCCATGCTTGGATTTTAATAACTAGAATTTATCCCTTGAATGAAAAGTTATATTTGTATCCAAAAAGAAAGGCTCCTCATTCTGCATTTGGGATTTTTAGCTCTGAATAGTCTCCATTACTGATAAAATAAGTGATTTGCACTGCCATTTCAGATTATTATTATGTTCCTTTTGATGTTGGTGTTGATGGGAGCATGAATGCCTGAATGAGGCAGAGGGAGCAATGAGTGGGATCCTTCCAATGGTGGATGGTGGAATATGAGGGAAAATGGAACCTCATAGCCTAGAATGAAGCTGTGACCAGGAACTTAAGTGATGTGCATTCATCAACACTGTGTGGGGATCTGAGAGCACAGCTACCCCAAAATATGCCTTTTAGGAAGGGATGAAGGTCATGTTGGACGACAAGGCAGAAAACAGGAGGGCTATTGTGCTATGAACGACTGCCATATTAATCTGGCAATGTTATTAAATGTTATGAAATCTGATCTGTGTTTTATGTAAGAGAAGCAGAGTGCCTTTGCTGAGCCCAGCTAGGTTGCTGAGCAGATGACAGAGTAGCTGCAGAGCTGGGGCGGCAGACGTCAGGGGTGAGGGGAGGTGTGTTGGGGTTTAAGCTAAAGAAAGAGAAAAGATGTCCTAGTCCATTTGGACTGCTGTAACAAAATACCACAGACTGGGTGACTTGTAAACAAAAGAAATTTATGTCTCACAGCTCTGGAGGCTGGAAGTCCATCAGGCTGCCAGCATGGTCGGGTTTGGGTGAAGTCTGTCTTCCAGCTTGCAGACTGCAGATTTCTCACCAATGGTGGAAAGGGCAAGGGAGCTTTCTTGGGCCTCTTTTATGAGAATGCAAATCACCTTCATGAAGAGTCTGCCTTATAACCGAAGCTCCTCCCATAAGTCTCACCTCCCAACACCATCACCTTGGGGGTCTGGTTTCAACATAGAAATTTTGTGAGGGACACAAACATTCAGACCATAGCAGAAGAGTTCGGGAAACAAAGAGGAGTGAAAAGGCAGTAGAGTCTTAAGGTGTTGGATTGGCATCTGCCCCCTGTCTAGTCTAAGAGACTGCTCAGGAACCGCTGTGGAGAGCAAGGTCAGTTTCAGAAGCAGAACAACTTGCGTGGTCCAGAGACGTTGTGAAACTCAGCATGAGTGGTGTGGCTTTGGAGCTCAAGGACAGGGACAGGCCTAGGTCCTAGGGCAACTTTCCCCAAGTAACCTCATTTAAGGGAACCACCAGCAGAGGATAACTATGCCTGCAGAGCAGCTTCCTCATGGATGAAGCTGAAGACAGGCGAAGTAGCAAAAAGTGACTTCATGTGCTAGAGTGGAAAAACACAGGCAGACTTGCTCTGAAGCACACAGCTGACATCCCCAAAGGCTCTCAGAGAGCTGGGGAAAACCTGGTAGGCAGACAGATGGACCCAGAGACTTTTGGAAGACCACTATAATCTGATTATTAGCGTTAACATGACCTCATTTTTTCCTTCAGGCAGGGAAAGTTTGAGCTGTTTAGATCACATAAGGAGACAATTAATAACTGAAATGATCACCATGGTCATGATCCTTATATGTGATACGAAGCCATGACCAAAACCTGGGACTATTTAGAAATTAGAAATTAATGGGGCACTTGGGTGACTCAGTTAATCATCTGACTCTTGGTTTCAACTCAGGTAGTGATCTCAGAGTCATGAGATCAAGCCCCACGCCAGGCTCTGTGCTCAGAGGAGAGTCTGCTAAATATTCTCTCCTTCTACTTCTCCCTCTACCCCTCCCCCTGCTTTCTCTCTCTCTCTCTCTCTCAAATAAATAAATAAATAAATCTTAAAAAAAAATTCAAAATCAATGGATCCAATAAGAATTACAGGACAAGTATAACTGAGAACGTAATTTTGGAGTATAAAAACCCAAAACTATACCTTGGCCAAGGCTTCAATCCCTCCCATGGCTCAAAGAGAGAAATGAATAGCAAGTGACTTAAGAAGCCATCGCATTTATACTTTATTTGTCCCCAGACACTGTTGAAGAGATTTGCACTGGTGTATTCTGCATCTGGAGGAGTAGAGTGTAGGTGGTCCCGCTATATTATTTAGCGTGCACCTATTTAAGGTCCAGGATGACCAGGACATCGCAGTTGTACCCTCACAGGTGAATCCATCTACATACTCACTGCAGAAGTGAGGAATGGTATTTTGGACCAATCACTCTGGTGCCCATTCTTGGAGGTCTTCCATCTGCACATACATAAGCACATTCATGCTCTCACACACACACACACACATTTTAAGCCACAGAAGAATAGTTGAGGGACCCAGTGTCTTGGTCACATAAGACTAAGACTAAAAAAATATTTAGCCATTCTCCTCTGATACCCAGTGAGACAGTTGTTGATGTAGCCTTTCAACATCTGGAGTTTTCAATTTCATCTCATGTTACATCAGTAGCAACCTCTGAAGATACCGAGACAGCAGTATTCTGAGCAACGTCACAACTACCAGCTCATTGCAACACCAAAGCAAGGCCATCACCTTCTTCCTAAGACTACATTCAGTTAAATGCCCTGTGTAATTTGTACTGATATACACAAGATTTCCCCTTTCATCAACTCTATAGCCTTTCACAGGGGAGTCTACTATTCTAAATATTTTTAAAAAGCAGCCAAAGTATTTTCAATTTTATAAAACCTTTTAAACCGTTACATTGTATTATATTGTGTTCATGTTTGTGATGAAAACAAAATTATAAGCCATGGCACAATATAGTACAAAATTCATACTATGATTTATAATTTTGTTTTCCTTCTCATTTTATCCAAAAAGCAGAAAAAGTCGTAATTCTGCCACCTGCTCTTGGATAACAAATTAGCCGTTATTCCTTTTCTACTACTAACCCTTTTCTAAACATTAACATTTGCATTTGTAAATCTAGAAATACAGAAACCCTTTTTCTTTTCTTTTCTTTCTTCTTTTTTTTAGGAAAGGCTTTGACTTTCATTATGAGCAGCTCTAAAATCCAGTTATGCTTGGTAACACACCCTAGGGTGCTAGTGGAGATAACTTTTAAAAATAATACAAAAAAAATAAGCCTATGTTAGACCTCAAAAATCAGAAAACTAACCAAAATCTTGTCTGTATCAAAAATTACTGTCATTACCAGCAGCTTAACAGAATTGCAAATAGGTCCTCTTTAAGAGCTTGGAATTCAAAGTGAATCAGCATTCTATGGTTGCATTTAACAAACTATCTCAGAACCTAGAGGCTTAAAACAGCAAATATATTGTTGAGTCACAGTGCTGAAGTTCAGAATTTGGGACTAAGCTCCACTGATTCTTCTGCTCATCTCATCCAACTTGGATGAACAGCTTGTCTTGGTTTGCCTGGGATTGTCCCAGTTTTAGCACTGAAACTCCAACATCCCAGAAACTCCGTAGTCTCAGCCAAAACAGAACAGTTGGTCAGAACAGTTGGTCACCCTATGTCTGGGATTACTTACGTGGCAGTAGTCATCTGATGACTTACCTGGAGCTGGATGGTCTAAGATGGCCTCACTTCCATATCTAGTAGTTGGTGCTAATCGTCACCTGGACCATGTGTCTTCAAAAGGTTAGCCAGGTTTCTTCACATGGTCGCAGGTTCCTCGAAGAAGTGGGAGAGAGGGCAAACCTCCGGTGGGCAAAGCCCACTTTTGTTGGACCACCTTTGTGGATGTTACCTCAACCAAGACATATAGCCAAGTAAATCAATGGTAATGTACCACACAAAGACATGGATACAAGAAACCGTGATTCACTGGGAAACCATTATTGTTACAATCTGGCATAAAGTCAAATGTCACTTAATATTCATATTTAACAAATCTGGGATTGCCATTTTGTTCGTTGTGTTACTTTTCAATACAAATATATACATATTCTTTAACTCTGGCAGTCTAGTGCCGCCTAATGGAAGAAGTAAGAAATACAACTATGGTAAAGGCATAGATCAAGTCACTGGTCCAGTAGGAATTCCTTTGACAGCAGAGCACAGAGAGAAAATCTCCAGCTTAGTTCTGCCGGCTCTAGGCGTAGGCCTGGGTGCTAAGTGTTGAACTCCTTTACTTAATTCTTTCAGCCTGCACATATCAGAGCCATTTCTCCCATTATTCACACATCATCCCAAGGTGCATAAGTTAGGAGAAAGCAAAGCTTTCTACGATTGGAATCAAATTTCCCCTCCATTTCTGCACCCTCTCTTCCAAAAAGGACTTCTTTCTCCCAGCCCAGAACCTAATTCATTTTTTGCCCCTAGAGTGACTACCTCCTTGCAGAATGTGACAGAAAGGTCACATTCCTCCCTCACCCTTATGTCCCTTGTTACACAAAAAAAGGTAAGGAAATTACATCCAAAAAGAAATTTTTATACACAAATTATACAAATGAATGTCAGTAATTATTTATTCTTTTAAAAATTCTAATTAAGTAATGAATTAATACTTAAAAGAGTAAAATTGTTAGAAAAATATTATGTTTTAATCTGCAATATTGTTTTACTCAACAATTGAATTCTAGCTGAAAATAATTATATTTTAGCTGTAATTGTTCTGTAATTGTTGAGTCATGGGCCAACTAAAAATTTCTAGTTACATAATTGAAAATTATGTGGTTCAGCTCTGTGTTGATTGACTTGGCTTGATTGAGTCCAGAGGGAAATTGTGCCATTTCATTTCTGATCAAATTCACATTGCAGCCCACATGTCCAGAATACTCACTGCAGCCACTTAAAAAGAATGGAAATTGAGAGCCAATTTATTTTCTGAGGCCAGATTGAAGAATTCCTTTAGATTTCTGGACCTAAGTTTTAATTGTTAGTAGATTTTAAAAATAAATTTTTATGTGTGTTCATCTTTCAGTGTGATGGGATTTTTTATTATTAGACCCCCAAAAGGCACATAAGATGCACTAAAATTTGACATAATGCTTTTTGTCTGAAAATGTGAGAAAGTAGGCAATAATTTATGGGAAAAGTTTATTAAAGCCCCACCATGTTTTTCACATATGGGGAAAAGAGTCAACTTGTGAAATGGAGAACAATAGGAGGCTTGGCGACCCCTCAGAATGCAGTGGGAATCACAGGGTAAGGCTACAATGCATTAAGAACTACATCCTGGCTTAGCAAAAACAACTAAATGTACACTTGGAAAAATGCATTTGCAAATGAAAACATGAATATTTTTTTCCCATGGGTGCCAAATAAAGAATGGTTTAGTATACTTTCGTACTATAGCCTCATAAATTTAAAGTCAGCAAATTTTGGAATACAAAAATTGATGTAGAACAGTAAACTAGTCTACCATAGGTAAAAAGGGAACAGATTGGGTGCCTGGGTGGCTCTCCTGTTTAAGCAACTGCCTTTGGCTCAAGTCATGATCCTGGAGTCCCAAGATCGAATCCCACATTGGGCTCCCTGCTCGCCAGGGAGTCTGCTTCTCCCTCTGACCTCTCCCCTCTCATGCTCTCCATGTCTCTCTCTCTCTCTCTCTCTTAAATAAATAAAATCATTTTTTTAAAAAGGGGGGGCATATTTACTACCTGATTCAGTGGCCTTAGCATAAAGTAAAAAACTGATTTCTATTAAGTATTCAAAAGTTATATTTTTACAACCTGAAGAATAAAGGATATTCAATAAGAACATGTTGTTTCATGCTTATGTTAATTTTAAAAGATGTCCCAAGGAGGACGGGTGTTTGTTAATAGCAAAACTTAAGACCTGGTTTGTGATATTATGAGGAATACCCATAAAGTACGTTAAGATGTTAAAAGTCATAGGGACAGAGAACCACATTAGAACACGTCTACAGTGTATTAACATTCCAGGGAAGCAAAACCAGTAAGAATATTTTGGAATAAATCAGGAATGTGAAGATAAACAAATGAGAGATTGTGAGAAATAGGACCAGTGAGGAGAGTTTCAAGTAATTAGCATTATATTTATAATTGAAAACAGAGAGTATGAAAACGTGCTGAAAACAATAAACCTTCCTTCTTCATTTCCTTTGAGGAGAAAATAATGTGACACATTAAAATCTTTTAATTTTGAAATGTGAGGAACACAGTCAACTTTCTTCTCTTGACCTCAGTGCAACATGGCACAAAGTTAATTTGTATTTGTGTGGTGGGTATGAATTTCCATCCACAAACTCAGTTGAGCATAATAGGTCACAATATTACATTTTCAAACAAGATGAGACTGGGGAGGAAGACAAACCATAAGAGACTCTTAATCTCAGGAAACAAACAAAGGGTTGTTGGAGGGGAAAGTAGAGGGAGGGATGGGGTGGCTGGATGATGAACATTGGGGAGGGTATGTGCTATAGTGAGTGCTGTGAATTGTGTAAGACTGATGATTCACAGACCTGTACCCCTGAAACAAATAATACATTATATGTCAATTTAAAAAAGGTCTAAAAAAAAAAAAAAAGAATAAACAGGAAATGTGTTTAAAAAAAAAAAAAAAACTCACACACAAGAGGGGCACCTTCGTGGCTCAGTGGGTTAAGCCTCTGACTTCAGCTCAGGTCATGATCTCAGGGTCCTGGGATCAAGCCCCACATCAGGCTCTCTGCTCAGCAGGGAGCCTGCTTCCCTCCCTTTCTCTTTCTGCCTGCCTCTCAGCCTACTTGTGATCTCTCTCTGTGTGTCAAATAAATAAATAAAATCTTAAAAAAAAAAAGAACAACAAAAACAATATTATATTTACTTCAGAACCATGAAACTCCCATTCTGAGTCTCCTTCACAAAACTAGTAAGAGATTCATTCTCTTCTCATAAAAGCTCCCGTTCTCAGGGAGGGCAATGGTTCTAGAAATTATTCAAGCTGAATTATCAGAGTAGTCCTTCTGATCATAATTGTCAGTTCACAGGGTTGCCCCCAAAACCTCTACTGTCCGAGCCACTTGGTTCCTTCAAATCAGCAGTTCTGTTCATTTCATGCAAAATAAATTTTGTCAAGGCTGAGTCCCAGCTCAGGGGATATAACTTCCCTATGTGGCTCATACAGGAGGCCTTACTCTCTCTCTCTCCCCTGGACTCAGTGGCTTCTAACTCTTTCTTTCCTCTCTGGAACATCTTGCACGATCTCCTCGGGTTGCTCTGACTCCCTTAAAAATAGAAGCTCTTATCTTTAACAGCTTCTTCTTTCTAAGCCACAAAAGTCATCAAGCCTGCTGTCCTGGCTTGCTCTATGCCCTAAATGAAAAGGGTTGTGGTGATTAAAGGAGAAGAACAAATACTGATTTATTTATCAACAATTTCTTGTGTTACCCCAATATTGCCTATATATGTCGCCGGTAGGAATTTTTAGCACCCACTCTGTGTGAGCACTGCACTAGGTATTCTGCATGCATCCTCCCCTCACACTCTGGCTTCACCAGGACCAGCCTTCCTCCATTTCTTATTATTATGCTCCCTCCTACCACAGGGCCTTTGTACACCATCTTCCTTAGTGTCAAATCCATCCTTTACTGCCCCCCTTTCTTTCCATTTCTTTTTTTTTAAATCATTTACCCTGTGAAGCTTTTCAACAATTTCTCTCCAAATATTATCATAATTATGACGTGTCCCTAATAAGCTTTATCTGTAGACTGGCTTATACTAGTAATTTATGATAAAGCTGTAATTTCTCAGTAGGATTGCTACTCTTCTCTAACTCTTATTTTATCAGGCTCAAAGTCATTGGGCTTGGACTGGTATGGAATATGAGCTAAATCTTCAGGTTAGGACACAACTTAATGTGAACTTTTAACTTCCAGTAATGAAAAACTAAATAAATTTGCACACTTTTACTCTCTATAGCAAACCAGGATATATAATTCCAGAAATTTATGCTCAGATACATTCACACACATGTAACAATGATGTATGCACAAAGTTATTCATTGAAGACATTTCAAAAGAGCAAAATTTTGAAAATAACCTAAATATTCTCCAAGTATATATATACATATAAAGGCACAATATAATGATGGCCAGATGTTAAAAAAAATAGAACAAGGGTGACATGATCACTAAAAAGTATAAGGTAGTTTTTAATAATTAGATAAATTTTTTAATGAAATAACAATGCATGTAACATATAGCCATTTGTATAGAAAATGAAGAAAAAAACAAATAATAGCTGTATCTCCTTTGATAAGCATAAAATAGCTCTAAAAGGACATCCAAGAAATAATATGGTTGTTTATGTTGAGGAAAATAGAGTGGCAGTGGATAGATGTAGGAGCAAGAATGTTTACAAACATGTGAATATATTATCTATTCAAAATAATTAAATAAATATTTTTAATTTTTTTTTAAATGAAAATTAATGGATAAATCTTCAGACTTCCACAGCTGGACAAGATGAAATAATTTGAGTTAGATTTACCCACCCACCTGAAAAGACATAAAATATGTGAAACAGTAATTTTCAAGACAGTCAAAGTCCGGCAGTGAAGGACAATGATCTCTGAGAGATGGGAAACAATAAAGTGAAGCCTTCAATCACCCCTGCTTCTTGACTTGAGAGTTTCTAGGTTGTGGTACGAGGAAGGGGGACCCAGGTGGGCCAGATGGGGCTCAGCATGAGTTGATATGCAGCTGAGAATTTGCGGATAATGGGACAGCTACAATATCAAGGGCAGAACACCATGAGAAGAGAGCTACAGATCTGTACCCCTTGAGTATTCAGCAGAGTAATGGTAGGAGCATGTGTGTGAAGGAACAACCCAAGACTGGGGAAAGGAAAAAAGTAAAAATCATTTAAAGGAATTAGAAAGAATAGTGCCCAGAACAAACAAGTCTTGGAATAGTGTCTGTTCCCACCAGCCAGACTGAAAAACTTGGTGATTTGTATCACATTCAGTAGAGTACACAGAAGGCCCAGATTAAGAGTAGTGAATAATTTGCCCTAGATTAAGCATAACTACAGTCCTGCCTAATAAATTATAAGACCAAATCCCAAAAGAGTCAAACTATTTTCAAGTAATGTAACTGCATTCCAGAGCAAAATGTTCAAAAGAATACCAAAATATCCAGCATCTCAAAATGTAAAACTTCTAGAACCTGATGAAAAAATTACCAGATAAGCAAAGAATTACCTGTATATGACCCATAATGGGTAGATAATTCAGTTAAGGGAAACTAAGACCTAAGAGTAAACAGATAAGACTTTAAGACATCATAACTGTTCTACATGTTCAGAAAGTTAATGTCAGAGAGACATTTCAGTGCCTTGATCGGTTAAGCATCTGCCTTCAGCTCAGGTCATGATCCAGGGTCCTGGGATCAAACCCCACATCAGGCTCCCTGCTCAGCAGAGAGCCTGCTTCTCTCTCTCCCTCTGCTGCTTCCCCTGCTTGTGCTCTCACTTGCTCTCTCTCTCTCTCTCTGTCAAGTAAATAAATAAAATCTCTTTCAAAAAGGAAGAAAGTTAAGCAGAGACATAAAAAATATAAAAAGAGCAAAATAAAATCGTAAAGGTGGACAAAAAATGTGTCAGATTAAAAAAGCTTTAGATGGGGTTATCAGCAGATTAGATGTTACCAAAAAAAAAAAAAAAAAAAAGTAAACGGGAAGATAAAACATCCAAAATGAAACACAAAAAGAGAAGTTATGGAAACAAAGTGTATAATTGGAGTTTCTGGAAAATATGAACAAAAGGTAGGAACAAAAAGAATACTGGAAGAGGGGAACCTAGGTGGCTCAGTGGTTTAGGCATCTGCCTTCAGCTCAGATCATGGTCTGAGGGTCCTGGGATTGAGCCCTACATCAGGTTCCCTGCTTAATGGGGAGCCTGCTTCTCTGTCGTCCTCTGCCACACTCCCCACTGCTTGTACTCTTTCTCGCTCTCTGTCAAATAAATAAAATCCTTTACTTAAAAAAATACTGAAAGAAATAATGCCCAAGAATTGTCCAGATTTCATGAAAACTGTATACATAGATAGATAGATAGATAGATCCAAGAAACTCAAGTAATCCCAAGCATAAATATACCAAGAAAATTATATAGCATGTGTCATGTCCTAAATAATATTTCAAATCCAATGACATAGAAAAGATCTCAAGAAGCCGGAGTGGTGGAGAAAACTCAGTATGGACAGAAAAGCAAAGATAAAAATAACACATTTTCTATGGAAAACAATGCAAATGAGAAAGAGAGTAAGCAAAATCTTTAGAGGATTTAAAGAAAAAAAGCTGTTAACCTAGTATTCTATTGTCAACTGAAGTGTCCTTAAAAATGTAGATGACAAGATGACTACATCTTTAAAAATGTAGATAAATGCAAAAGATCAAATTCCCACTACCAGAAATGGTAAAGGAAGTCCTCTAGTCAGAAAGATGGAAGGATGGAAATCTGGGTCTACACAAAAGAATTAAGGAAACAAAAGCAGTGTTCATAATATAATTTCATATATGTGAAATTTTATTTTTAAATCTTTTTAAAGGATAATTGACTGCTTAAACAAAAATAATAATAATATAATCTGGGATGTATAACACATGGAACCATAGACAACAAAGTACAAAGTACAAAGGTTGGGGGAAGAAAAATGAAAGCATATTATCAAAAGGTTTTTATAATATATGTGCAGTAGTACAATATACTGGAAGATAAACTGTGATCAAAAATAAACATGTATGAGAGGCGCCTGGGTGGCTCAGTGGGTTAAAGCCCCTGTTCTCAGCTCAGGTCATGATCCCAGGGTCCTGGTATCAAGCCCCACATCGGGCTCTCTGCTCAGCTGGGAGGCTGCTTCCCTTTCTCTCTCTCTGCCTGTCTCTCTGCCTACTTGTGATCTCTGTCTGTCAAATAAATAAAATGAAATCTTTAAAAAAAAAAAAACACACATATGATATAAACCCTAAAGCAACCACTTAAATAAAAAAACAAGGAGTCTTTGTTAAGTCAAAAAGGACATTAAATGGAATCACGAGCAATATTCAGTGAATTAAAAGATGGAAAAAGAAAAATAAATGGGACAAATAGGGGGCACCTGGGTGGGTTAGTCAGTTAAGCATCTCCCTTTGGCTCATGTCATGGTCCCAGGGTCCTAGGACTGAACCCCACATCCGGCTACCTGCTCAGTGGGGAGTCTGCTCCTCCCTCTCCCCCACCTCATGCCCACTCTTTTTCTCTCTCTCAAATAAATAAATAAAGTCTTTTTAAAAAAGTAAATAAAAGGGACAAATAAAAAATAAACAAGATGATAGATTAAGGTTTAACCACATGAATAATCATATTAAAAGTAAGTGATCTAAATAACCCAATTAAAAGGCAGAGATTATAAATTAGCAATGTGCAAGTATATGCTGCCAACAAGAAAACCACTTTAAAGACACAAATGGTTTTTAAAATAAAGTAAAATTTTAAAAAGTCATAAATATTAGTGTTTAAAGAGTACAAATCCAAAGAAAGCTGAAGTGGTAAACCAAAGAATATTACCAGAGATGATAAAAGTCACTTCATAACAAGAATAAGGCTAATTCATCAAGAGCACATAAACATCCTAGACATTTATGTACTTATTAGCAGAGCTACAAAATGCATGAAGCAAAAACTCATAGAATAGCACAGAGAAATAAACAAATTCAGAATTATAGTCCTACATTACAATATCCCTCTCTCTAATTAATAGAACAAGGAAACTGAACATTAATAAAAATATAGAGGACTTGAATAGCACTATCAACCAAATTTATCTAATAAATATTTATAGACCACTCCACTTAAAAGCAACAGAATACACATTTTTGTCAAGCATAGATGGAACATTTACCAAGATAGGCCATATTCTGAGCCATTAAAAAGTCAAAATAAATTTGAAAGGATTCAAGTCATAGGAAGTATATTTTCTGAGCACAGTGAAATTAAATTAGAATCAGTAACAAAAAAAAAAAATCTCAAAAAAAAAAAAAATTCCTAAATAGGGGCACCTGTGTGGTTCAGTAGGTTAAATGTCTACCTTGACTCAGGACATAATCCCAGGATCCTGGGATTGAGCCCTGCTTCTGGCTCCCCTCTCAGCAGAGAGCCAGCTTCTCCCTCTCCCTCTCCTACTCCCCTTCTTTGTGCTTTCTCTCTCTGTCAAATAAATAAATAAAATCTTAAAAAAAAAAACCAACTTTAAAAAATAAATAAAAATGAAAATAAATTTTAAAAACCCTAAATATTTGGAAACGAAATTGCACATGTCTAAATACCTAATGGATCAAAGAAAGAAAACAAAAGAGAAGTGAGGAAGTATTTTGAACATAATGAAGATGAGAACACTGTATATCATTTTTTGTGAGGTTCTGCTTAGGAAAGATTTATAGTACTAAATACCTATATTAGAAAAAAAAACTCTTAAATCAATGATCTTGGCTTCTACCTTAAGTAATGAGAAAAAGAAGAGCTAATTAAACACAAAGTTAGTAGAAGATTAAAACAATAAAAACTAAAGAGAAATCAATGAACTATAAGTGAAAAGAACAGAGAAAAATCAATGAAACCAAAAGCTAGTTCTTTAAGCAGATCAATAAAATCAGTAAACCTCTAGCCAGACTGACAAGGAAAATGAGAGAAGTGACAGAAATATGCACAACATCATTAATCGTCATGGAACCACAAAATAAAACCACTCTGAGAAACCATTATATCCCTATCATAATGACTAAACTTCAAAATATTCAAATTTATTCAAATATTGATGAGAATGTGTAGCAGCTGGAACTCAAACACTACTATTGGGAATAAAAAATGGCACAACCTCTTTGAAAAAGAGTTCGACCATTTCTTTGAAAATTAAGCATATACCCATCATACGATCTAGTCTTTCCACTCCTAGACATTTCCTCAAGAGAGAAATGAAAGCATATGTCCACACAAAGACTAGGAATAAAAATTCATATCACCTTTGTTTATAACAGCTCAAAACTGGACACAATCCAAATGTCCACCAATAAGTGAGCAGATAAACTGTGATATTGTCATTCAAATGGAATACTACTCAGCAATAAAAAAGGATGAACTATTAGTAAATGCAAAACATAGATGAAGCTAAAAATAATTATACTGAATTAAAGAAGCCAGACCTGGAAAAAGAAAACAAATTGTATGATGTTTATATAGCATTCTGGAAACTCAAGCTAATATACAGTAACAGCAGATTAGTAACCTAGACAAAGGGAATGAGGTCAGAAGAGAGAGATTACAAGAAAACTTGGGGGGATGGCAAATAAGTTCCTAGTCTTGAATATGGTGATACCCGCACAGTGGTATACCTACATAAGTCAAGATTCATCAAATTGTATACTTAAAATATATGCAATCCATTGTATGTCAACTGTACCTCAAGCTGTTTAAAAGATTAATGGACAAATATGAGGAAATACATATATAAATGAAAAGTTGGCTCCTTACCAGTCATTCACATTAATCAAGATAGGAAACATTAATTTATTTGGAGCTTGGAAAAAACATCAATGAAGATAAAAAGGATCCATTTTAATTCATTTTATTATACCTAAAACTAACCTAGAACACTACACAGTTTTTTTTCTTAAACTCATTAAGAAAACAAGATATTGTATGTCCAACAAAATTACATACAATACATATATGCAAACAAAAAAACCAATATGTCTTTCTCTTGTTACTATCTATAATTTGAGATCTATGATAATTCTAGTTTTGAGATGTATTTGGCACAGCATACATTTTAATAACGCATTTTAGCCTCAGATTTTCCATGACCAAATGAGATTGCATTTGTATGACTTACGATCGATCTTTCCATTTGTGGCTCAGTTTGAACAGAATCAAGAAGTTCTGATCCCTTATGCCCAAGCTCTGAGGAAACAGAGGTTACCTATGGTCGTGTGTTCATGGGAGACCAGTACCGAATCCATGTTACAGTCCTAATTTGTTCCAGCTACAGTTGTAATTCGGCTCTGAAATTCAGTGTGTGGAAAATGGAAAAAGATTAGGCTGCTGTAGAGGGGGATAAAGTAGGTTACATTTGCTTTTAGGATTTTTATTTCAAACAAAATTTAAAAAATGCATAAGATACTTCAGGTTATTTTTTTAATCCTACTCACTTTCACAGGTGGTATAATAATCCCCTTTCCTGCCTTGCAATCTTTCCATCTCCACAGTCTATGCATTAAAAAGTACCCTTAAATGGAAGTAATTAGACCAAGTACCATTTTAATATACAAAGTATTTGAAATATATAACACACAAAGAAATCCAGGCTTATTTTGCTCAAGTGCCTCATAAAACATTACCCAGAGCAACTCTTTAGTTGATCCGTAAATTGGCTTGTCTAATATGTTTATAGATATTTGAAAATGTGTATCTTCAACCCTTAATGCCTTGTATTTTTATTTATAAATATCCTTTACTTCAAAAGTTTTTCAAAATGATGATAAAAACTATGTTGGAAATGTGTGTTTTTATAGATTTCTTTGTCTGCATAAAGGCATTCTCTAATTGTTCTAATTGATGCCTTTAAGTATTTGTCTCTCCTTAACCCCCAAACGCTGAAACAGAAACAATGTCGCGGTAAAGAGCTCAAAGGCTTAGAAATCAGAGGATCTGGTCCAGCTCCAGGACCACCACTAGCTCCAGTCCACTGGTCGTTAACTCCCTCTGCCTGTTTCTTCAAACAGTACATAGGAATGATATTCCCAAGGTTGTAGAGAGGATGATTCAAAAGAACTGAGTAAAACTTTTAGCCAAGAGCCCAGCACATATTGAGTGCTCAAAAAAACTAGAGCTACCTTTAAACTACAAAAATTTTAGGACAGGGTCCAATGATTATAAATTATCTCATTACACAGCAATGGAACTACAGTGTGTCCTAACAGGAATGGAATACTTAAAATCTATTATTTGCCCAAATGGAATATTTCTTAGAAAGGCAGAGAAAGCCTAAATAGGATAATATAATTACAGTGAAAAGGCCTAGCTTAAATTCCACCTTAAGCATTGTAATCTAAATAACCAATTCTGGTTGCTTATTTTTTTCTACTGACCATCTCATGGTCTGTAAAATGGACATGACCTGTGTGTGGGAAGTTCTTGGTGAATCCGTACTGAGAGATGAAATCAAAGATACTGCCTGTAAGAGTGTTTTCTATACTTTCATCTGTCTGATAGTACAAGATTCCTTTCACTTAAGGAGAAGTCATAAAATTGAGTGATGTCTCCATAGATCAGTCACTAGCAGTCACGTATTTCTCTCTAATGATAAATATATGCAGCAAGCGTGACTCTACTGGGCATGAATCGTATTCGAAACTGCAGTGTGAAGTTAAAAGTTCATGAGGATTCCAAGGGCAGCAAGAGACCCAATCAGAACCCTATACCCACCTACAGAAAACCAGTGCTGAAAAGCGTCATAGTGTTGACCACTGAAACTTATCTTGAGATTTGCTTTTATTTTTTTTTCCAAGCAAATGTCCATAGTCCTTTAAAGATGATTTTGTCCATTTCACAGGTCTCCTGTTATGGCTGGAGGTCTCTTCTCCGTGGATCGAAAATGGTTTTGGGAATTGGGTGGCTATGATCCAGGTTTAGAAATCTGGGGAGGAGAACAATATGAAATCTCTTTTAAGGTAAGTTACCGAGACTCTCTCCACACAATGTCTACATAATTTTGATGATTCCCGTAGAGTTGTCATCATGCTGTGTCATGACCCATGTTGTAAGATGACAACAAAAATAGATATGTCACCTTTCCAGGTAAGATTTTGGATCAGAGAAGCTGCTTCCTTCTGATGTTTCAGTGAGGTGTAGCCATGCCATAAAGAAATGCATTAAAGAAATAACTCAAAATCCCATTTGCAGGCAGAAAACTTGGTGTGCCCACAAAGCTGTTGCTCCAAGACAAAACACTCCTTCCACAGCACTTAGAACATTTAGAGAAAAGAATGAAGACAAAAGAAATTGGGTTACTGGAGTTTTCACCCTTTGTATTTATTTTTGAAATAATGGTTCAAATTTTGATCATAACCAGTTATTCCAAAATTTTAATAACAGAAGAGTAACAAAATATGAATAACAAATTAAGGCTATTTTTCATATGATTCCATAATATGTGAATATTTTACCTCTTTTCATCTGAAGTTGCCCAGGTCTCTACTTGCTTTAATCATAAATACTCAGCAAAATTATGCACTTTATTACATATATGTACATACATAGGATAGAATTCAAATTTCAGGGTTTATGAATGAAAGGAATTCATCAACATGTGAAGACCAGACAAGCAAAGCAAAATAAACTGTGTGAATGGTTTTAGTCCAAACCTCCAAGATGATTTTTTTTGAAAAGTCAGTCTCTGAAGGAAAAGAAATTCATTCTCTTTTTTTCTTTATCATTGTCATTATTTATAAAGAAGATGGATTGATGTCATAAGATTTATCATAAGAAATCTCTTACTAAATAAATCATTTTTTTCCTAATTACTTCCATTATAAAATCAAACCAATTCTTGCTGAGGGGGGAAAAAAAAATGTATCCTGAATACAGTAACAATCAAACTTAAGGATCCAACTAACTCTTCGAATTTATGCGTAGAAAGAAAAGGATAAAGCTGATCTTCATAAAACTGTAACAGTTATATTCAATATGTTGACAAAAATGTTATGTTGTCCTCACAGTGTCAAAAATGAATGTCTTTAAGGAAAAACTCAGGAGGCATGATTGCAGGCTTCAGGCCATCGAGAAGTCTCCATCTCACTCTGCAGGCAGTAGTCCTTGAAATACCATTTAGTAAATTCATGCTCTTTTCACCATCATTCAAACACATCTAATCTCACATCTAAAGTACTTCTTTAAAAACTTTTTGTGGATATGTGGTTTTTAAATCCTTAAATTTATCAATTTTGTTTGCTTGTTTCTCTGTGATAGTAATAGCTTCACATTATCACAATGTATACAACAGAAGATAGTTTAATCATAGTAACAATGACAAAACTACATTTACTTACTGGTATGTGCCAGATGCTGAGCTAAAGACCTAATTTATATAGATTATATAGATTACCTAATTTAATTTAAAGACACGATTCTAAGAGATAGGTATTATTCCATTTTATAAGTGAATATACTGAGACTTAACATTTTAAAGACTCTACATTAAAAATTGTTTTAAACTTTAAAGATTATGTAAATTATTTAATGCTGCTTTGGGGATTTAAAAAATGCTCTATTTCTGCTTAACTGCAGAGAATACAGAACTAATACTACCAGTACCATTCTAGAGTTCATTGTGAACACTTTGATCTCTACATAAAATTTCCTCTCACTGAAAAGTCAAGGATCTTCCTTGCAGCCAATAACAGAAGAGAAAACTCTGGCAAAATAACACTGATTATCAAACACGGCTCAAAGCTAGGGGCAAAGTTTGCAATAAATGCCTTCAAATGGGAAAAGCTGAGAATAAACTTTGACCCCAGCATTAAGGAGGAAAAATGATATTGCTATATCTTCAGAATTCAAGAAATACTTTTTACTTTTCGCTGTTCAAGATTTTTTTTCTCTTAAATACTGTTAATTCACAGGTTCCTTTTTATTTTATTATTTGGCAGCAAGAAAGTGAGAGAGAGCATGACAGGGGAGAAGGTCAGAGGGAGAAGCAGACTCCCCAATGTGGGACTTGATCCCCGGACTCCGAGATCATGACCTGAGCTGAAGGCAGTTGCTTAACCAACTGAGCTACCCAGGCACCTAATTCCTTAAGTTTAAAATGTTATTAAGAACATTTCTATTAAGTGGGAGACACCTGGCTTTGAATAAGGAGCTGGATGATGGATAAAATTGCTATGGAAAGTCTGGAGGACTTGCCCGATATACATTTGCATTCTAAATCACAAAAGCATTTCTTAAACAAACATAGACGTGCATCTCTCATTTCTGTGTCACTTGTAGTTATCACACCTCTTCTGGGTGACCTGAGATTTTATTATCCCATTTCCTATTTTTCAGTTACCTGTCATTCTGAAGGATATAATTGGAATACAGCCCTGTCGTCTTTGTCTAGAAACCATGGCAACAGTGCTGGAAGTTCAGGACTAAATTGCCCCAGGTTGTTTGGTTGGAATGATAGATTCTTTGGCAACAGCTCTTTCTTACAGGGTCCAATTTCAGACATATCCCTTCATTCTTCTTGCTATTGTGTGATGACCTTGGGGTTCCTGTCCCTCCCTATTAGTATTTGTAACATGACGGGGACAAACTTAAACAGGTTTGGTAGAATTTGCATTGAAGCAAGAAGAATTTTCTCCGTGTAAAAGGAATCAAAAGAATTGTACACACTTCGTTCTGTGAAATGGTATTAAAAAGAAAAGAAAAATCAAACATCTGCATTCTGGGACATAGTCCATAAATTATGATTAGTTTTCAGGGCAAAGCACTATAAGAGATACACTAGCTGGCACTTGAGATTCAGGAAATATGTATGGATAACCAAGAGTTTACAAGTCTATTTCCACCATAATACATAATATAGAAATGGTTTTAAGTGTTGAACTTAAAAGCTCCAGTTCAAAAGAATTCTCTCTATGGTCGGTATCAGGCATCGTTCCTTGCTGTTTACTCTTTAATCAGAGAATCATTTTACCACAGTTTATGACAAGGTTCCATCTCTAAATAAACTATTTCTAGAAAATTCTGCTTTACATTAAGGGTTTAGTTTTTGGTCAAACATTTTTTGGTTGAGTGTGCCTCAATTTTTTTTTTTCTCTGTAAATCTCTTTCCTTTTTCTAACATCTAACTAGATGAGTAGATTTTGTGCCATAACATAAAAGCCAACACAATTGTAATTTTCAGGAAGCAGTTGAGGGAAAGAGCTCTCTAGAGAAATGATCTGTGTGCCCAATCTTCAGTCTCTTTCAGTATGAATCTGAACTCCTACATGACCAAAATTATTCAGCTACATTTCAAATGTTCTGGCTTAGCCAGCTGCTAGGGAGGAGAAAGCGGCATTCAGTCAGTCGTTCGACAAGCTTTTATTGAGCATCTAATTTATTCCAGGCCTTGTTCCAGGTAATCAGTTTGGAATGGCACCTGGAAACAAAGAGGAACCCAAAACAGACTGCACAGTGTGGCGTAAAAGAGATAACCCACACCCTTACATGTTGTCTACCATTTAACTTATTGAAATAATTAAACCGTTAGGAGTCTCTGACTTTTCTGAGTGCCTTTTTACATCCATTCCCCAAAAATAAAATTCCAAATGTTAGCATTTTCAAAAGATCTGTCCTTCAATGGCAGAAAACTCTTTCTGGAAAATAAAAATGAGCAATACACACTAATCAGGCACCCACAAGAAATTTAGGAGGAAGCCCAGGGACCTCATGTCATCTCATTCTCTGGCATGAGATATAAAGCTTAGACCCAGGTAGAAGAGCATTAACTTTGGTCTGTGCTGCCCTCTTCTACCCTTAGAAGCTTATCAACATGGTTCCTCATTGATTCAGCATTTCTTGAGCCATCTGTAGTCAGGAAAGAGCCCTTGACCACTAGGTTCAGCTGTGCAGAAACATGCCAGGTGAGATGATCATGGCTATCCTATGTTCTAGAATGAATCTAACAAACCTGGAAGCCCCTAAGCCTACTTCAAGACCACTCCTGAAGGAGTAACACACGATCCAGTCACCTTTGTTCTGTACGGTCATCCTTCTCATGTGTTGAGTTTAAGATCCAAACATTTGAGGATATTTTGCATCTCACAAACTTTCAGTTCTATCCAGTCATTAATTCACTCAACAGACACTTATTTATTAATTACAATGTGCCAACTCTGGGCTAAGCTCTTGAGATGCAAAGATAAATGTGAGAAGATTCTCGCTTTGGTGGAATTCACCTTCCAGTGGCAGCCAAGAGAGTCAATTCACTGCAATTACTCATCGTTAGTATTGTTTGGAATATATTTTATTTCCATATCACAGTAATAATTCAGGACATACGCAATAACCTGTTTGCTAACCTCCCTTGCTGAATTCTTTCTTCTCTTTCAACCTATATCCACATTCATTTATTCCCTGAGTTGCTTTATTTTCCTCTCTAAAAATTCAGCTCCTCCTAATTACCAACAAATCAAATGAAGGTACTGAATCAGAAACCATGAAACTTTGCATCAATTATCTGCTTCACCTCTCTGAATCTACACAGCAAACCAGCTTCGTGTTTTTCTGTTCTTTCCAGAGATAGAAACTCATACTTCTATTTCTATTCCTATTTATTGCAGAGATTTTAACTAACCAGTCAGACTTTGTTCCTGAGAAATTTGTTTATTCCCTTTACAAATATTAATCAACAACCTTCACCGTGAGTCTGTGTACCACGGAAGTTAGACTCTGCAGAAATAAGGCCAAAAGGAAGCCCAGGAGAAGTCCTCGGATCAAGTACAACTGAGATGAGTATTTCATACATTAAAAATAAACATCAGTTAAGGCAGGAAAGCACAAAAAGCTGCATTAAAAATTCCCTCTAAAGTAAAACATATAAATGTGCATTTATTCACCACCCTTCTAATGCATGAGAGGCTAAAGCTTTTCCTTCTGCATGTGGGTCCATACATTAGAGTAAAAGCAGGGGTCCAAGAACCATACCCACCCTGCATTTGCTGTGAGTTCCAGTTTGGTTTCCTTTCAGTGGAATGAGAACTTAAAGACACTTGGAAACTGTCCTAATATGGCAACAGAATCTTTTAAATTTTTTCATGATTTTGCTCAATCTTTTATTGTTACTCCATCCATACCTAATTTGACAACAAATTTTTTTAAATAACGACTCAATCCTCCCAAACTCCTCAAATTCGTTTTGGCATGAACAACAATTCTTTCTGTTTTCGTAGCCATAGTTCATCAGTTTAAGTGGTATTTAATTAAATTACATAATTAACAATTTTTTTGAGCTAGCATAATTACATTTGGAACAAAGGCATTCGAGGTAAGCATATAACTTCACTGCTGGGAGCAATAGAGTCCAGGTGTCTTCAATGTAATCTATATTTAGTGCAGGTTTGCCATAGTATGAACACCATTCAATACCCTTGCAGAAGGCACAAAGTGATGGTTAATACATTGAATTGATTGAACAGAGATTCAGTCCTTGCTGTCAGAAACTTTCAATCTAATAAGAGAAAACCTCATGCAGCAGAGGCTGGGTGTTGCTACCTGTGCACAGAGGTGACTTGCTGACTTACTCAGCTCAGGTCTGAGTTGAGGTCTTCTTTCCAGACCCTCCAGTTGAGGGTCTTCTTTTCCAGGACCAGGTGCCCCAATGTTCTGACCTCAAGATGACCAGTGTCTTACAGTGATGAGTTCTTGCCCTCTGCACCCTGCTCCTACAGACCAGTGCCCTCTCCTGTTTTTTCTTGTCATTTCCTTTCCTTCCCCCAGACCTAGTCTTGTGTAGTCTCTATAAACAGCCCCCCCAAAAAAAATTAGTCCTAAAATAAGCCTCTGGGGTTTCTTTGAATCTTTGTTTCTACTTTGATGTGGCTAGAGAAGAAAATGCTCCTGGAATAAAAAGAGAAAATGGAAAACACATTGAGCATAACAAGACGAGTACTTCAAGTTATAATCCTGCCACACACAAATAAATACATACATTTTAAAGTAAATACAATATGTCTGAGATTTTAAAAGACAACATCCTGGGGGTTTGGAGAGGGTGGTTTTAATCTCTTTGTGACTTGTAAAATCTTTACATGGCACTATCTGTGTTCCAAAATTCTGGGCATTCTCTTCTTCCTGTGGTGACAGTAACTATTACTTGGTCCTTAACAAGATAAAGCAATGACTTAACACTTAGAGGTCATTGAATTTAATTTCTTACGGTATTCAACACTAATGCAAAGTAAAAAATATAAGTTCTATTTCATAATTGCAAAAACAGGCCATTGCCTAGTTAATATCAAAGCAAGGATTAGAATTCAGGTTTGCTCTCAAAACCGTTAACCTAATTTCTCTTAACTAGAAAAATAAAAGATTGTATGCCACTGGTTTAAAAAAAAAAGTGACTACTGCCACTCTATGAAACCACTTGAAAAAGGTAATGCAGTTTCTTCCTATCTGATTTTTATTAAATATGAGGGCTGACAACTCTTATTATGATCTAATATAAAATTTAATTTTTATTATACTCAAAATGCAATGGTTATTCAATAAGAATTGAATATACACAATAGGGATTAATCATTGAGTATAAAACATTCAGTTCTTTATTCAAACAAGATAACAGCGATTAATTTAGAATTGTTTCAACTCAGGAAACCATATATTCAAGAGCTTAACCTCATTACAGAGCTTCTCAAATAAACATGAATTTTATTTATTTGTGTTTAAAAAATCAAAATTAATAGCCCTACAAAATTAGCTAAATTTTAAAGTTTCCCTACGTGGTATATACCTATCAAAAAAAAAAAAAGTGTAAGTAAATGTATACTTCAACAATCGAATGATCTACAATTACAATAGATTTACAGCTTTAAGATAAAAAAGAAAGATCTTCTTTTCAAGATCACTCAAAAAATGAGAACAAGAAGCAGAAACAAAATACTAACTTTATCCTTGACAAATTATCAGATATCTTACCCCTCACCACAGTGTATGAAGAAGATTATCATAAGCAGTAAAAGTGTTTTATCTGATGATAAAACGATAGAATGGGAAGATGGAATGACCGAAAGCTACAAATTTCACTTGAAGGCAGCAGATTTCAATTTCCCAAAGTAATTGGCACAACCTCACAGGGGAAACCTGTAACACATGATAGAAACAATGGCAAAAGGTGTGGTTGCTGGTGGCCAGGGCCCTTGGTGGAATTTGGTCCAGAAGAGAAGCTGCAAATGGGAGGCAGGGGACAGTTCTAAACCAGGTATTTGATAGACAAGCCCTATTTGCAGGAAGCAGGCTGTGACTGAGGCAGAATGGAGGGAAGATCCCTGATAGGAGGAACAGCCTTGCAGCAGCCAGGTTCTGCTGGATATGGACAAATAGAGGCTAACCTAGTTCACTCACACACAAATTTTGTGTCATGAAGTGAACTCCTGCTCTAATTGGTAAGACCTCTTCTGAACTGAGAGTTTTAGAAGGGAGGGGGATGGAGAGATGTGTTAGCCCAGTGCTGAATACTAAGGCGGACACATTGCATGGAGCACTGGGTGTTATATGCAAACAATGAATCATGGAGCCCTACACCAAAAACTAATGATGTACTGTATAGCGACTAATATAACATAGTAAAAATAAATAAATAAATGAGAGTTCTTCCTAGGCGAAGACGAATAATAATTTTTAAAGAAATAGCACAGGGGTGCCTGGGTGGCTCAGTCTGTTAAGCCGCTGGCTTTGGCTCAGGTAATGAGCCCAGGGTCCAGGGATCAATCCTCACATTCTCAACAGGAAGCCTGCTTCTCCTCCCCTTTCCCCACTGCTCCCCCGTTTGTGCTTTCTCTCTCTCTGCCAAATAAATAAATAAAATCTTAAAAAAAAAAAAGCACATGAAAATATTATAAGAAAAAAAGAAAAAAGGACCAGGAAAAATGAAAAAAGATCATCAAAATAATGTTGCTATACACTGTTATAAAATTTTTTTAAATGTTAAGGATGTCATTGATTTTGCAAAACAATATTAAATGCTGAACTTTGTGAGATTAGGCAAAATATCAAAAGGTAAGAGAAAGAGATAAAAAGAAAAAGTAGCAGCAGTCAGGATAAAATTAAAAAGAAAAAGAAAAGCATCACCAAAACGAAGGTCATACTGAAACTAACACAAAGGAAAGGGAATATGCTGAAAACATAGATGGACATGGAAGACAGAGTTGAGAAAAAAGGAATAAAATGAAATTAAAATCAACAAAGGTAAAAAGTAATGGACAGAAATATATGGAAGGTGAAGGAACTCATCTTCATTTTTGTCTGCAGTAGTTTTTAGTAAAAATGTTCAACTTAGAATACTGTAATTGAAAACCTAGGAGATACAGCTAAAGCAGTGATCAGGAGAAAAATTAAATTCCTAAGTTCTTGTATCAACATAAAAAGAAAGAATAAAAATAAGCAAATTTAATCACCCAAATCCAGTTTGCAAATGAAAAATGAAATAAACCCAAGGAAATAAAGTTGAAAGATTAATAAACATAAGAAAAATTAATGATTTAGACAAATTAATTAGACAACTTTTTTTAAAAAACTGGCCGTTAGAAAAGAAAGAAAATAAGACACAAAGAAACAATAATGGGAAAATACAAGAATTTAGAAAAAAATTTAAATAATTCTAAGAGATTATTCAGCTCAATTCTAGACAAATAAGGTTAAGATTATGGGTAAAATTGATGATTTTCAATAAAATGTAAATGACGAAACTGACGTCCAAAAAGAAAAAAAAAATCTGAACAGACTATATTCCTTTTCTTTTGCTATATAACAAATTACCACAAGCTCAGTAGCTTAAAAAAAACACAAAATTTTCTCACAGCCTCTGGGTTGGAAGTCCAGGATCTTTCAGCAAAACCTCTTGCTAAGGATCTCACAAGGCTGACACTAGATCTTCAGCCAAGTCTATTCTTATTCAGAGGCTCAGCTACGAAAAGTCCTGTGTTCAGATTCCCTCAGATTGTTGGCAGAATCGATTTCTTTGTGGCTGTGGGACTGACCTCCCCACTGTGCTGGCTGTCATTTGGATACCATGCGGCTCCCTCTGTGCCCCTCTCACAACGTGGTAGCTTATTTCTTCAAGGCCACCAGTAGAATTTCTCTCATATTCAAAATCTTCCTATCCCTTCTCTCAGTTCTTCTTAGGTCTCGGGTGTTTGGTTAGACCCTCCAGGGTAATCTCCCTTTGATTAACTCAAGGTCAACTACATTGGGACAATAATCATATCTGCTTCACCTTTGTCACATAATGTCACCTAATTACAAATGTGAAATTCACCATGGTTTCTCCCACACACAAAGGGAGAAGATTATACAAGGGCACGTACACCATGGTGTGGGATTTGGGGGGAGACAGGGAGCATTTCTGATTCTATCATGCTGTCCAATGACCATAGAAGAAATAGAGAAAATTGTCAAAGTGCTATCCGCTCCAAAAAACAAAGAACCAAATGCTAACAGTTTCTTACAGTCTGTAGAGAACACGTACTACAATGTTTTCCAAAAACCGTTCTTTATTTTTTTAAGATTTATTTATTGATTTATTTGATAGTGAGATCATGAGCAAGGGGGAGAGGTAGAGGGAGAAGCAGACTCTCCACTGAGCGGGGAGCCCCACACGGGACTTGATCCCAGGACCCTGAATCATGACCTGAGCTAAAGGCAGACGCTTAACCAGCTGAGCCACCCAGGCACCCCAAATCCTTTTCTTTATTATTAACAAAGAAAGAAATCTTTCCATTGGCTACAAAACTAATATATAATATTGATGCATAATACTGATAGTAAATTCTGACCAAGATAGCAAAAAACGATAGAAAAATACATATATTTGACTTGTAAATTCTAACATTAAAAAATAATAATAATAAATCACACAATAAAATAGCTATTCAAAGGTTAATACACCAAAATAAGTGCAGCTTTAATGGATATGTTTCAGTATCCGGACATGTACTAACATAGTTCACCTTAAGAGTAAATTGTAAAGGTTATTGTCATCTCCATAGGTAATACAGAGGCATTTGACAAACTTTGCAATCCACCTTTGAACAAAATACTTAATACTTGGCAAGATTAAATATAAATATATATTTGTATAATGGCTATATCTCAACTCAAAAACCATCAGCTAGCTTAAAGAGAAGCCTGTAGGAATTAAATTACTATTTAATGTCACTTAATAGTATTCTGGAGATAGTAGGCAATTCCATTAGACAAAAAATGATATAAGACATAAAAATTGGAAGGGAGGGGTGGAATTTTTCATTAATTGCTGATAATATCACCCTTCACCTACCTAAACAACTCAAGGGAAATCAACTAGAAAACTACTGCAAACAAAAAGAAATTTATTAATTTGCCTGGGTGAAATGTTTATGTGGTGTGTGTGTGTGTGTGTATGTGTGTGTAAATATAAAGAAAACAATAGCATTTACATATAGAAACAGCAACCCCAAAGGAAGACATTATTTACGATAATAGGGGGAAAAACAGCTAGGAGTAAGCTTAAGAAATGTCCTAGACCTCATGAAGAAAGATTATAATGCTGCTGAGGGACACACAAGACTTGAATACATGAAAAGTCATAAAGAAGATAATCCTCCCCAAGCATGCTAGTAAAAGTGGTAGCATGAATTTTATTGGGGTGAGGGGTGGCTAGACACAATGCTTCTATTTCATAAGACAAAAAAGATAAATATAATAATAAGAAAAGTTCTGGGAAAACAGTGATGGAGAGTTAATCATATCTGATAATAAAATACAAAATAAAATTTGAATGAATAGACAGAGATATCTTTGGCACAGAATTTAAATCCAGATAAATATGGGAATTTAGTATAAGATAGACTTAACACTTCAAGAGGAAGATAGTTGATTTCTTAGTAAATAGTATAGGACAACTACTCCTTTGGAGAAAAATAAAGTTGGATATATATTTTATATATATGTGTGTGTATATATATTATATATCACACTTCCTGTTAAAAAATAGATCCCAAGAAGATAAACCATTTTAAACATGAAAAATGAAAATATATAAGAACTACAAAAATCCTGTTAAGAACTAGAATGGGGAAAGCCTCCTATGTGTGACTTTAAAAAAATAAATTAAAAATCCACTGGAAGCAATGAAAGGAAAGATTAACTCAACCACATAAAAATTCTCTGTGGAAGAAACACACAAAAGTGAAATGCTAATCTGAGTAAAGTTATTTGCATCGAATACGCTTTAATACATAAAGACCAACTACAAATCAGGAAGATTAAATAGTTTTGGAAAGCAAAATAGAAAAAAGATTGCGGCAGCTCACAGAAAAGACATGTAAATGACTCCTAAGTTACTCATCTTCAATTACAATAAGAAAAATACAAATTAAAACTATAATGATATATTTTCACCTATTAGATTAGCAACTATCTAAAACTCTGATAACACCTATTAGATTGGCAACGATCTAAATGATCGTGGTGTAGGAAAAGAGACATTCTCAAACATGGCCAGTTACAGTATCAAAACATCATATGCCCTCTATGGGGAGCAATAAGAAAATATTCTACAAAATTTTCATTGTGCATCTGTGTTGGCTCAATTTCATTTCTAGTTACATAACCCACAACAAGACTCCCACCTGTGAGAAATGACTTATGCCCAAGGATATTTATCTCACTCTTGTTTTTGTTGATTAAAAAAATGGAAAACTAGAATATATATCAATAAGAGACTGATGAAGTTAATTATAACCTAGTTACAACATGGATTATCATATTGCTTTTTTTTTAAGATTTTATTTATTTATTTGACAGACAGAGATCACAAGCAGGCAGAGAGGCAGGCAGAGAGAGAGAGAGAGGGAAGCAGGCTCCCTGCTGAGCAGAGAACCCGATGTGGGGCTCAATCCCAGGATCCTGGGATCACGACCCAAGCCGAAGGCAGAGGCTTAACCCACTGAGCCACCCAGGTGCCCCATCATATTGCCTTTTAAAAGAATGCAATAGTTTTATTTTTACTATTAGAGAATAGTATCCAAACCTATTGCTAAGTGAAAAAAGCAAGGTACAGAAAATATGTACAAAAATTAAATAAGGGAAGATGTTTTGTTATTTATATTCAATAATTTATATAAATAAATATATAATTATTTGTATAATATGTAAATATACTTTTATATATAATTATATTATACAAATATATATAATTTTATATGTGCAATATAGTATATATTTAAGTACTTATAAAATTACAATATGTAGGGGTGCCTGGGTGGCTCATTCCATTAAGCATCTGCCCTCTACTCAGGTCATGATCCCAGAGTCCTTAGATCGAGCCCCAAATCAGGTTCCCCTCCTCAGTTAGAAACCTGCTTCTCCCTCTCCCTCTGCCTGCTGCTCCCCCTACTGTGCTCACTTGCTCTCTCTCTCTTTCTCAAAAAAATTAATAAAATCTTTAAAATAAATAAATAAAAATTTAAAAATAAAATTACAATACGTAGTTTCATATGCAGACAACATTCATAGACATATTCATATATCCAGCAAATATTTATTGAAAGCCTACTACGTGTCAGACCCTGAGAATAAAATAATCAACAGGAACAACAAGTTTTCTATCTCGTGGGTTGTAGTGTGAGGAGAGATGGGTTATAAATAAATAAGAGAATAAATAAACAAGATAATTTCTGACATTTGGAAGTGCTAAAAGGAAATAAGCCAAACAATATTATAGAGTCCCAGAACAGAGATGGTTGTATTTGACTGGCATAATGTTTTAAAAATATTTACATCTGTATGCTGAAGTGGGGATGTGGGGGGTTGAGCTGCACTGTTTACAGGTGCCCTGTGTCTACCACATTAAACCTGATATCTGACTAGATACCCATAGATGGTCTCTTTGGGCTTTTACAGTCCCCTGGCTTTGCTATCCGCTTTTTTTTTTTTTTTCAGCATAACAGTATTCATTGTTTTTGCTCCACACCCAGTGCTCCATGCAATCCGTGCCCTCTCCAATACCCACCACCTGGTTCCCCCAACTTCCCACCCCCACCCCTTCAAAACCCTCAGATTGTTTTTCAGAGTCCATAGTCTCTCATGGTTCACCTCCCCTTCCAATTTCCCTCAACTCCCTTCTCCTCTCTATCTCCCCATGTCCTCTGTGTTATTTCTTATGCTCCACAAATAAGTGAAACCATATGATAATTGACTCTCTCTGCTTGACTTATTTCACTCAGCATCATCTCTTCCAGTCCTGTCCATGTTGCTACAAAAGTTGGGTATTCATCCTTTCTGATGGAGGCATAATACTCCATAGCGTATATGGACCACATCTTCCTTATCCATTCGTCCATTGAAGGGCATCTTGGTTCTTTCCACAGTTTGGCGACCGTGGCCATTGCTGCTATAAACATTGGGGTACAGATGGCCCTTCTTTTCACTACATCTGTATCTTTGGGGTAAATACTCAGTAGTGCAATTGCAGGGTCATAGGGAAGCTCTATTTTTAATTTCTTGAGGAATCTCCACACTGTTCTCCAAAGTGGCTGCACCAATTTGCATTCCCGCCAACAGTGTAAGAGGGTTCCCCTTTCTCCACATCCTCTCCAACACATGTTGTTTCCTGTCTTGCTAATTTTGGCCATTCTAACTGGTGTAAGGTGGTATCTCAATGTGGTTTTAATTTGAATCTCCCTCATGGCTAGTAATGATGAACATTTTTTCATGTGTCTGATAGCCATTTGTATGTGTTCATTGGAGAAGTGTCTGTTCATATCTTCTGCCCATTTTTTGATATGATTGCCTGTTTTGTGTGTGTTGAGTTTCAGGAGTTCTTTATAGATCCTGGATATCAACCTTTTGTCTGTACTGTCATTTGCAAATATCTTCTCCCATTCCGTGGGTTGCCTCTTTGTTTTTTTGACTGTTTCCTTTGCTGTGCAGAAGCTTTTGATTTTGATGAAGTCCCAAAAGTTCATTTTCGCTTTTGTTTCCTTTGCCTTTGGAGACATATCTTGAAAGAAGTTGCTGTGGCTGATATCGAAGAGGTTACTGCCTATATTCTCCTCTAGGATTCTGATGGATTCCTGTCTCACGTTGAGGTCTTTTATCCATTTTGAGTTTATCTTTGTCTATCCTCTTAGTGGAGAGGGTTTAGATTCGGTGGTCAGAGCTTTGGTGGTATCGTGGTGAGCATAGATTGGGTGGTCAGGACAATCTTTAAAATACATCCAAATCTGCATTAATATGTTAATATGCATTTACATAGACATCAGGATAGCTTAAATAGAAACTCTAGAGACAAATCCCAAATACAGACAGTCCAAAATTTCTAAACTAAAGCAGAGACTTGGGTCCACTAGAAAACCCTTGAGCAAAGAGAATCTGCAATTCACTCAGGGTGTTCTCAGCATTGGCCTCCCTTCCATGGATCTGGACTCAGGGAGCTTCATTCCCCTCTTCCCCTCTCTCCTCATTTCCCTCTTCCCCTCTCTCCTCCAGGCTTCAGTATCTCTTATCCAGCTGCCACCACACCACTGCTTGCAGCAAATATTCCACATATTACATGACTCACAGATTCATGGGAAAAATTACAAAATAATAACACATCAGCATCCCAAAGATGATTCCGCCCCCTACTCAGGCCACTGTCCCCCAGTCCCCATGCTTGCTAATCTCCATAACCTTGGTTCCCAGCACTAACATCTAGTACACCAGCAAAGAATCTACACTTTTAATTAATAAGCATTTCTTACTTTCTCCACAGTTGTCTGAAAATACAAAAAAACTCCAAGGGTGTTTAATTTATACTCCTAAAATAGTTTATTTGCCTCCCTAGAAGGTACAACTCAATCTCATTTTAGAAATGTACTCCTTTTCCCTTAAGCCATCTCTATACAAACTATGGTGATGATGCTTTGTACAAATGGTTTTGTTAGAAATAAATTCAGCCTTATAAAATGTGCTCATTAGAAATCCTTTTTATGCCAAGGATGATTCTAAAATATTTTATATATCTTCTCATTGCTTTTATGAGACAGTATATTAGAGGTCTCTTCTTACTTTTGAGCCTACAAAGTACCTCGAAGTATAGTTGCAGTTTGTATCTAAAATGTGAAGAAGCCTTTTTATGGCACACTATACCTTCAGATACACAAAAAAATATCTGAAGTTGTTCCTGTGGGGTTTTTTCCCTACAATATTTAGCCTAGGTGACATAAAAATAACCATTTTAATTCAACATGCCCAGAATGGATCTTCCAAAGAAAATATTAAAATGACTCTAAGCTCATTCAGAAACTCAAAGATAAACAGAAACAGCTGTTAAATGTCTCACAACCCAGTCTGAGATTCATTTCAATTACCCGACAAAAAGTACCTCAGGTGTAACAGAGCATTTTCAAGTTAAATTTTATGTCCATTAGATATAAGCCTAGCGGCAAGTCTGAATTCCTCCCAATTGTTACTTCCTTTATGTCTGATGGCATTTTCCTAATTCCCTGTTTAATTTTATTTTAGCTTTTATAGATAGTTGTAAAGTGAGCGCAATATAACAATTTACATGGCATTCAGTACCTGTGTTAAGGTCAATTTGACTTTCTGTTGAAATTGTTCTCTAATACTGACATTTTTTTCAAGTTTTTGTATTTTTCTGGTTGCCATTTTTCCCTAACAAGAAAAAGGAAATATAATCTAATCATTCTAATGCTTCTGGCAGGTAAATGCATAAAGCAAGTAAGCCTCCCCCCAGCTATAAAGACATTCTCATAGAAGGTTAGCAAAAAAATCGTTCCTTACAATTCTCAAACTCTTCACCCCAAATCCCAACAATGATAGCATAGAAAGCCTCAGAGTATATATACAGGTTAACTGTGGAGGTATAAGCATTTGATTTATATACTCTACATCAGGGTCAACAACCTACAACACACAAGGCCAGCATAAATTGATCCACAATTAAGAATACAATCTCTGCCTCTCTCACACACGCATGTTCACAGACTTGTAAGTTGTCATATGCCCTGACCCTCTCATAGAGGTCAACACGTGTATACACAACCACCACCCCACAGAGACCCAATATACCAAAAGAATTAAGGTTCACCACTAGGTAGACTATATATCATGTGACCACCGTTCTTGAGCACGTATTTTGGGCCATTTAAGAGTGCTGTGTGTATTACTTAATTCAGTCTTTGCAACCGTCTTATAAAGTAGACACACGACCCCAAGAAGATGATGATGAGACAATAAGAAAGAGGGAGTAACCTGCTCAGTTCAAACCCCTACATATGTGTTCTTTCCACTGTTCCATACAATAAAAGCGTATCACTTTCTCCCCAAGATAAAAATAACATGCAAATGCCACTATGGGACTTGAGGAGTGCTCACATTTTTTATTTTTGATGAAATTTCTTCATATTGAATATTGCTAAAAAAAAAAAAAATTAATTGCCTATCAGCTGAAGCTTAGAAGAACCTTCACTTCTCCAAAGTTTCTATTGTAAGGACAATTCATCTGAGTAGCTTTTGACTACTGTGCTTGTTTCAAATTATACCCTTGGCACTCCTAGCCACTCAAACTCCCACTGTTCAGACAGGGTTTTTGTTTTGTTTTGTTTTGTTTTCTGATTCTTTACCTTACTAGAAGACAGAAACCCAATTCAGCCTAACTTAGAGGAAAGGAAAAATTGGAGATGACACTCCTGAAAGCAAACTGAAAAAACAAAAACAAAAAAAACAAAGAAATCCAATTAAGAAATAGGCAGAAGACATGACTAGACATTTTTCCAAAGAAGACATATAGATAGCTAAGAGACACATGAAAAGACATTCAGCATCACTCATCATCAGGGAAATACAAATGAAAACCACAATGAAATACCACCTCACACTAGTCATAATGGCTAAAATTAACAAGACAGAAAACAGATGTAAGCAAGGATGCACAGAAAGGAGAACATTCTTTCACTGTTGGTGGGAATACAAACTGGTCTAGACACTCTGGAAAACAGTTTGGAGGGTCCTCAAAAAGTTAAAAATAGAACAATCGTATGACCCAGCATTTGCACTACTAGGTATTTATACAAAGGATAAACATAGTGATCAAATGGGCACATGTACTAGAATGATTATAACAGCATTATCAACAAAAACCAAATTATAGAAAGAGCGCAAACAACATCCACTAACTGATGAATGGATAAGGAAGATGTAATGGGGGGGTATACATACATACGTATATGTATGTATATGTATGTATGTGTATGTATACACACACATACGATGGGATATTACTCAGCCATCAAAAAGAATGAAATCTTGGCATTTGCAACAATGTGGACAGAGCTAAAGTGTATTGTGCTAAGTAAAACAAGTCAGTCAAAGAAAGGCAAATACCATATGATTTCACTCATGTGTGGAATTTAAGAAATCAGATGAACATAGGGATGGGGAGACAAAGAGAGGGAGGCAAACTATAAGAGACTCTTAAATAAAGAGAACAAATTGAGGGTTGCTGAAGGAGAATTGGGAAGGGGATGGTTAAGTGGGTGATGGGTATTAAGGAGGGTACTTGTAGTGATGAGCATTGGGTGTTATATAGAAGTGATAAATTACTAAATTCTACCAAAACCAATACTACACTATATGTTAACTAACAAAAATTTAAATAAAAACTTGAAACAAAATATATATATGTGTGTGTATACACACACACACACATATATAAAGTTATAACCAATCTTAAATTTAACTTTAGTGAGTCAGTTGGATTGGCAGATTTCTAAGATACAGTGTTCCTTTTTCTACAAAATTTCCCTCAAGAGACTTCTATTCAGTACAATAAATAATTAAAAGTTCTCAAAAAAAAAAAATCAAAAAGAAAAGAAAAGAAAAAGAAGTCAAGAAAATGGGTGAGCCTCTGGGAGGCCTGGAAATAAGGCCCCAAATACTGCTATAATGATTTCTTTGAATATCTCCCCTTTGTCTCTCTGTTGGCTTCATTCCCTCTAACAGACTCTCCTTCCACCCCTCAGACGTGGCCTCTGGAAGCTCTCTGGCTTTCATTTTCTGCTTCATTGTCAGAGTAGTAGTTCCAATCTAATGAAACCTCAAGGAAGAAGTTCCATCAGCAAGGCCTGAGTCATGTTCCTGTCCCTACCATTAGGAAGCTTGTATGATTGACAGCCCAACTGAAGGACAAAGGAGAAGCACACGTTTGGACAGTGTCCCCCCCAAAAATGTTGTTCTGAGATAGCCAATTTTTTAAATTTTTAAAGAATTTGTATTTATTTTTAGCAGATGATGAATCCAGAAAATTTAATCAATAGACTCGAAATCTGGAGACATATGGAAATAATGATAAAAAGCAAACACTCGGGGCGCCTGGGTGGCTCAGTGGGTTAAAGCCTCTGCCTTCGGCTCAGGTCATGATCCCAGGGTCCTGGGATCGAGCCCCGAATCGGGCTCTCTGCTCAGCGGGGAGCCTGCTTCCTCCTCTCTCTCTGCCTGCCTCTCTGCCTACTTGTGATCTCTGTCTATCAAATAAATGAATAAAATATTTAAAAAAAAAAAAGGCAAACACTTTGGGGCACCTGGATGGCTCAGTCAGTTGAACATCCGACCCTTGGTTTCAGCTCAGGTCATGATATAAGGGTCATGAGATCAAACACCAGGTCAGTCTCCAGGATCAGCTGGGAGTCTCCTTAGGATTCTCTCTCCTTCTCCCTCTGCCTCTCCCACCCCCACGCTCAGGTACATGTGCCCACACTCTCTCTCTCTCTCTCTCTCTCTCTCAAATCAATAAAATCTTAAAAAAAAACATTTTGCCTCTCATGCTATAAAATAATGAATTAAGGGAAATGAGGGATTATGTCCTTAGCCATAATATTTTTCCTAAAAAGCACTTTTAAGATGTTCAAATTTGTTCTTTCTTCCCCAAGACTTAATATTTTGAATAAGACAATAAGTGATATATCTCGGTTTTTTTTGCTCCAGTCACCACCCTAATCACTGTTTTTAAGACTCTGTTACTGCAAAATATGAACACTGCGCCTTCAAAGCAATGATCTGAACAAAGTACCCCTGAAGCCCTGCTATCCCTTCCCAGGCCACTTAAAAGTTCATTAAGTGCAAGACAGTTTGGGTACAATCTTTTTTTATACTGACATAACAGAGCATTTCTTACTTTGAAAAAAATCCTAAGCAGATGGTTCAAGAAACAAGAAACAAGAGCTTTTCCCCTGAGACTAGAAACTATCATGTCCTCATTCAAGACTGTAGATACATTTTCCAGTTTCTGCTTTTATTATATTCTGATCAGCAAATAGAAAATGGGGGTCAAAAAAGGTCAAAATAAGTTGCTCTTTTTTTCTCCTGATCTCAAAGAACAACCCCAGCACCCAAGTTTCTAAGAATAAAACAAAGCAATGGTGTGTATGGGTGTATGTCTCTCAGGTTAAGTCAAACCAAAGGTGCAATTTTTATCCCATCTGGCCCATAAAAATAGTTTGATGATAGACATAGCTCTTTTCAATACCTATGCACCAAAGCTTTTTAGGTACCTTAATTTCTAGATAGATGGTAAAGTGGTTAATTATCTAATCTTTTCTTTTTCAATTATCTAATCTTAAGAAGTTTTTCAAATTTTTGAAAACTTAAGAAGTTTTTCAAGGCATACCATACAATTAGAAAGTTATTTTCTAGTCCCAGAAATGTAATTACTTATTTATAGATAATGTGTTATATTTTAACATTAACCATTTCTTTATGTTATTATAATCCACATATAAATAAAAATAAATTAAGTTAGCTTATTATCTTGAAATTTGTATTTGTTTATACTAGAGATCAGAGCTTTTATTTTTAAGGCAGCTACATGGTAGGTTATCATTAAATAACTCAGTTGTCTGGAATTAACCTCACTTTATATCAATAAACCAATAGTTTATTTATTCGATAAATATTTATAGAGCACCAACTCTGTGTCAGGCATTATCTGAGGTGCTTAGGATACATCACTCAATAAAAGACACAAAGACCTTTGTCCTCGCTGGGGAGAGAGACAGACAAGTAATAGCATAGTAAGTCTGTGAGGTATCTCCTGAGTGAGGAGGTAATAACTGCTTCAAGGAGAGAAGGAGCAGAGAGTGAGGAGGATTCAGAGCGCAGACTGGGAGGGTGTTTGGAGCAAGAGAATTTGGAGCTAAGACTTGAAATCCACGCACAGATCTGGAAGACAATTTCAGACAGAGGAAACAGCCAGTACAAAGGCCCTAAGGTGGGAGGGTATCTGGCATGTTAGAGGAACAGAAAGGAAGCCAAAATGGCTTGAGCAGAGAGGGGGATGGAAAGAAGAGTAGGAAATAAGATCAGAGAGATCGCAGGTTTTGGAGTAAATAAACTAATAAAAATCTTTTGAGAATTTAGATCACTGTTTCCATGTAGTATACTATATTTCATCTTATACCTGATAATAATATTCCCTTAACTATCTTCTGACAATCAATTTCTTACTGAAACTAATTTCATATTCCATATGACTGGTATAACTGTATGATTTCATTTAATTTAACATTCTCTATGTCTAAGTTCCAGTTTGTAGCTAATATTGAAAAGTGATTTTAAAAAATAAGGCAAGCATTCACGGGGTGCCTGGGTAGCTCAGTGGGTTAAAGCCTCTGCCTTCGGCTCAGGTCATGATCCCAGGGTCCTGGGATCCAGCCCCGCATCGGGCTCTCTGTTCAGCAGGGAGCCTGCTTACCCCTCTCTCTCTGCCTGCTCTCTGCCTACTTGTGATCTCTGTCTGTCAAATAAATAAATAAAATCTTTAAAAAATATATAATAAGGCAAGCATTCAATTATTCAGTCAATTTGAACTACATTATGAAAAAAATTCTCTGTGCTCATTCATGAGTAAAATAATATTGCTTTAAAATATTTATGTTGTCAAACGAAGACACAGTATTTGTAAATTTAAAACATTTCTCCGAGAATTAGATTCTTAAGCATGACAATGCCATAGTTTTGGTTTATTTTTTAAGAAATTATCAAATGATCCTACCAGGAAATGTCTTTTAAAAATGTAAGCCACATCCTTCAAAACAGATAAAGAATTTGATAAATGCCACAACAGCTGCACTTTCCTAAAGAACCATGTTGTCACACTGTCACCTAAATGTATCTACCTAGCATGTCGGGATATGCATGCTTCTACTGAAATGGTTGTTGTTATTGGGAGACTGAACAAAACAAAGAAGTGTTTGGTGATGTCCATAGTATAAAAGCAAAAAAACAACTTCACTTAAGTCATACACAGTGGATCTGAAATCGTATCAAATCAATACAAGACAGGTACCAAGGTTACACTGTAGGAGGAGTATGTGCAATGGGAGATATTATGGTGTCCAGTTTTGAATAATACAATGTCCCACATATATTATCTTTGAATCATGGAATTTTAGCATTTGAAAGGACTTTTTAACTTACAGAATGGTAGCCATTTTCCCTATTTTATTGAAATATAGCTAGCTGTGCTACAGTTGCTTTTGCAAGAGAGACCATATGACCTGAAAAGCCCAAGGTATTTACTCTGACATTTATAGACAAAGCTTGCTGACTATAGATAGTCTATTGATTAAACATATGGGCACTGAAGTTAGACTACTAGGATTCAAATCTCCTCTGCAAGTGGTCAGTTATATGGCTTTGGACAAGTTACACAGCCTCTGGACTATCACTTCCCAACCTACATAATTGGGGGAAATAGTAACGTCTGTCATTAAATTGTGAGCATTAAATGAAAAAGGATATAGTACACCTTCATAAATGCTAAATCTTAGTGGTAGAAATACCTTCAAATAGCAGCTAGGTCAGCTATCCCCTCAAAGTTTTATACTTGTCTCCAAAGTGTCATCTACTACAGATTTTAGCACAACTAGCGATGCAGGAAGCCCATTTTATCTTTAATCATTCTGTTAGAAAGTTCTTCTTCCACTGAGTTGAAATCTGTCTTTTTATAGCTCTATCCTGTTAATCCCTCAAGGAGAGGTTCTACAGAACATCTCTTCCAAATAGTAGGATCTTCAAATATTTAAACAGCGTTTCTCTAAATCTTCTCAAGACTTCATATCTCTAGTTCTTTTTGTTACTTCTTCTAAAACACAGTATGCATCCCTTTCTCACTTCGGTCATTCTTTTTAGAAGGGAATATAAAGTATTTACCCAGGAATTGGCATAAGACTTCAGACCGATAGATTCAGACCTTTACTCCTCAAACACTCTATATTATGCTGGTCATGTGTGTTTTATGCTACATAGTCTTTTTCCACCCCACCCTGTTCTGGAAGAGTTAATATTTTTAGACACAAAGACCTTATGTTTACCGTTTTTATGTTTAATCTCATACAGCTCCAGTCTCTCAAGATCTTTCCAGATGTTGGTATTATTGTTTAGAACATTCACTGCCCCCATCAGCTTCAATCACCTACACAGACTTCTGATGTCTTGATTCAAAAGATCAATAAGTTTCCCATTAAGTTGAAATTAATACCATGAGTAGTCCTGAACTTATTTAGAGCAACTAATATTGTTTTAGTAATCAAATTGCCTTCCCCTTGGATTTCTATCACCCTAATCACTATTTATTTACTGGTCTCATTTGGGGTGTCATTCATCTTATTGAAAAAAGTTGGAAGCAAATGTAAATTAAGGCAGAAATATCTTTCTTTCTGTCTTTCAATATTATACTTTAAAACAAGCTGTATATCTGTATTAGTCAGGGCTCTCCAGAGAAACAACCAGCGGAATATGTACATATTAAGAGAGAGAGATTTGTATTAAGGAACATGTTCACGTGATTGAGGAGGCTTGGTAAGTCCAAAATCTGCAGGGAAGGCCAGCAGACTGAAGACCCAGGAAAGAGCTGCAGTTCAAGTCCACCAGCAATTGGCTGGCAGAATTACTTCTTGCTAGGGGGGAGTCCGTCTTTGTTCCAGTAAGGTCTTCAACTGATTGGTTGGGGCTCACCCACAATACAGAGGACGTAATTTTTACTCAAAGTCCAATTTACATGTTAATTTCATCCAAAGAAAAAAACACCTCCATAGAAACATCCAGAACAATGTTTGAGCAAATATCTAAACACCATAGTGTAGTCAAGTGAAATATAAACTAACCATTTTGGTATCTAACTCTTTTTAAACTTTTTCTTAAATTGAAAATAGCTAAAAATCTAGTGCATAGGATGCCTAGATTTTGTTTCCATAATTTTTCCTTTGATAGCTATGTACTCTGTTATATAAAACCATGGTTAAGTGTGTGTCTAAGTCATGATAAAAAAATAACCAATTAATTTTTGTTACCATATACAAATACCACATTTAACACATACCTTGAGTTTAATATTTCATGAGTCCACATCAATAATGAATTTTTTTCTGTACCTAAGAAACGATTAAGGGTAGGAGAAATTAGAAAGCGACAATGATTTTTAAGGTGAGCTCTAGTCAAGGTTTCAGAATATAGATGTCACCTAAAGTATGGATATGTCAGCATTCCTTAACTCATTCACCTATTTTTAAAATTCCATTTTTTATATTTTAAATTTTTAAATTGACACTTAAATTCCAATGCTACTTCTACAAATGATTTCACAAGATTGTCAAAACAAATAGCTATATAAATAATAAGAAGATGTCTAAGCATTAAATGTCACTGCAATGCAATATTTGTGAACAAATTATACTAGAATAAAAAATGCCAACATGCTGTCTCTGGAAATTAGACTTTACTTAACTAGTATTTTGGGTCTATACTGTTACGAATCTAGGTTTTGAAAAATGTGAGGGTTTTTTTTCTTGATTAACCTTTTATGATAAATAGAAATTATTAATATAGAGACTTCAAGAGATTCTAAAAATTTTTTATGAATCTTACTAATAATTCTTTTTTTTTAATCTGAATTGTACTGTTCTCTTTTGTTATACTTTTAAATTTCCTCTCTTTAGGTTTGGATGTGTGGAGGAGAGATGTTTGATGTCCCATGTTCTAGAGTTGGTCATATCTACAGGAAGTACGTTCCCTATAAAGTCCCTTCCGGGACCAGCCTGGCAAGAGTGAGTAACGGGATCAGAGTAAGTTGGGCTTAATATGGCTTCCTGTAGGCAGACTAAGCAGCCTCATACATGGTATAATTGGTGACAGATGGAGAGGCACCGTCGGACAGAAAAAATTGACCAAAATAAAAACACCACCACTTGTCACTCCATTTGACAGGCTTTAGTATCTAAACCGTTTCTGTGTTCCTCAGAGTTTTTCCATTCTTTAAGGAAGTATTAATTATTAATGTGTAATAAGAATTACTGTTTATAATTATTTCAAAGCATTTTCTCATACATTATATTTAATCTTTACCTATACCTTCTGAGATTGATATTCTTATCCTTAATTTATGGATAAAAACTGGGGCTTGCCAAGGTGTCCTGTCTATGCGTAAATGAATGATAAATAGAAGAGGGGTTTAAGCCCAGGTCTTCAGAACGGATGTTCAGTACTCCCCCTTCTCCCCTTCATGGAGTGTAACAGGATATATAAAAAGTCAGATGGAGAAAGTCATATATACAAGACTGGGAGAAGTTGTTGTCCAAATTCTGGCTTCTCATTTGCATCTCATTTGCAACTAGAGCCAGCTCTGCCTAAAATTTTACCCCAACCTCAAAATCCCAAATTTGGCCAGTTGCAAGATGTTTTTTCAGATACTGTTTCGAATAAAACCTTTTTCACAGGCTAAATGAAAGGATTCTTTTTTCTTCTGCATTTTAGAATGTTTTCATACATCTTTGGGAGAAAGTCACAACACCTTCTTGAAATAATCCTGATAATTTCTGTGTGTTCCATGTGATTGTCTCTAGAGCTGAGTCAGTTATATTCACTAAAGTATGTACCTGCCACTGCAGAGATGCAAAATCTGGGGGGAAAGGTGGTTTTGCCACGTCCCTTCGCTCAGTGTTCTCCTAGGAATCTAATCTTGAATTATTTATTTCTGTTCTTTTACTAGTAAGGCTGCACCATATAACTATTTGAATCTTTTATATAAAGCTCAATAAGTTCACAAGCTTCTTTAAAATATAAAGTAGTTCATCGGGTTTCATTAGAATATCAATCCCACAAAGGCAGAGGGTTTATCTGTTTTATTTGCTACTACCTTCCCAACACCTAGAACAAGGCTTGGGAAGCACTCAACAAATATTTGTTGAAAGGATTAATTAATCAGGAAAAATTAAGGCTAGAAAATGCTACAGGTTTTCTTACTAAACGTTGAACATTTCAGGGAAGTATAAAAAATATTTCATTTCTAGTGAGTCTTTTTGGGGAAAGAGGATTCTTTCTTACTCCCTTTCTGAGATTGTCAATACTATCCACTTCCTTAAGCCACATCCATAATCTTTTTTATAACAGCTGGAGTTAATAGTCATGAAGTTACCTCACATACACCTTGAAGGGAAATAGTCATATTATTATGCCCTCTTCAAAAGATTAATAGCGTATTTCATTGAGTAGCTATAAAAATATGCTCTTTGAAATAAAATCACAAAATCATAAAGCAACTAAAGAGCCGCATCTTGGGCAAGGACAAATGATTTAATTTTGTCATAAGACTAAACGCACATGAATGTCCAAGTGCATTCAGGAAAACAGCAAGAATTCACTGAAAGGTCCAGTTTTGAGCACATATCACAAATCAGCCATCTGTATACATAAATCGCAGCATATTAAACTACCCCAAAGATAATGCTGTTGTCTCTTGTCACTTCCACCCATTCAACTGGGCCCAAATTGTGCCCCATCATTCATTTGCCAGACGGATGGAGTGTTCACTTGGTTTGTAGTCAAAATGAGTGTGTATGAACTGGAGGGGAAGTTGTGCTGCTCCAGAGGGTATATTTTCAAAAAATAAAACTGTTCATATATTTTCAAGAAGGCAATTAAATACTTTTTCAAGGACTGTCAAATATAGGAAAACTAGGGCTGGCACATAAAATTCCCAGCCAAAAGGGAATGCTCATTCATATGGGGGGGGGAAGCCCATAATTCTGAATTTTAATCTTTGCCACTTAAATTTTACTTGAGGGCTCATTTTTAGTTTTTTTTTTCTCAACTGCTAGAGCAATCAGAAAGTCATAAAAATTGAAGCTCCACTGTCAGTCTAAGGAATGTTTTATGATATTTTAAACAAAAAATATATTAAAATGAAAAACAATTCTGATTTTTGGGGGAGAGACTCAACTACCTGCTACCCCCTATGTCGTTACTAAATCATCAAAAATGATGAGACTTTACAGGTGCTTCAGATGCAGGGCTATGTCTATTCAATAGGTAGTTAATCTCTCCAGACTCATCAGGAAATGTAGAAGAGGGAGATTTTTAATTCCAAAGGTTTGTTTTCTTATTTTACAAACTCACTTAATTTTTCAAGAATTTGCACCCTTTATTTAGGTAACTATATAAACTGAGGATTCTAGCCAACTTCCCAACACACACACACACACACACACGCACACACACACACACACAATTGTGTGAATGACCTGCCGTCCTCTAAACAGAGCACAAGCGCGTATTATAGAAACAAATTCAAATAACTACTACCTTCCATTTACCTAGCATTACAGTCTGGTTGCAAGAGACAAGATAGCCATATACGAAACCATCAGAGGACACTACAGGACAACAAGTAATTGTTCAAATGTATTGTAAAGATATATATAGGTAGAGGGAGGAGGAGGGAGGAGGGGTGCCATAACTGTTGAACCAAAAGAGGACCTTCAAGGATACCTCAGTTAAATGAACAAATTTTACAGAATAATGGTTCCCAAACTCAGGACCAGTGACCCAGAACCAGGTCCTGGACCAGTTTTCACCCAGTCTCAGCAAACTGAGAAATATAAGAATCACAAAGACACATATACTCAATTTAAAAATATCTTTCTAGGGGCACCTGGGTGGCTTAGGGGGTTAAACCTCTGCCTTCGGCTCAGGTCATGACCTCAGGGTCCTGGAATCCAGCCCCGCATAGGGCTCTCTGCTTGGCAGGGAGCCTGCTTCCTCCTCTCTCTCCGCCTGCCTCTCTGCCTACTTGTGATCTCCGTCTGTCAAATAAATAAATAAAATCTTTAAAAAAAAAAATCTTTCTAAGTAGGAATCAGAGACTTTTTTTCTTTTTCATGACGGAATGAATAGAAGATAGATTATTATTAATGCCTTTATTTGGCAAAAATAAAAATTAGCATCCCTCTGTCAGTTCCCATAAAATGCAAAAATCCAGGATACAGTGATTTACAATTCACCTACCTCTGGGAATCAGAGTATTCACTCATCATGAATCAAATTAGATATTTTGCCAAGTCGGCATCCTGTCCAATGTTTGTTTGTACACTGGGCGTTGTTGTGGTAGCTTTTCACCAGGAACAAACTGCCAGTCCCTGAGCGAAGGGATGCTAATTGTAACAGGGAGACTAGACAGTCCCCATGGCTGTAGTGATGACTGTCCCTTCCTGGAGATGACGCTGTCCTCATCACAGAAGAGGGAGCAGCTCCTCAGTGAAAGGCCACCTGTGCCTCCACACAGCGGAAGTGGCTGAGTGGCCAGTGGGTGGAAGACTCCAAGGAGACTTCATTCTAATGGGTCATGAGTTGCACCATGCACTCCGCCAAAGGAGCAGCCATATTGGCACCTCCCAGACCTCTCAGTGAGTGCTAGTATGTTTGGGGACAGTCAAAACCACTGGACCTGAGATCAGTGGCTCTGTGAGCAGAAGATGACAAAGGGGCAGAGCCATCACCCCATGGATAAACATACATTCTATAGCACAAGGGTCATCCCACAGAGGTAACTTTACCCAAAGGAGTTTCCCTGGGAAGATTCCAAGCCAGTGAAGGACAGCCCTGTAGACCGTGAGGGGGGCTGTCCTGGAGGTTCACAAAGCTGTCCTCCCTAGTTCCAAAGGAGGACAGCCTGGGACACAAAATTGGAAGCTACCTTCACTCTTAGTTTGCAACGGATGTGACAGAATGCAAATCAAGGGGTGGTATACTTCTGTGGTTTGCCACTGACATAGTATTAGCAATACTTTCTTTTCTAAAATTTTATCTTGCATTTTATGGCAACCATCATCCAAGTTGCAAAATAAAGCTATAAAACAAAAGAAGTCAAACCCCATAAAAATCTGATTGCACAAGAGGGCCTGGAGAACTTGAAAATATAACTCACATTAGAAGGGATAAGGTTAAAGGTCAAGTGAGCAGAGCTGGGAAGGTGAATTGAGACCTGTCTGCCCAAGGCTTAACCCTTACAGGGAGGCTTGGAGTAAACAGGGGCAGCTGGAGCAGAAGGGCAGGGGCTCCAGCCTGAGCTCCCACCTGTAGGAAGGAGCAGGCACAGACAGTGAGAAAGGATTCTGTTTGGGACCAATGGAGCTAAACTGGGAATGTACATTGGAGACAGACTATGGAAAACCCCATGTGCAGGGCAGAGTGCATTTTTCTTATAGATTGTAGGGAGGTACTCATAGTTTTTGAGCAGGAAATGCCAGGATAAAAATAAAAGGGGTAAAAACAGGTCAACCAACAAGTAAATATTAAGTGGGAGAGAGTCTAAAGAAAATAACTTTTGAATGTAGGAAACATTTATAAAGAAAATTTCCTAAAAAGTTTTTATTGATTTGTTGCACTGTGCAGTGAGAGAGAGGCCAAATGTGGCTATGAGGTTTTCAACAACGCTTCTAAGAAAAAATCATATCAGTACAAAAATGGGGATATGAGGAAGGGGAAGGGGGAAAAATGCTCAAATTGGTTTTAGATAAGGAGGGTGAGAAGCGACCGCCTTACATGAGTTCAGGGAGAGCCAGATCTCTGGACACTTGCACAGATTGCTCATCTAGAATTCTGAGAGCCCACAAAAATCAGATTTTCTATATCAATAAATGTTCATTTCTGAAAGAAAAAAAAAAGTATATCATGCCAGGCACTATGCTAGATCCTAGAAGTATAAATGATGAACAAGATAAACAAAAACTTTAACTTTTTTTTTTAAAAGATTTTATGTGTTTATTTGAGAGAGAAAGAGAGAGAGACAGAGAATGTGTGCTCACAAGCAGGAACATGGGGGGTAGGAAGGGCCAGAAGGAGAGGGAGAAGGGGACTCCCTGCTGAGCAGGGAGCCCGAAATTATGACCTGAGTCTAAGGCAGACACTTAATGGACTGAGCCCCCCAAACCCCCCAAACTTTTCCCTCTTGTAACTAGTGGCCTTGATAATGACAGTCAGGTGGCGTCCACACAGTCCAGCAATCTATACATATCAATCCGAATACCATGAGGGTGAGCAAAGGGTTAAATAAATGTAAATAAACTCTCTGTGGAATGAGATTTGTATCTTGTATACTTCTTTTAAACTATTTTGTGGAGATTATAATGTTATCATTGTGATTATGATTTTAGAGAAGAGGAGGTATATCTCATATACCACAAGTAGCATTATTTAACACATAGCGATACATGTTCTATATTAATAGATAATGTTTAATGATCCTAAAGGCCACACTGTGATCCACATCCAAGTTACAAATGTTTTTTGGTTTTTGGTTTTTTTTTAACAAATGTTTTTCACCTTACGTATTTACTTAGGGTTTCTTGGCAGAATGCAATGAGCTTTGAGGATGTCCCATGGTTATTATACTTTATGGGCATGGATATTAAACCTGAGGCCTGAGGGCAAATGGTGGTTTTTGCCTCTGTCACCTATGAAGTGACCTCTTAACCTATTTCCCAAGTTGTCATTCCTCTGGTATCATATCCCTGGTGACATCTGCTTCTGCAGACTTCATAGATCCTCTCAGACTGTTGAAATTGGTCAAGGTGGATGGAGGTACAGAGGAAGAGGAATGGGGGAGGAGAGTTTCAGTGTCAAGCCAGACCACCCCGAGTAGATCAGTAAGTGACCTCTCATGCTTCACCCTGGTGTCGGCTATCCCGGTCTGAAGGAGCTGAGATGGACGAACACAAGCTCTGACGTGTGCAGCCCTCCCTCGTTTATGTCAGAATAGGTCAGTCGAGGAAAAGCTTTAGCAAGACCAAAATGACTACTTTAATATCAGAAAATAAAATCACCAACAAGGCTATAAAATACGGTGACGAATGGGGAAATCTGCTCCCACAAACTGACCTTTCTCCCTTTGATGATTGTAAATCAGTTTACTCTCATAAAACTGCTCAGCAAATAGGAACTATAGCATGACAACCTTCGCCATCAACGGCAGGCAGCCCCTCTTCCTGTTGCTCTGAGAACTGTAGAGTTCACATGTTTCATCCGAAACAATCATTGAGTTCAGGGACATGGTGGCCTCTCATGGGCTTTCTCCCAAAAAGCAGAAAAATGATGAATTCTTCCCAAAAGACTCTGCTTGCATAAATGGCTAGGACTTCTGTGCAGAAGCAATTCCTCTGAAAACAATAACTACCTCTAATTCTTCCTTACAATATAACAAAAAAGGAAGTAAGACTGCCTGGTACTTAGGGCCAGAGCTAAAGATGATTCACATACTGCAATCATGTGTTTGCTTCTCTCCCCTTCTCCGCCACATTTTAGAATATAATATCCTCTCTTTAGATGGGGCTCTTTATCTAAATATTTAAATACTATTTCATTATTCTTCATGAGAGTCTCCCTAAAGAAAACAACCATAAGTTTTTTATGTGTTAATCATGATTCAATAAATCATTAAGATACGATGAGTCCATTGCATGTTATGAGGATAAGAGTCATCCCTAGAGTCTCAACAGAGGCTCAGGCTGGAGAAATTTTTCAGTAAATATTTCCTGATTGCCTACTATGGAGAGGCATAGAGAATGCTTCATGTCCTAAGCCAATAACATTGGGCCATCCCTTTGTAATGGAATGTCACATCACCCAAGGACATAGCCTCACCCTGGAGACAAGCTTCTGGCACGTAACACTAGTATAACACTCATACTCACCCTTTAATGATGGCCCTTGTTTGAACACTGGACATTTTATGCTTGTTTTGCATAAAAAGAAAACAAGACAAAGTAAAACTACTCTAACTGCCAAGGACCTAGAGAGAGGAGTTGGGAAAATACGGAACACAAACTTATTTCCCACTGCTGAACCCTCACTGTTCCCTTAACTCCTAAACCAGTGCTATCAGAATTTTTTTTAAGTATCCAGATGTTTTTGTCTGTTTAACAAATAACAACAGAATCACACATTGTCCTTAAAATTTTTAAAAAATACAGATGTAAAACATGGAATTTGCATACCAAACATAGAGACACTGAACAGAAAGTATCATGAGAACATGTGAGGTTAAAAAAAAAATTATTTCAAAACTCGGAACTTTTCCACAAAGCTTCTCAAAATGAAATTCTGGGGGCGCCTGGGTGGCTCAGTGGGTCAAAGCCTCTGCCTTCGGCTCAGGTGATGATCCCAGGGTCCTGATATCAAGCCCCGAATCAGGCTTTCTGCTCAGTGGAGAGCCTGCGTCCTCCTCTCTCTCTCTCTCTGCCTGCCTCTCTACCTACTCGTGATCTCTGTCAAATAGATAAATAAAATCTTTAAAAAAAGAAAAAAAAGAAAAGAAATTCTGGTTTGATTTTCTTCCTATTCATTTGCTCTATGTATCCCCCACCCCCCAAACTCCTACAGATGCTATCATCTTCTGAACATTAAAGCATTCTGCTCAGTTCCATTGTTTTAAGTATTCCTCAGTGCTTTCCCAAGTTTAGCTCAGCTATGACTTGGGAATCAAGTAGCTAATGCTTTCTAATGTGCAAAATGGGGCTTGGCATTAAGACAAGCAATCTCTAAGCCACTTAAGTACAAAATTCAGCATTTCTTGAGCTATCTAATGAGGCCCAATATTTCCCATGTGTGTTTTGGAAGCCTATTGAAAGACGCTTTTTGGCGGGATAGTGGGGGAGAGGTGTGAGTGGAATGTAGGGATCTCAGGACCCTGAGATCATGACCTGAGCTACCCAGGTGCCCCAAGCCTACTGGAAGATTTTATAGGATAAATACAACATTTAAATGGGGATACTAGACATCTACATGACAGTTAGCCCTCATGATTAATCATACTCTTACTTTGTCATTCTTAACAAAATTAAAATGGGAATGATTTTCGCTTTCCTATGGTACCTTTTCCAGTCTGCTTTTGGCTACTTCTTGCTGTACCTAAAGCACTTGATGTAGCTAGTTAGCATTTATACAGCTTCCTTCTTTCAAAGCACTTGAGAAACTACATGGTGAGCCCATTTGTGGGCTAGGGGGAATTATAATTGCATTTTTATCATTATCCCCATTAGAACCGAACATTTTCCTGCATTCACAACTCCACTGGAGCCTCAGAAAGGAGAAAGCTTGCTTAGATAAAATAGGTCCCTGCTGCTACAAAATTAAGCTACTGAAATTTAAGCGAACTTAAATATTTTAGCATGTCATAATCTTAATAACCAAAATGCAACTCTTGCAAGAGGAAGCCTGGCTGGCTGCTTTATGACTCCACCTTTTGGGACCCCAATGGGATGATGAAGCCACAGGAGCACCTGAATGGGAAGCACTCATTTTGTGGAATTAGCTTCTTTAACGTAAGATGTGTAAAACCACAGTGACACTGTGATTGAGGCCTGTAGTATTTAATTTCCGATCTGATCACCCTTGGTTCTAAGAGTTTATTAGTTTGTGGTGAGAATTCCATTTCCAGGGCTATAATGTACATGGTGGTCATAGTCAGTATTATTATAATGCATATTTGAAAGTTGCCAACTGGGTAAATTTTAAGAGTTCTCATCACAAGGGAAAAAATTGTAACTTTGTATGGTGAATGGCAATAACTAGACTTAGTATGGTGATTGCTTTCCAGTGTATACAAATATCGAATCACTATGTTATACACTTGAAGCTAGTATGTTACATGTCAATTTTATACACACACACACACACAAAGAATTCCATTTCCAACTTCAATTCCAGCCCAAGTATATCTCCTTTTGGTGTTACATTTGAAGTAGAGAAAATAGTTCCATTTGATATTCTATAGACTGAGAAATGGTCAAAACCAATTGGCAGCTCTGTGGTGCCTGGACGCTTTTAGTGTTCTAATTCTGAAGACAGCTTATAAAATTAAAATTCACAATTACCTAAACTTTGAACAGATATGAATTCCAACCTAAGAACCCTACATGAGCTATTAAAAATATATAGATTTTGGGGGCCTATTTTGACAGTATGACAAATGAAACAGGTTGTATTAATAACAAATGGAACGAATACTGTAGCAGCATTTAATTTAACCACAGTTTGCTTGTGGTAGATGTTCACTATTACGGGACAAAACACTTGATACTCTCTTTGGTCAACAGTTAGAAGTGCTAGTAGTGATTTATTTTAAAAAAAATAGTAATTGTGGGGTGCCTGGGTAGCTCAGTAGATGGACCATCAGACTCTTGATTTCAGCTCAGGTCATGATCTCAGGGTCCTGGGATCAATCCCTGCATCAGGCTTGTACTCAGCAGGGAATCTGCTTGAGATTCCTTTTCTCCCTCTGCTCCTCCCCCTGCTGTCTCCCTTTCTCTCAAAAATAAATAAATAAATAAATAAATAAATAAATAAATAAATAATAAAGAAATAGTACTTGTATCAATACTTTTCTACAAATAAGATTATACTGCCTCTTACACTCAAGTTGTGATAGTGTGAGACATCATTGGCTTGAATGCCAGAAATGAACACCCTTCAGATTGTCCCCCTGGTGTCTCTAGACCTCCCCAAAAGGTTTCCTCCCATGTGGCTTATGTACCTGTTTGTCAGATGCAGTACCCACTCTGCCTCACCTGTGACTCTTCTTTGTGCTCCTACTTGCCTATTTCTTGCCTGGGAAGCCAAAGGAGAAGACACACCACCTCCACCATTCGGAAGAAGAGCATCAACTCCTAGCTCATGGTGCTGTCTCTAGAGAAACCAACACTTCAGTTCTCAACGTGCCAGAACTTCTTTGGGTCCCAGCTAGACTCAGTATGGTTGTCTTTCGCTGTGGGCCAGCTAAATGATACAGAAACCATACTTTCACTTTTGTTCTATCATTCCACATTTTGCTTCTGAGGCAAGGTCATAAGGGCATCGCATCTTCCACCTTGATCTCTTGGATGACTTGATTTGCGAGAAGCCAGCCACCACATCGTGATGGCGCTCAAGCTGCCTGTAGAGAGGCCCATAAGGAGGAAATCTGAGTCCTCCTACCAAGAACCAGCACCACTTTATCAAACACATAAGCCTCCTTGGAAGAAGATCTTCCGGCCCCATTCAAGGCTTAAGATAACTGCTTCCTTAGCCAAAATCTGACTGAAACTGATGAAAATCCAAGCCAGATTGCCCAGCTAAACCTCTCCCAGTTTCCTGACCCACAGAAACTAGAAAAGATTTTTTAAATTGTTTATTATTAAGCCACTCCTTGGGAGGGTAATTTGTTATATATTGCTAAATAACTAATACAGCTCTTTCTGTTTAACAGTTCTTCAGCAGCAGCAATCAGTCCAACTTGAAGGGACATGATTACCTCAGGTGGCCCACTTGAAGCTTAAACATTAGGCAAGGTTATGCCTCAAGGATACTATCAACAGTTATCAACAGAGTGAAAAGGCAAACTCCCTGAATGGCAGAAAATATTTGCAAATCATATATCTGATAGGGTATTAATATCCAGAATATTTAAAGAATTTCTACAACTCAACAACAACAAACAAACGAGCAACCTGATTCAAGAATGGGCAAAGGGAGGGCACCTAGGTGGTTCAGCTGTTAAGCATCTGCCTTGGGCTAAGGTCATAATCCCAGGGTCCTGGGAATGGAGGCCGGCATCAGGCTCCCTGCTTGGTGGGAAGCCTTCTTCTCCCTCTCCCACTCTCCCCGTTTGTGTTTCCTCTCTCACTATGTGTCTCTGTCAAATAAATTAAAACTTAAAAAAAAAAAAAAAAAGAATGGGCAAAGGACTTGAATAGACGTGTCTCTGAAGAAGATATACAAATGGCCAGTAGCATGTGAAAGGTACATAACATCTTAGGAATCATTAGGGAAAATACAAAACAAACCCACAATGAGATACCACTTCACATCCATTTAGATGGCTACCATTGGGGGGAAAAAAAAAAACCAACAGTGAATGTTGGAAAAGGTATATAGGAATTAGGATTCTTGTACATGGCAGAAATGTTTAATGTTGCAGCCATGGTGGAAAACAGTTTGGAGGTTCCTCAAAAAATCAAAAATATAAGTACCATATGATCCAGTGATTGCACTTCTGAGTAATACACAAAAGAATTGAAGGCAAGGACTCAAACAAATATTTGTACACACATATTCATAGTAGTAGTCAAAATATAGAAGCAACCCAAAATTTGCTTAACAATAAATGGACAAGCAAAATATGGTATGTGTGTGCGTGCATGCGTGTGTGTGTGTGTGTGTATATATATGCACACAATGGATTATTATTCAGCCATAAAAAGGAAGAAAATTCTGACATATATTATAGAATGATTGAATCTTGAAGACATATGCTAAGTGATATACGCCAGTCACAAAATAATAAATACTGCATGATTCCCCTTATATGAAATATTTTAAATAGTCAAATTCATATGAAATAGAAAATAGAAAGGTTGCTAGAGACTGAGGAAAGAGGAAATGCAGAGTTAATGTTTAATAGGTTTAGAGTTTCAGTTTAGGAAGATGACAAAAATTATAGAAATGGATGATGGTAGTAGTTGTATCACATGTGAATGTTTTTTGCTTTTGCGGGGGAAATTAAGGTATTTCATTTGTTTGTAAAAATACTCATCAGAAGTAGCTAGAACATTCATTCAAACTGTATTTCACAAAATTTATGCTAAAGAGTGAGCATTTTTTCCATGCCTTGGCAAATTGTAATATTCCTTCTTTAAGTTTGGGTCACTTTCCAATATTTAATCCTTTATGCTTTCAATGCTATGAAATATCTACCATAGTTCCTGTGACGTGAAGTTTTTGATGGTATCACTTTCTCTGGAACTCCTTATCCTCTCCATCACAAGTATTTTCCTCATTTATGACAAGAAATACACTCTTGCTAAATTCCTTGGCTTTACATCTAGAGTCTCTCAAATGGCATCAGTGTTAACATTTCCATGGCCGGTCATTTCTCCTAGAAATTCTATTTGAATTTCACCTTCAGCATCATCACTTTTTGTTTTTATGCCACTCTTTCATCTTTGTTAGACAAGGCTCTCATTGTGATTATCCATTTTTGTAAAATGTCATGTCATGTTTATCTGAGAAAACAAGGTTGAAAGAGAACTATGTTTCCAGCTATGTGTGAACTGAATAGCAGATGTACAATGATCAATCACCAACAGACTTTGAAAGAAGTGACGTAATTGGTCATTGATCATAATACGCATTTATTATATATGTAGTGATTCATGGTTTGAAGAGCTAACAGCAACATGTGTTCCTCATACAATTACTCACAGTTAACATACCATGGCAACTGAAATCTGAGCAGTGTTGTTGGGAGTATGTGCATGTTTTTAGTGCCAACAGACTGCACATTTCATAGTGGTCAAAAGGCAAATTTTATGTTGCATATATTTTACCACAATTAAAAAAAGTGTGGGGCTAATAATACATTATATGTTAATAATAAAAATAAAATTTAATTTAAAAAAAAGTAAACAAGATGATTCTAAAATTTATCTAGAAATGCAAAGGACCTAAGACACTTGATAAAGAACAAAGTTGGAGGACTTACATTACCTGACTTCAAGACATTAAAAAACTACAGTAATCATGACAGTAGTATTACAACAAAAGGATAAGTGAAAGAAAATAGAGTTGAAATAGATCCTTGCATCTGGTCAGACATTTCTAGAAAAAAACAAAGAGGAATAATTGTGAGGTGGGGCAGATGTGCTACTCTAGGCACTTACACCTAGAAGCCAAGATTCATAAATTGGACTCCATTGAAACTAAGGTCTCCTGCTCTTTAAAAGGAACTATAAGGAGAATTAAAAGACAAGCTACAGACTGGGAGAAAATATTTACAAACTTTGTAATATAGTTTGAAATCAGGGAGCCTGATACTTTCAGCATTGTTCTTCTTTCTTAACATTGCTTTGGGTATTCAGGGTCTCTTTTGTGGTTCCATACAAACTTTAGAATTGTTTGGTCTATTTCTACAAAAAATGTCATTGGAATTTCGATAGGAATTGCATTGAATATATATATTTCTTTGGATAGTATGGATAATTTAACAATATTCATTCTTCCAACCCATGAGTACTAGTGTACCTTTCCATTTACTTGTGTCTTCTTCAGTTTCTTTCATTAATGTCTTGTGGTTGTCAACATACAGATTTTTCAACTCCTTGTTAAATTTATTCCCAGTATTTTATTCCATTGTAAATGGGACTGTTTTCTTAACTTCTATTTCTGCCAGATTGTATTTGTTATAGAAATGCAACATATTTTTGCGTATTGATTTTGTATCCTGAGGCTTTATTAAATTCATTTATTGATTTGAACAGTTTTTCGATGACATCTTTATAGTTTTCTATATATAATATCATGTCATCAGCAAATAGCTTTACTTCTTCCTTTCCAATTTGAATGTCTTTATTTATTTTTCTTGCTTAATTGGTCTGGCTAGTATTTCCAATACTGTGTTGCATAAAAGTGGCAAGAGTTGGCATCCTTGCTTTGTTCCTGATCTTAGAAGAAAAGCTTTCGGTTTTTCACCACTGACTATGATGTTAGCTGTGGGTTTATTATATATGGCCTTTATTATATTGAGGTATGTTTCTCTATATTGACTTTGTTTGGAGTTTTTATCATAGATTAATGTTGGATTTTGTCAAATGCCTTTTCTGCATCTATTGAGGTGATCATATAATTTTTAGCTTTCATTTTCTTAATGTGGTATATCACATTGACTGATTTGTGAATGTTGAACCATCCTTGCATCCCTGGATTAATTCCAATTAATCATGGTGTATGATTGTTTTAATGTATTGTCAAATTCAGTTTGCTATTTTCTTGAGGATTTTTGCATCTATGTTCATCAGAGATATTGGTATCCTTGTAACATCGTTGTCTGGTTTTGGTATCAGCCTTATACTAGCCTCATAAAATGAATTTGGAAGAGTTTCTGCCGCTTCTATTTTTTGGAAGTGTTTGAGAATTGGTATTAATTCTTCTCTGAATAGAGTTCACCAGTGAAGCTGTCTGAACCTGTACTTTTTTGGGAGGTTTTTTTTTGTTTGTTTGTTTTTAATTTTTTTTTTTAATTTATTTGACAGAGAGATCACACGGAGGCAGACAGGCAGGCGGGGGGCGGGGGGCGGGGAGCAGGTTCCCTGTTGAGCAGGGAGTCTGATGCGGGGCTTGATCCCAGGATCCCAGGATCACAACCTGAGCGGAAGGCAGAGGCTTTAACCCACTGAGACACCCAGGCTCCCCTTTGGGAGGTTTTTGATTACTGGCTGAAACTCCTTACTAATAATCAATCTGTTCATATTTTCTATTTCATCATGATTCAGTCTTGGTAGGTTGTATCCATCTATCCATTCCTTCTAGGTTGTCCAATTTGTTGGCCTATTATTAAGCAACATGTGTTGTCTCTTATGATCCTTTGTATTTATGTGTTATCAGTTGTAATGTCTCTTTATTTCTGATTTTATTCATTTGAGTCCTCTTTTTTTTCCTTAATGTGTTTAGATAAAGGTTTGTCAATTTATTTACCTTTTCAAAGAAGCAGCTCTTAGCTTCTTTGCTCTTTCTACTATCATTTTAGTTTCTATTTCATTTATATTGCTCTAGATTTTACTATTCCTTTCCTTCCACTAACTTTGAACTTTGTTTTTCTTTTTCTAGTTCCTTGGGATGTAGAGTTGGGTTGTTTATTTGAGACTTTTCTTGTTCCTTGAGGAAGGCATTTATTGCCATTAACCTACCTTTTAGAACTGCTTTTGTTGCATCCCATAAATTTTGGTATGTTACATTTCTAATTTTGTCTGTCTCAAGATATTTTTTTCTCTTTTGACTTCTTTTGACCCATTAGTTGTTCAGTAGCACATTGTTTAGTCATCAAATATTTGCAAATTTTCTTTTCATTATATAATTAATTTTTAGCTTTATACCACTGTGATCAGAGAATGTGCTTGATATTATTTCAATCCTCTCAATTTATTAAGACTTGTTTTGTGGCTTAACATATGATCTATCTCAGAACTTGTTCCTTATACACTTGAAAATATATATTTTGCTACTTTTGGATGGGATGTTCTATAAATATCTAGTAAGTCTATCTAAGATGTCATTTAAGGCTGATGTTTCTTTATTAATTTCCTATCTGAGTTATCTATCTGTTGATGTAAGTGAAGTATCAAAGTCCTCTACTATTATTGTATTGCTATCTATTTCTCCCTTTAGGTCTGTTAATATTACTTTATATATTTAGGTGCTTTTATATTGGATGCATAAATATTTACAAATGTTATATTCTCTTGTTGGACTGACCCCTTTATCATGACATAATACCCTACTTTGTCTCATATTACAGTTATTGTAATAAAACAAAATGTTTTGTCCGATGTAAGTATATTCAGCTTTCTTTTAGTTTTCATGTCCATGGAATATCTTTTTCCATCTCTTCACTTTCAGTCTGTATGTGTCCTATATCTAAAGTCAGTCTCTTTTAGGCAGCACAGGGATGGGTTGTTTTTTATTTGTTTGTTTGTTTGTTTTTTAATCTATTCAGCCACTCTATGTTTTTTGACTCAAGAATTTAGTCTATTTACATTAGTTATTAATGTAACTATTGATAGGTATGTACTTATTACATACCCATGTAATTATTTATAGGTATGTACTTATGACCATTTTGTTAATTGTTTTTTGACTGTTTTTGTATTTCCTCTCTGTTCCTTTCTTCTTCTCCTGCTCTCTTCCTTTGTGGTTTGATGACTTTCTTTAGTAGCATGTTTATATTCCTTTCTCTTTGCCTTTCCTGCACTTACTATAGGTTTTGTTTTGTGGCTACTGTTATGCCCCAATAATGGGTCCGTGATTAAAGGAGTGAGACTGATATAAAGAGAAGGTCAAGCAAAGCTTTATTTCACCCCAAGCATCAAGAATCAGACCGAACGTTCTGGGCCGTACCTCTTACAAGAGAGGGCGACACTTCTCTGTTTCACAGACTAGCTTTTAAGGGCAAAGACCGTGCGGTCAGGCCTGGCCATGCACAGGTGGCCAATGAGATTGTAACACACACAGGAAACTCCACAGTGATGCTAGGTGACCAACTGAATTACAATTTACCCTAGTAGACATTTGAACCAGCCTATCACACCTTGATTAGGATTGGCGCAAAAAAGGCTCCCAAAGGGTGGGGGCCCACACTCCCTGGTAGCTAGGGAGATGGTATGCAACCCCCTACTGATCCGATGTCTCCACGTGGCCTGACCCACCCCTATATCTGGGCTTTGTTACCTGGAGCTGGTTTCCCGGACTTGTTTTTAAGTAAATCCCCTAGGGGAAGGGGAGCAGGAACAGTTTAACTTTAATGAAAGCTTCTTGCTAAATAAGTCCTTACAGCTACCATGAGGCTTACATATAACAACTTCTATCTAAACAGTCTATTTTAAGTTGATAACCCTTAAGTTTGATCCTGCTCTAAAACTCAACATTTTTACTCTCCCCCACCTACTTTATCTTTTTAGTATCACATTTTACATCTTTTTGTCTTGTATATCCCTTAGCTAATTATTATAATCATAGTTATCTTTACTACTCTTGTTTTTTTAACCTTCATACTAGCTTTATAATTGAGTAGCCCATTACTTTTACTATATACCTACCCTTCTAGTGACATTTATGCTTTCATATGTGTTCTTGTCACTAAAGAATGCCCTTTCTTTTCAGTATAAAGAATTCCCTTTAAGATTTCTATAAGGCCAGTTTAGTGGTGATAAACTTCTTCAGCTTTTGCTTGTCTATATAGTCCTTATCTCTCCTTCAATTCTGAGTGATGTTTTGCCAGATAAAGTATTCTGGGCTGGAAGTACTTTTTCTTTTAGCCCTTCAAATATATCATGCCACTCCCTCTGGCCTGTAAAGTTTCTGTTGAGAGACAGAAATGAAAATTCAAAGAAATGTATACACCCTCATGTTAATTTCAGCATTATTTAAAATAGCTAAGATATGGAAGTAACTTACCTGTCCATTGATGTATGATTGTGGTATAAATATACAATGGATTGTCATTCAGCCCTAAAAAAAGAATAAGTCTTGCCATTTGCAACAACATAGATGGACCTCAAAGACATTATGCTAAGTGAAATAATCAGAGAAAGATAAATACATGATCTTAAAGAGATCATGTATATTAAAAAGAAAATAAAAAGAATTAAAAAGAAAATAAAAAGCTCATAGATACAGATATTAAAAAGAAAATAAAAGCTCATAGATACAGAGAACAGATAGATTGCCGGAGGTAAGGGATTAGTGGTAGGAAGAATGGCAAACTTTTTTTTTTTTAGTTTAAATAAATTTTTATCACACTTCTAATGAAAATCTTGTATCCAGAATATATAAAGAATTTTCAGAATTCAATAATAAGAACACACACAAAAAACCCAATTTTTTAAATGGGCAAAAGATTTAAATAGTTCACCAAATAAGATATACAGATGATAAATAAGTGCATGAAAAAATGCTTCACATTATTAGGCATTAAGGAACTATAAATTAAAACATACTTTTTTAATGGCAAAAATAAAAAGAGTGACCATACTGAGTGCTAAAGTTATGGTTTAACTGGAATGCTCACACAATACTAATAGGAATGGAAAAGGGAACAACCACTTTGGAAAATAGTTTAGCAGTTTCATTAAAAGTTAGACTACTTAACATATGCCCAGGCACACTTCAAAATATTTACCCAGTAGAAGTTAAAGCAAATGTCCATACAAACACTGTTCATAGTAGCTTTATTGTAACATCCCAAACTAGAAAAACCCAAATGTCCATCAATAGGTAAATGGAAAAATGAATTGTAGCATAACTACATACTGCAATATAATAAAAAGAAATGCATGCAGCTACATGGATGAACTTAACAATTATGCTTAGTTTAAAAAGCCAGACAGGGCGCCTGGGTGGCTCAGTTGATTAAGTAACTGCCTTCGGCTCAGGTCATGATCCTGGAGTACCAGGATCGAGTCCCACATCAGGCTTCCTGCTCCGCAGGGAGTCTGCTTTCTCCCTCTGGCTCTCCCCCCTCTCATGCTCTCTCTCTCATTCTCAGTCTCTCAAATAAATAAATAAAATCTTTTAAAAAAAAAAAAAAGCCAGACAAAAGTGCATGCTTTATTATTCTATTTGTTTAAAATTCTTGAAAATATGATTAATTAGTTAATTAATTATTCAATCTAGAAAATACAAACTAAATTATGGGAACAAAAAATAGATCAGTGTACAACACCAAGAGTGAGTCCTACGGCTCACCACCCAAAACTGTGGGCTTTGGGTGACGGTATGTCAATATGGGGTCATCTATTGTAATAAATGAACCACCCAGTTGGGAGATGTTGATAATGGGAGAAGCTATGAATTTGTGGGGGCAGGGACTAAATGGGAAATCTCTGTAGCTACCACTAATTTTGCTGTGATCTTAGAGCTGCTCTAAAAAAAAAAAAAAAATTAGGTCTTAATAATTAGGAAAAAAATAGATCTGTGGTTGCCTGGCAATGATGGTAGAGGTGCCTAAGAAAGGAAACAGAGAGAGGTATATGGAAACATTTGCAGGTGACGCATGTGTTCCTTATCTCGATGGTGATGATGGTTTCACCAGTATAGACATACATCAAAATGTGTCAGCTTGAACACTTTAAACATCAGCAGTTTATTGTATATCAATTTTTCCTCAGTAAAGCTGTTTTAAAGTTAGGCTTACACGCGTTTTCTAGTAAGATATGTTGCTAAATAATTTGCAGAGCTGTTCTTCGTTTGTCCTACATCTAAAGGCTACATTAAATGTTATCAGAAACACTACCATAAAGATCTAAAATATCCGGTCAAAAGATAGAACAGAGATATAGTTAAATTATGTCAAAAAGCTCAGAGCAGGTAACTCGTTGCAAACAGCTCACATCGCCTTGGGGAAAAAGAGAGGAAACTGTCTGTCAGAGAAGCCTCCCTTTTTAGTACTGGATTCGCCACCCTCTCCTTATGCTGAAGGATTCCCACTGACTTCAAAGAAGTCTTTAGATCAGAGAGAAAGCAGTGCTAGGCTGAATAGTTGTCGTGAGGTTGAGGCTCTCTTAAAGGGATTCTCTTTTGAGCTGTATCCTTGATGACATTATCACTTTATCAATGATAAGAGGGCTTTAGGGTGGGACTCTCTTAAGCATCAAAGAGGAGAAAAGAAGTGTATTTAAATTGAGGCAGAGTTTTCTAAAGTCCTGGGATAGTGATGCAATTCCTTGCTGAAGGAGTGTCTGGGACAACTAAGAAACTGTTTTTGTGTGAGATTGGCTTGGCTTTGCTAGCTCCCAGCCATTGCTGGCGGAAAAACACCCAAAAAAAAAAAAAAAAAAAAAAAAGTGAAGAAAGAGGAATCTATTATAAACCCATCGTAATACAATAGCTTAATATTGACCCAAGCACAGCGTGAGGCTGGGGTCAGGCGGGTGCTCATGTAAGGATTGCTTTTTGCACAAAGAAATGGAGGCACACCAGGAGGTGAGGGGGCCCAGACAGTACACCCATGGCACAGCCTCGTGGCCTGACCATCCACCGCCAAATAATCTGCTGAGACGCTGAATAGGGATTGTATTTTTAGGATAATTAAACAACAGGGTCTAAAATGTTGCTGGCAAGAAGAAATAATTAATGGAGAGATTTCTGCAGTGTCATGAATCAGCAGGTATAATGGAACTATCTATTTTCTTCATGTCGCACAATAAAGATGGTCAGTCAGAGGCAGAAATCTGTTCTTATAAACTGAGCTAGAACGTGATTTAATGTCCCTGGAAAAATACCAATTCAAAGACCTCATGAGTGTTAGAATTATGAAAAGATTTAGTGTCAGACAGTGCAAAGAAAACAAGCCTTGAATTCTAAAGATCGCTAATATAAGGCTGAGTGTGTTAAGTGTGTGAATAAATATTTGGGCAACCCCGAGAAAGGAGCAATTAATCCCTGTTTGGGTTGAACGGAGGAGCGTGTGATAACACACAGGAAAGCACGGAGGTCAACCTAAAAAGAGAGAATGTTATCAATGTCTTGTATGGAGAAGGTGCTCAGAATGACAATTTTTATATCGTTTATCACTCAGGAATTAGGAAGGTCTGCAGCTTTTAAAAATAGAGAACTAGCGACATCTTCATTTGCTTTCTGCACGGAAAAAGGAATGTATTCTTCAGCTCCAGTAGCCCTCCTTCTCAAACTGTTACATGACTTCCACACTGGATGGAAAACCAGCAGGTGAAAACCTCTTGGATTGACCTGGAGTAGGATTGGGCCCTCTCCCCCAGTCTCCCTTGACCCCGACTCAGAGCCTGGCTGGACCCAGCCCAGATGTGAAGAGACAGAAGGCCTCCACCTACTTATTTGCAGATTAAGGTTAACAGTAAGCCCTAAATTGTTGGTTCAGGCCATGCTGAGCCCTCACTTCCCGCTTCCAATTAGCACTGCTGTTATCTTAAACCATGTGGCTACTTCCCTGCTTGCTTCCCAGATAGAGCACCAGCGGGATCCCACCTATTATAAGCAGCCCACTAAATACAGAGAAGTGTATTTACATCAACTGTGTTAGAGCAGGCTTCTCTGCAGAGAGCCTGAAACTTCTCTGGAATGATTTCCACAGAAGCAAAACATTCACTATGTATTGGCAATAGCATCAAGATATGCCAGATTCTTAAAAATATATAAATATAAATATATATATAATATGTATATATATACAGATTCTGGATATACAGTCAATTAATGAATTAAAAAAAACATCACGGAGCATATATTACACACATATTATATATATCAGCAGTAAGGTTGCCAGATTTGGCAAATAAATACAGGACACCCACTTAAATTTGAATTTCAGATAAATAACTTTGTTAGTATAATTATGGCTCATGTGTTAAAAGATACACTAAAGCATATTAAAAATTTTAAGGGTTTATTTGAGCAAAAGTCTATTTGAATTGGGATGTGTCAAACTGGAAGTGATTAAGGGCAAAGATGAACACAGAGAAAAATACAAAAGCAAAGAAAGGAAATAATTTGGCTATAGCTTAGAGCCTAGTTGTCTGTTTGTGATTGGTTGTGCCTAGTGTTTTGATTTCATCATCTTGAGACATTTACAGGCTTGGATTTTGGTTTGCATAGGTAGACCACCATAACATTAGGAGCACCTCAAGTCTAGTGGCCTCCTTGTTTAATTTAATTTAATTCAATTCAATTCAACTTAACACATGTAATATTGATAATGCCAGCATTATAAAACTACTAATTGCACTCATATTTTTAAGTTATTTGTTATTTAACTGAAATTCAAATTTAACTATGTGTCCCACATTTTATCTGGCATCTCTACTTGGGGAGAATAAGAAGAGTTTCTTAATGGGTGAGATCAGACAAATAAGGAGAAGAAGGACGTTGAAGCAGGTGAAACCGTATGGGAAAAGCCAGGAAATAACTACATTTTTTAAGTGGCAATGAACAGAGCAGATCCCATAAGCAGAGGTCTCTTGAAGGAGAATAAAATTCAAGAGGACTATTAGGGACTCTCTGGAGAATGTCTTGAACAGTGGGCCACCCTTCTACAACAAAATGTTTGGTGAGGAGTAACTCAAGAGCCAGCTGTCGAATTTCTTTTAGGGGAATCATCTTTGCCCAGTAAAACACCTGGAAAGGACATTGTGGCTATGGAAGGATAGGCTTCAGGGTTTGGCCAGGATAAGCAGGGACAGACAAAGAGAAAGCTGATTCACTCTGCATGAAAAGGGAGAAGAAATGATGACATTCTGGTGCAGTCCTACAGAGGAGCCTTAAAGGGAAATTTTGAGGACAGCAGGGGTCAAAAGACAGAAGAAATTTTGGCAAAATTCTCTATAGCAGCCAAAGAATAGGAAGGAAATCAAATATTCCACCTTATGTCATCTGCTGTGCCTTGTCACCTGAAGATCTGCCACGGCCCTCAAATCTGCCGTCACAGTCCACACCTTAGTAATCTACCTGGGGAGTGTTTGAGAGGTGAGGAGAAGCACACGAGCTCCCTGCTCAGTGCTCTGAAAAACAGAGAAGAGAAAGCAAGCCTGGGGCAAGCCCGCAGTAGGAAAGAAAGGTCCCCCAACAGGAAACCAGAGCTAAGGATGAATGTGTGAACACCAAGCCCTGGGAATCCACACAGATCTCGGGGAAGACAAGAATGTGTAATTTGTCATTGAAGCAATTCTATTTAAATCTCAAATAACAGGAATCCCAGCTAATACCGGGCTCCGTGGGTACAAGACAACCTTGATAGACCCAACTTCAGATACTTTGGGAGTACATGATTGCACATATAGATCTGCCAGGGTCCATTCTTCATTCTTTCTTTTGTCTTGATAACTATTTTTTGGACCTTTAGCATCTTCACCAGTGTTCACTCAATCAATCCTAGGGAGAGATGGGCCAACTCAGATTGATTTATTTTTCTCTTTGTTCCCATCTCTGACAAGAGATGAGATTGGATGTCTCAACTGCACGATCATGTGTACACAGCTGAGAATGCTTCTGTGAGAAGTCTGCTTTGCTCCTTTCCCATTACCTCCATGTATTTGGATGTGTGTATGTAGGCTCCTATAGAAATACCACAATGAACTTAAATGTGTATATAATTATTTCATTTCCTGGAATGAGTGAATTTATTCTTCAATCTATAAAAGGCCAATGAAACTTTTGCAACTGCTTGTAATATTTCTCAGCTGCTGTTCCAATGTTTTCCCCAAAACCATGTGCTGATTACAGTGGCAAGTGAACACAGAGTATTGTTACTTCCAGAATAATGACTTCAGAATGATATTATCTGGCCAGTCACCTGCACTGTTTGGGAGTGAGGACTATTCCTTAACTATAATAATCTACTCTTTAGAAAGTTTCCTCCTGGTAGGAAATTCAATTCAGAGAACAGAGCGTCTATAATGGAGGATGTCTAATGAGTCATTGGGAACATTAGAGAATGGGCAAGATGTTGTATTTATTTTTAAATGTTTATGTAATGCTCATTGCTAGAGAGAAACTAGCTATTACAGTTTTTGCAATTATCGTGCTGTTTTTCTTTTCCCATCTCCTGGAAAGCTACAAAAAAGGATGATCTGACATTATCCCTGGAATACATTCATGATCCTGCTGCTTCCTTTGGAGTGTTTGGGAAATCAGAAAACCTAACCTGCAACCGAGTTTATTTCAATTTGAAAAGGACATGATAACACAAAAGCTACCAGGCTGGTTAACCATCCTGGTTAGCTTCCCTAAAGTTGTTGACAATTTACCAGCGTGTTGTCTCCTATCCCATTTACTTATTGATGACGCTTATCCTGGCTAACATTTATCATGACACCTCAAGTCATTTCCAGTTGAATGCATCTGAGCTGATCATCTGAGATCCTCTTTGAATTTTATAAAAACTCTACTTCTTATTTCAAAAATCCAAAGCAGGGCACCTAGGTGGCTCAGTTGGTTAACCGACTGCCTTCGACTCGGGTCGTGGTCCCGGAGTCCTGGGATCGAGTCCCGTATCGGGCTTCCAGCTCCATGGGGAGTCTGCTTCTCTCTCTGACCTTCTCCCCTCTCACTCTCTCTCTCTCTCAAATAGGTAAATAAAATCTTGAAAGAAAGAAAGAAAGAAAGAAAGAAAGAGAGAAAGAGAGAAAGAAAGAAAAAAAAGAAAATCCAAAGCAACAGGGGCACCTGGGTGGTTCAGTCCGTTAAGTGTCTGACTCTTGGTTTTGGCTCAGGTGGCGATCTCAGGGTTGTGGTATCAAGCCCTCTGCACTCAGTGTGAGTCTGCTTGTCCCTGTCCCTCTGCTCCTCACCCCTCAACCCCACTCAAATAAATAAACGCATAAAATCTTTTTTTAAAAAATCCAAGATAATAAATTTATACCCTTTGGCACCAGCACTTTTAAACAATTTTTTCCTATTTCAGCACCTTTACCATTGGATATATGCACACATTATGAATTTGTTCACATTCATTTTATAATATATTTTTAATTCAATAATTAGCATGCCCAGATGAGCACACACATGTGCTTGGAATTATTCAAAGTGCTGGGTTTTTTAATTAAAAACAGATCTATACCTAACTTCATGGAATTTACAGTCTAAAAGAGCTCATGTACACAAGTCAAAATAGGTAGCTTAGTGACAAAGCTATCAGAATTTTTAAGGCATGTCTCTACCTAATAAAGTCATTTTCTCATTACTCCTGGGTAATTTACCTTTTTGCCTCTGCTTTTTTATATTCCCTTGCCTTTTTTCACTTTCATTTATCAGGGAAACATAAAGCAGTAGAAATTAAATATTTCCATTTTAAATAATAATTGGATTTTAGGATAAAAGTAGGAACCTCAGCCTAAAATCTAATTTGAATATAAATAAAGTTTTAATAAATTATTGACTAATTTTTTCCATTCTATCTTTGAATCTTTTTGTTAATCATAAAAATTGTCTGTCCAAGGACAGATAATAATACCAAGCATTTCATCCACGACGTTTATCAGAATGAAAGTTAAATGGCGAGATGATGGTGAAGACTCAGACATAAATGTTACAGGTGTGTATAGCACATGGCGTCATCACAAAGCAGGAGTCTCCACCATCACCTGTTTCCTTATCTTTCTCCAAACAAATCAGGCAGTGCAGAATGTGTGGCAAGGGCTTCACTATTACAAAACAACATTGATTTTGGCTCTGATCGTCTGTCGAGGTAAACTGGAGTCAGGGGTGTGGAAAGTGTTATGGGCAAGGCAATGCTGTTGGGATGTCAGGCAGCACAGCAATGGCAAATAATAAACCCTCAGAAAAAAATTCTTAACCTCTCAATGTCAGGAGTCTTGGAAAGGAAGGAACACAGAGGCAACCAAGAAATCAGAGTAGTCTTTGTAGCACTGTATCTTTTCTGCACCTTGCTGTATTAACTGAGCCCTTCCTCATGACTACCAGCATCCAAAAGTAACCAAGGAGCGCATGGAAGCAAGTAGCGGGGAAGGTGGGGAGTGGTCGGGGGTGGCATGGAGAGAAGCTTAGATGAAAGAGGGGCACATCGAGGACAATGGAGGTGGAGGTGGTGGGACAGAACAAGAAAAGGGTACAATCTTACTAGGACTAAGATATTTGGAGATCTGACTCCCAACAGACTTCTGGGCAAAGTTCCAGGCCTTAATTAGGATTTTGTAATAATTTTTAAGAGAAAATGATTTTCCTAAATATCACTAGTTTTTCCTTTAGTCACTTATGCCTGGATCTTATTAAAATTTCCAGTCATTCTGCTCATGTTATCTTCCAAGTACAAATGAGAAACTGAAAGGAAGGGTCCATGTCACAGCAACTGGGCATTTGAAATAAGAAATTCAAACACAAAACAAGAGCCAAAGCCTATGGGACCCTGGCTAGGAAACTAGGCTACAAGCTGGGGACATCAGAACTCAGACCCTCTGGACAACTCATCTGCTCTCACCAGTGCTTAATATGATAGAGCTTGGGGGCACCTGGTGGCTTGGTTGTTTAAGCATCTGCCTTCAGCTCAGGTTTTGATCCCAAGGTCCCAGGATCAAGTCCCACATCAGGCTCCCTGCTCAGTGGGGAGTCTGCTTCTCCCTTTGCCTCTGCCTGCCTCTCCACCTGCTTGTGCTCTCTCTGTCTCTCTCTGTTATAACTAAAATCTTCAAATATATACATATATATGTTATACATATATACAAATATGTATATATATTACAATATATTACATATATTATATATTACATCATATTAAATATATACATATGTACACATGTACATATGTATCTACATATATATATATACACACACGTATGTGTGCGTGTGTGTGTGTATATGCCTAAAGGAGTGTCAGAGCACATCTCATCTCAGCTAAAGACCACGGGAACAATTCAGTTCATCTGTGGCCAAGCCCAACACTAGACCTCCAATTACTCCAATTACTTTCCGCTAATAATAATAATATCTATAATACCTAGTGTGTGCCAGGTACTAGCACAGCTGTTTTATACATGTTACTTCACTCAATCCTACAACCACTCCCATGATGTAGGTACAGATTACTATCTGTGTCTTCTCAGGTGAGGCATGTGAGGCTTGGAGTGGATGAGTTATTTGCGCCATCGCAAAACTTACGAAAGGGCTGAGCTTCCTCTCCAGGACCCACACAGTCTCCCGCCCACAAGGAGCATGTTTATTTCCCGATCATCAGCCTCCTGCTTCCTTCCCCCATGGAAACATCTGCAGAGAAGCCCGGCTAGTTGGTGCTTCCCTTAGCTTCATTACACTTCATTGTGCAGTAAATTACTGAATTCTGCTTAGCGGAATTGTACATAGAAAATATCATCAGAACACAAGGTCTTGAATTTAGTAATGCTGGGTTGTCTCTGTAATTGGGAGAAAAGAGTAACAGCTTGTTTGTCCTCATTCTTTCCAAGATCCTAACTGTTCCTTGAAATGGTTTAAGCAATTTGATGCCTGAGAAGGACTTCATTATCTCCAGTTTTAACTCCTTTAGTTTTGCGTGGGAAAAAAAAAAGAATTTATAATCACGAAATAACAGGAGGGATGAGAAAGTTGATGTAATCGTAAGCTGAAATTTAACAACTCTGATAAATTACCTAACCAGTCGTTGAACCCCATGCCAGAGGCAGAAATGCGTGCAAGGCCTCAGACTAACTATATCACACCCCCTCCCAGTTATGAAAACTCCCATTTATTAAAAAGCCACCAACCAGCGCTGCCTGCGGTTGGGCGGTTGTCGAATTTCTTGTACTTCTTCCAGTTCTAGGGCAACGAAGATCACCCTCTGAGTGCCTAGGTCAAATAAATGGCGTTCTTTTCTGCTGCACAGAACCTGAAGCGGGTGGCTGAGACCTGGATGGATGAATTCGCCGAGTACATTTACCAGCGGCGCCCAGAATACAGGCACCTCTCCACCGGGGACATCTCCGCCCAGAAGGAACTGCGCAAACAACTCAAGTGCAAGGACTTCAAATGGTTCATGGCTGCGGTGGCCTGGGATGTGCCTAAGTACTACCCTCCAGTGGAGCCCCCGCCAGCGGCCTGGGGGGAGGTGAGGAGAGGCTGCATGAAACCCGCTCTTGCCTCAGCGCGTCCATCTCTCCTGGGCTCAGGTGGCGGGAGGGACCGGCTCCTCTGCCCTAGGGCCCAGTAACATTAGTGTAAATCACCTCTGATAAATCAATGTCCAGCATTTTTTAGAAATTGCCAGGGTGGCGGGGAGGGCGGGGGGGGGGGGATCGCTCCGGGGTGGCTCAGTCCTCAGTCCGTGAAGTGTCTGCCCTTGGGATGCGGATCATGATCTTGGAGTCCTGGAATCGAGTCCCGTGTGGGGCTCCCTGCTCAGCAGGGAGCCTGCTTCTTCCTCTCCCTCTCCCTCTGCTCTTCCCTCGCCCCCCACCCGCCACTTTGGATTTTCTCAAATGAATAAAATCTCAAGAAAGAAAGAAAGAAAGAAAGAAAGAAAGAAAGAAAGAAAGAAAGGAAGGAAGGAAGAAAGAAAAGAAAGAAAAGAAAAGAAAAGAAATTGCCAGGGAGAAACATTCAGTCCTCAGCGTTGATAGTCCCACCCAGACCTGCTATGGGTTCTCCAAATGGATTTTTTTTAATACACCTGGAAAATATTTCTATGTATTTGAGATTAGTGAAATTGCCATAAGAGCTTGCAGAGTATGTAAATAGCTGTTACCCTAGAGTATCACTAAGTGTGACCTGATCTCCATGATAGAACCCCCCCCATCCTCCATGCATAGCCATGTAGCTATTGGCATATGCACGGATGAGGTAATGGAGTGGCTTGACTATTTTCCTAGCCAGAGCTGCTATGCGGCATCATGAAGAAATGCATTTCCATAACACCCACAGCTATGGCACATGGAGGAGTCACATTGGTTGCTTCAATAGGCACTACCTTTTCCACCTCAGAATGCTGCTTTTCGATTTCACTTCATGACTTAAAATGGAAAGAATTGAATAGCCCCAGTTCCCAAATTTAAAATATCTTATCTTTTTGCATAGAAAGGACTATTGTGCTGGGCGCAGTTCCATTCTGTCCTGTTACTATAGCTTTCTCCTCATAGAAAAGCATATGCTAAAGCAAGGACTAAAATTGGATAAGATGGATTTATCCTAGCAATTCAATCTGCTTTTAACAGGAGGCCATGAGGGGAAAATTGCAGGCTGGGTGGGAAGCTAGGACTGTCCTCGCTCTCAAGGCTTTCAGAAGCCAGGAGGTGACAGTGGTGCCTTGAGGGGGAGCCTTTTCATCATTGTCCTTGGTTTTGTGGTGTGGGGGGAGAACATGCCTTAGCCTGGTTGGTGTCTGGTCTATGGCTTGGCAAAGCTGTGAATACAGGTTGTCTCAGGGTGTAGCAGCAGTGACGAGGAGACTGAGGCAGTGTAATTGGGTGAGCGGTTCCAGCCCCCCTTGGAAAGTGTTCCGTGCACACTGCCTGTTTTGCTAAAAGTGTCCAAAAGGATCTCCTCTACCTGGGCCTGGGATACCTGAGGCATAAAGGAGAGCGTCAAGGTCAAGAACATCAGTGCACGTTCCATTGCCGAATGTTTTTGAATGCGCATGTGGTCCTAATACGGGTTGCTCAAGCCAGTTAGCAATCTGATCTGATACTTTGCGTCTTGAACATTTCATTAAAGCTTCCCTGGAATATTAGTCATATTAGTCTGCTCCCCTTAGTTTGAGGTATCTACCGCGGACTTCATTTCTAGTGGTGGAAATGTAAAGTAGACCCCACAAAGAGATTTCCTAGTCTAATGCGTGGTATGACATAGGAATTTGTTGTTCAATAAGCAGGAGAGTGCCTTTATGAGGTGTTTTTGGTTCAGGTTCTATTTACCACCTGTTGTCATTTAAATGCAGTCCTGCCTTAGGGACTCAGAAATATTCTTAAAGACCTCACAACATCACTGCCTGATCTGCACCTAGTGAAAAATCTCATCAAGCTTTTCTCCATCTTATGTGGAAACATATTTTGGCTCCTATGTGGAACCAACTGCAACAGGTCACATTTTCCCTTCGAACCTGACTAAACCACAACCTGTAATTTGTAAAGCACCTGTCTTGGAAACAGACTCAAAGATTCCACCGATTTTCTGAGAAAAAGACACAACGGCCCCAGAAAAGTCAAAATAACCATCTGAAGGCCAGGTCTGCTATGCCAGCAGGTTGTTATTCAGTACCTTTGACTGCCTTACACCTTATGTAGCTTTCCAGGTCCATGGGAACATTTGCATTCATCATTTCTTGTCTACACAATCAGACATTGAGAAGATCGGGGTTTTGTTTTGTTGTTGTTGTTTTTTAACACAATGGCAAATTTCTTTCCCCAAAGCTTCAGCACAGCAAGCAAAAAAAAATTCATATCTAGGTTTCAGGAAAGAAGAAAATAGGGGGGTACCTGGGTGGCTCGGTGGGTTAAAGCCTCTGCCTTTTCGGCTCGGGTCATGGTCCCGGGGTCCTGGGATCGAGCCCTTCGTCGGGCTCTCTGCTCGGCGGGGAGCCTGCTTTCCCCTCTCTCTCTCTGCCTGCCTCTCTGCCTACTTGTCATCTCTGTCTGTCAAAAAAATAAATGAAATCTTTAAAAAAAAAAAAAAGAAGAAGAAGAAGAAGAAAAAGAAAATGGGGCTACAGTTCAAAGGCCAGTGGCATTCGGTTGCATTTCTTCAATGAAGGTGTGGTCCACAGGAAGAATGAAAACTAGAAGACTGGAGGAAGACAAAAAGAAAGAAAAACCACAAGTGACAAGGGTTTGGACTGGTAAATAGCTATGAAAAAGACCTATTTTCTAAGCAGAGTAGATCCTTGAGAGTAGAAATAGTGCCTGTACATTTAATCCAGGAGGCAAGAGAAGTGTTGAAATGCAGCTCGATCTAAAGGAAATCATGAAAAAGAGAACTATTTCCAACTATCTATGAGGTAATAGCAACCTACTTCTTAACAGTGGATAAAAATGACTAAATGTGCAGAATATTTCTATGGATCATTTTATCTTGGAAAACAGCTCTTTTGAAGTGATTAATGTTTTCCTTTTCCCTTTAAGAGGGCTTTTTTAAAATTTTTTTTTATTTTGGAATAATTTTAAATTTGCAGAAGAGTTGCAAAAGATGGTACCCAAAGTTCACCTCAGTTCTTCTGATGTTAACCTCTGAAGGTTTGCCACATTGACCGCAGCTCATTTAAACTAAATAATTAACATCGGTACACTGCTATTAACTAAACTACAGATTTTAGCCAGATTTCACCAGTTTTTTTCACTCATGTCCCTTTTCTGTTCCAGAACCCAATCCAGTATATGAGAGGGTTGTTTAAATTTCCTATAAACTTTGAATTAATTGTTAGAATGGGCAAAGCTCCTAAATAAACATAAAAGGTCAATTGCTGTTTTTGTAAGAAAGGGAAAAGGGAAAAGCAGACTCTGGCTCTTTGAAAACCGTTCTAGAAAGGAACCACAAACCTCCAGCAACGTAAACACAAGAATCCTTTATGGGAGATCCGTGCCCAAAGCAGGATAACTGGCTGTTTTATGCACTTGTACTTGGAATGGTTTCTACCTGCTGTCGTGCGCCAGACTGATTCTGGGTAAACAATGAAGTGCTTAGGCAATTTTTGGCACTGGTTGTTAGAACCCACCTTGTAAAGGATACGGTACAGGCCATAAATAGCCTATAAAGTGCTACTCTTTTCCCTGACAAGTTTGGCTGGATTATTGCATTTGTCTCCTAACTCGTCTCTCTGCGTCTGCCCTCCCTCCCTTTTGCTTGTTCTCAACAGAGTCCACTAAAAATGGGAGATCAGGCCACTCCTCCATGGTAGAGATGGCTACCATCTCTGTTGGGGTAAAATTCAAAGTCCTTCTGCATGCCCTGAATGATCTGACCCTTGTTGCATCCCCTCTAACCTTGTATCTTACTACTCGCCCCCTGGGCTCCTCTTCTCTAGGGACACTGGCCTCATCATCGTTCCTCAAACAGGCCAGGCAAAATCCCACCCCAGGGCTTTTGCACTTGCTCCTTCTACTTAAAGTCCTCCTGCCCCAGGAATCCTATGGCTCCTTTCTTCTGATCCTTCCTCACAGGATCCACTTTCTTCTGATCCTTCTTCAAAAAAGTTATCTTCTCAGTAAAGCCTTCACTGTTGGTCCCACTGGGGGCAACAATCCACACACACACATGTCCAGTTAGATTTGTACATTCCCAGTCCCCCTTCCCTGCTTCATTTTTCTCCTCAGCATCCATCGCTCCATTACAAGTTTTATAATGCATTTATTTATCATGTTTCTCATCTGTTTCTCACACTAGGAAGAAAGATTCATGACACAGAGATTTTGTTGAATTGTGGAGTTACTACTCTTCAGCAGTCAAAAAAAGTGTTTGGCATAGAGTATGCTTATAATAAATATTCACTGATCGAATGAATGATGAATGAATGGAGGATTTGGGCTCCCTGTTGTCCCCCTTGCCACTCACTGCTCTGCCCAGAATCTCCATGGGGCACACAGAATCCTTACTCTGCTCCACCACACTGAGGAAGAGTCTCCGTGCCTTCCCTTGTTGTCCATTCATCATGCGCCACTTTGAAAAGCTCGGCCAGGAAGAGTTTGAGGTCGACTATCAGGGAACCCATCTTGATGTACTCTCAGGTCTACGGTCCCCATGATAGTCAAGCAAGATACTCAATATTCTCTTCTGATACCCTCAGGAGAAAAAGGGAAAAATCCAAAAGTGAGAATCCTCTGTTCTGGCAATTTTCAAACTCTCCCTGCCAGCTTCCTACTTAAAGGCAAGAGGAGATTAAAGTCACATCTGACAGAGCAGTGCTCTCCAGGGTAAAAGTCACTCCATCTTGCGGGTGGTGGGTACTGGGAGGATCTCCCTCAGCGAGTGGCCAGACCAGGTGGAGTGGTGGGTGGCGTGGGGCCCAGGGGAAAGAAACAGGGTTTTGAGCCATGTCCTAAGTCGAGCATCCTTTTGTGCCATTCAGATAGAAGCCGTGTGCTTTTCCACGCGGCTGTGCTGGATAGGGTAAGAGCAAGTTTAAAGTGAAAAACTATTCTTAAACCAGGCACATATGGAGTGCCTTTTTTGTGTCGAGATACTAAATGAAAGAAGCAGAATTTCCTATTATTTTTCTCCTTCTTACCCCTTCCCCTCCTTAGAATTCATGAATTTGCTAAAGACATTTATAGTACTCCTTTAGAGTCCAAAAAGCAGAGTTCTGCAGAATCCCAAATATCATGTGTAAGAGGGAATAAAAGATGTAAAACAGGCAAACGTGCCTTTCCCAACCGGCGCCAGAGATGCCTTTGAGATGTGTCTGCTTTCTGTCCTCAATGTGCCAATCTGGGCGCATCCGTCTGTCTTCTTGCAGTGGTGCAAAACTTTTTTTAAATCTTTATTTTAAAAATTCATCTCAGTGCCGAACTCCTTCGGCTGCTATTTAAATTCCTTCCTCGACATTAATGTCACCGGGAATTGCGGAACCTTCACAGAGACCGGCGCCCTGGAGAATTCCGGTTCCCCTCCTCTGCAGCCGCTGCACTTGATTTCTTTTAAATTGCTTTCTTCCTCTTTCTTCTAACATTCTCACCTACAGGCTTTTCTGATTTCTCCCTATCAGCTTACGTGAAAGGAAGTTTGGCCCTAGGCGGGGTGTTATCTGAAGGACCATCTGAGGATATAATGGTGTCTCTTTCAAACCGATTCCTGTGTAAATGCTGCCCCATATAATGCAGAGGTCAAAGCGGGCCCTTCTGGCACAATAAGGGAAGCTCTCCTGCATCCCCTTGCGAGAGCTGTGGACGAGAGCTGTGGACGAGAGCTGTGGACGGTTTTCCCGCCTCCCCCGGCAGCCCAGTCTTGCAACCAGGAAAGCTGCAGGGAGGGGTTGTCCTGCCCCTCCCTTGGTAACCACGCAGGGACTGGCACTGCCATTCAGCTGCTATCTGTTGAAACCAGATCGTTAAATTAAGCAGTCATTCAGAGCTCATTTGTCATTCTCTGAGTGTATTAGAGTTGACTTGATCTGTCATTTATTTTCCCAGGCAGTGGCAATGCCGGTACACTATGCTAATTCATTTCTCTGGAGCTCAACAAGGAGGTTGAGAAAAATGTAAGAACATATAAAGAATCGCATTATATTTTCAGATTTTACTGTGTGTTTTCTGAGTTCTCAATGGTTGAACAGTTGAAGGCAAACTTGAAGTGTCTTATGATAAAATTTATTTTAGTTCCATATTCCCAGCTGAGTAAAGTTGGACACCTTAGTGGAACATCTGGGTGGCTCAGTCGGTTAAGTGTCTGCCTTTGGCTCAGGTTGTGATCCTAGGGTGCTAGGATCGAGTCCCAGTCCCTTCACAGTGGGGAGTCTGCTTCTCCCTCTGCCTGCCACTCCCCCTGCTTGTGCTCTCTCTGTCTCTCTCACTCTCTCTCCCTAACAAATAAATATAATCTTCGAAGGAAAAAAAAAATTGCACATCTTAGTGCCATAACAGTGACAATTTGGCCCAACTCTAATGGAATCAGAGGTGTTTCAGAGCTAACAGATTTTTTTTTCCTTCTCACATAAATATACCAAGCAAAACGTTCTGTCTTTTCTATTTTGTTCTTCCTTAAAATATATGTATTCATACTGATACACGTTTTACACACATAAACATATACCTTTGGGGGTTCACATGACAGGAGTAAAAGAAACTTTAAGCGTATGTTAGCTTAATTATTAATTCATCTTAATCTCCAATGACGATTGGTACCTTTCTAATTCCAAGAATGACATAAAATTAATAGAATTTGAGGCTCACTCAGTTATCATATCAAGATTTCCAATGCAAGCCTCAGGAATTGGCATAACTAGAAAAAATTCACTATAATCTTTCTAGTCATGGACAAAGGCAGAGCTCTTTCCTACCCATTCTTTAACCAAGGGCACAGCTGGCTTAGAGCTGAGTGGCCTCCACAGTAGCCAACAGCCTTAAAAACCTGGGGACCATCCACAGGCTGGGTTGGGAGCAAGAATGAGCACCACAAAAAATGAGGACAGTTCTTGGGGTCTTGGAATAAAAGTGGGAAAATACTGGAGGTCAATTCTAAGTGATCCAGACTGATGCTAGAATGCATTCTGGAGCTCAGAATTTGGTTTTATTCATTCGCAGACAGGCAGTAGTTAAGAATATGAGCCAATATTTCCCCAGGTGTCCTGACAATGTGCTGTTAGCGGTTGGTCTTGGCTGGCCTGGTCAGACTCTGAGAGGTACAGTGAGTACACTGCTTAAAAGTGAGTAGTCCCTTACATTCACAACAGAAATATTTTCAGCCGCCTTAATGGCATTGGTCAGTCTTAGATTTTGGGAACAGCCTATCTTGGTTTGGGTGATCTGAAGATAAAGGCTCCTGGGCTTTCATCCTGCCTCTGTAGCTAAATACTTTCTCCATGTTTTATTTTCTCACAATTATCTCTTTACATTTTTTGATCTGCTTGAGTTATCTTTCATCCTATTAATTTTGAGTTTCAAGAATTGACTTTGACCAGCTTAGATTTCCAAAATCTGTTTCTGTCTAATCAACAACCCTGTAATATTTGGCTAAACCACTTCTCACCTCAGATCTTTCCCTTATTGTGGAGATGTGAGTAACTTTTTCTGTTGAGCTTCTGCTGTCCATGATCCCTACTCATTGATCAATTTCTGGATAAGATGTCCTATTCTTTTTTTTTTTTCTTTTAAAGATTTTATTTATTTATTTGACAGACAGAGATCACAAGGAGGCAGAGAGGCAGGCAGAAAGAGGAAGGGAAGAAGGCTCCCTGCTGAGCAGGGAACCCGATTTGGGGCTCGATCCCAGGACCCTGGGATCATGACCTGAGCTGAAAGCAGAGGCTTTAACCCACTGAGCCACCCAGGCGCCCCAGATATCCTATTCCTTAGACCCCTTGGGAAGAGAGACTAACATATAAAGATAATTTCAGAAGGAGCTTAACTTTCTAGCCCAATCGCTAAAATGGGAAGGACAAATCAGTTTTTTCCAGTCTTGTTTTAGACCCAAGTCATTCAGAACTAATTACACATATCCGGGCTCTTTGCCTATGCTTTTTTGCCAGTATTGCCTACAAGTTTGCAGCAAACAGTTTTGTTCCACATCCTAACATTCAAATACTACCATTCTATTGGAAATAATGAAAACCCACAAGGTGTGATGCCAGAAATAAAAAGCTAAATTTTCTACAATATTCTTGCTTTAAGATATACTGAGTTTTCTGATGCTAAACACACAGCAGCAGCATGGTTTTATTTAATCACAAAAACCAGACAGAACATTTAGGATGGCGAAGAAAAAACACAATACGGCTATCACCTTACATAAAACTGGGAAAGTAACTGCAGGATATGGGTGAGTGTAACCTGAGCAGCAGACAGCGGCAGGTCTTGTGTGGGATTGCCAGAGGTGTGGAGCTGGTAATAAAGAAAAAAGACAGTACTGACAGTTCTAGAAGCTGCAATTTAAAAATCAACAAATATTCACTCCCAGAAAAAGACAGTCTTTTACAGGACAGAAACTAAAGCAATCAACTCTGCAAATTACCAGTAAAATTCCAAGTCATTCTCACAGGTTCCAAGCTGAGGACAAGCACAAAAAGATGATGAGAAACCAGAAAGGGGCCATGGGAATGTCAACCATGCTGAAGCCCACACCTATCTCAGAAACTCTCCAAAATACTCTCTTTTTGGAAGGATGGAGACTCATTCTTTTCCTTCTGTTGCCCACACCTGCCCTCATGGAAAAAAAAAACAAAAAGAAAGAGAGAAAAAAAAAAAAGATAAAACCTGCTGATGATCTAATCCAAAATGAAACACTGCGGATGCTGGGGAAACAAAAGCTTCTAACAGGAGAAAAGGAAGTGTCAGAGGTAGATCTCAGCCCTGAACAACAAACACAGTTAAAGGGGACAAGACTGCTTTGCAAGGAAAGGTCCTTGGAACTCTAGACAGCAGGGGAGTCAGAGGTAGGACGCTGTTGTAAATCTGACTTAGCTCTGAGAGACAGAGAGGCTATAGTTTGTAATACATCACAGTAACAAAGAGAAGAGAGCCCTACAGAGGAACTTTCTTCTACTAGCCCAAGAAAACAAGTTTATTTATAGATAGAAAATAAAAGCAGATTACAATAAAACCCCACACAGAGATATTCGACAGGGATAAAGATAAAAATGAACCCAATAAAGTTTCAACAGAGAATGAAAACATACTACAAATGTAGCCACAAAAACGAGGAAAAATGCAACATAAGATTCAAAATGGACTAAAGGAATCCTAAAAACAATCAAAGCTTGAAGGAACCATCCACATCAGAATTAGAACAGCTCAGAAAGGATATGGCCAGGAGGATAGGAGGCATGATGATGTGAAAAGAGAGTTGAAAATTCAGGAATGAAAAGAAAAGAGAAAAGAAAGAGCATCTCAGAAATGAAGGCTAAATTGGAGGAACAGAGAGGCAAGTAGACCCCTTGGAAAGCACAGTAAGAGAAACTGAGGCTAGGAGAGAGAAGAATTAAATTAACAAAGTGGAAGAAGATAAAAGAAACAAAAGGACTCAACCAAAGAGCTGGAACGACAAAGACGCAAAGGAGATTTAACAGGAATTCGCAAAAAGAAAGCTCCTACCAGAATGAAAGACAACAAACACATAAAACTGTAACTCAAGAAAATTTTCATGAAATAAAATATTTGAACCTACATATTAAAAGAGCTATAGTTGAGAAATTCAATTTCTCAATACTGAAACATTTCTAGTGAAATCATTTTATTTTTTAAATGATAAAAAGCAATTTTATGCATCAAAGCAAAAAAAACCTAACTAAAACTTTGAAGCACAAACATTTTGTACCAGAAAACAATGAACAACATTGTAAAGATGCTCCAGAAGATAAAATATGAGCCAAAGATCTTTTTTAAGATTTTATTTATTTATTTGAGAAAGAGAAAGAGAGGGACAAAGCATGACCCGGTGGGGGTGGGTAGAGGGAGAAGAAAAAGCAGGCTCCCCCTGAATGCAGAGCTCCTGTGGGGCTCAATCCCAGGACCCCGAGATCATGAGACCTGAGCCGAAGGCAGATGCTTAGCCAACTGAGCCACCCAGGTGTCTTAGAGCCAAAGATTTTATATCCAGACAAATTATGCCTCAAGTAAGGAGGCCATCAAAAAACGGTTATAAACATTGAAGAACTCATGGATTATTTTTCCCAAGAGTCTTTCTGAGAAACATACTAGGGAATGAGAATCAGAAAAGTAAGGGATCCTGGGTGGCTCAGTGGGTTAAGTGACCACATCTTGATTTTGGCTCAGGTCATGACCTCAGGGTCTCTCTCTCCCTCTCCCTCTGCCCAACCCCCAACATGCATGGCTGCTCGCTCTCTCTCTCTCAAATAAATAAATAAATAAATAAATAAATGAAATAAAAGTATTAAAAAAAGAAACCCAAGAGATGTCAAAAGAAGGTTGACCTAAAGTCTGGTAGAAACTGGCTATAAGGATAGAAGAATATGCAAATTTTATAAGCTCTGACAATCAGAAATAATACAACTAACAAATAGAGAAAGTAAGTGGGAGCAGAATGAGTTCACTGATTGTCCCAAAGGCATTATCTAGAGTTAAAAGATTATCACCTATGTTTATACACTGAAGAAGAGGGAAGAAAAGGAGAAAAGATTATTACTAACTGGTATTGTTTAGAAAAAAATTGGGCATTATCTTTAAAAAAATTGAATCATCAAATATTATATATAATATTAATGTAAATAGTAGAACAAAAAATACAGATCATATTAAATACCAAAGATTACAAAGAGAAAAGAAAATGGATCACATAGTGATCATGTAGATACAGTAAATATATAACATATCAGTATGTCAGAGCTGTCACAAATATGTAATTAGTATATAGAAATACACTAAAAGGAAAAAAATCTATATTGACCATTAAAGCAAATCTGTCTGCTGAGACATACCTAAACCAAAATTTTACAGAATGATTAGAGATTAAAGAATACAATAGAAGGGACGCCAGGGTGGCTCAATTGGTTAAGCCGCTGCCTTCAGCTCAGGTCATGATCCCAGCGTCCTGGGATCGAGTCCCACATCGGGATCCTTGCTCTGCAGGGAGCCTGCTTCTCCCTCTGCCTCTGCCTGCCACTCTGCCTGTGCTCGTGCTCTCTCTCTCTCTGACGAATAAATAAATAAAGTCTTAAAAAAAAAAAAAAAAAGAATACAATAGAAATACCAGACAAAGCAAGTTATAAGGAAGCAGAAGTTGAGGGGTGCCTGGGTGGCTCAGTCGTTAAGTCTACCTTTTGCTCAGGTCATGACCCCAGGGTCCTGGGATCCAGCCCTGCTCAGCAGGAAGCCTGCTTCTCCCTCTCCCACTTCCCCCTCCCCACTTGTGTTCCCTCTCTCGCCATGTCTCTCTCTGTCAAATAAATAAATAAATAAACTTAAAAAAAAAAAATGAAGCAGAAGTAGGAATTTTAATATGAAACAAGGTAGGATAGGGGAGGAAAAAAAGTTAAAAAGTTAAGAGGCCAAAAAAGATATAATACCAGAGACCACAATCTATAGAAAAACAGCTTTTATAAGGGTAGAAACTGCTTGGAAATGCAAAGATAAACAGACAGAAACATACCAATAATAGGACAGCTTAACTCTGTAATAGGTGAGACAAAATGAATAAGGATCTATATAATCTAATTATATAAATCTCTAGATCTGTTTAACTCTGAATTGCTTTTAATTTACCTTTGTTTCAAATACACAAATTTAAAAGTATGTTAATGTTATTTAAAAAACCACAAGGGTTTGGTTTGTTTGTTTGTTTGTTTGTTTTTATAATTTATTTATTTATTTAAGAGAGAATGTAAGCAGGGGAGGGATACAGGGAAAGGAAGAGAGAAACTCTCAACCAGACTCCCCGCTGAGCATGGAGCCCATTACGGGGCTCCAGCCCAGGACCCAGAGATCATGAGCTGAGCAGAAATCAAGAGCCAGCCTCTTAAATGACTGAGCCACCCAGAAAACCAAAAAAAACCACAATGTTTGCAGCAGAGATCCAGATATAAGAAGAGACACAAATATAAATATCAACAAAATAAACCTGCTAAGCTCTCAAATTTAAATTGGAAATGTGAATTCATAGTGTGAATTCAAATGTTAATTCAAAGTGAATTCATAACTTTTTTCCCCTCACTTTCTAAAAACATAAATTTTCTAGCTCTATCCCCTGAAAAGGCCTATTCGAATCCCATCTCAATGAGCACATCTAACTCTCATTGTGGTCTCTATATAAGAATCTCCACTAAATGGAACTAAGGACACTTGAAGAAATGGCTGATTCCAGTTGTGGGGCAGGAAATGAGGAAAATGTGCTGGGATATCCATTGCTCCGGAAAGCAAAGAGAGTAAGGAAGCTATCAAAAGCTGATATGGTCACATTAATAGGACACAGGAGTTAGCTAGAAGAGGTTCCACTTCGTACATATGGAACAATGTGAACATTTAAAAAAAAACAATTAGTTAAATTATACTAAATATTTTTAAATCATAAATTAATAATGATGCTTTAAAAAAATTTTTTTGAAAGGGAGAGTGCATTTGGGTGTGAGAAGAAGGGGCAAAAAGAATCTTCAGCAGGCTCTACACTCAGCACAGAACCCAGTGTGGAACTTGATCTCATGACCATGGACATGAGCTGAAATCAAGAATTAGGTGCTTAACCGACTGAACTACACAGGTACCCCCATAATGATACTTTAAAAGCTGGAGAGAAGAGAGAAGGAGCAACAAAATAAAAACCACTAGTCACCATTAGCAGTTGCTAGGACACCAAATCAATACTTTGAAAACTGACATTTTAAAGAGCAATAATTAAATATCTTTCATGTGTTTCTGGTATAATATATATTTCAAGTTCCAAAGAACCCCTGTGGCTCAGGTTGTTTGTTTGTTTTTTTTTTCTTTCCTACAGATAATAAACTTAAACAGAAAAAATTAGAAAAATCCACATTTTGCAATCCCTAATGTAATAAATGATTCAGACAATAGTCATCATTGGATGGCAAAAGCATCAGAGGAAAAGGGATGAAAAACAATAAAATCATCAAGTTAGTGCCACCTGAACCTAGATATCACAACATCACTGAAAATGAATCATACACGTATTCTGATATGCTGCAATATAAAGACATTTTAGACAAGCTAGAAAATCAAGAACCAGCCCTGAAATGATAATTTTTTAAAGCAACAACAAAACTAAATCCGAATTTAATCAAGCTTTTAAATCTAACTTTGGCCAACAGTAAATCCAGGGGGTAGAGGAAAAAGTTAAACAATATGTCTAGCCAAATCTAGGATTTAAGAACCTAATTTCTTCCATCATATACAGCAGGGAGAGAACAGGAGGAGGGGACCTATTCTAGATCACAAGATAATCACAAGCTCTATGAAGGTCACAACCACACACAATGAAATGAAGCTGGTTTGGATCCTGAATAGAATAAACTATCTGAAAAGAGACATTTTTAGATAATCAGAAGAATCTGAATATGGGCTAGGTATTAGCTACTGCATAATTCGTGTTAATTTATGGATATGTGAGAAAATTCTTTCTCTCCCCCCTTGCTCTCTTCCTTTCTCTCTCCAGCTCTTTCTCTAGATCCCTTGCTTTCTTTCTCTCTCTCTCTCTCTCTCTCTCTCTCTCTGTCTCCTGGGAAAGCTTACTAAAGCACTTAGGGGTGAAATGACAGGATGTGTGGGATTTTCTTTAAAATTATCCAGCAAAAAAAGAAGTCAATTGGGAAGTGAATAGATGAACAAGCATGGCAAAATGCTGATGGTTTTCAAAGATTGTGTGCATAGAAATCTTCACAATAAAGAGTATTTTCTAACACTTGCTTTGGAAGGTACGTGGGAACACAACAACAATAGGGAAAGAGAAAGCAGAAGCACGCATTTTGGTGGATGTTGTAGGCATAGCTAGACATCAGCATTTTTATTTTACTTTGTACCCTAGAGCTAAAATCATTATATAGAAACATATCATCATATCCTATCATGTTTGAATGGCAAATGCCTCAATAATAAAATATTTTACTCAAATTTTATACTTAGAATATTTATTAGCTCTATCTTAGAGCCAGTGTGGAATAACATGAGACAAAATGCTGTATAAAATATGAGCAGATGGCACCATTTTGTCTGCCAAAATACCTCTCTCTCTCTCTCTCTCTCCCTCTCCTTTTTCTCTCTCATTTCTAAAGATTAGAGCCCTGGTTATTAGTTGTCTAGAGGGCTTTCCTCTTTCTCACCAGCAAAATAAAATGAACTGTTGAAATCATACTCTGATTAGTAAAAATTATAGAATAGTTTATGTTTTCGAAATGCTTACTCTAATTGGTATAATCCTCCAAATGTACATGAAACATACAGTCCAATTATTCATCTAACTGGACAGCAATAGAGACCACACTGGTATTTTTTTTTTAAAGGAGAATGGAACAGAGACACCATTAAACCATGGTCACAAGAGATGCTAGTTACCACAACCAAAATTGCTATGTAGCAAACTGGGTCAAAAGCTCAGTTCAGTTTCTGGCGTAAAGAAATAATCCTATTTAGAGGAAGTAAAATAGCCAAAGATGATAGAACTAAAAAGTCTTGAGCTGCAGAAGCCACAGAACTGCAAATGTTAAGCAAGTGTCCAAGGTAGGGCTTCTCAAGGGTACAAAGCATCCCCTGAGGGGGTGCTCAGCCTGAGCCCTGGAGCACCAGGAGCCACAAATACCCCTGCCTCTCTTCCCAAGAGCATTGACTTTACTTAAAGGTTAATAGGAAGATAACAATGAAATGAAATGGGTATGTTACAGAAGAGAATGCACAGTATACGACATTTTTTCAAAATAGAATACTTCAAGAAAGTATACTTCAACCCAAGATGGCTGCCCTCCCAGAGACACATTCCCTTATCGTCAGCCTGGTCTGTGTGGAAAGGTGTGAGAGGCCCCAGCCTGAGGAAGGGACTGGGTGACTGAAACGGACACTCCTCTTTGAAGATCCAGAAACTGACTTTTTTGTGTGTGTGTGCTTACAGTGAGCAGATCCCCAGAGACCGACTCCCCCCAGCTAAAACGCACAGGGGCTAAGAGCAATACTGGGATGTCCATTATTAATTGTCCGTGAGAACTACCACTGTCACAAACTCAGAAATCCACATGTGAATAAAACCAGTACTTTGGGCCTCAGACGGCTATGCATGCGCCCAGTGTTCACTGGGAATCTCTCCATTGATTCTGCATGATAAATCACTGTCCAGGGGAAAAGAAAAATATAAAATCCATATTGTCAGCACATCCTCTCCATGTAAGCAGACTACGTAGGAGTCTGTTTGATGAGCGTGCAATCACAACACAGACAAAGAGACTATCTAAGGGCATCAAAGATGTCAGTGGGCTTGGTTTGCCAGAAAGAATAACCCTTGAAGTCTGTTGGCTACAAACTCCCACCTTCAGTTCTATCCTAAGGACACCCCCACCATTGAGACACGGAGTTTTACCCATTCGTGAGTGGTTACTCTGGGCAGCGTTTGGATGGCATGTCCCACACTCATTTCTTGGTGGCCTTTTTCTGTCCTTCCATTACTGACAACCCCTTCTAATTAACACATCTTTCTCTTTTTTAATGCTGCTCCACGGAGTGGGTCATGTAGAGTTTTGCTGCCCATCCTGTCTCCTTCAGGTGGCCTTACATGGCTGTCATCTGACGTGTCAAGTATTCATTCTTACTCACCTTTTCTCATTCAGCCAACGTTAATGGGCCGGGCACTGTACTTGTCACAGTGGTTGAATGGTGAGTACATGAGACATAGTTTCTCTTTTCATGTGGCTTAGGGACTAGTGAGCTATCATGGGAGCAAGCTGTTTTCATTATTTTGAAAGAGAGCCTCATCACTCACAGCATACCTACGAAATCCTAGAGCTCTTGAAACCCTTTCCTTGGCACAATGGCTTCTGCTGATGAGCCCATGTCTCCACAACCACAACACTGCAGGCCATGGTGTTCTTCGATATTCCCAGGGACCAGCCTTGCATCTCCCCAAAAGAGCAAATCCACACTTCCTTCCCTTGTATTAATAGGCTACCTGAAAAAAATGCATAAAGAGGGCCCTAAAAGATGTCATATTGCAACAACATCCAAATTAAAATTTGAGATAATGAATAAAATACTAAAATCCACCGATGCAAGCTGAGCTCACTCAGCTGTAAGGAAGTCCTGACAGGCAATGTTGAGGCAACCACAAGGCCAAATCAGAAATGATGGCTGTTTGCAGTCACTTATAGGTTAGCGCACATCCTAAGTTCTTTTAAATTTCCAGACACCCCTGTTCAAACCCCAGCTCCACTATTTACTGGGTATGTCAGAATCAGGAAAGTTTTTTAATCTCTGTTTCATCAATAAAATGAGGGTAATAGTCCCTACATTATAGAGTCTGTTGAGGACTCACTGTCATGATTCATGTAACGCTCTTACCTCAATGTCTGGCACATGGCAAGCAGTCAACAGAAGTCACCTGTTCCTACAGCAGGGGCGTTACTCCTAAGAGTGGTGGTGGCAGTACCAGCAGCAACGGCTAACAGTAACTGGAGTTGTTGTTGTGATGGTGGTGGTGGTTGTTATTGTTAACAGCCTCAAACATCTCAAATCCAGATGAGGGCAGAATTGCCCAAAGACATAATTCTGTGTCTGCTGTAGTTATTGATAATTAAATTTGAAAGTACTCCATATCGAGAGGCGCCTGCGTGGTTCAGTTGGTTAAGCAGTCAACTCATGATTTCAGCTCAGGTCATAATCTCAGGGTCCTGGGATTGAGCCCCGCATGGGGCTCTTTTCTCAGCAGGGAGTCAGCTGAGGATTCTCTCTCCCTCTCCTTATGCCCCTCCCCTTGCTTGGGTGGATGCATGCTCTCGCTCTCTCTCACTCTCTCTCGCTCTTTAAAGTAAATATGTAAATCTTTTAAAAATAAATAAATAAGGTACTCCGTACTGAAAAGAGAAACTACATTTAATTCCCTTTCATGACAAAGTGAAAGTGAGCAAATATTCTTTCCCAAAGAAAATTGTTCTTGCCTTCTCTAAGAGATTCAATTTTCCAGAAAATATTTTGGCTAGAAGATAAAAATTAAATAAAACAAGGAAATGAATATGGAAAAAATAATTTTTTTTGTCAGTAGTGTCGTACTCAATCGTGACATTCTGAGTGAGCAGTTTCATTGGGGGAGGGGGCTGGTGAAGAGTTCAAGTTCTTATCTGTGTTGCCTATCCCTGTTACAGTGAGCAGAAGAAAGCAAAGGTATCCTGTCTTTCAAGTACTCCTTTTTACTTCTATCAGTTGCTACCTCTCCAGATGAATTCTAAAATTGCTTGTGAATTTAAAAGCAGACTTTGTCTCTTCCAGCTTATTAGAATATTCTCTCTCATTTTACAAACCTTTTGAGCTGCCCTGCTTGGTTACAGAACACGGGCGACACAGCTGGAAAGCTTAGCTATGACTACTTGAGCTTCCAGTTAAGAAAACAGTCTTGGTTAATTTCTAAGGACCATAGTATGAATTGGCAGGGAATTAATCTCAGATAAAGCAGGATTAGAGAGGGGAAAATAAAAATAAAAATGCTTACCACTTGCAACTATCTACAGCTGGTCTTAATGTCTTCCCTGTAATAAGAAATAATGCCAGTCCTTTGGGGGAATTTCCAGACAGTTCTCTCTCCTAAGACAATTACGCACCATCACAGAGGAATAGATCATTATATAACAAATAATATTTTAAAATGATATACATATATTTGTAATGTTTCCCTTATATGTAAAGCGGGTATCAAATACCTCACTGGTGTGAGATACAATAATTCTCAAATACACTGAGAAAATTGTATCTACTCAGAGGCCTGTTGAGCACAAGTTTCTTCTAACATCTACCACAAAGCAAGAAATTAGGTCCTGCTTTATATCACCTGCCACTATCCCACAGCTTGGCTTCCTCTTTTCTGGATCTACAGAAAACTGCTCCAGTCATCATCAAATAAGCACTGCATCTTTTTATTACAGTAAAAGATACATTTACCTTTTTAACCATTTTTAAGTGCACAATTTAGTGGCATTACATACATTCACATTGCTGTGTAACCATCACCACTGTCCCCTTTCAGAACTTTTTCATTATCCCAACTGAAAATTAGGACTCATTAAGGAACTCCCCATTCCTCCCTTTCCACAGCCCCTAGTAACCTCTATTCTACTTCCTATCTTTATGGATTTGACTCTATGGTTTCAAGTACCTCATATAAGTAGAATCCTATAATGTTTGTCGTTTAAAAGCTGGCTTATTTCACTTTGTCTAATGTCCTCAAGGTTCATCTCTGTGGTAGCCTGTGTCAGATATCATCCTTTTTTAAGGGTGGATAACATTCCATTATGTGTATATATCACATATTATTTATCCATTTATGTTATGTTATGTTATGTTATGTTATGTTATGTTATGTTAATGGACACCTGGGTTATTTCCACATTTTGGCTATTGTGAATAATATTGCCAATGAACATGGGTGTACAAATATCTATTCAAGTTTTTTCTGTCAATTATTTTATGTATATACCTAAAAGTGGAATTACCAGATCATATGGTTTTAATTTTTTTGAGAAGCCACCCTTCTGTTTTCTATAGCAGTTGTATCAATTTATATTCCCACCGGCAATGGACAAGTGTTCTAATTTTTTCCACACCTTTACCAAAACTGGCTGTTTTCTAGTTTGGCTCTGTTTTGTTTGTAATAGTCTTAATGGACGTGAAGGTATATCTTAACGTGGTTTCAATTTCCGTTTCCCTAACAATTAGCGATGGTGAACATCATTTCATGTGCTATGGCTCATTTGTGTATCTTCTTTGGAGTTGCGTATATTCAGGTCTTTGACCTGTTTTTGAATTGGATTGTTTGCTTTTTTGTTGTTGACTTTTAGGAATTCTTTTATGTATTCTGTGTATTAAGCCTTTATGAGATACATTATTTGCAAATATTTTCTCCCATTATGCATCTTGATACTCTGTTAATAGTGTCTTCTGATACACAGAAATATTTAATTTTGATGAGGTCTAATTTAAGTATTTTTTTCTCTTTTGCAACCTTCACTTTTGATGTCATATCCAAGAATCATTGCAAAATCCAAAGCTGAGAAGCTTTTCTATGTTTTCTTCCAAGACTCGTATAGTTTCTGCTTCTACCTTGAGGTCTCTGATCTATTTTAAGTTAATTTTTGTAAATGGTTAAGGTAAGGGTCTAACTTCATTTTTTTGGGTGTAGACATTGGTTTTCCCAAGGCCATTTCTGAATGATCTTGCATCTTTGTGAGGCATCATTTAACCACATATGTTTTTTACTGCACTTTTCATTCTGTTCCACCAGTCTCTATGTCTGTCTTTATCCCAATACCAACTGTTTTGTTTACTGTAGCATTATAGTCAGTTTTGAAATTAGGAAGTATAAATCTCCCAACTTCCTTCTTCTTTTTCAAGATTGTGTTGACTAAGGCCTCTTGAGATTTCGTATTAATTTAAGGATTTTTTTTTTTTTTGCAAAATATATCATTGAGGTATTGATAGGAATTGCAGACTCTGTAAGTCACGTTAGTTAATATTGATAACGGTATTGTTTTCCAATCTTTGAACATGGGATATCTTTCCATTTATTTATGTCTTTTTTAAATTTCTTTCAGCATGCATAGTATTTTAGTCAAATATTTCCAGCAGAGCACTGCCCTTCTGCCCAGCAGGTCCCAGCCACAGTTTAATAGGCTTCTCTGGCTCCCCTGAGCCCTCTCTCTTCTGTTCCCATGTCATGGTCTCCATGGGGTATCCTACCCCACAACACAGGGAAGGAAATTTGAGGTCAACACTGTGTTCCTGAAGTGATAGTCCTGGCTCACCTCTGTTTCTTTATGTACATCATGTTCATGGTTCTACTAGAACTGAGATGCTACCAGACTGAGTCCTGACCTCTCAGCCAGTGGCCAGCCAGCACATGGTAACACTGCAACTCTGACTGAGAGGAAGCCACGAGGAGACATTGAAGTCTACAGTTAGTCAGTGTGGGGCTTTCTTGAAGCCCTAACGTAACAGTTGGAATCCTAGATCTACCACTGACTTGTTGTATCAATTGCTTGTGTAGCAGGTTGAGGGATGGCCCACAAAATGGTATGCCCACATTTTAATTCCCAGAGCCTATGAATATGATTTCATTTGGAAACAGGGTCTTTGCAGTGAAATTAAGTTAAGGATCTTGGATCATCCTGAACTATCTAGGTGGATCCTAAATCCAAAGACAGATGTCCTTAGAACAGACACACAGAGAAGCAACACAGAGAGAAGGCCATGTGCGGACAGTGGCAGACATTGGAGTGAGCAGCCACAAGCCAAGGAATGCCAGCCTCTACCAGAAACTGGAGGAAGCATGGACAAAATCTTCCCTAGAGCTTCTGGAGGGGGCACAGGTCAGCCAACAGCTTGATTTTGGACTTCTGGCCTTCACAACTGGGAGAGAATACATATCTATTGTTTTAAGCTACCAGGTTTGTGGTCATCAGCTATAGGAAACTCATATCTTTTGGTTTCCTCGTTGCAAAATAGAAGTAATAATATTTTGCAATGAGGAAACCAAAAGATATGAGTTTCCTGTAGCTGCTGTAACAAATGTGATGATCAAATGGAATAATCTTTAGAAAGCACATTGCATAAGGTCTAAGACAGCAAACTCTCAATAAAAAGTTAAGTTACTATTATTTACAGTCATTGAAACTCTGATTTGCATTACGTATGGATTGAGGAGGCAACATATACCTCAATCATACAAGAGAATGACTGAGAATAATTGTTTTGTGCATGAGATATCTCTCAGTTGTGTTTTGTTTTTGTTTTGTTTTTTAAAGCAAAAACTACAACCATTTTCTTGTCTACTAACGCACATCAGTACAGGGAAAGTATCTCACATACACTCCAAAAAGCAAGTTCTGAGCTCTTGTGTGTCTCTTTGTTGGAAGTAGAAAAAAATCAGTAAATGTGATAAACATGTAAAACAGACTTTTCAGGCCACCAGATATATAAAGCAAGGATACTTTGAATGTCAAACTTTGTGTCTGTATGTGTATACATTTTTCTGGAAAGTCCATAGCTTTCATCAGATTCTCAAGAAGAGACTGTAACTCAGAAAAAAGCTTAATATCACTGACATAAAATGACACTGACAGACAACCTTGAATGAAAAGATTAAAACAAGGCTCAAAATATAAATGAGGCAAGTACCACATTCAGCTGGAGGACCACCTGTGGCTCAAAGAAGTCACTGCTGGAGCTTTGCCCATGATCTAATTCCAGGAATAAAAAGAGATGAGTCAGGGTTTTGGTAAGGATTTGAGAGATGAATGCAAGCAAGTGGCTTTGAGAGTCTAGCAATCTCCTCACTAGGCCTAGAATGTATGTAGTATGGAAAGTGAACAGGAAACATAGCTAACAAAATTTTCTAGCAATAAATTCCTTCTAAGTCATCTGAAAAATACAATCTTTGGAGAAGTTTCTTTGGAGAAACTCTAAGATCAATTGCAAGAATAATAATAAAGAACTGTCATTGTGGCCCTTCATATTCATCAGCAGAGAAACTAGCAAGAAAAGTAGTCAACTGTCTTCTTTATTTGAAAGGAAGTTCTTGCATAAATACTATATGTTAAGGACTGAATTGTGCCCCATAAAATTCATATATTGAAGCCCTAACCCTTCAGCAATATAACTATATTTGGATATAGAGGAAGCAAACAAGGTTAAATGAGGTCAAAGCATGGCCCTATCCCAAAAGGACTGGTGTTCTCATAAGAGGAGACACCGGGAGTGCTGACAGATAGAGAAAAGGCCATATGAGGATATAGCAAGATGGCAGCCATCTTCAAGCCTTGAAGCCTGAAGCCTCAGAAGAAATGAACCCTGACAACACCTTGATCTTTGACTTCCACCTTCTAGAACTGAGAAATAAATTTCTCTTGTTGAAGCCCCCAGTCTGTGGTATTTTGCTATAGCAGCCCTAGCTGACTAATATATTATACACCAAAAACTATACCAGGTTCTGGGGTTACAGAAATGTTGGAGGCATAGCCTCCCCCCAAGAGAGCTTCATAGGTTTGGGGTAACACAGCAGGTCCCTGCCAGAAACCAGAAGCCAGTCCTTGCTGGCCTCCCGAAGGCCCCTGCACGATATGGGGCTTCCCTGACTTTCACTTGAAACTGCCTGGACTATCTGTTTAGGTTGTTAATGTAGCCACACTCACTAGACTAGAGCTAGACTGTTGTTGAGTTTTTCTTGAGAACTTGGTTGTTTTGTTTTGCATTATTTTGTTGTGGTTTTTGTTCTGCTTTATTTTCAGGGAGAAATATAGTTTCACCCTCTCCCAGAGAAGGGATAACTCTTGGCTTTGAACACCCACCATTCATATCACAATTTTATCAAGCTTCAACTTGTTCATTCTCAGAACTATCCATCCATTGAATATGATTAACTGCACTGACGGTTAATTTGAGAAGAGGAACATTATATAAAATGCTTAGATTAAAAGTCGATATAAGGTTATTGTTCAGAAAGTTGGCTGGAGGATCCAAGCATCTTGAGATCATTACATTATGTCTTACATAAGATGGAGCCCCAGGGTGGACTATCTGATGTCCCTGGTTTAAAGGGAGTACATTTGCTTTTTTAGAGGAACAATTAATCAGTAGTCTTTATTAAATAGTTTTGCATGAATTTCTTTACTGCAGGACACAGTGATGGAATGCTCATCAGTGTGGCTCTGAAATTTCAGGCGAGGCCTTCAAATCTCACTATTTTGTTTCCCCATTTATTTGATTTTGCAGCAGGAGGTAAGAAAGAGGGTGGAAATATTTTTTACCACTACTCAGTTGTGTATTCTACAAAATGGAAAGGATACAGTTTCATAATATATGGTCCACAGAGAAACATTGCAGGGAAATAATTATACCATGAAATATTTTATAAATATTACATTATAGCTTAGTATCCCAAAGGCAATTTAACATTTCCACGTTTTTTTTTTCCTTAAAGACCCAAGTCACCTCTTTTAATATGCTGACTGTGTTTAACAGTGATGAAATTTACAATAGAAAACTCAGACCCTGAATTATCTTACTTGAAAATAAGGACAATTTGCTGACCTTCCTTAGAGGGATGGCTATTAAACTCAAGAATGAGTTCAAGAGAATCTACTTCTCCAGAGAACTTTAAAAGCCCATAGATTATCATGTGTCTCAGGGATTTTGCTGCAATCCTGTCCAGGGTCCAAGGGTCACATCCTTCTCAGAATCAACCCATAATTTTGATTGCAGATCTTCATTAACTAGCGGTTTTAAATTTTACACAAGAGCTTAACATCTCTATATTAGACAAGCTTTTAAACCCGTCCACATTTCAACAATCTGACCTGAATTTGAAGGAAGAATTATTTTTATCTAGATACTGTGTTGTGTGAGTCGTTTTTCAAGTATTAAGAAGTTGCTTTATTTTTAATGCCCTTGGCTTTGGGGATAACATTGAAAGTGGCATTTCACTATTATATTGGAACTGGAGCAAGTCTTAGATTTATTGGCAATTCATAGATGAATCTAACCATTGGGAGAAGTGTTTATATTCACAAAATAGCACTCCAGAAAAAAAAAAAAAATGAAAGGAACATTAAATGTCAAGACGTTTGTTAAAAGATGAGGTGCTTGACCAGCCCAACGTGGCTCAGTCTGAGGAGATGTCTCCATGTTGTTTTCTGAGTGATCTATGATGACTGTGATCTATCATCTATGATGACTAACACTTTCTGGCTTCAGTCCATTCTGGGGTTTCTTCTCACAATCTCTGGCTGAAGTAGGGCCACACTGCCTTCACAGCCCCCAAGCCAGCTCCTCCTGTGGTTTGCATTTGCCTTCAAAGCAGTATTTCCTGCTTTCAGACCACTTGACACAGGTGCAATTAGTGTTATTAGCAGTGTGGGAATAGCTCTTCCTGAAGATTCCTTCCCTCCAGGGAACACAGGAAAGCTCACAGTAACTCCTGATTTAAAATGCCTTTCCTGATTTTCAGATATCCCTTTGACAAATTTTCCCGTAGATAATCTCAAACTCTCACTATAACATTTTCCTTTGGATCTTATTTTCCCTCCTGCTGTCCACCTTTAATTTGCTCATCTGGGTCTTATAAATTGTAGGGAGAAAGAGGACCCAAGTAAATCTCTTCGTCTCCTAAATTACTCCTTACAATTCTTTTTTTTACGATTTTTAAAAATCTATTTATTTGAGAGAGAGAATGAGAGAAAAAGAGAGAGAGAGCACATGAGCAGGGGCAGAGGGAAAGGGAGAAGCAGGCTCCCCGCTAAACACACAGCCCAATGTAGGACTCAATCCCAGGACCCTGGGATCATGACCTGAGCCAAAGGCAGATGCTTACCCAACTAAGCCAACCAGGCACCCCTCCTTACAACTTTTTAAAAATGTCTTCTTTCGTGTTTCTTACAGGTAATGTGTCATTTATCTCATTACACATGTGTGTATAATTCATACCAAAACATGAATAATTATCACCTGAGCTTTCAAAACTCTTTGTTTGGCCAAACCAGTTATTGTCATTCCCTCATCAGACAATGTCTCAATGCCAAAACAATTCTTTCCTTGACTTTATGAAATTCCAACATCAGAACTTAAGGAAAGAAATCCAGACTAAAAAAATTCAGTTTCTAAGCCTTCAGACTTACATGTTGTGGGTTCAAAAGAACAAAGCTGATCCATATTCTGTGCTTAACAAAGGATATAACTGGTTGTTGGACACAAAAGGAGGTATTTTCTAGTCAACTGTATGTGTCAGAATAAAGTTGTCAATATTCTTCCATTTTCTGACTTTTGGGAAAATGGATTTTTAAGAAATTCAAATCTAAAAGCTAGAGTCTCATTCAAAGGTCAGGAAATGATTTCTTCTCCTAATCCCCCATGGTTCCTTCTCTCATACCTTTGCAGCCTCCCTAGAGTCCAGTCACTATGGGGAACCACATATTTCCTTTTAGTGATGGGCTTCAATGACTTGTCACTTCTTCATCCATTGGCTTGGCCAAGGGCTTTACCAAAGTTTCCTGAGTGTCTTTATTTCTAACCCTACTTCAGCCCTTCTATCTAGATCAGACACTCTATCTAGATTTAGACTCCAACTCAATTTTGGACTGGGATCACTTCTTTTCTAAACCCAAGGATTCATAGCCTTCTTTAATCTTCATATATTCCTTTGAGCTCAGTAAAGCATTTGCCATGGATTTAAAACCCAAAATTGCACTGTTCTGGTGAATTAATTATAACCATTACCACAATATAGGATAAAGATCACGGGTCTAGGAATGAGAGACATGGGTACAAATCCTGCCCTCTATCTATTGGTTTTGTAATCTTAGACAAACCACTTACTATCTCAGAGCCTCAACTGCAAATGTGTATGAATGCAAAGCATGGTGGTGGTACAGTTTTAGAATCAAAATAATGGTTGTGAAAGCACTCAGTTGAGTATAAAGTAAGTACTATAATTTTTTTTTTCCTTCTATTAGGGAAGAGTTGCTTATCTTAAGCCCAACAAAAAGTGGTTTATTTATACAAATCTTCCTCTGTACCTGTTTGTGAGAATCAAATTGTTGTTGGCAAATAACTCTTAGCCTAAAAGTTCTATTCTGATGCTGGATATGTTTCACAAACAATACTCACAATACTTCAAATTGTGGGACATAGTTTTATAAAAAGACTATTTAGAGCAGAACACATACAAATCTGAAGGCCCTATGGTAATATTTCTGCCACAGGCTCAGCTTTTTCTTGCGTAATGTAAGCCAGGCTTCTGAAATGAGTCGTTCTAGTAAGTCCCAGGGCAAGAAAGAGATGCCAAAACAATTACATTTATGGTAAATTCAGACGAGGAAAATGTACATAAGCTAGGAAGAAAATCTCTGTGGGCATAATTTCAAGAAAAGGCAGTAGTTGGTCTCTGCCAGCAGTCATTGTACACCAGGAGGACAGAGCAATTAGAGATGGAATGGGTCCGTTCAAGCAAAAATGGTGTGATGGCCATGAGACCAAACCTTAAAAAGCAAAAGGTCCTACAAGGATAATGAAAGCACTTCTAATGTTTTCTATTTATATATTTATGTTTTTAGTTTCTAAAAACACTTCAAAAAAATGTTTGAGTCTCAAATGAATTAGAGCAGGATTTATATGTAATTGTAGTCTCAAGTCTCCCTATCCTTCAAAATGTTGGTTTTTTTTGCTCTATTTTTTACCTGTATCTACCTTTCCCCTCACTGTCAAGCTTCTTGAAAGAGAAGCTTCCAGCGGCATCTGGGTGGCTCAGTTGGTTGAGCGTCTTGACTCTTGATTTTGGCTCAGATCATGATCTCCCGGCCCTGGGATTGAGCCCTCCCTAGGTAGCGTGGAGCCTGCTTAGGGTTAGGACTCTTTCTCTCCTTCTCCCTTTGCCCCTCCCCCTCTCTGCTCCCTCTTTTAAAAAAGGGGGAAGCTTCCATTTGTGGCTTGAACTTTCACCTCCCAATTTTCTTCAACCCACTGGGCAACCTGTCCCCTGCCTGTTACCACACCACAGAACTTGTCTTTGGAAAGGGCTGCCAGCGACTTCCTAACTGTCAAATCCAGCAGCCTCTTCCAGTCCTCCTCCTACTGGACGAATCCTTAAGAGATTTGATGCTATTGACTCTCCCACCCACTTCTTGAAACTCTTTTTGCTGTCTTCATTCTAGTCCTTCTTTTACTCTCCCTTTCTTTTTCCTCACTACTCTTTCTTTGCCCTCTTCCCAAAGAAAGCATTCCCCAGAATTCCATCCCGTCTTCTTCGTATGCTTTACTTACGTGCTATCATATCCTTGTATGACTTCAGTTATTACTCATATGTTGCTGCATCATTCAGGGTCCGGTCAGGAGCCAGAAATGATACCAGTAATTACAACAAGGATATTTTAATATAAAGAAAATTACAACCTAGTAAAAGAGGTAAAACATAGAATCTAAAGAGTACAGAAGCAGCAACTTCTTAAAGTATGTGGGGATGTGAGCTGAGGGGATATGAGCAAGGCAGGAACTCAGAAACTTGGAAGACCCCTACCCTTCTTTCCCCACCAAGGTTGAGGGTCAAGTTACATTTGATTCCATTTGGCTTGCGGCGGTAAAGAGACCGCAGGCAGTAGCCTCTACTAAACAATAAGGGCCCCTCAGGTGAGGGCTACTTTCTTCCAACTTACTCTACATACCAATTTACTATGACCTGGAAAACCAGCACCTACACAATGGAAAGAGTGAGACTTCTTCCGGCTCTGCCCTTTAGTGTCTCTCCAGCACCCTCTATCAGTGGAACCTAAAACTGCAGCTGTTGGAAAGGAAAAATGTCCACAGCGTCCATCTTGTGTATCACAAAGCAAGACAAAGAGGAATGAATTTGAAGTTGAGAGGCAACATATTAATAGTCAGCATAGTAGGTAATTTTCAAATCCATATTTCTTGCTCTTGCCTCTCTTCTAAACTCCATATTTCTGCATGTCTATGTGTAGATGCCACAAAGACACCTCAAACTCGGCATGTCTTCTTCATTATCTGCGTGCACTTGTCAAGACCAGTGAATGTTGTCTGAACAATGTGTCTGGAATACATCTCTTCTTTTAATACATACATATATTCTATCACAATCACTACATAGTACAGATTCTCATCAATTAGAACTACTGCCCGTGTTTACAACTACATAACTCTCCATCTGTCTTTCCCACTAACAAGTTTTTAATTTAAAACTAAACCAAGTTTTCTTCTTAAGATATAATAATTCTGTTTGCCAACAGAACAAGATCGAGATTCCTTATTTTAATATGCAAGGCCCTTCATAATTCTACCTCCTCAGTCTCACTGCTCACTGTGTCCCAATACTACTACTACCAGTAGTACTATAAAGCTAACATTTTGAGCACTTAATATGGGCCAGACACTAATGTGAGCACCTTACATGTATAATATCACTTAATGTTCACATCCGATTTACCAAGTAAGTATTGTAATTACCTTCATTTTATTGAAGAGGAAACTAAGACAAAATGAAGTCGAGTAACTTGGCTAAAATCACATAGCAGCTAGTAAATGATTAAAATCTAAACTAAAATTCCACAATCTGTGCTCTTACATACATTATATTTCTCTCTAAAAAATTAACGTAAGAGTAAATTTTACTAATGAGGGAACAGACTTGTACACTGAAGAAAATCTTAAAATATTGAGATAAGTGGAAAAACATCTTATGTTCATGGATTAGAAAACAATATTGTTAATACTACCCAAAAATAGTATTTCAGTACTACTCAAAGAAATTTATGGACTCATTGTGATCTCTATCAAAACTCCAATGGCATTTTTGCAGCAACAGAAAACTCCTTCTAATGTTCATGTGGAATCTGAAGGAAACTTGAAGAGCCAAAACAATATTGAAAAAGAAAAACAAAGTTGAAGAACCCACACTTCCTGATTTTGAAACTTAACACAAAGCTACAGTAATCCAAAAAGTGTGGTATTCATTATGATCCAGTAATCCTACTTCTGGGTATATAACCAAAGGAAAAGAACTCACTATCTCAAAGAGATACCTGCATCCCATGTTCATTGCAGCATTGTTCACAACAGCCAAGACACAGAAAAAACCTAAATGCCCATTGATGGACAAAAAGATAAAGAATATATGATCTATATCTATATCTATATATTCATTCTGAGATAAATCAGACAGAGAAAGACAGATGCTGTATGCTCTCACTTTCATGTGGAATCTAAAAAAACTTACCTCATAAAAATAGAGAATGAAATGGTGGTTGCCAGGGCCTGGGCTGTGGGAGAAATAGGAAATGTTGATCAAAAGACACAAACCTCCAGCTAGAGGGGTGAGTTCTAGGGATCTAATGTATAGCATAGTGGCTATAATTAGCAATACTGTATTATATCTTGAAAGTTGTTAAAAGAGTAAATCTTAAATGTTATCAGCCCCTCCAAAAAGATAATTATGTGAGGGAATAGAGATGTTAACTAACCTTATTGTAGTAATCATTTCACATATTATATATTAATAACATATTAATATATCAATAATATCTCAATAAAGCTGGTTGGGGAGAGTGTAGTAATGGCTAAGGACAGATACATCAACAAATGCAAGAAAATAGAGAACCCAAAAATAAACTCTCACTTACATAGTCAATTATTTTCTTGACAAGAGCACCAAGATCACTCAATGGGGAGGGAATAAATCATGCTGGGAAGACTGGATAGCCACTATTAGTGAGCCATGTTCCCCAAAACTCATATATTGAAATCCTAATCCCGAGTACCTCAGAATGTAACCTTATTTGGAAAGAGGATTGTTACAGTTGTAATTAATAAAGATGATGTCATACTAGAGTAGGCCTCTAATCCAATATAACTGGTGTCCTTACAAAAATAGAAAACTTGGACACAGACAAGCATAAAAGGAGAATGCCATGTAAGCATGAAGGCAGAAATCAGGGTGATGCATCTACAGGACAAAAAGTGTCAATGGTTGCCATGAACTAGAAGCTGGGAGAGAGGCATCCAACATAGTCTGCCTCACAGCCCTCGGAATGAATCAACCCTGCCAACACCCTGAGCTCACAATTCCAGCCTCTAAAACTGCGATACAATAAATTGATGTTGCTTAAGCCACCCAGTTGATAGTACTTTGTTACAGCAGTCCTAGCAAAGTAATACATCCATATGCAAAAGAATGAGGTTGGGACTTTATCTTATACCCAAATTTTAACTCCAAGTGGATCAGACCTAAACACAAGGGCACAAAATTCTTAAAATGAAACCTAGGGGGAAATCTTCATGACATTGGGTTTGGCAATGGTTCCTTAAATATGACACCAAAAAGAAGAAACAAAAATTAAAAAAAGATAAATTGAATTTGATTAAAAATAAAAACATTTGTGTACCAAAAGACACTATCAACAGAAGGAAAGGCAATCTGCAAAATTGGAGAAAACATTTGCAAACCATATATCTGATGAGATTAATGTCCTGAATGTTTCTTAAAACTCCTACATTTCAACAAAAACAACAGAAACCCAGTTCAAAAAAGGTAGAGGACTTACATAGACATTTTTCCATAAAGGACATACAAATACTGGATAAAATCATGAAAAGTCATTCCATATCATTAGTCATTAGGGAAATGTAATCAAAACTACAAAGAGATATCACTTTGGACCCACTAGAATGTTTATTATCAAAACCAGAAAACAAGAAGCATTGGCAAGGATATGAAGAAATTGGAACCATTGTACATTGCTGTTAGGAATGTAAAATGGTGTGGCCACTAGGGAAAACAGTATGGTGGTTTCTCAAAAAGATAACCATAGAATTGCCATATGACTGAGTCAATTCCACTCTGAGGGATATACCCAAAAGAATTGAAAACTAGTAAGCCAACAGACATCTGTATGCCAATGGTCACAGCATCATTTTTTACAATAGCCAAAAGGTGGAAACAAGCCTAGTGTCTATCAATGGGTGAAGAGACAGCAAAATCTGATATATATGTATATTAATGCTAATATGTATATTACATATGATACAATATCATTCAACCTTAAAAAGAAACAAAGTTCTAACATATGACAACTGACAGAATGGGAGAAGATATTTGCAAACGACATATCAGATAAAGGGCTAGTGTCCAAAATCTATAAAGAACTTATCAAACTCAACACCCAAAGAACAAATAATCCAATCAAGAAATGGGCAGAAGACATGAACAGACATTTCTGCAAAGAAGACATCCAGATGGCCAACAGACACATGAAAAAGTGCTCCACATCACTCGGCATCAGGGAAATACAAATCAAAACCACAATGAGATATCACCTCACACCAGTCAGAATGGCTAAAATTAACAAGTCAGGAAATGACAGATGCTGGTGAGGATGCGGAGAAAGGGGAACCCTCCTACACTGTTGGTGGGAATGCAAGCTGGTGCAACCACTCTGGAAAACAGCATGGAGGTTCCTCAAAATGTTGAAAATAGAACTACCCTATGACCCAGCAATTGCACTACTGGGAATTTACCCTAAAGATACAAACGTAGTGATCCGAAGGGGCACGTGCACCCAAATGTTTATAGCAGCAATGTCTACAATAGCCAAACTATGGAAAGAACCTAGATGTCCATCAACAGATGAATGGATAAAGAAGATGTGGTATATATACACAATGGAATACTATGCAGCCATCAAAAGAAATGAAATCTTGCCATTTGCAACGATGTGAATGGAACTAGAGGGTATCATGCTTAGCAAAACAAGTCAATCGGAGAAAGACAACTATCATATGATCTCCCTGATATGAGGGAGTGGAGATGCAACATGGGGGCTTAAGGGGGTAGGAGAAGAATAAATGAAACAAGATGGGATTGGGAGGGAGACAAACCATAAGTGACTCTTAATCTCACAAAACAAACTGAGGGTTGCTGGGGGGAGGGGGGGTTGGGAGAAGGGGGGTGGGGTTATGGACATTGGGGAGGGTATGTGCTATGGTGAGTGTTGTGAAGTGTGTAAACCTGGCGATTCACAGACCTGTACCCCTGGGGATAAAAATATATTATATGTTTATAAAAAATAAAAAAAAATTGATGTCCTTAACATAGATGACACAAAAATCCCATCAAATACCATAATATTACATGCGGGTCTCAGTTTGATGAAATTCCTATCTGAAGCCTGAAGGTTTTTAAGGAAAGGTGGTGGGTGGAAATGAGGGGTGGATAAGAAAAATGTTAATTAAAGGAAACGTGCAGATATAACCTCAGCTTTCATTTAACTGTCATGTGGCCTGTGTTGATAATTATAGCTGACTTCTTCTACCAAAAAAAAAAAAAAAAAAAAAAAAAAAAAAAAAAAAAAAAAAAAATTCTAACATATGCTATAATGTGGATAAACCTTGAAAACATTATGCTAAGTGAAATAAGCATGACACAAAAGGACAAACATGGTGTGGATCCACTTATCTGAGGTATCTAAAATGGGCAAATTCAGCAGCACCCGGGTGGCTCAGTTGGTTAAGCATCCGACTCCTGATTTTGGCTCATGCCACGATCTCAGGGTTGTAAGATCGAGCCCCATGGAGGGCTCCCACATGCAACAGGGAGTCTACTTGAGATTCTCTCTCTCTTTCTCCTTCTGCCCCTCTCCCTGACTCTCTCTCTCTTTCTCTAAAATAATATATAAACAGATCTTAAAAAATAAAACAAAATAGGAAAATTCGCAGAGTCAGTAGAATAGAGGCTACCAGAGGTGGGGGACGTGGGGAAGTCATTGCTTAATGGTTACAGAGTTGCTATTTTGGGGGATGAAAACAGTCTTGGACGTCCTGGTGACAGTTACGCAGAATTTTGGATGTACTAATGCTATTGAATTTTATACTTAAAAATGGTGAAAATGGCAAACTTCATATTATGTACATTTTACTACAATTTTTTTTTTAAAGCCCACAAGGAGATGTTGAAGGCCTGGGAGACTGGAAAGGAGAAGAAAGGAGTAGGGCGTTCAGTATTAAGGGTCAGAATCAACAGACAGCTAATTGGGGCTGGAGTCAAGATATGAGGTGTCTAAGGTGACATCCAAGTTGCCCGACAGAGATCTTGGATGTCTGCTTCTAACATCAAGATGATCAGGTGATCAGGACTAAAGAATCGATCTAGAGTGGTGGGCCACAGGTTCATCGGTGGTCATCTCCTTGTATTTGAAGTGCCTGTGAGACATCTCACGGTATAACAGAAATGGGATCTGACTGTGGCATCACCACATTTACCACCATAGTTGAGACAGCTGAGAAAATAAATAAGCAAATAAATAGTAGCTAACACTGTGCTAAGCACTTTGCATGTATCAGTTCAATCTTCCCAGCCACCCTCTGAGGCTCGACTGTCCTCATTTTACAGACCTCACGCTGAGCCATGATTCTGCACCATTTCCTTGCACTGTGAACTCTCCATATATGGGTTCATTTCTGATCCCTGAGGCTAGAATGCCCCTCTGTCATTTCACTCTCAAGATTCAATTCTACGCATCCTCTCGAGCTCCTTTCCAATGAGCAAAGGAGCTGTCTTGCTCAGAACTGACCATTTCCTCTTCAGTCCTCACTTAGCATTTAGTCATCTAACAAAACCTTCCGAGTGCTGTCTCCCCAGTAGGACTGTAGGCAACTTGGGAACAGGAGCTATTTTTCTTTTGTCCTGGGATCTCCTTCAGTACTTCTCAAAGCACACTTCATTCAGGGGCACTCCTTAAAGGCTGACTTTTTAGAAATGGACAAATTGAGCTTTTAAAAGGAATACATGGCGAGGTTAAGGGGAACCTGTTTTTGTGACTGGTGAGCAGAGCCCAGACCTGCTCCGTCTCCACTCAGTTCTCTCCCCATACTCCCCTACCATCTTCTTTCTTTTAGCTCAGCACACGAATTTGAATTCTAAAACCAACCGCAGTCCAGAAAAAGGAGCGTCTTGATTCCTTTTGCCATGTTAAAAATTCACGGCCAGAAGTATTGGGAGCCTCAAGCCTTTCTTCCACTCAGGTGCTCTCTGATGTCCTCTAGACCTCAAATCGCACAGAGGAGGAGACCGATTTTGTTGTGGTGGTGGTTGTTAATTTCAAATTTATTTTTATCAAATTTTTTTATTGAGATATAATTGACGTAAAACATTGCATTAATTTCAGCTGCTCAACATAATGATTTGGGCATTTGTATAGATTATGAAATGATCACCATCGTAAGTCTAGGTAACATCCATCACCACACATTGTTACAATTTTTTCCTTATGAGAACTTTTAAGATCTACTCTCTTAGCAACTTTCAAACATACAACACAGTATTCTTAACTATAGTCACCTGTGCTGTATATTACATTCCCAGAACTTATTTATTTTGTAACTGGAAGTCTGTGCCTTTTGACCCTCTCTGCCCATTTCACATACCTCACCCCACCCCACCCCCAGAAGTGATGCCTTATTATTTTTCACTGTGGACCCAGCATGTGGTAAAGCACCTTAGATAGCAGGTCCTTGGTTAAAAAAAAAAAATTCGTTGAATGAATCATAATCCACTACTTCTTACTTCAAAGTCCCTGGTAAGGGGGAAATTAGCAAACTATGCTCTCTCATTTGTTAAACTGAGGCTAGTCTCTCTCTCTCTCTTTTTTTTTTATTTGATTTTTATTTGATTTTATTTATTTGACAGAGAGAGAGAGAGAGAGAGAGAGATCACAGGTAGGCAGGGAGGCAGGCAGAGAGAGAGAGGAGGAAGCAGGCTCCTCACCAAGCAGAGAGCCCGATGCAGGGCTCGAACCCAGGACCCTGAGACCACGACCCGAGCCAAAGGCAGAGGCTTAACCCACTGAGCCACCCAGGCGCCCCGAACCTAGTCTCTCTTTAACAACCAATGCAATAAGCAACCCCACACCTACTAGCTAACCTATTTATACCACACTCCTCTGGGACCTCTTTTTAAAAACTTCCTGTGTTGGGAAGGGGGCAAAAAAATGTTCACGCTGAGACTGACTTCTCTTGTATATCTAAGACATTCTTTACTCTCTGCCAGACCTTTCCCTAAGCCTCTCCCCGAAGGAGATTATCTCTGTAATCCTGTCATACATAATGATTCCCTTTCCCCCATTTTTCTCCAGCTGCCCACCCATTCCTAGTCAAGCACCACCTAACTTTCTAATCCTGTTCAGCGTCTCTCAGGATTTCTTGACACAATTTCAATGATGCCAAGCCCTGAAGCTGGACATCAAAAGAATAAAGCATGAATAGGATCTATTCCGTCATACATTTATTCGGTGTTCTGTGTCCTAGATTTGGGTGCCTGTGTGTGAACTGCTTTGCTTTCAGCCACACAGAGCCCTTGCTGAAAAAGCATAAACCATTTATAAATGTTCTTATCTCCATTTTTTAATTTTATTCAAATAAATAAATAGAATTCATTCTATTGGAATTTTATTCACCTGTTTATTTTATTTCATTTCATTTCATTTCATTTGCATGTGGTTGACACACAATGTTACATCAGTTTCAGGTCTACAACATAGTGATTGACAAGTATTCACTCCCATCTGTCCCATTATATCACTATTACTGTGTCCTTGTCTATATCCCTTAGGCTCTGCCTTTTATTCCCATAACTTGTTCATTCCAAAACTGGAGGCCTGTATCCCACTGCTCTTCACCGTTTTCCCCCAACCCCACACCCCTCTCCCCTCTGGCAGCCATCAGCTTGTTGTCCGTGCAGGGTGACGGAGTTGTGTTCGGGAGCAAGACGAGAGGATAAGAGTATGTGCCAAAGTGGGGAGGATAAAATGAAAAGGAAGAGAGAAGCAAGCGCGAATGGCCGGGTAGCAGACTTGACTCCAGGTGCTACCTCACCCTACATTCTCTAACATTTCTTCTCTGGCACCACTACAGGCTGCAATTTACGCAGATGTAGACAATTACGCCCTTGAAACTTGAAAGGTGGCTTCCAAAGCCATTTATCCCATTGTCTACGCAGATGCCATTGGAGTGAGAATGTAGAAAATTCAAGAGTTTAGAAAATGATCTCCTCCAGCCCTGCCAGAGCCCTCCAAGCTCATAGCAGTTAGAAACCAAAATGAGGCTCTCTGATGGGGTTTGCTGTGTATCCGCAGGCAGCTTTGGCAGAATGGCCACTCAGCGTCCCTGGCTTGTGTATGTTCTTCTCTTCCCGATGTCCTCCTTTTCCAAGAGCAGCCAGAGCCCTTCGGTGAGCGAGCGCCACGCCAGGTGACGGAGAAGGGCGCGCTTCTCCCTCGGTGGCCAAGCGGCCAAAAAGCACCAGCAGCTGCTGTTCTCCTAAATGTGGTTCAGAGGTCCCGGACTCAAGTAGAGGGAACAATAGCGTCCTGAAGGTGTCTTTGGCCCACACCGACACTGGTTCTCTAAGAAGAGCGTGTCTCTGACTTACACGGTCTAACAGTGGAAAGCGAGTCCTGCCCAGGGTTCAGGCAGGCAGCTCCCGGGCTAGAGACAGCTTTAGAAAACTGATACCCCGGGTGCAGATAAGGAGATCAAAGGGGAGCTTTGCAGAGCGTGCCAGACTCAAGTCAGTGACAGAAAAAGCAAACTTTTGACCTTCTGGGTGTTTCTAGTTCACCAAAGAAACTCAATCATACACCAAGGAATTGATTTTTACAAAAGGCTGATTTGAAGCGTGGCTCCCCGGATTCCACACTGAAATTCCTCCCTGGTGCTTGTTTCAGGAAGGCAGAGAAAGAGAAGTGAGAGCTAATCCGGGGCGTGTCCACAGCTGCTGAGTTCATTCCCTGGCTTTTGGGATTTCCCACCCTACTAGGAGGAAGGGTACAAGGAGTTTTCAAGGAGTAGGTGGCAAGTGTTTTCCCTAATTCAGGGTTCAAACATGGAGTCTGTAGGTTCCAGGAAAATGAACAGAGAAGTTCTGATGTGTATCCACTTATAGCTTCGTTGTTTACTTTGTTATTGTAAAAGGTCCATAGCTTTCCTTGGATTCCCAGACAGGTCTGTAGACCGAACTAGGTTAAGTACTGTTACCGTGTGTCCTACATTATTTCACATTCCCCTGGCACTGGGGGGCAGAGAGCCAGAACATCGGGGTCCAAAATTGGGTGATGAACCCCCCCCCACCATTGTTGCCAAATTCCCTGAATAAGGACACTATATCTACCACATTGGCTCCTCCTGAATGACATTATATCAACCTCTTCTCCTACAGTAAGTGAAATAAGACATCACTCTGCCCTCCACAATCCCCTTCCGGCCTCATTTATTCCTTTCATGACCCTCACTATATTTCATGACAACCTTCTCTCTGCCTCTTGCCCTCATCCCAGTAGCTACAGGCCTGCTTCAGCCATCCTTTTGCCCCGGACTGACTCCTTACCTTATCTGCTCATTCTCTGCAAAAGAGCCTTGACTAAAATTATCACCTGAGTACATCCTGTTCTTGTCTCCATTCTTAACAATACCTAAAGGGATTATTATAATCCTGGACTATATAAAGGCATAAAAAGGATTGAGATCGCTGAGCTTAGCTAAACGTCGACCGCTAAGTAACAAACCACAAACACCATCCATCTCTATGATGCGGGGGCGGGGTTTCGAGGTCCTCAGAATTGTGGAAATCCTCGGGCAGGCAGACTTGACAAAGCGACACGTGCGCATGGCCTCAACTCCTTCTGTTGCCATTTCTGATCTTGACACTTTTCATAGTCCACTCTTCGCCCGCCCCTAACTACTCAGTTCCTTATATCAGTATTAATAGGATCCCTGTAACAAATGATCGGTCATTTTTTTTCTCATTCGACGACTTGTCCAAGTTCAGACTTTACATAGAGAATCCTCTTCCAGCATAACATGGCACCGGTAGTACCATCTTTCCTATTTTGTTAATGCTCTAGGGGGCCCCAGGAGAAATGCTACACCATGACCACGGGTGGAGACCGGGATGGTCCAGGCAAACCCCGACGTGGTGTGGGGACCGCGTCCAGGTTTGCCTGGACCATCCTGGTCCCCACACCCTGCACAGAACCGTGCGGTGCTCCATGATTCCTTCTCTTCCATCAAACACAACGTGCATCACCTGCTTCCTATTGGATCTCTCGCTCCCAGCTGAGACGGAAATGGCAGAAGATGCTCTGGAGCAAGAAGATAACAAATTCCAAGCTAAGAACTCCCTGAAGAAAGAAATGGCGTTTCCGGGAGTCCTGAGCCAGGCTTCTCCCCGGGTGGCGTTGTCACGTGGTCCTTCACTGGTCCACCAGCTGCAGTCTTGCTCCTCAACCATCTCACGTTCCTTGACATGCCCACTAGGTCTTGTTATATTTAACTCCCTGATTTTGCTCCACACGTTGCATATAAATTTAAAACATCGTTCAGGAATCATGTAATCAAAAAGACAGCTACTGAGGGGCGCGGTGGGGGGCGCTCAGTCGGTTAAGTGTCTCCCTTCGCCTGGTGTCATGATCTCAGGGTCCTGGGAGGGAGCCTCGCATTCCACTCCCTGCTCCGCGGGGAGCCTGCTTCTCCCCCTTCTGCTGCCCCTTCCCCTGCTCAGGCACCTATGCGCAGTCTCTCTCTCTCTCTTTCTCAAATAGATTAAAAAGAGAACTACCGAATCTATACCAGGATTGCCGGGAGCTAGGGGTGCCAGAAAAACTAGCCCCATGCCCATTCTTTCTTCTGTCCACAGATTCGAAACCTGGCAGCAAATCTCTGTGTAGACAGTAAGCATGGGGCCACCGGCACTGAACTGAGGCTGGACATCTGCGTCAAGGATGGTTCTGAAAGGACGTGGTCTCACGAACAGGTAGGTCAGCAACCAGAAATGACAGGAGCCAGCGGGGCTGAGGCAGGCAGGGAGGCAGACAGTGAAGACAGATTTCTAACCCAGGCATACAGGACCCAAGGCGGGGGGTGGGGGGGGCGGGGGGGGGGGGGGGTGGGGGGGGTGGGTGTCCTTGTTCCCACAGACCAGCTCTGTTGTTCAGCCAATTACTTACCTCCTTGGTTTCTGCTTCATCTCAGAGCAACTGTGATAATCAGCTGAGATCGTGTACAGAAATGTGCTTTAAATAGGAGAAAGGATGGTAGAAACGTCCCAGGCTTATATTTTCTTTCCCGGAATGGTAGTCTTCAAACCACAAAAAGCCTGTAGAGTGCCACGTGATCTTCCAACTAAATTTCACAGTTTTATTGAAAGACTCTTTTTATTTTGTAAGTTTTTTGCGACTTTATCTAATCTTATTTTCCCCTTTGGCGATATTTTGAAAAGGAATCTTTACATAAGCATCTTGTTGCTGTAGCAGTCTGTAATCCTACACATGAAGGATCACTTTGAGGCAGTAACAGCACAACCTGGACTTCCTGGAATCCTTTAGAACTATTTGTTGCCTTTGATTGAAAAGTGTTTCAGTGCAATTCTGTTTATGAAGTGACTTGTGACTCCTGACCCCCTGATGGTCCTTATAAGGGACTTGCCTCACACCGTGTCACTTGCAAAAGAGACGTGATAGTGGGTAGAATGGTGTCTATCCCTTTTTATTGTCTTAATTTTTGATAATGAAAAATCAAATGGGGGGACATCTGGGTGGATCAGTCAGGTAAGCATCTGCCTTCAGCTCAGGCCATGATCTCAAGGTCCTGGGATCGAGGCTCATATCAGGTTCCTTGCTCTGCAGGGAGTCTGCTTCTCCCTCCGCCTCTGCCGCTCCCCTTGCTTGTGTGCTTTCTCTGAGAAATAAATAAATAAAGTCTTTTAAGAAATCAAATAGGAAACTATAAAAGAAATTATAGCACACCCTTGCACACTCATTACACTGACTTAATAAGTATCTGCAGCTAGTGCCATATTTTTCAAGAGAATGAAATTTACAGATACAGTTAAAGCCCCTTCCCTATGCTACTCCTCTGTCTCCCTCTACAAAAGGCCACATCTCACGTTCAGCATAGTATAAACTGCCTGTGCTTTGTTTCCCAGAATTGCCCATAATGCCTCTCTTACGAAACCTGAAAACAGTAAACAAGCAGTTTCCACAAAGGCTTGAGTTCTGTCCTATAGCTCTATTCCTCCATATCCATCTTATATATGGAACTAGTGAAGACAAATCGTGCCCAGCCTAGGATCTTACCGAGCTGCTCAGATAGGCTGAGCTCCGTCATGCTGGCTCCTCCCTGTCCTCCCCCTACTGTCCTGTCCTACCCCGCACGCAGCTGACACTACAGCGCAGAGCAGCATAGTCCGGGAAAGCGGGGGTGAACCCGGCACACAGCACAGTCCGGAATTAACACCGTCAGTCCGTGAACCCACACTGCCCCGCCCCGATGGGTCATCTGGCCCTTCCACTCTGATCCACAGCCTCATGGTGTTCCAGAAAGATCGTGGGCCTTGCAGTGAGGCCAACCTAGATTTCAGCCACCGTAATCTGTGTGACCTTGTGAAATTGTTACATCTCTCTAAGCTCGAGTTTCTCCACCTCTAAATAGGGATAATAATATTCACATCAGAATAAATCGTGTCTACATACACCAGCATGTAGCACGTGTGGTAGGGGCAAAATCAATGTACTTTCCCTTCTGCTTTATGACATTTTCTCCCCCGGATCACTTTATACTAACACCAAATTAGAAATCTCTCTCAGGTCCAAGGCAGCTGCCAAAACCAAATACTATTTATTATTCACTCAAATATATCCTGCAGTACGCAGACGCTTATCAGATTGGTTTTAAGGAAGGCTCTGCGGGAGTGCCTGGGTGGCTCAGTTGGTTAAACGTCTGCCTTCGGCTCAGGTCATGATCCCGGGGTCCTAGGATTGAGTCCCACACTCCCTCTGCTGCTCTCCTGCTCTCTGTCAAATAAATAAATAAAATCTTAAAAAAATAAAAATAGTCTCTCATGGTTCACCTCCCCCTCCGATTTCCCCCAATTCACTTTTCCTTTCCTTCTCCTAATGTCTTCCATGTTATTCCTTATGCTCCGCAAGTAGGTGAAACCGTATGACAATGAGGGTACGAATTGCATGGAGCCCTGGGAGCTGTACATAAAAAATGAATCTTGGAACATTGCATCAAAAACTGATGATGTATTTTACGGTGACTAACATAACACATTAAAAAATCAGTAAATAAATAAAAATAAAAATAAAAAAGACTCTGCAGCTCCAGGATTTGTGAATGGCAATGAAATATCAGCAAAAGCCGACTTGCCCCTCCTTCCCCCATCTTCTTCAGTAAACACCACAGGGCTCTTACCAGGAATGTGAGGAAGAGTCTGGGCCTGTCACCTCCAAGAAGCAATTCGGACTTCAGCCTGGGAGCAAGAGAAAAGGCTTCAGAGGCCTATCAAGAGGACCCACATTTAGAGTAGAAAGGATACTTTTTTAAAGAAAAAATAAAAAGAAGCATGCCAGATGGAAAATCTATGTCTGTTGGGCTAAATTCCTCTCAGTTTACCGCCCCTGTGTAGCCCAACCAGGTAGCCAGCCAGCTGATGAGAAGTATTCCTTGCCTGAATGCCTGAATCAGGTTTCATAGTTCTGTCTTCTGGAATGTTCTAGAATTAAATATGCTCTGGGCCACAGATTTTATGTGACAGCCGAAAAATGAATATGAATAAAACCGACTATATTGCATACACTTTAAAAATCGTTGGTATATTTTCCCCCTTTCATGCTGAACTGTTAAAATCTACATCATGTAATTCAAGAAATGGTCACCAGAGGGCAGCACCAGACAAGCAGAAACTATGAGGCACAAAAAGACCAGTTAACACAGCTCTTTAAAAAGATCCCTGGTCTCTAGAGGTTCTGAAAACAGAGCTATGGGGAGATTAAACAAAGTTGACAGGAGGTAAAAAATGAATCATCTTTGAAATACGTATCACCATATATTCACTTGGTGATTAAAACATTACAAGCTGCTTTTTCCCCCCAATAATTAGCTATAAGCTTTATTCACTGTATTACTCAATGACTTACATGAATTAAGACTCATTCTCCTCCGTTTTGATTAAAATGCCTGAGTGAAAAAAGAAGTATGTCAGAGAAGGAAAATTATAGGTATTCTGTTTTATTCAAAAGCATTTAAAGAATCCACAAGGGGCACTTATTAGAGTTGAAATGATCCTTTTTAACAAATGGCAAAAATAAAACACAAAAGAATAAACAAAATAGTTACATGGGAGATAAAGGATCATCTACAGAGGCACCTTTACAAGAAAATGCCTCTTGTTGCGGAACACCAGTGGTGTCTAATTTGGCTTCTGTGAAGGAAGCAATTTGTGTGATTCCTTTTTTCCAGAGCCTTCTATTTAGCTGTTTGAGATCACTGTAGCATTGTGTGCTGGCTTTCAGCTTCCTTTAGGGACCGAGAAAGAAAAAGCAAAGAGAACTTTATAAGACTGTAAGGTCTGGAAAGGATACCCTCCAAATGCCATTAGGAGTCCAAGTGAGAGGGCAAGGGAGGAAGGAGAGCCTTCAGTGGCCTACAGTTCGGGTCAGGCAGCGGGCTCTGGTCTCTTTCTGGGGCGGTAGTACTGTGGCCGCGCAGACCTTCCTGCAGCTGAGGAAGCCGACCAAATGCTCCCTTCGCAAGACCCGGAGAGGCATGTGCGCACAGAGATGGGAGCAAGTCGGTGCACGTGGTAAAAGACGGGTGCTCGGATCCGCAGCCTCACTCGCAGAACAGAGCTGGGTACCAACTGCAACATGCACTTGCTCAGATTTCTGCCAACCACATAACAAGGAAATAAAATAGAACCACCCACAGAGAGGAAAATATTCTCGGTCTTCTCAAATCAAGTAGCAAAATCAAGGTGCTAAGTGTATTTGCAGTACTAAGTCTAGCTGAGCTCACTTACACGATACGGTATAAAGCCAGGCAACATTACCCACACCACGCTGACAGTAAACTGAAGAAGTACAAGTTCTGTATCACTCTGGATCTATATTTAAAAGTATCACTTAAAAGCAGCAAGTGGAGAGATTAACATCAATTTACTCTGAAACTGAGGATTTGAGGTTGAAAAAAAGCAAGTTTTTGTACAGGAAACCTGAATGAAATCTAATCCTTCCATCAGTAAGAACTAGCCCAAGAGTAAGAGACAAACTATAAATGTCACAATAGCATCATAAAATACAGACGATGAAAATACATTCATAATGTCTGCTTGTGTCTGGTTCTACAAAATTGCTCGGGAGAAAGGGTGCCTAATGAATGAAAGGCTTGGTGCCTGATTGGATTGACATGGCCATCAGGATGAGATAAATGGCAATAGAAAGCACTTCAGAGATGTAAGAGAGACAAATTTTAGCTAAAGGTAAGTGCAGAAGAATAGAGCAGTTGCTATAATCTGGAAACATCTCTTGGGGTGCAGGAAAGTCATCACCACATAATCAGGATGATATGGTGGTGATGATGATGATGATAAAGTATGAAACCCTACGGAGACCTCCAGCTAACAACCAACCCACAAATCTGAAAATGATTATCGCACTCTAACGACAAACCTAGCAATGAGAAATAAAAGTCACCTAAGGACCCCTGGGGTATAATTGGGACAATAGGTGAATAAGTCCATCAAGAGAAGAATTTGTTGATGTTTGCTTTAACACAGGAATTCTTTTATACTTCACTCATCCCTTTAATTAAAAAGTTAGAAAAGTAAAAATTAAGAAAACAAAAAGTAAAAAAAAAAAAAAAAAAAAGGACTGTCTATAAAAGAAGACATAAGCTGGGGTGCCTGAGCGGCTTAGTCAGTTAGGCATTCAACTCCGTTCCGGCTCAGGTACTGGTCTCAAGGGTGGTGGGATCAAGCCCTGCATCAGGGTCCCCGCTCAGCAGGGCAGACTGCTTGAAGATTCTCTCCTCTGTCCCCCCACCGACCGCTCACTCATTCTCTCCCTCCAATAAATACATAAATATTTTAAAAAGAAAGAAAGAAGGAAGGAAGGAAGGAAGGAAGGAAGGATGGATACTTAAGCCAGGGGGCCTGGGTGGCTCAGCCGGTTGAGCGTGGTACTCGATTTCAGCTCAGGTCAGGATCTCAGTGTTATAAGATAGAGCCCTATATGAGATTCTCTCCCTCTCTCTCTCCCCCTCTTCCCCTTCCTCTGCACCTGGCCCCTGGACTGAATCTCAAAGAACTGGTAAGCATGAACTAGGTGGACTGAATGTTGGCCTCCCGACCACAGAAAGTCTCATGAACAAAGTCACAGAAGGGAAAATATAGCCTGATTAGTGCAAGGAACCACAAATGTTTTTGAATTGAGATATCATCGCATACGACATTATATTAGCTTCAGTCATACAACATAATGATTCGGTATTTGTACATATTGCAAAGTGATCACTAGAGCAAATCTAGCTAAGATGCATCACCATCCATAGTCACAGGATTTGTTTTCCTGGTGATGAGAACGGTTAAGATCCAGTCTCTTAGCAACTTCCAAATGTTTCGTTGTTGCTGGAACATACACTAAGGGAAAAGGGATGCAGCTGGGGGAAAATGGCAAAGGCCAGATTGTGGGAAATGCTTTATAAGTTAATGATGTAGGAAAGACAGGTCAAAGCCGACAACCAAGAAAGAATTCTTGAGACATCTTTGGTGCAAAAAGTGGTTTTATTAAAGCACGGGGACAGGACCCGTGGGCAGAAAGACCTGCACTGGGGTCATGAGGAATGGCTGATTATATACTTTCAAGTCGGGAGGGGGTTAGGAATAGCAGAAGTCTCTAAGAAATTTGGAAGCAAGGTTTCCAGGACCTTGAGCGGGCTAGCTATTGTTGGGGAAAGGTCATTTATTACCGTCTTATAAACCGTTAGTCATGAGACCCTTCAGATGTATATCCGTGGGCTATATGCTTGGGGATGATTGCCAACACATATCTTGGAGGGTTTAGAGATAAATGAAGTTTCCAAAGGAATTTTTATATGTTAAAGTAGACTTACAGGATCCAGAATCAGGGTTGGGGGTTGAGGGTGCAGGGGTCGGGCTAGGTTTCCTTTTGCCCTTAGCAAGCAGTCAGCATGGAGGCAGCTGAGTCCCTAGAGGAATGTCACTCTGCCTGTTTCAAGGACTTGTCAGTAGTAAGCTGTAGGTAGTAAGGACACTTAAAAATTTCTCTTCCACCTCTGTTTCCCACATCATTAAAGAGTTTTTATTGTGTTCTTTGAGCATTATATGAAAACACGCTGAGATTTCAGGCCAAGAGGTAATATAGTCAAAAGGTTGAGAAGGAAGGCAGGAAAGACACCAATCAGGGAGTCATTTCAGTAGTCCAGACAAGAAATATTGCGAGCAGGGGCACCTGGGTGGCTCAGTGGGTTAAAGCCTCTGCCTTCGGCTCAGGTCATGATCCCAGGGTCCTGGGATCGAGCCCCGCATCAGGTTCTCTGCTAAGCAGGGAGCCTGCTTCCCTTCCTCTCTCTCTGCCTGCCTCTCTGTGTACTTGTGATCTCTGTCAAATGAATAAATAAAATCTTTAAAATAATAAAAAAAGAGAAATATTGAGAGTAAAGGTAGTGGAAATAGAGCAGAAGGGATGACTTCCAGCAATATTTGGAGACAAAAACGTTAAGACTTGCTAAGTGATCAAATAATGAGGGTGAGGGAAACAAAGGGGTTAAAAGAGGAAAGACTCCCAGGTTGGCAAGTGAATACTATGACCACCAACTAAAGCAAAATAAAGGAGTAGGAACAGGCTTAGAAGGAAAGAAAACTAATTGAATTTAGGATATTTTGAATTTGAGATGTCCATGGGGCATGCAGGTGGACAATTCTACACGGAGTTGGACACATCACAGATGATAAGTTATCAAAGTACTCGTGAGAGCTGGACTGAGCATACACAAAAGCAACCAGAAGGCGTAGAGGACAAGGTCCAAGGGAGAATCCTGAGCGGCACCTGCGTCAAAGACAGATACAAAAGGGACATGAGCAAAACAGAGGAACAGGATAAAAGGAACCCAGTATTTCAGAAACCAAGGGACAAGTCAGTTCTGATTTGAAGAGAGTGTTGAAATCAGAAATACCTAGCTGATCGACATTTTTTCTTGTTAAGCTATTGTCCTGCATGGGATTTAAATTCAAATGAATCTAAAAAACGGCTCAGTCCACCATGAAATGGGGGGAGGAGGAACCGTAGGAAAAAGGACTACACAGTATCTCTTCATGAATCTATTTCACATGCCTCACCTAAAACCCTTGTCCCAGGGGCGCCTAGGAGGCTCAGTGGGTTAAAGCCTCTGCCTTCGGCTCAGGTCATGATCTCAGGGTCCTGGGATCAAGCCCTGCATCGGGTCCTATGCTCAGCAGGGAGCCTGCTTCCCTTCTTCTGTCTCTGCCTGCCTCTCTGCCTATTTGTGATCTCTGTCTGTCAAATAAATAAAATATTTTTAATAAATAAATAAATAAATAAATAAATAAATAAAACCCTTGTCCTTCTCGTTAAAGCATTCTCTTTTGTCCTGTCTTCCAGGGAAATAGAGTACAGTCACTCACCATTATGCAGGCAATCCACTTTCCTATGTCTGATTTACAGCATGTCTTTGGGATTTTCTTCCCACCCCTTAGCCCAGTGTTTTCAAGTTTTCTGCAGTCTGCTCTCCCCACGTCACTGTATTTGGTAGCCATTCCTGGTATTTTGCTGGAGTCTTTACATTTTCTTACCCAGGTAGGAGGGAAAAACTGAAATATTCAGAGGACCTGGTGGGGGCCAAGTGCATTGTCTACGTACAGCTCATCATCTCGTTGGCTCTTCTGTCAACAGGACGGCTCTTTATCTGGCAGCTCACAGCTTGGCTTCACAAAGGCCACCTTAAGTCCATCCTATTGTAAGAATTACATAATCTCATTGAAATTTTAGAACTGGAAGAAAGCAGAGGGCTCATCTTCTCTGTTTCCCATTTCCTTGAAGATTTCTCCTACCAAACTCCTCAGATGGTGGGCCAGCTCAAACTCAAGAAAATACCCTTCCCTTATAGAAGAGGTCCCCCCCCCCTTAATTCAATATATTCTAAAATCCACTCAGTGTCTCCAAAGTAGCATTTTTCAAATAATCAAATGGTAGGGTAGAATGGACCAAAAGAGGAAAAGATTGGATGGAATAACAGAGTCCATTAAATGCAGTAAGTTTAAATATCCTTTCCTGAAGCTTCTGTTTCCCTCTGGGGAGGAGGAATTTGTGTATGTGTGTAGACTGCATCTCTTCCTGTGTGTTTACTGTCCAAAACTTTTTACATTGCCCTGCTGAATCACTCATACCAACCCCAGAAAATTAATGTGCCTCTTCTTGACTTCATTAAGCTTGGCTTCCATTTAAATCAAATTTTTCAAACTGCTAGCCTCCATCCAGCTCAATTCGGCTCTGGTCTTCTTACAGTTAATCTCCTTATTTGAGCTAACTGCATAGCATTTGATCCAATAACATTTTATCCAAATGAAGAATTTATAAAGAGCTTCATTAAAGAGCTTGTTTTCCTCCTTCCCCTTCCCCTCGTCTTCCCCCTTGCCACTCTCCTCCGCCCCTTTTTTTCCATGCCATCCCTCTGTTATTTCTCCTGGTACCAAATTGGAAACTCCTCACTTGTATTTTTTGGCAGCCCAGACCAAAGGTGACACTGTTGCTTCTACAAGGCTCGGTGATAGGTGCCCTTTTTCAACACCTCCATTACGCCTAGATGGAGTTCTTTTCTGGTAAATCACGAAGCACGAATTCCACATTGCTAAAAAGACCTCTCCCCCACCTGCTCTCCAGACTCTCCAAATTAAGCTCACTGTAGCTTTTCTGCTATTGTTGTTTTCGCTAGCTCTTTACTTTTGGATGGAGAGAAGACATTCGACCTGGTGAGCCATTGCACACCCGGAAATTCTGCTTCGATGCAATCTCGCACAACAGCGCAGTCACTCTCTATGACTGTCATGGCATGAAGGGGAACCAGCTCTGGGGATACAGAAAGGTAAGACTTGGCTCACTGCAGCCCTTCTCGAACTGCTGGGCTTAAGGTTTTCTAACTCAAAAGTTTGTTAGCACACTGTTTTGATTTCAGCTCTTACCTAGACACAAGTACACACACTTGACTCAGATATTTGCAGACCACCAGCAAAGATTAAGGGAAAGACAGGGTGTGCTGGAAGGGGCATTTCTCTTGGTTTTGCTTGCTGTGCGCACACCCATCACAATCACTTATGACTGAAAAATGGCTTTGAAGGTGCCTGGGTGGCTCAGTTGGTTAAGGTCTGCCTTGGGCTCAGGTCATGATCTCGGGGTCCTGGGATCAAGTTCCGCATCATGCTCCCTCCTCGGCGGGGAGTCTGCTTCTCCGTCTTCTTCCACCTCTCCCTTCTGCTTGTGCTTTCTCTCTCTCTCTCTCTTTTCTCAAATAAATAAATAAAATCTTTAGGAAGGAAGGAGGGAAGGAAGGAGGGAAGGAAGGAAGGAAGGAAGGAGGGAAGGAAGGAAGGGAGGGAGATGGCTTTTAGAACAGGCACTGTTTTGTGTGAAGGAACTAGTCTTAGCCAGACAACTACCAAATGGAGAGACCATGTACCCAATAAGCAAAAGTACACATGTGTAGTTTTTAAGAACCTCAAGTCATACACACACACACATGCACACACTTAAGACATCCATTTATTTATAACTGTCTCATTTGCTTGGGAGCTGTGTGTGTTAAGACAACTAGATTTACATAAATCCGCACTCATGTAGGAGTAATTGTTGTGACCTTTCTACAAACTGACCCATTTGTAAGTTGGCCAAAACCCTGCCCAAGGATAACTAAGGAGAACTTATTTGGAGAATTTAAGTTTAAAAACTTATAAAGTTAACATTAAATGGTAGAAAAAAATAGTTCAAAATCAAATATATAAATCATATTTTATTGAGTTGATAAAGAGCAATTAAATTTTTATTTTAAAATGTCTTTGTCAAGTTGTCTTTTGATAACTTTTCAGGATACCACACAAATTTCTTTCCAGCTTTTTTTTGTTTTTAGGTCAGGACTTTCTGAACTATACAGAAAATGTCATACCCACACTTTAATCATAAGCTTTGGCTCTCCTGTGACTGGTAAAACTTAGTAACTCCTTTTTTTTTTTTTTCTAAGATTTTATTTATTTATTTGAGAGAGAGAGAGAGAGTGCATGAGAGGGGGTAGGGTCAGAGGGAGAAGCAGACTCGCCACTGAACAGGGAGCCCAATACGGGACTCCATCCTAGGATTCCAGGATCATGACCTGAGACGAAGGCAGTCGCTTAATGAAATGAACCACCCAGGCACCCCAAAACATAGCATCTCCTGACTAAAGAAAGCTAAAGGGAAGAATCTACAGAGAATCAATATGGGGGACCACTGGTTTTCATACTTGTTCTCCCACTTAATAAGCTTTCTGGTATTCGCTTTTCAGGGTTGGGTACCTAAAACTATGCTCAAAGGCAGACTCTGCATACCACCACCCCCCCACAGCCTCTGAGATTGTGGCTCTGTGTCTAGAAAAAGTATAAAACACCAGTTGTATCCCCCTGTTTTCCTTACGAACTGCATCATAAATGATTAATCTTGCCAAACCCTTTTTATTATTCAATATGCTGCAATCTATGTGAGATACACCAAGAAAGTTGTTTTGTTTTTATGGTTATGTTCTGACCCTTAACAAGTTCCTTTCTGGGCACATCAATAAAATATCTGATTCACTATTTGCCTAGCATGCTGGTTGTCCCTGATGAACACACCATTTCTCATTATTGCACGTTTATAGCATGAGAGACAGAACACTCAATAATGTACAATTAAGCCAAGAAAATACAGTTGTTTTCATTAGGGAGCTTACAAAAGCTTACAGATGGATAAAACCAACTAACACACATGCACACAGAGCTCCTGGAGAAGAAAAAGGTGACTGTGGTAATTTCAAGAGGTAACTCTTACAGCTTTAGCATTTTAAACCTTCCCAGCACCCTAAGGGACTTGTGAAAGAGACCCACTGGATTCAGGTCTGCTGTGGCTCCTTTCTCAGACGATTCTGTCACGGTTGGCCTTGCATTACTTAGCAAAAGGTTACATTCAGTATGTATTTATATAAGAAGCGAGGGCTCAAAATGGAAAGTTTCTGAAATATCTCATTCTGGTTGATGACTCAGGCTTATTCAAATGCACCTGTTTCTTGAAAGTGCTTCTTGTTTATTCCGTGGGCTATTCCCAAGGCATAAAGACAGAAAGCACAGAGACGTCTCTCTGGGGTGTTACCTTGTCTATTTAGATGCACTACTTGGCCCTGGGGACTTCAGAGAGTTCAGCATCTTTTGAGTCAGCTTTGGAGCTCCCTCTTTTTATTAGCATATTCATGAATAAACAGGATCCCTAAGACTCTCCTAATTGCCTAAAGGACCGCAGTGGGCCATCTCCTAAGCTCCTACGGTAATCATCATCATCTCCAACTGTTAAAGGAGGCACTGAGCTAGGGCTTTACACATATTGCCTCACGCCTCACAACCGTAGGTATAATTCACAGAGGAAGACCCATACGAGCATGTTTGCACTAGAGTCAACATTCAGATTCAGGTGCATCTGGCTTTAAAGACTCTACTCTTTCCTCTGTGATGCTCTTAAGAAATCAGATCAGTATTCCCTGGGAAAGTTCCCCGATGCCTTTAGGATTCAGCACCACTGATAGCAACCAACCCCTCCTCCCAGCTACAGGGCAATTTCTTAAGAGAGGGAAAGTGGCCAGAGCTGCTTTGCTTGAGTGGGTGAAGGTTGTTAGAATCCATTGGCAGCTCTTGGCTCTCAGATGTACTTTTCTTTTTTCCAGGAAGATTTTTGGGTCATTTCCCAGCTTTACTGAAATATAATTAACATATGTAACATTGTGTACATTTAAGGTGTACAATGTAATAATTTCACACATATATATGTTGCAAAGTGACTACAACTATCAGTTTGGTTAATACATCCACCACCTCACATAGTTACAATTTTGTGTGTGATTAAAACTTTTAAGATCTACTCTCTCAGCAAATTTCAAATATACAATATATTATTAACTATGATTACCATGCTATGCTATACATTCCCAGAACTTACTCCTCTTATAAATGGAAATTGTACCTTTTGACCACCTATACCCATTGCTCCCAACCCCATCACCCAGCTTTCAATTATTCTTACATGTGAGTCATTGCCACCACAAAAAGGGGGGGGTCCCTATTTCATAGCCTTGTAATTAGGTTCAGTAATACAATTGTGTCCCAGGGTACTAAGTTCCAAGTACCAAGTACCAAGGATAAAGAATCCCATTGCTGGTTTCCTTTTACCACTAGGGGGACTCCTCTTACAAAAACAATGACCTGAGGGTGACCGTGAAAATATTTAAATTATCAACTAATACAAAACAAACAAGTTTTTTCTCTCTTCTTCTACCCTTACATCTAATTAGTCACTAAGACTTGTCAACATCCCCTACCCCAGCCCATATCTCGGAAATCTATCCTCTCTGCCGTGTCCACAGCCTGGACCCTACTGGCTACCTTTCCTGTCTTCCCCCTGGATGACTCTCAGCGCGATCTCAAGGGTCATCCTGCCTCCTGTCCCATCCCTCACTAACCCATCTTCCATCCTGAAGTTAGAGGGATTTGCCACAAAATCTGGTCATTGCATTCCTTTGTTTTATAACTTCACCTGGTTTCCCACTAAGTAGCAGATAAGTGCCTTCTCTCAATTCTTATCCTAGACCCTTCACAATCCAGTCATCATAATGATTTCCTAGCAAGCCTAATACATCCTAATTCATCCTGAAACTGTAATATGATCTTGAATAAATTATTTCACATGTATGATTTTCAACTTCCTTATCAACATAAGCAGGATAACAATTAAGTGAGCTAAACCATGTAAAAATACACCATTTCTGACCACATGACCAAATCTATATTCATGGGGGTGACAAATGCAATTTTTACACAGAAAATAGAGGTCAGGTGCATCCTGCTAGACCACACAACTCCAGCAACCTATCCTAAGCAATATTAACCATTGTTACCCACCCCTCCCCGCCCAAAATTAAGAACTATCTCCCATGCCCCTTTCCTTTGAAGTAAGTTTTATTGGAGTATAATATATATCTTGGTTTGGGTTTCTTTAGATGTATACATGGAGTGAGAATTTGAGGGGTTTTATGTGGGAGATGGCCCACCAAAATCTTGGTAGGATGTGGGTAAGTGAAAGAGGAAGGGATGGAAGTCAATAAAGGGTGAATTATAAAGCAAGTACTACTGTGGGCAATTAAAACTCAATCCCACTACAGATGTCAGGAAATGGTATAGAGCATGTATCAGAGAGCAAGGGAATTGGGATATCTATAGACCACTCTAGTCCACCTGTGGTTAAGATTACTCCTAAGGGGTTTATTCTCTGACATTTCTGGGCTGTGGCTGGTAGACAAAACTGTTCTTGGGACCAGAGAAAGCCCTTACGGAGTGAGACACAGTGGCCAATGACTGGGGTTGGGCCAGCATGCACTGAATTGGTGAGGCTTGAAGAGCGATGGGCAGGGTACAGCTGCGACATGAGAATCCACTCGCCCCACATTTTTGTTAACTCTTGGCATTCTGTTTCCTTTTCTTTTCCTCTTTTCATTTTGTGGCTGTAGAGTGACAGCACATGCTTGCTAGCTGTTTTGGATATCTTCTTTGGGAAGGACCTAGTAAGTCTTTTGACCATTTTTTAACATGTGTTGTCTAGTTTTTCCTTACAGATTTTTGGATAGATAGATACATACATACATACATATATACATACAAGTGCTTTGTTGGACATACATATTGTAAGTATCTTATTCTAGTTGACATCTTTCCTTTTTTCTCTACAGAATATCTTGAGGAAGAGCTATTCTTTATGATTAGTGTCTTTTATGTTCTGTTTAGGAGATCTTTGCTCCATACCAAAGTCATGAAGATAGTCTTCTAAGTCATCTTTGGAAGATTTATTGTGTAATCCTCTCTTTTGGTATAGAATTCCATGAAATATTTTATGCATGCACTGTAATATGGGGTTGATTCCTTTTTCATATTTATATCTGATCAATCAATCACCATTTATTAAAAATACATTTTTTCCTGCCACATGGAGATAGCAACAGAAATGTGAACGATTTCCTCCAGGGAATAGGAATAACATATAATGTTTCCTGTCATCGCTTCTGTTTTATATAGTACAGGACCACCTACCCAGAGTAATCAGGCAAGATTAAGAAATTAAAAGGTATGAGAATTGGAAAGGAACAAATGAAACAATTTACAGATGACATATTATATAGACAATCCAAAAGATTATACATTCACCCTATTAAAATTAATAAGAGTAGTCCTGGATACATGGTAAATATAAGAAAAACAAATATCTATATACCAGCAACAAAAAATAGAAAATGAAATTCAAAAATAATTTCATTTGATCACCGTGAACAGCAAAATAACTCACAGCAGAGGTGAAAATCAACTTCACCACAGAGGGGAAAGACCTTTACACAGAAAGCTACAGAACATCACTAGGCAGAATTAAAAGCTATACAGAGGGATCCATCATGTTCAAGGATAAGACTCAATATTGTGAGGTTAATAGTTCTCAAAAAGGTATATATGTTTAATGCAAAATTAGTCCAAACCCCAGCAAGTGTATTTGTGGAAACTGATAAACTGATTCTGAAATTTATAGGGAAAGGAAAGAGCCAAGAATAGCCAAGAAAATGTGACCAAGGGAAAGAACAAATATCAAACATTATAAAAGGACAGTTTCCAGGATATTGTAAAGGTACATTTAAGGCGGTATGCTATTGACATAAGGTGAGCCTGACTGGGGCTCTCTATAAGGTGAGCCCTGGGTACTGGTATTTTTTGAAGGTTCCTAAAACATTTTCATGGGCAGCCAGATGAAGAATCCCTTTTCTAGCTCCAATGTTTACCTACTTTCTTTACCAGACTCCTCCCTCCTTCTTTAGTTGGAATTTGCCCCCCTATTTGTATTCTGGTACCATTTTGTTTCTTCTTTTGTATCAGGAACATTATGTTCTACATAGTTAGTCTCTTTTTATAGATATTAACTACCTGAGGGCAGGAACTTTTTCTTTTATTTCTGTATGGTCTTTTTAATGTCTAATATATAGATCCTAAACAAACATTTTCTAAATAGCTTAAAGAACTACTGGGTTTGGGTGGCTTGTTTGTTAAGCATCTGCCTTCAGCACAGGTCATGATCCCAGGGTCCTGGATCGAGCCCCACATTGGGCTCCCTGCTCAGCAGGGAGCCTGCTTCTCCGTTTCCCACTCCCTCTGCTTGTGTTCCCTCTCTCTGTGTGTCTCTCTCTGTCAAATAAATAAATAAAATCTTAAAAAAAAAAAAAAGAGCTACTGGGTTCAGTTATTGATATGATCTTCTCCTTCATGAACCCCAAGTTTGTGCTGGATAAAATTTAACATATCTCATGGAAGCAACCCAAATGTCCATTAATAGATGAGTGAATAAAAAAAGATGTCATATATAGCTGACCTAATACATGATGGAATATTACTCAGCTATAAAAAAGGATGAGATCTTGCCATTTGCAACAATAGACATGGGCCTGGAGGGTATAATGCTAAGTGAAATAAGTCAGCCAGTGAAAGACAAATACCATGTGATTTCACTTATATGTGAAATCTAAAAACAAAGGAACAACAACAAAAAAAGCAGACACAGACCCATAAATACAGAGAAGAAACTGATGATTCCAGAGAGGAGGGGGTGAGGGATGGACAAAGTGGGTGAAAGGAAGTGAATAGATTTAGATTAGAATTAGAAATAGAAATAGAAATAAGATTTCCCATTATGGAATGACTAAGCCATGGGGACGAAAGTTACAATATAAGGAAAACAGTCAACGGTATCCTAATAACCTAAGGTATAGAGTTGTTGAATCACTATGTTGTAATCTGAAACCAATATAAATTGCGCATTAACTATGCTTCAGTTAGAAAGAAAGAAGAGAAAAAAAAAAAAACTTAGCACTTTTTTAAGGGGGTGGGCGGTTCTCAGAACCACATACACAGCCTCGCCAAAGACCAAAAGTGAAAGGTTTAAATTACTATTCTTAGTTGCTCCCTGGGGTGTTCTTGTAGTTTAACTGCTACAAGAAAGGGCTTAAAAATAACATCAAACAGGAAATACAGATAAGAAGTTTCCTTTCAGGCTAAATTGATAACATTGCAACCATCGCATTAATTTAAAAAGTGAGTGGGCAGAATTCTTGGCATGTGTCTACATTTGACTATTTATTGTGACTTGTGATATATGCCAGGGCTTTGGCCTCCCAGCTCATTAAATCCTGCTGGTCCACAAAGATGCCAGATGGAAGGCCACAAGATTCTTATTTTTAACGTGTTCTGGTTAGTTATTGATTTAGGAAGAAAAATGAGAAAAGTACATAAAAAGAGCTGAATCAAAAGTCATGTATTTCAACTTGGGTTATGATATACAAAGCCCCCTACAAAATCTTGGACTCGTAGTCATACTTAGGCAGTCACAGTATCCCAGTTCAGCCCATTCATTTCTGGACAGTCCCAAGTATTAGAAAGTGCTTCCCTGCCTTTGAGACCACATAGATAAAATTTAATCCATTTCACTGAATACAGATCCCAAATATTTGAACAATGCTTGCCCTATCTTTGCTCTTTCTTTCTGGCTAAATGGTCCAATTTTCGGTCACTATTCTTCATGACTTAATTTGCATCTACTTCAACTTCCTGGACACTCACTCTTAACATACTCCAAATAGTTCTAGAAAGTGGCATGTTACGCAGAACAGAACACGATATTCTAGGTGTGTTCTGATCAAAGGAAGTAAGATCTGTTTCTAGTATTCTTTTGTTATGATTGAGTTGATTGATTTTCTACCTTAACTTTACATACTTTGCTTTTTAATGAACTTTCAGTATAAAAACTCAAGTCTTTTTCTCATTTTGCTTCACAAGTACATCTCCACAGTCTTCTACCTGTATAATTCATCTTTTATACTATGTAGCTATCCATTTGTTTCTATTACCTTTCATCTCACCAGATTTACCTCAGCCTGGGTTTTGACTCTTTGATCTAACTTACTGGCCATCAGATGAGTTTTGTTCCATCCAAGAATTGGATCTGCATGCTTTCAGGCCTTCACCTAAGTTGTGGACCCCATTGCACGAGGCCAAGAACTGAGTTCTCTGTCATATAACAGAGATGACATTGATCCATTAACAAACGTCATTTGGATGAAGTTATCCAACCAGATACAAATTTACCTAGTAGTTTTTTCCTCTAGCCCACATTTCTCCAGCTCTCCCAAAAGAGAACAAAGAGGAGCTTTTCAATTACCTTGCTGACAACAATATGCACAATGTCTACACCCTACTCTCATTTGTAATAGGAGATTTAAGTCCTTGTACCCTAAGAAGTTATGATCTTCAATTCAAATGACGGAGTCAACCAAGAAGGAGGTCAACACCCAGGAGGGAAATACATTCAGTAGAGCAGTGACACTACCTTTTCTATAGTGTTAGCTTTCCCATCCTGTTTTTATGTGTATGTCTCACTTAATTGTCACGACCTTTTAACTTTTGTTGTTTCTGAGTAACTTAAGAATATCACTACCTATTCAGACTATCCTAACAAGTCTAACTGCCATTCCCTGGTCACTCAGAACAAGAAAGCCTCCATCGTGGGCTATCCCAGGCTCTCACGTAAGGGTAAAGGCTTCCTGAATTAAACACCTGCCAAGATGTAGACTAACAGAAAAGAATCTTGGTAGTAAGAACTGTAAACAATTCCAGTTAGTGTTTACATTTAAATTAATAGTTGCTAATGAGCAGGGGTAGCACTGGAATAGGATGGCTGATTGGTTCAGCCAAGAAGGACTATAAAGCATAACTTCGAGGTCAAGAACAGAGGCTCTGGGGGCGCCTGAATGGCTAAGTGGGTTGAGCCTCTGACTTCAGCTCAGGTCATGATCTCAGGGTCCTGGGATCGAGTCCTGCATCGGGCTCTCTGCTTGGCAGGGAGCCTGCTTTCTCCTCTCTCTTTCTGCCTGCCTATCTACCTACTTGTGATCTCTCTCTGTCAAATAAAATAAAATAAAATAAAATAAAATAAAGAACAGAGGCTCTGGGTCCTGTGGGATCGAAGGTTGGCATTCTGGCTCCCATCTGGATCCTGGCTCTGGGATCTTGGAAAACTTCCTTACTAAGCACTTTGGTTTCATCATTCATAAATTGAGAATAATAATAGTATCGATCTTAGAGGATTGTTGTAATGCTTAAATAAAACTTAAATGTACCTAGTATACAGCACTTCAGAGTTCAGTTACCGTTAATTATTGCAAACTATGTGCTCAACAAACTATCTTCCGATTTCATCTTAGCTCTTCAAGAAAGTTTACATATAGGAAAAGATGGGCTAATTAGTTGTATTTCTATGTTGTACATTTTTGTACCATTTTAGTTACTTAGCTATAGCTAGGTATTAAACTGTAAATTCCACGAGAACAGAGGTTTTTCTATGCTTTCTTTTTTTCTTTCATTTGGCACCTAAAACACTGGTTGGCATATAATTGGTGCTTAATTAATATTTGTTGAATAAATAAACTAATGAACCCAGCTTCTTATTTGTCAACATTCACTATCCCTTCAGATTGCTTATGTGGTTTATGTGGGTAAAAATGGGAAAATCTACATAGAATACTTAGCACTGCCAGACACATAGACTCATACTCGATAAATAGAAGCTATTATTACTATGTTCATATGACTCCCAAAAGGTTTACTTCAGGGAGATAAAGAGTTATGGACAGATGGAAACAAGCTATGGAGCAGATGCGTTTTCTCTACTCTTAGAGCTTTCAGTCTAGTGGAGAGACAGACAAAAATAATTAAATAAATTAAGTTGCAGGATAATATGAGAACACAAATCACTGGGCTCTACCCAGTAAGAGAAGTAGGCAAGACTTCTCTGACAAGCTAATATCTAAATGGAGATCTAAAAATGAGTAGGAGTTAGGTAAGTGAAGGAAGTAACAGAGAAAAAGACCCCAGATAAAATATCAGCTTGTGCAAAGGCCCTGAGGCAGCAAGATTTTGGTTTTCTTGGAAAAACAGAGACAAGCCAGTTGGAAGGTGTAAGTGTGAGGGAAAATGATCAACTCTAAGACCAGACATCTGGCCAGGGAGAGGACCATACAAGACCTTGCTGGCCATGCTGAGAATTTAGCTAAGGGACCAGGAAGACTTTGAATGGTTTGAAGAGCAGGGATATAATCAGATTAGATGTTTTAATAATTATGGCTACTGCCAGGAGAATTAAGGATAAACTCGTGTACATCACTTGCCTGTAACTCAGAAAAGCCAGCGAGGAGAGCAAGGAGTCACGGTTGACTGGCACCGTCTCAGCGCACACACCAAGGGACTCTATCAGGACATTAAGAAACATTATTTCTGATTGGTCAAATTAGCCACTGATGCAAGAAGACCAATTTTCTCCTCCTGTGAGGAATTCTACCTGTCAAAGAGAAAATGGAAAAGGAGAGACAGTAAGACTGCTTTGTCCCTGTTATGCCTATCAAGGTATTATTTGCATTCTCCCAGATGCCAACAGTAAAAATAGGCAGGAAAAAAACTACCTAATTTGTCTTTCTTCCAGAACACAAAGGACATTCATAGATCAACCTTGTTCTCCACAGCACTGAGATGGGAAGGCAGATATTCTAAATCTTATCTCGTCCCACTCTTCTCCACTCCACTCCATTCATTCTGCATCTGGGACACCTATCTCACTGACAAATGAAGAGATCATCAGAGATTATTGTCAGGAATAAACCTGGGATTAAAAACTAGCAGTAATTTGGGGCACCTCGGCGGCACAGTCGGTGAAGCACCTGACTCTTGGTCTCAGCTCAGGTCTTGATCCCGGGTTGTGAGTTTGAGCCCTGCATTAAAAGAGAAAGTGGGGGGGGGGGCGGAAACAACCTAGAAATACCCATATTAGACACCAATGGCATTGGACAGGAAGGAGCTCTCTCACAACAGCGTTCTCTTTCAACATATATTACCCAGAAATGAATATCAGTGGAAGGGAGTAACTCCATTCCCCCCCCCAATATGCACACAAGACCTATCCTCCAGTCCAGTCTATATCCAACTGCTTACCGAGCATCTGAACATGAATGGTTCATCCCTACCCCCAACTCCTTACACTGGAAACAGAAATCCTCGCCCGCTGCCTGATCCTGTTCCTCTCCCTGCATTTCCTGCCTCAAGACCGCTTTTCCTTCACTTCTTCCCCCACGTTAATCCCCATGTGCCATTTATCAGAATGTTCTCTACATTGACTTCTCAAATAGCTAGCTTTCAGATCACTTCTCGGGTCACCCCCAACTCACCCCCACGGCTTTGGGTTTTGCTTTTGCCAGCTTCAGTCTGTTTGGTTGCCGTGGCCTCGCTCTATGCTCTTGGCCAGAGTCCAATGCCTCCCCACCCCCACTCTATCCTCCTCTCTGCCACTAGCAACCTCCACCCAAAATATGGATTCTGTGACTCCCTTTTTTAAATCTTTCAGTGGCCACCTCCCAAACGCAGGAAAAATTGCTTAAAAAAAAAAAAATTAGCAATGTACCCCAGTCCCTGAATGATATGTCTTGGCTATCATTGTCTGGAATTCACCTTGCTCATTGTGATCCAGTCGCACCAAATGACTTGCTGGTCCCCAGCACATGAGCTAGCTCCCCATTACCTCTGACATATCTCTTCCCACTCTCTCCCCAACCCACTTCCCCTGCCATTCCTCTAACTCTCTAACCCCTCAGGGGGTGTTCCTGCTTAATGCCTTTGCACCAGCCGGTCTGTCTGGAACTCTCTTCCCCAGATATTGGCATGGCCAATTTCTTTACCTTCTTCAAGACTACCCATATGTCACCTTCTCAATGATGTGCACCATTGCTGCCCTATTTAAATTTGCATAACCTGGGGCGCCTGGGTGGCTCAGTGGGTTAAAGCCTCTGCCTTCAGCTCAGGTCATGATCCCAGGGTCCTGGGATCGAGCCCCACATCGGGCTCTCTGTTCAGTGGGGAGCCTGCTTCCCACTCTCTCTGTCTCTGCCTGCCTCTCTGCCTACTTGTGATCTCTGTCTGTCAAATAAATAAATAAAAATCTTTAAATTTGCATAACCTATTATGCCCATTGTCTGTGCCCCACTGCCTCACCCCTACCCTGCCTCTAGCATGAAAGTTCCAGGAGGGCGGTGCAAGAGCGGGGATTGTCCTGTGAAGTTCACTGAAATATCCTAGCTACCTAAAACAGTGGCTAATAAATAGTAAGTCCCAAATAAACTTTTGCTGAATAAATAGAGTGCATAAATGCACATGCAATCACATCTCTCTTTCCCCATGTTGCTCTCTGCATCTGAAATACCCTCACACATTTTACTCTCCCTCATCCACAGTCTCACTGGCACTTTTTTATTTCATACATTTCTTGTTTACCTCTTGGTGTCCCCCTCTTCCTGGGTCAGGAGCTGCATCTCAGCTTATCTTTCTAGGCCTTTCTTCTAATACATACCAGAAAATAAAAGGCATTCAATAAATATGTATTATTTATTGAATTCTGACCTGAATTGTGTTGTATTTCAGGCAAAGGACTGAAACATACAAATCATATATAAACTCTGACCATAATTACATAAAAGAACTAATTCCCGAGCCATACATCACCTTTGTTCCGTAAATCCTTTTGCTTAAAATGGAAGTATATCAGTTTGGATGACGGGCTGAGGCAGGAGCTAATTTTTGCACATTCTATTTTGCCAGGATTTCAGAGAATGCAATTTGGTCTTGAATAGCTGGTCTCGGACCAGATGGTTTGTACGTTCTGATTTTTAGAATTGGGGATGCTCCCTGACTAAAAATAAATTAAGGGAAGATACAGAGCGGAAGTACTTATTATATGTAGGACATTGTGCCAGCGATTTTACATGTATTAACTCATTTCATCCTCACACCAAACTCATGCAGGATTATTATCTATACTTTACGGATGAAGAAGTTGGAGTTCAGAGAATTAAATACTGCCCAAGGTCACAAAGCAAGGACGTGGCATGACTGGAATTTGATCCAAAGCCTGTGCAGAACAAAATCCCAGCCCCTGACCCAGCACAGGCTGCCTTCCCTCCCACCGTGTGCCAGTTCTATTCTCAGAGTCCTCTTTCTACACATCGTAGAACTCACACACTTACTGTATTGTCTTTGCATCTCTGGTGGTTTGTTCTTTTATTACCTTGCACACGGTGTGGAATGCTTTCTACAACACACCCAGGCCTTCAAAGCTCAGACCCTGGAGAAATATGGAATCTAATAGAATTTAGTGTCGGGCGACGAGTGTCACAGAGATGCCAATCAAATCGCTGGCTGGTTTCAGGAAGGTGTCCCTTACAATGGGGTCCCTGAAAAGTCCCACCCATGCCTTTCACAGTCTGGACTGGCCAGAACTGGGCATTGAGTCTGACCTGATTGGATTTGGAAGGGCAGTTCCCCATCCCTGGATCTGAACTTTTCCATTTCCTGCTCAAGAATTTCTCATTTTCTGAGGCAAAACCAAAACAGGAACAGCAAGGAAGGAAGCAGGCAGGGAAGGTGGGAGAGGAGAGGAGACGAGAGAGGTACAGTTTGCCATATTATACTGTGAACAACCAGGGCACATGCTCTGCTTTCCTCTCAGGACTGAACAGGGAATAGTCCAGTCAAAAGGCCCCTTTAAGGGGGACTGTTATGGAACAGCAGGCTTGCCAAAGCTCCCAGAAGCCTATTCCAAAGCGGGGTGTGTGTGGGGGGGGACCTGTATTCGATTCCGTTATAGCCAACTCTTGTCATAAGATGGAGGGCAGGGGAACAAAGTGCTGTCTTAGAACGAGAGACTGTACTGATGAATGATTGCTCGGTCCACTGACTTAATTCCAGCCAGGAAAGCCATCAGTAAAGACACTTAGTAATCCAAAAGCTTAGCTGAGTAGAAAGTTACAAAGATAGCAACGAACGCGGCCCCCAAGGTCAAAAGCGGAGAATGCATGCTCCGGGGAGGCTGACAGGGCCTCCAGAAGCTTCACCTGTAGGACCTGGTGGACACCCACAAGGACAAGGGTGAACAGAGCTCAGTCTATAACCAAAGAATGATCAATCTGTCAATCTGAGTATTGTCGGTAGTCTCTAGTTGGATGCCCCGTCATTTGTCTCTGTCAGTCAGCCCTGAACTTTGGAATAAAAGGTTTGTTCAATTTTATGGCCAGGAGAGGCCTTACAGATTAATCTTAACCACCCTCTCATTTTACTGGTGAAGCTTCTCAGCCGTCGACAGATTAAGGGAATTTAACTTTCAGCTTCTATGAGAGCACCAAGTACAATAACAGAAAACATATTCTGGATTTTTCAGGGCGGTGCTGAATTTGCGTGTCCTGTCTGCTTGTCCTCTTGCATACACCTGTATTTGTCAGAGCCTGTGTCCCAACTTGGGACTGGGGGAAATATGATCACCTTATAGCTCAGCAGATAATGTTCAGAAAATCCGGTTTGGCTTTTGCACCCGTACAAGCTCATGAAGGGAAGAGAACAGAAACACATTCTACTCCTTTCTTTTCTCTCTCTCTCTCTCTTTTTTTTTTTTTTTTTTTAGCTTTCATAGAAATATGTGCTTTGGGGGAGAAACTGCGAGCATACAAAGGTCCCCACTTGAGCTACTGACAAAGGAAAAGAATAGAAGGAAATACAGAGAAGTAGGGGAAAAAAGAAGGAGACCTAGGTGGAACAAAGTGAATTAGCATTTAGTAGGTCACATAGAATTTTCAGGAATCAAATGGCTTAGGAAGGCTCTTTGAAAAGCTGATTTAAATATATCATGTAGCTAAATGGGTAGAAGTTAGGGTCAGAGGACTGAGCATGAAAGATGCTGGGAAGCAAGAGGGTGGGCACAAAAGAGACCACAGCCCAAGGGACTGGCACAGCTGTGAGGAGGGGTCTCTATGTGTGAGTTTCACCTGAGAGGGAAGGGTGCGTGGGGTGAGGGTCAGAGTAGGCTAGCCTCTCTTCTGGACTCTGCTGGCCGCACCCAGAGTAGGAGGGAGTTCCTCAGAGCCTCCCCTGGGGTCGAACAGCAGCCAAGGTCGCAAAGCCCCAGGTGAAGAAAAGAGGAAGGACACTTCTTTGAGGAAAGAAAGGAAAATCCGCAATCAACCCAGGAAATTTAAGAAAACAAAAGAGAAAAGCGAGCCTTTGTATGAGGCAGAGCTCTCTGTTTACACTAAACAGAAACAAGCACTAAATTGCAGGCACTGCCTTTCTCCTTCCTTATTCTTCCTTCACCCACTGCGTAACTGTGCAAACATCCGGATCCTAAAAGGACATTAAATATTGGTTGATGGAGTCCTAACATCCAGAACAACCCAGAAATATTTACACTGGCTGCCTGAGAAACTCTGTCATTCTAAAAGCATTGTGAGTCAAGTATTCCTCAGTTAAAGAAAATAATCAGAACCTCTGAACGTTTCCTAAAAAACAGTATTTGGCCCCGAAATTCAAACAGTGATTTGAGAACGCTTTTCACGTGCCCTTGGCAATTTTTTTGCGTAGACGCTGTAAGAAACAAAAGGCTTTGTTACCAGTTAAGGAAAGATTTTTTTTTTTTTCTCTTTACATTAACTTCCTTTTCTCTACTTAAACAATAAGAAGAGGTATGTGTTGGGGCCCCTGGTTGGCTCAGTTGGAAGAGTGTCTGACTTTTGATCCCGGGGTCATGAGTTTGAAACCCATGCTGGACATAGAGATTCCTTTAAAAAAAAAAAAAAAAAAAAAAAAGAGGGGTGTGTTCGAGCCAGATAGTGAGCTCGCTCACGGCCAGGTAAGCTTTGTGCCCTGATAGGACCTTTCTCTCAAAGAGCTGTTTGTTTTATCGCATACTTAGGTACTCTTTTTTATTTTTTTTTAAGTGAATGCTGCCTCCTCCCTTTTACAGGAAACAATGAGAGTTGCACCACAGAAGAGCTGTAATGGCCAAAAGGGAGGTTGGAGAGGATGCTGAAGCTTCAGAGCTAAGAAATTTGAGTTTGTACATGGAGATAGGGCCTGTGCACCAGCAATCTCTGTCCGTATAAGTTCTGAAGAGGGCAACTGAGCACCTAGCTCATTTGGTTCCTGTTTCTTCTTGTACTTCTTTGTCCCATTAGAGGCTCCATACAAGGGAAGGGAAAATTACAACTCCTCTTCTTCTAATCTAGTCAGGTCAGACTCAGTGAATGCCAGTCAGTCCAGGCTGTGAAAGGCATGGGTGGGTTCCTGTATGTGTGTGTGTGTGTGTGTGTGTGTGTGTGTGTGTGTGTGTTGCATGCAGACCCACCTGTTGCTGTTTGCTATGGACAGAATTACCATCTTTGTAAATGTGTCTCTCCCCAGATAGCTACATTATTAGCTAGTTGGTCAGCAACCTCCTATACAGGTAGTATCTTTAAAACCCAAGCATGTAGCAAAATGCTAACTACAGAGTAGGAATTGCAAGGATTGCTTTTTTAAAACAGCCGTGAAGGAATGAATTCTTTGTTCACGTTTGAGCCTGCTTGGAGTTTCCATTACAGCCTGCAGGCCCTGGGACACTGTTCTCCACGTGGTTATCCAAACTGCTATTGTTTGATTTGGGAGATGGTCTCCTTTTCACACTCTGGGTATATACTGAAATATAAACAGGGACATTTTACTTCCTCTGTATGTTTTGGGTTCTAACCACTCATATATTATGTCAGGCCTTTCTTTTCTTTCTGATCCCTCCAGGACAGAACATTATTCCATTCTGTGAGCAACAGCTGCATGGACTGCAACCCCGCAGAGAAGAAGATTTTCATGGCCAGATGTGACCCTCTATCTGAGACTCAGCAGTGGATTTTTGAACATATTAATATGACTGTTTTAGAAAAGTTTAACCACCACGCCAGCTCCTAGGAAAAAGGAAGGAGGGAAGAATGAGTGATTACCTACAGATTATAAAAACTGAATTTCAGCCAGCATCTGGGTCGAAGGAGTCAGGAATAACATTTCCTAGATCCAGGAAGCCTGGTTTCAAGATTTGTAAATGCCACGTCAAAGTAGGTTGTCCTGCAGAAATTCCTGCCTCTGAAGAACTTGGCCGAGAACCTCACCAGCTGCGTCTGAGAACTTGAGACTAGCAGTGCCCTTGCTGGCCAAGGGCAAAGATTATTTAAGGACTTTTCCAAACAACTGCTGAGTTAATAAATCCTAGCATTTCTCAGGTCAAATCCTGCAGTAGTGAGTAGCTATGAATGGATCCTATTAACTGGGTGGGAGGGGGGCGAAAATAGAGTGCATGACTGCTCCAACAACCCGAGGAAACCACAGGTTTAGAAATAGCCAGGCTTAAGGGGTGAGCTGTCCTCTCTGGTGCCATTCTCCGACTAAGAACGGGTTAAGCAGGTTTAACCCTTAAAAGTGCTGCAGATGATTTTAGAGTGCTCATACCGTTCTGTTTTCCTGTGATATCACAACTCAAGTTACATAATGAAACAAACTTCCAGTGTTTGCATTCTCTCATTCCCATTTCCTTTTAGAGCAGAGGTAACTTCTCGTTCATCAAGGCTCGTGCTCTGTACATCAGCTGAAGTTCTAATTCAGTGCCCTTGGATGAATCCAGTTCAAAAATGAAACAAAAACTATGCTACCAAGTTACTCCAAAGAGAAAGATTTCACAGAAGCAGCAACACCATTAAAGGTCGAGGAGAGGGATTTCCCTAGGAAATCGATTTTTACTTTTCTATTACTTTTAGAATTTTAAAAGTCTGATGTTCGTCCAGTCATACTTTTTATTAAGGAAGGAAATGGAGTGAGGTTGATGTAATTTGTTTAGGAGATCCTGAAATCCAAATAAATCTACACTCCAAGTGATGTGCGAAAATGGTTTGGTTGGCTTCAATTCTGTGTGATCGGTGCTGGGGACAGACACGCGGTTTGATTTGTTTTGTTTCGGGGTTTTTAAATTTGTTTGTTTTATATTGCTGATATTAATGATGTTTTTGTTTTACTTGGAAGCTCACAGAAAGAATTTCCATTAATAAACTGCTTCTGACATCATTTTCTGTTAATGAGACAATACTTTAGGGGTGACGAGAGGAATGATTACAAAACTAAATGGAACATTTAATCCTTAAAAGACCTTTTTTTTTTTTTTAAATTGTCAGTAATTACAGGGGTGGGAGAAGAATATACAGGAATCTGGATGGATCTTTAAACAAAAGGGCTATGTGTGTTATACATTTTTCAAGGTTTTTCAGATAGAAAAAGTTTTTATTTTGCTTTTGTTGTTCCAGTTTAGCTTAGTTTTTCTGTTAATCAGCATGTATCCGTTGTCCTGGATAGAGAAGCATTAGATATTAGAAATGGGAAGACTCTTAGAATGCAATCCCTTTGTTTTTCCAAATGAATAACAAAAGACGAAAGAGGGGGGGTCCTGATTGCTGGCGAGGCAGATGGCCCTTCTGAGCAGCACATCTCCTCTTGCTCGCTCTGTTACCCAAAGTGTTTCTGGTTCTGACTCAGGTGTAACTTGGCATTTTCAGTCACGAGATGAGAATATTGTGCCTCCCCGGGGATGCTTCTGAGAGTAGCATTCATGTTCAGAAACTTTAATATATGAAACCTCTTCTTGTAAATGTTCATGATTTTGTTCTCCTCTCCCTTAAAATTGAATCAAAATGCCCAATTAAACCGCCCTGCTAATAGTTGGGGAAGAGTTACTCTGTTATCTTTCCTGATTTTTCAAGCACTTTTTGAAGAGCTACTCTTCTCACAATGACAGTCACAGAGATTTTTTTTTTTGTGTAGGTCAAGAGATCTTGAAGTGTGAGAGATGCAGAGTAGAGAAAACCAATAGTGCGAAATTAACCTATATGTTTAACAATTCCAGAGAGTGAGTGAAGATTTATCTCAAGTGCTCAGAAAGCTATCGGGTTGTAGAATTAGAGAAACCTGTAAAAATTCACATTATGTCATTAAACAGTTGACTGCTATTTACAGTTCCACCTAAAAGCCACCCCTGGTTTCCGCAACCTGGAAAGCCCAGATTTGCAATATGTCAGCATGCTTGAATCATGGGAAGCTAGCCATAACCTGTTTGGCACTGTTTTCTGAGAAAACCTGAAGACCCCATGAAGTTATTGGTTTCCTGATCTTAGAAGGGCCCATCTCTTGTATCTAATCTTACCTTTGAGCAAAAGGATATAATGTAAAAAATTAAAATTAAAAAAATTAAGAGACTGAGATGTTAAAGCCAACATTAAAACTTCAAACTGCCAAGCAATTAAGTGTGTGCAAATGGGGAACATCCAAACAGACTAAAATGAAGCCCAGAGAATCGACTTCTTAGCAGAAGCCCGAGCACTGCCAATAAGCGTGCTTCAGGAGGCATTCCCAGTCCCACCGAAGGTTGGGAGTCAGTCCACTTACTTGAAAAACCACCATTACTATTGCAAAAAATAGAAAATTACATATGTTCGTGTATTTGTTTGGCAAAGAGAAAGTGAACGGTTATCAAGAAGATTCTCTTTCCTGGAAATAATATGATTCAGACATTAAACAGTATAGTCCCGACTTACCCTTTTTGATCAGAATGAGAGGAAAAGAGCAGAAAGTTAACCTGGCCTCAGGAATCGCTGCTTCTCCATAACAAGAAACGGTTTTGCCAGAAGTTAGCACATCATTTTTTAATACCCTTATGTATGTACTGAGGAAATGTTATGCTGAAAAACAATTGTGAACTAATGATGGGATTTAGACTTAGTTCCAAGCTGAATTAATGTCATGGTAATAACAATAGATTAACTTCTATGTCTACTGCTATTGAGTTAAAAATATTACTATGATCACAGGACTTTTTAAAGATTTATTTATTTATTTATTTATTTGACAGACAGAAATGACCAGTAGGTAGAGAGGCAGGCAGAGAGAGGAGGAAGCAGGCTCCCCGCTGAGCAGAGAGCCCGACGTGGGGCTCGATCCCAGGGTCCTGGGATCATGACACAGGACTTTTTAAATGCATTCATTCTGTAAGAGGCCTCAGTGAATAATGTTAGTTCCGGAATTATTTTGTGATTTGGTAATATAGAACTTTATAAAGAGATGCATAAAGTATAATGAGCTGGATTTACCGTCAATGAAAGAGAGGCTTAGGCCCATCTGTTCACATTCTTGCAAAACGTAAAACCAATGACAATGCTCAACCCCATTCCCTTTAAGGGCAATTACGTGTTTTTTCTAAAAAGCCCGAAATAGTAAATGGCATATAAATGTCTCTTTTATGATTCTTGCCCTTGCATGGAAAGCTTCTCTTTCAATTCTTTCATAAATAAGGAAATAGTAAAAAGGAATCCTTTATTGGAACGGGTAAAGTCCATGTCGGACACATCAAAAGAGGCAATGGCACTTCATTTATGAAGCCAGCTGTCCAGTCATGGGAGGAAAGCCACACTCACCACCGTGCAACATTCCTGGCCCAGGATTTGACATATGTGAAGACCAGAACGGAACGGATGGCACGGTGTGTCACCAACTGCTTTTGATTCCTGTCTTTAGTGTTACCCAATCTTCACCAGGAGTGGAAAATCCCAAGCCTCACCCCACCCCCATTCCTTCAAATCCTTCCAGATTACATTAGTTAGAATTCAGAACCATCCTAATAACATGTGATTCTTGCAAACATTGATTTATCCCCGGGAACCCCCTTCGTAAAGTCTCTTCAGACTTCTCCCCCTGGCAGAAATAGGAGTCTGCGATACACCTTCCTAAACAGGAGCTGGAGGTAAGGAAATAAGGCATGTCGTATAAATCCTGAGAAGGAACACCTCGAAGGGAAAATATTTTTGGCCCTCCTCGATCCAGAGAGTAAATACAAGTGGGCAGGGGTAAACTGTGTCCCTACTGTGGGTGTGAGTAGTCCTCGCCATTCACCTCATGGGCAAGCTCCGCCCCGCCGTCCGTGGTAACTCTCAGATGACACCACCAACGGTAATTACTCTCTCTGTGCGAAACTGTGGCGGAGAGCACCGGAGCGTGACAAGTGGCCAGTCCTGCCCACACAGCCCATGTTGGAAGATTGCTCTTTGATTTATGTCTGTGGTCTCTGCTTGCAGAACCGGGAGCTGTTTGCAACTCTATTTGGTAGACTTGACATTGGCCTGAAGCTTTTATTCACAGGCGCTCATCTCTTCACTTGACGCGCCAGGCTAGCGCGTCTGGTACTGTGGCTTCTCAGCACACAACACCTCAGACCCGTGTTTGATAATTCGCTTCAGAGAAACCTGGGAGCATTCCTTCCGCCCCTCCTGCCTGGGGCTGCCCCCTCCAGCTCACCACACAATAGCTTCCCTGGGCTGCCACAGTCAGCCTCTCTGCACCTTTGCTTCTGTTTACTTGATAGTTCCTCTGGGAAAGTTAAAATGTCCTGTATTTATTAATGCTCATAGACCGCAAGAGACCAACCGGTCTCACTCTTTCTCTTCAGGACCAAATAAAACCCAGTTATGTTTGTTGATTGCCTATTGCATTCACATGCAATCGGTTCATTCCAGGTTGTGTAAACGGAAGCTTTTCAGTTAAGAGTTCTTACACCCACCTAAATCTTTTTGCTGAATTAAGAGGATTCTAATTTAAATGTTCTTTTCATGATTTAAAAAAATATATATTTAAAATCAACTAAGTCATTTTCGACTTTTTCAAGCTAAAAGCAGTAGATGCTCACCATGAGCCATATTATTAATACCTAGTATTACGGTCCAGGATAGAAATAGATAAGGTAGGTAGGTAAGGAGGTAGGTAGATAGATAGACACATTCTATTTGCATTATTGGTTTTGTTTTTCAAAATGACTTTACATTTAACTCATTCCACCCTATCTCAGAGGTAGAAAACATTACCACCCTTACGAAGAAACCGAAGGACTCAAAGTCAAGGGGCTCACTAGATATCAGCGGTTGATAGTGGCCGCTCTCCATATTTGTAATTATTATTAACTTGTGACAAATTAACAGCAGAGCCAGGACTGGAATTCCGTCAGGCTTTCTGATGCTCAGGCCTCAGCTCCTTCCACTCTCCATGGAAATTCATACCTCACTATAGGGTCACTGGTCCACAGCAAAACCAAATATGAGATGTATTGAGTTACTTCAAAAACGCTGTGAACGATCATTCCTTGGGGCCTCCATTTTTAACCCCTTAATTATGTTTGCTTATCTCTGTACCTGTGTGTTTTTTGTTGGTTTTTCCACAAGCTGATTAAAGCAAGAACACCAAACTGAATTTAGGATTAGTTCCTCTTAATGAGATTTTCAGGGCACTTTGAAGAAGTGATCAACTAAAGCTATTTGCATAGCTCTGGAAGAAAATCCTAAAGCAAATACTTGCATTTTGTGATTGTCAATGGGTTCAGCCCTGGGGTGTGGGGGAGGGGGACAGTCACCAAGCAAAGATGTTGCATTTATTTTGCGGTAAGTCTCCAAATTGACCTTCTTTCAACGTTCTTACTTCTGAAGAGTTCTGTCCAGGTACACCCCTTAGCCATTTGAGACTCTCTAAGTGCACTAAGGTGAGTTCTCTCTGTAGCATTTTCTCTCTTCTACGGGTACTAATGCAGAACTTCTGGGTAAGTCAGCGAGATACAGATAATTCTACAATTGAAAAGACAATGAATTGCTTTGTGCCCCAGATCTCAATGTCTTACCACTAGTAAACCCCAGTTAAGTCTCTGACATGGTTGTCTTGCTCACATGCATGGGCTGCGGGAGCCTGAGAGGACAGCCAGTGGGATCCGCAGCTAAACTTGCATTGACAGGAACATATCCAAGAACACTTTACTCCAAATTCCTCTGGCTTTTATTAGGCCAGTGCTTACTAAACCGTATCACCTGGAGGGATTTTTAAAACACAGATTTCAAGGCCACAGCCCCCAAATTTCTTATTCATTCAATCTGGGATGGGACCCAAGAATTGACATTTATACTTAATTTCCAGAGGATGCTGATCTTGATGGCCTGGGATCCACACTTTGGCTTAGGTCAATAGTCTCACCAGTTCGAAAATACCTTTTTAAAGATAGGTTTGTTAATCTCGAACATATTTGGAAACCATTATTGTATTTGAAAGCCATCTCTCAGAAATGATAAAACCAACTCACTCAAAATCCAAACGAGTCTAACTCAGTTCAATAAATATTTATACTTCTTTTAAAACTCTTTAAATCAGGATCACACAACTGGAAGACTCTGAATAGGCAGTATTGTGGTATCATAGTAAAAATCTTTTCAATCTCTTACATTTCTCAACTAAAGTATAATGACTAGGTCAAGACCCCTACCATTATAGTGCCTGGTATTGAGCATCACATTAATAATTTAATCATTATTGTTCCTTCCTCTGAACTGCTAGTAAACTTCATGCTACTATAGAACAGTATTGAAAATCAAAAGACAGCATAGCATGGTTAAATAATTTAGACTTAACACTGTTTTTCATTATATCAGTCTGCCTGGCCTAGACCATGCTTTTTCTCCAGTTCTGTCTTATGAAAAGAACATTACTTTTTGGTGGCAAATACCTGGCCAAGCTCATTTCAAAACCATTGTGTAAATATGACTGAACTATGGTTCCTTTCATCTTTGAAAAATTCTGCAAGTTTAATTAAAAGTCTTTTAAGTGCAACAGTATCTCACTGTGTTCAACTCAGTGGGGCAACTTCATTAGAAAGAGTTGCAAATGGTAAAGAAAACCTCAGTACTTCCACCTGTTTGGAATTGTGGTTGCCCTGGATTTATAATCTTCTTTTCATTGAAAATAAATACTAAGATCTTTTTAAAGGTTATTTCTCTCTCATCCTCTGTTTGCAAAAATAACAGTTTTTTTTTTTTTAAGATTTTATTTATTTATTTGAGAAAGAGAGGGAGAGAGAGAAAACACGAGTGGGGGAGAGGGGCCGAGGGAGAGGGAAAACAAACTCCCTACTGAGCAGGGAGCCCGATGTGGGTCTTGATCTTAGGACTCTGGGATCATGACCTGAGCCAAAGGCAGACTCTTAACCAACTGAGATACCTGTGTCCCCTACAAAAATAAAAGTTAATGGAGAATATTTTTCTTTTTTTTTTTTTCAGCTTATTTACATTTTAACCCCTAATGACACACACAGTAAATCTTCCAAATCACTTTTTCTCCCCAAACATTTTCCTGTGTGTGTGTGTGTACATGTGTGCATGCACTACAGGTGTGTGAATGAACAGATGGGAAAAGGTGTTTTGCTTTACTGGTATTTGCTATACTGCTATTCAAATTTCTATCACCCAGTACATTGTTTGTTACCGAATTTATAGTCATGTGTCAAAACTCCAAGCCTCCTGTGTTCAGATTTTATGGAGGAAAAATTGCAGAAGATGCAAAAACTCCTTTTAGAGCCAAAATCTAGACAGTGCATCTCAAATCGAAAAGATAAACTTCTACCACTGGGACTTTCGATTCCTTTTGAAGCTAGTGGAGAGCCAAGGAAACTGAAGTGCTAGCCAGTTCTCCCCAATCCTAGTAAGGAAGGGATTAAAGGGGGTGGGGAAGTGGCAGGGGGTTGAGGTTAAGAGAGGAAGAGAAACAGTCATGCTTTATTTTCCTAGAGATAATTTTTTTTAACATCCTGGAGGAAGCAGCAGGGAAGTGTCGGAGTGACTGAGATGTCAAAGAAATAATCTCACAAAAGAAATGCTGCGCTAGAAGCAAGGAGCCACTTCTCATTAATATCTACCCGCTAGCAAATGGCGAGGGTCAGACACATACAGGCATACACACATTCACGAAAACTACTTTCCGTTGGAAGACAAGGGTTTATAAAGAGTGGGAGCTCAAACAAGTATTAAATAACTATTCAGAGTCACTGAAATGTTTAAAATAAAACAATCTCTAGGGCAATTCATCTGGATAATAAATGCCTTCGCTTGAGAAAGGACATGGAGTGGAGGTTCTTTCATGGTGAATGACAGGAAAGCCTTAATGGTGGGGAGAGCTAACGACCTTGTTTCTACATTCCTCAGACATCAGTGGGCTGCCAGAAAACCGCCTGTGGGGTCGAGGCAGTGATGGTTTAAAATGGCCAGGGAGAAAGTCTACAGGAAAAAATGAGCCGCAGCTTCGGTAGAAGCTTCTAAAGATGTTGATGAATGATTGCCACCCTCTGTGCTATCCGCTACCCAGCCGAGCCACTGGCCAGATGCGAAGATATTAGTAAGGCTCATTCGGAAGTTATTCTCCTTCCATGTCTTCTTGAGTTCTCCCCTATTTTTATCAATCCTGAGTAAACTGCCTCCAAAAATGAAGTTAAAACATTGGGTGACTTGAGGAAGTCAGAGCATCCTTCTTGTCGAGGTAAAAAGAAACGTTAGAACAGCAAAATCCCCGATCTTCCTTCATATCACCTTTTATGTTTCTCTTCTTCCTGAACTAAGAAAAATGTTTCAGGCAGTGTCAGTAGGTTGGCCGCTCTCTCTGAGGACTCAGTGCTCTCTCTAAATTTAATTCAATGAATGTTTGTTGAGTACCAGCACAGGCAAGGCTTTACTTTAGAACAAAAGGTACAAATAGCTAGGAAAAAAAAAATATGTCTGTTTAGTTGTCTAAAAATTCTGTTGTTGGGGCACCTGGGTGGCTCAGTGGGTTAAAGTCTCTGCCTTCAGCTCAGGTCATGATCCCAGGGTCCTGGCATCAAGCCCCGCATCCGGCTTTCTGCTCAGCAGGGAGCCTGCTTCCCTTCCTCTCTCTCTGCCTGCCTCTCTGCCTACTTGTGATCTCTGTTTGTCAAATAAATAAAATCTTTAAAAAATAAAAATAAAAATTCTGTTGTTGCCCCAGCTGTGGCTCTTTTCTCCCATTTGAAACTAAGGGAATCTTTAACCCCTCTAAGTCTTCTTCTTCATGATGATGAAATGTTATAATGAATAAGAAATCGTCATGTAACTTGCAAGCAAAATGTAAATGAAACAAGTCAATATTTAATAAGAGTCTGTCCCCTAACAACTTATAGTCTCACCAAGTGATTCTTAGATAGGGTGACTGTATTATTTATTGTACAAAACATAATTTTTGAGAGCAAAAGGAGATATTAATATTTATGGAGGAAAAACAAGTGAGAACCAGGAGTGGGGAAACTAGGACATATGATGATCCTCTTCTTAAAGATGTTAACAAAAGATTTATGGATATGGTTGAAAAAAAAATTTTTTTTTAAATGAGGGGAGAGGGGCAGAGAGAGAGAGAAAATCTCAAACAGGCTCCACCCACAGTACAGAGCCCAATGTGACAGAGAATCTCATCACCTGAGGTCATTACCTGAGCCAAAATCAAAAGTCGAATGCTTTACTGACTGTACAGTTTTGAGGGTCTGCAAATTAAAGTGATAAAAGACAGATGAGTAAGGATAAAAACAGATATAGTTATGTGTTTATGCAAAAGAGTTCATTAAAAATGTGACTGAAAGAGACAGCATTTGGTGCTTTTATACCATCTGAATAGGAGATGGAGATGGGTAGAGGGGAACTTCTGGGAGAATAAATTTCTTCTCAGAAGGGGAGTCAGGGAGATGGGTACTTATGGTAAAACAAGTGACTTTTTGGAAATATAAATTGCTCCCTAGGAGAATAAATGGGAGATATGGCAGTTTGTAACAATGTCTGCTTGGATGTGGAGCTAACTTCTTGTCTCTGAGAAGAGATTAGAACTTTTCCCAGAGTGGAGATTTATGACAGTTGAGTTCTTTTGAGTTCTTTCAGAAGGCTCTGCTTTTAAGCAGATAAACTATTTTAATTCTGAAATGACTTAGCTCAAAATAATTTTTATGCCAAAGCAGCATATTTTGGGGTGCCATATCCTGATCCCCTTCAGGGTTAACAAAGTGGATTAGATTATCTTACTGGGAAGTTCTTTGAAATCATGTAGGCTATGTAGTTCTATTTGCTATTTTTAAGTTCAAGCATGACGCTTTATCTAAAGATAAGGTGTTATTATAGCTAGATTATAATATCTAGGCTATTCACTGCTTGAAAATGGCCTTAAAACCCTTTTTCATCAAATCGGTGTATCAAAATAACATTATAATAACCCGGTTAATTTAGAGACTGTAAGTAAAAATTTATAAGGTGCTTTAAAGAGGGAAGACAGTCTTCCCTGTCTTGATATGCAATTATATACAGTTAATTAAAAATAAAAGAAAAAGGAATGCAGAGCTTAGAAAACAATTGCGTTATTAAATATCTCCCACAACATTAAAATTGCTATTTTGTAGTTTGCTTTATGTAGATGGTCAATAGCATTGTGTTTTGCTTGATGAATGAGGATTTCGGAAGGAGGCTGCTGACAGAGAATTTAGCAATAAAACAAAATAGCAAAGCAGACATTACGTTTTTTATTGCTAATTTACTTCCTTGGTATTGCATTGCACCAGGGGTAATTCTTCTATGAAAATGTAGTAATAATGCCCGATAGACTTACCTGATAAACGTCCCCCATCTTCAGAATGTTCAATTTCACTTCATCCCAAGATAAAAGACAATGGGGAAATGTTACTATGAAATGAAACAAATTATTTTCTATAGGGTTTGTTCCTGACAAGCCATATTGCAGCCCCTACAAAAATAAGGAGACAATATATCTTCTGATTTAGAAACCAAACAAACCAACCAAAACAAACAAACCAAACAAAAACAAACATAAGGCGCCTAAATGCTACTCCAGCAATGGACCTGGGCAGAGAGAACTCAGTTTATCTAAAATATGTATATTATATACCTACAAATTATGTTGAATGGATGATGGACAGATGAATGGCAGGAACGTGTCTCCTTCCCTGTGCTACTTTCAATATTTCCCATAACTCAACCTTGAAAATGGAGAACAGAGAGAACAAGAAACAGAATTGAGAGAGAGGGAGACTGGGAGAGGGAGAAACATAATGTACATGGAAGCCCATGTTCTAAAGCATGAGAAATACACCGTAACTGGATACTTTGATTGATATAGTAAGTTATTTTGTAATTGACTTCAAGAAAAAGAAGACTAAGACACAATCAAAATATATCCCATTAGGCAGTGAACAGGGGGAAAAAGTCCCCAGAGAAGAGGACAAATCCCTGTCTGCAGTGAGTCTCTAACAATTCTGAACCATTTAAACTCTCCCATGTGCAGGTCCCACCGTCGGAAGAAGCACAAAGCAGGAAAGGCAACCCTTCTCTCTCCCAGCTCATGTTGACACTTTCATCTCTTCTGAACATTCGCAGCAATCATGTGCACTAGAGATGGTCAGTATAGAAAGGAACTTGAGAAAAAAGAAAAAAAGATCTAACGCATGCTGTTAAGTATACAAATTATAGAGAGGGTTCTAGTTATTGATGGAAATGGCAAATACAGAGATGTCATATTGAGACATTCATTTTAATGGCTGAGATCTCAGTAAAGTTAAGGCAGAGGAGTCCCATTATGGTACAGTTTTTGGCCTCTTGGCTGTTAATGGAATGAACATTAACCCTTTCCAAGAAACCTTGGGGCACTAGGTGCTCAGGGAGGGGAAGACACAGTGGAAACCATATAAGTACATTTCCCCCAACAAGTTCACATTTATTTATTTGCAAGCAGGAATCTGTGATTTGAAAGCTTTTCAGGGTAGTGACATTGATTTCTAAAACTAATTAAGCAGGAAGAAATGGATGAAACTGAGAAAGGAGGCCAGTCAAAGGCAAACATAGGGCTATCACAAAAGGACAAAAGGCTTCAGAAGTAACTGAAGAAGGTTTCCTGACTGTTCTTGACCAAGGGAATTTACTTCATCTCACTTATACTGCTGAATCACACAAATGGAAAATAATCAAAAGCAATGGAAGCAGTAATTGCTTTCCTAATAGCTACTGTTTGACCTGATGTGAATTAATATGCTTAAGCTTCTTCAAGGCATATTCCATTTGACTATCTTATTCCTGAAAGCCACCACAAGAGGAACAATGCTTACCATACATACAGCATTTTTATTTTGTTTCTGTTTCTAATTCCTCAGTTCTCCAACTCTGATTCCATAGAAGTTGAACTTTGCTAATCAGCCACACAACGGTGGGTAAATGGCCCGATATCTATAATTTAGAATATTCATTCCTGAATTGTACTTTCTAACATCCCTTATAAATGGAAAGTTCTGTGATTTTGTAATAACAATAAAGTGAAAAAAAGAATCCATGTTAAACTATAAGAATATAATCTGGAGAACATGGAACATATTTTTCCCTCCTTTAGAGGATTGGCATAAGAATAATCATTGGCGATGTTAGAGTAAACAAAGTAACTTTATGCACCATACAAAAATGAGATAATGAATCACAGCGCACTCTTAGATATTACAAGTGGCTGGCAATGTATTAAGTCTATTGGCTACTGGTTCAGTCATTCCACAAACATCTATTGAGTGCCTGAATGGTAGATGCTAATCATACAAGCTCTCAAAAACCTGTAATATTGCTTCATGGCAAAGGCTCCTCTTATGAAGCTGTTTACATAATTGAATTCACAGAGGGGCTCATCAGATACTCTCTAAACCTTGCCAGCAGGCTAAAAATCTGCTTATCGGATTACAAAACCACAGCCAGATGTAATGTTTAAAGGAAAACATTCTTAATAGTAATCTTACTCTCCTTTACTATTGTTTCTAACAGATGACTGGAGATTTCTCACAGAATAAGATAAAAAGAAGAGGAAAGAAGATTTTGAAGACTTTGGAAGACTAACTTTTATAAAATAAAAATATTTAGTTATGTTCAGTATAGTTTCCTTCAGTATAGGAAGAAAACTAGGAATTACATGTCCAAGGCAGTAGAAAACCTCTTTCCTTCCTTCTCCTAAATATTCCCCTCTGGCCCAGGCAGCTGACAGAACATCACTGGTCCACCCTTGAAATCCTAGCAAGGGAGCGTGGGAAAGGCAGCAGTGTTCAACTCCTTATTGGGTTTCCTCATGTATCTTGTCACAATTAATTTGTTAATTCAGAACTTGGAGTTCTAAACTTGGAAACTTGGGAGTTTCTAAATTCTTTATGGAGTTAGAGGAATTAGAATTTTTTTCTAAAATAATATCATTCTCACTCAAACCTCTGGTATGCTTTCTCAACAGCATGAGAAAAGGGCATGGTTACGGTTACACCTGACCATTGAAGGTGACCCTGATTCTGACTGTGGGGAAACCACTGGGTGTTTGAAGGCTCTCCATCACTGTCAACAGCAGCACAAAGACTGAGAACAGACTCTCCATAAATGTAGTCGCCAACCTTGCACTCTTCCTCTTCTTAGGACCTCTGGTCTCTAAGGGGAGGTTAGAGGCATAGACCCAGGATAAGTGCTTTCCCACCCAAGGCTGGTCCTGAGAAAACAGCGAATGGCCTATTAAAATAGGAGGCATTCATTCGGTTCCAAAATGGCGACAAAGAAGCAAACCAGTGAAGAATGGAGTTTAGTCTCATCAGGCAAACACCTATGACAAAGCCACTTCAAACTCTTCAAGATCAAATATGAGCTAAGTAGGTGGCAATTGCTCTACCAGCGTTAAGTAAACTTCCATTTTTCATTCACTGGCTTCAGAGTTCTTCTTAAGAAAGATGGAATAGAAGCCTATCAAATAGCTCCCTGATGTTTTCCACTGTGTCAGAAAATGGGCCAGCTGTTCCACTACTGGAACAGGAAGGCTTTTAACCCATTGTCCATTTTTACCAATCCAAGAAGTAAAGCGCTTAGGCCCGATCTTTATAGGCGGTTGGACGGTGCGGGGCTTGATCAATACACCTGTGTGGCTGGCTACCTTACAGCAAAACAAAGGACAATGCCAGTTAACAAAACAGCTGTGAAAATTAACATTAAATCCTGGAGGAAATGGGAGTTTCAGAATCACAGACGCTGTCCCTGGCAAGAAAGATACCTATTACAAAAGAGTGATGGTTGTTAAAGGAGCAAGAAGCCACTGCAGATACATTTAAAGCATTCTACAATCAATTTTCAGATAAGGGACATTGCCTGGAGTTGAGCACAAGAAGATAACTGGAATTTGTGATTCTCCTTTAGCATTTGAGATTCACAACCTGAGGAAAAGAGCTGTGTAAAACACAAATGCCCTCTGAATTTTGTACCAAATCCCTACAATTAAATTCCCATTACCAGCAGCAAACTCGGTATAAAAGGGCATTTGAAGAAGGATATTGGTCCAGGCAATTGTGGAGTTTGGTGGGTTAGAAATTGGGTCTTCTGGAAATCTTGTAGCTTCTTTTTGCAACCATTTGCAAAATCCTCGCCAGAAGCAGGAAAAATCTATATGCTAATCATATATCCAATTGGGCTGAAACTGAAGGAAGTCAAGAGGAGAGCACAAATCTGACTCAGAGGGCAAAGGAACTGCCATACGAAAAGAAATGATTAAAGGGTTCTAAAATGCCCAGCTCTGCAGAGTAGCCACCAAGAGAAGACGTGACTGTCATTGGAAAGTGTCCACAGAGTGTAAACAACAGTCAGAGTCATTACTGAGTTGAAGAGAAGGAACAAACTGAGGCGAAATTAAGGACAGAGAAGTTTTTACTTAATGTCTGTAATGAAAAAAGCTGCCAGATAGTTAAACGTCTCCCTGGGGGTAACCATGAGCCATCTTCTCAGGAAGCTTTCAAAGGCCAGGCTTCACCAAGAACCAAATGAGCATTTTTCCAGTCCTTTGGATTGGAAAAACCCTTCATAAAAGAGTAGAATTCTATTTTTTGGAGAAAATAATTGTCACAAAATCTGTGATGGGACAACATAGGAAGCTAATTTGTTGTGGGTGTTTTGGTTTATTTTTTTGTTTGTTTTTAAAGTACGCTTCACACCCAGCATGGAGTCCAATATAGGGCTTGAACTCCCAAACCCGAAAGAGATCAAGACTTGAGCTGAGATCAAGATTCTTTTTTTTTTTTTTTAAGATTTCACTTATTTATTTGACAGAGAAAGAGTATGCACAAACAGGGGAAGTGGCAGGCAGAGGGAGAGGGAGAAGCAGTGTCCTCCCCTGAGGAAGGAGTCAGATGTGAGGCTCTATCCAAGGACCCTGGGTTCATGCCCTGAGCTGGAGACAGACACTTAACTGACTGAGTCACCCAGGCACGCCCACAGGGAGCTAGTTTTAAAGGAAATGAGGTAAGAGCAGAATGCTTAGAAAAGAGGCAGGTCATTGACCATCAGAGAAGTAGTAGTAAGCACCACTTAACCAGACTCTTCAGAAAGACAATGATAGACCTATACTAGTAACAAGTGTCTGCTTATATGTTGAAGCAATGGCATAGGCATCTTCTTTAGTTCATCAGTGCGACTGGATTTCTCCAACTGTTGGTGGCAACCTACAACTTCAATTCTTGTGTCCTCAAGCTAATAAGGTCTAAAAACTCTAGTAAGCTAATCTTAATAACATTTTCTATTTTTAACTAACAGAGTGGTGGCTCAGAATACAAGCTTGCCATCAAGTAGATCTGAGTTCAAATTTCAGCTCCGATATTTCCCTATGTGACCGCTGGCCAATTAATATAACTTCTCAGTGACCCAAATTCATAGCCGAAGATGGAATAATAATACATACATCTAGAAGCCAGGGCTCTTGGTTGCAAGAATTATGTGGGAAAACTTAAGAAGAAAAGAAACCTATAAGAAGGTTATTGGAAAGTTCAGAGAATTGTCAGTAGAACAAGATGGAGGAAATGGATGGAAAATAAGAGAGGTGGGTTGTTCCAAGCTATGGGCAAGGTTATGCCATGGAAATTGTCTTGTTAGGGTGTCACTGCTTGAATGGTTCACCACTTGTGCTGGACCGTACACAACCAAACTCTGCTCTCACTGGATACTGAATGCCACTTGCATCCTCTCTGTGCTTAGCCATTGTGAGGTGAATTGTAAAAGATCTCCACAACTTGTTTCTCTCACTTAAGAGGCCAGTTCCCTACTGGGAGTATTTGATTGGCCAAACCTAGGTCACATGCTCATTTCATAGCTGTCAAGGGGGGCAGAATGGGAGTATCTGATCCTTTTCATCTTCTTTAGTTGAAGACAGGGCTTTGCCTCCCATGGAGATTCACGTGGTGAAGGATCTCCTCCAAATTAGAAGGCAGATTTGAATGCTGGGAAGCCAGGGAAAGGACAAACATCTAGTCCAGTTCACCTCTTTGGTTTTCCAACTTTGCCTAGATTATTCTTTCTCTAATTAAGTTTCCCTCAAATGTTCCTACCTAACAAAATGCAACTACCCTTATAGAGCCTAAATCACAAACCCTCTCCGAAAAGGAAGACAAGGCACTCCTTCTCAAACCAACTTAAATCCAGGCTATCTCAATGATGTTAACATCTCTTGTTCTATCATAATTGCACCTAGGTATCCAGAAACCAACGACAAATTGTAACATGAATACCTCTACCCTTACAGTGTTGGAAAGGGAGAACAGAGGAAAAAGAAACATGCAAGGATCTGTCTAACTCAAATCTATCATGTTCTGATTTTAGAGGGGGAGAGGTCAGACAGCAAGAGATGTTACATATACATTCACAGCAAAGAAGGAAATTCAAGTAGAAAGGAAATCCACAGTCATTATATCTACATGGTCATTGGGCCATGGCTAAAATTTTATTCCTCTTCCATAGCCTAGTTGCTCTTCAGGGGTTTGTTGTTGTTGTTGTTTCCTGGTAAGTTCATTCAAATCTTTATATCAGAGGGATCTACGTTTGGGGGTCCTGCCTACATGGAATTTCAGTAGCACTCCATTTATTATAAACTCTGGCTATAATAGAAGAAGGAATTACCCCAGAACATCACCTCAATGTCACAGTAACATGTCACCTTCACCATGATACTCAGGATCAACTACAAGCATCAATACCAAAGCTTTCTATTACAATGGCACAAAGAGATCAACATGGTCGGGTAGCAGTCTCAATTTCCAGTTCGATGGGACCATTGTTTTGTTTCCTGAAAAACTCATTTATCCCTTGAGTACTTAAGGCTCTAACCAATGGGACTCAGGGTCACATGAACAGAAGCAAAAATTTTGAATTGGTCATTAGGCATTATTATATTCCTTGGTTTGAAGGTTCATGTACTCTAGCCAGGAAAAGTGTCGTGAATTGGTGCAAGAGCATATAGTTGAAAGCTTGCATTGAGTACATTGCAAGATGTATGTGCCCACCGGCACCTTGAGTAAATCTTCAACAGGTTTTTCCATAAAGCCAACTGCTTCTAGATGGTAGAGTACATGTAAAGATCAATAAATAACTGAGTGTGAACCCATCGCCTTTGTTAATTCACTGTAAAGTCAGAGAAAGTTTTGTGGGATACTGTGTCTAAGGTCTTCAGTAAACCTAGTCATCAGCCAAACTATGATCCATTGATCATGACATGTGTAAAAACCTTACGTCAGGCCATCTTCCTTTCCAGACTTAAAAGATAACAAATAGGGGCTTCTCCAAGTTCCACCCTGTGGAAGGACTGACTTTTATTACTCCTCCAGACAAGGCTGGATGGAATGGAATTGCACAATCTGCCATCTACTTCTGACTCATGCCAGCCAGAGGTTTGGATCATGAAGTTAAGCTCAAGATGCTTTGTCCTCATTAAAGCAGTCATAGGGAACCCTCATGAGGCCAAACGTGTTTGCTCAGTTGTAGAATGGGTTTTAGAAGCTTGTGAGGATAAAACGGGATAAGTATTTGAAGCAGTTAGTCCAGAATCTGACAGAATAAAAATCCTAAAATCCAAGTCATTATTGTTGCCAAAGCACATTTTTAGGCAGAAACCAATATGTGTGGGCAAACAGACCAATCAACGACAGGTTTTTCCTAAGTCTACATAATTCAATGAGAATATTCAGTAAATACACTAATGGGTATAAACTTAGCATCCTATTAGTATTAAAGTCATGCATTTTAAACCCAGTTAATGCACACACACATACACATACACACACAACGTCTCTATGAATTATTACCTGGGAAAAGTAATACAGATCTATGATATCGAATAAGATGAGAAAATTTTAAGCATTTCTGTATACAAATGCTTTTTTTTTTTAACATAGATATTTTCTGTAGAAAAATTCACCAGTCTACTCCAGGCGGGAACCAGGGTTCAATTTCTCCTCACCAATCACTACCCTTTCTTCAATCTTATACAGTTAGCAGATCCAAACTATGGCACCGAGAAGGAAAGCCTGCGACAGAGGTCATAGAGCAACATCTTGAAGAGTCAGATTGGAAGCTTCATCCGTAAAGTCTCTCCCCTCAGATGATGTCATCATGCCAAGTATATCTCTAGATCTTCACTACCAGATCATTCGTTCTCAAGCACTAATATAATTACCATGGAAAAAAATGAGCACAAGAGACATCTGGAGAAACTCAGAAACCCGAAGGTGAGAGACTGCTTGTTACACTTCCTCCCACATGTTATATTCTAGACCAAAGTTTTGGAGTGTCTCTTATAGCAAGAGTGTTATTTCATCACAATTTCCCCCTTCGACGATCGAGTTTTAAAATAACTGAATATTTAATTAATTCTCCGGAGGAATCTAAAATATGCAGAATTGATTAAAGAGTAAAAATTTTGCAGTTGTTCTATAACTGTAACCTCATTGAATGCAAACGAAATGCTCCAAAATGCAAACAGCTTACACAATCTAAAGGATATTGGAAAATAGAGTTGAATGTTAATTTCATCTAGAGGACCAGAGACTAAGACTTCCAGACAGCCTCCATCCTTTCTTCACAACTCAGCTGTCCCTAAAGTTAAAGGAGAGGGGATTAAACATAATCTGTGATTCTGTGAAAATATGTCATTATGCATTTGAAAACGGTAGTTCCCAGTAAAATTAAAAAGCTATGCGGTGGATATTTTTTAATGGGTACTTGCTTAATTTTATATGATAATTGAAAATTCTACAGCAGAAAAAGAAAAATGGTATCCTTGTTCCTACCTAGCTACAACGGAGCAATCTGACAAAAAATTCAGGAGACCGATGCCTTGGCTGAAATGGTGGGCAGCCTGAGGCTGATTACTTATCAAACCAAAATGACGAGAATCAAGGCTTATCACCAGGTGACAAAATAACCTCTATTCAGGTACTGATTCTGCTTGTCACAAGAGTTATAAAACAACCTCGACTTTGAGATTCCCTGAAAATGATGGGAATGATAATAGGAGAGGAGAGTGGGAAGAAGGATGTATTAAGTGGTGAAATGAAGGGAATAGTTGTAACTTCACACACTTTAACCAAAGCAGGAGTAGGAGAAGAGAATCAAGGATTACATCCAAGTTCACAGCAGCAACAAATAGTTTATAGGTGAGGTTACACTGGGACTGCAACACCCAGGTGGTTAAGCAAGTGTTTAAACAACCATCATAATTTAAATATAATCTATCTACTTAAATAACAAACAAAATATCCTCCTAAAAATCAACATTTTCATAGTAATGTTGAATATGCTTATTCGAATTTGAAATACTGGACTCCTTGTTCTAAAAATAAAATGACAGATCATAGTCTGTCATTGTACAGTGAACACCCCAAATTTACTCATAGACAAAACTTGTTCATCCCAAACTGTGTCAACACCCAGAAAGGTTTGGTTTTCTTATTTCCAGTTTCTCAGAAGAAACATAAAACTAATTTGGCCCCATAGTCACTTGCATCCTCCTGGTTGGTGGGACTTGTTGGCGCCCAGTGGGAGCAGGAGTCAGTAGACTCTACACAGAAAGTGAGATTCCAGCAGCCAAACTTGTCACTGAGGAAACTCATTACCCAGCATAGATGAAAGCAGCAGAAGCAAAAGAAAAAGAGAATCTCCAGAAGAGGGAATCCAAGTTGTTGGCACAAAAAGAACAAAATTAGGTATGTCAGTTTAGGGGCTGAAAGAGGTTTTTTAAAAGAGAAAGGGAAAAAAGGGTGGGTCGGGGGTGGGACACCTTGGTGACTCCGTCGGTTAAGTGTCTGCCTTTGGTTCAGGTCATGATCTTAGGGTCCTGGGATCAAGCCTCACGTCAGGCTCCCTGCTCAGTGGAGAGCCTGCTTCTCCCTCTTCCTGCCCCTCCTTCCTGCTCCTGCTCACTCTCTCCTTCTCTCTCTGAAATAAATAAATAAAATCTTTAAAAATAAAATAAAAGGGAAAGGAGCCAGGAATAATGGGCAGAAACAGGAGGGAAGGTCCAGTTTAAAATAAGCCAAAGTGCATTCTTCACCATGGCGGTGGGGGGGAGGGGGGACAGTGCCGGGTGCAAGATAAATGGGGTAGACGTGCAAAGCCGGCTGGGATGTTGTAAAAGCTTGTTACATAAATCGGCTGCTGGAGAGCACTGAGTGTTATTAGTGGGAGAGTTAATGTACTGCAAAAATACCTAGTCATTTTGTTTACTCCCCAAATGACACTTAGGAATTCAAGGTCAGGTTTAAATTTGTACTTTTCTTCCCTGAAACAGATGGAAGGGCAAGGATCTCCAGCATCAGTCTGGAATGCAGCTTGTTCAGAAGTCCTGCTGTCATGCTTAAGGCAGCCTGCTTTTTTCAGGGGAGGCCAGCTGAGCTGGCATTTGTCATGCAAAGAGCAGAGACATAACAAGGTCCGCAGAAGGAAGATTAAGAGCACAAAATCAGGCCATGTGGCAATAACTGTGACCTGCTGGGAAGCAGTAGCAGCACCTGGGAGAAGGTGAGTCATTGTGAATACAGGAGACGTGTGTCACAAGGAGAGAGAGAGGGGAAAAAAAACAGTGAACAGCAGGTTTTGCAAACAGTGACCACAGGCACCAAACCAAGGCCATATTGCAGATGGATCTAGGAAGGACTGCATGAAACACACACACATTCTCATACACAAAGAGCTCAGCACTCCTAATAGATACCACAGAAAGGAACGTAAGCAGGAAGAGCACCTTTGAATAATTACGTTTTATATCAACAAAGAAATTGTCTCTATTTTTGTTTAAGTAGGCTCCGTACCCAATATGGAACCCAACATGACCCTGAGATCAAGACCTGAGCTGATATTGAGAGTCGGACCTCCAACTGACTGAGCCACCTAGGTGCCCCAGAAATTGTTCCTATTTTAATGGTATTTTCTCTCTTTGGAAAATTTCTCCAAGATTTGAATTAAAAAATGTTGAAATATAAATTAGAATAGTATTTCAGGTTATGATTCTACATTTCCAAGACTACTAACTGGACAGATAAATAATGAACAAAAGACTTTTTCCTCTCTTACATTCTTTCACTCCTCCATTCATTCATTTAACCGATATTTATCAAACACCCAGCACAAGCCAGCACTGTGCAGACCTCTGGAAGTACAACAATGATCCGTGTGGATGTGGTTCCTGGTCCCCAAGTTAACATCCCAAAAGGGAAGTCAGATACCAATAAAAAAATCTCACCGTATCGTAAGTACAAATGGAAAGGCTGTTATGCAGTAAGACTGCTGCAAACTGTGGGAGCACATGATCAAAGACCTGATCTCATCTGTAGACTCAGGAGAGAGTTGCTCAAAGAAATGACATTTTACCTAAGTTCCAAAGGAGAAGAAGTTTTTTTAAGACCTGCCAGTTGAGGCACGATTTTGTTTTTAATATCATGTGATGTAAGTATCAAGGCCTTGAGAGAAAGACAAGCCAAAAAGGTTTTACTGTCGCTTGCTGATTTCTCTGAAGAAAATGGTATTACCCTCGGTGCTTCTAGTTGTCTATCTAAACATGGGCTTTTTCCAACGTCTTTAAGATTCTGGATGTCACTGCAAATGCCTGAACTTCTGCAGGACTGGTGGGCCACTGTACAGAGGGAGGAATGGGAAAGGCATTTGGATTCTTTTTATTACTTGCTCCAAGAATTGAAATTGCCAGGTTTTGGTGAAAATAAATCTTTATTTTCTTACCTCATCCAGGATGCCAAGGAACAAATATCTCTCATTTTTCTAATAATATAAAAAGACAAGCAAGTATAATCTCTAAATAAAACAAAACGAAAACATAACAATGTCTCTGAACAAGACATTCTTATGAAACAAAAGAATGTCTCTGAACAAGACATTCTGCGGGTACTACATTTTCTCTTCTGGAGAAGGAAATCACAGATCTTGGTGTAATTTCCTTAAGAACAATAGACAATAGACACTTTTGGTTCCATCTATTTTCTGTAAGAAGAAAACATTTTTCACAGCAGAGAATGAAGGCCTTCAGATTTATAAAAGTGTTATGCTGAGATTTTCCACAAAAATGAGTTGTTGGTAAAGGATGCTAGAATAAGGAATGCGGATGAATATCCAAGGAATAAGAAATATACCTGCAAAGGCCCTGGGGTAGATGATCATGGTGCATACGAGGAGATGAAGAAAAGTCATTGTGGCTGGAGCAGAGGAACTAATAAGGCAAGTGAAAGAGATGAGGTTGAAGAGGTGCCAGATGCTATAAGGCTTTAAAGAACAAGCTAACGATTCTGATCTTGTTTCTTAAAGCAATAGAGATCCATAAAAGGGTATTTAGCAGGAAAGTAATAGCAACAGATGCATGTTTTTAAAAGATCACATTTTCCACCACTTGGAGAAGAGATTCGAGAGGAGCAAAAGCAGATAATGGGAACAGTTGAGGGGGCTATGGTAACAGCTTAAAAGGGAAATGATGATAGCTAGACTTAGGATGGTGGTGGTGGGAGAAAACAGATGAAATTAACAGGATCTAGGGGTGCCTGGGTGACTCAGTCTGTTAAGCGTCTGCCTTCAGCTCAGGTCATGATCCCAGCATCCTGGATTCCCTGCTCAGTGGGGAGTGTGCTTCTTCCTTTCCCTCTGCCTCTCCCCAACACCTGCTTGTGCTCTCTCTCTCTTTCTCAAATAAATAAAATCTTTAAAAAAAAGAAATTAATTGGACTCAATCATAAATTGGATTATAGAAGATAAAGGAGATGGAGTTGTCAAGGATGAGTTCTTTATTTTGAGCTTCTTTCTGTAAATATGTGGATAGTGATGGTATTCACCAAGAAGGGAAACCCTAGTACAAATTAGCTTTGTGGGGTGATGGTGAAAGAATCAATGTGTTTAGCTTAGAAATGTTGAGTCTGAAGTGCTTTGGGGATATCAGGTGTTTATATTATTGGAAAGTTGCATATTTATCCCACAGCTGAGAGATATGGGATAAAGATTTGAACTGGAATATTGATGGTGAAGATGTAAGAATGGATGAGATTGCCTAGGGAGAGAAGGTAGAATGATGCATTGAGGAGAAAGATGGGCAGGCAAAGAAGACAAAGAAAATAGAGAGATAGGAAAATCAGAGAAGTGGTTTCACAGAGGCCGAGGTTTCACAGAGGACTAAAAAATGCCTGCTAGGTTAGTGACATGAAGGTTACTTCTGGTGGTAAAAAGAGTCATCTCTACAAATGAGAAAAAACTACTTCAGAGTATGTTGATTAAGGAGTAGAGGGGTGGATAAATAGAGTAAGTGTAGACAACAAATCTTCCAAGAAGTTGGATGTCAATGGAAGATGAATATGGAAGAAAGAAGTAAAACTGGGAAGGTCCCTAAAAAACATAAATGGGGAGATTTGAACATACCTCAGTGCTGAGCAGAGGGTACCACTGGTGCAAAAGGGAGAATGGATTATGGAAGACATAACTTTTTTAAATCAGTGGAAGATGAGATCCTGACCACCTGTGTAAGGACTAAACTTAGAATAGAGGAAAGGGAGAAGAAAGTTGAGAACTTTGCCTCTGATGGTTTGTATTTTCTTTTCCAAGAGCAAGGTAATGCCCAGAGCAAGAGAAAAGAGATGGGATTGATGAATTGAAAATTTTAGAAAAGTAGTGGTCATGACATGGTCATTTCAGGGAATGGGTAAACAAGCTAATCAGAGTAGCATTGATAGATTTTCCAATAATGTTTGAAAGACAACTGAAGTTGTCTTGTCATGAATTTGTGGTGGTAAATAACTGCCCTATTATGAGATTTTTCTCCCAACTGTTCTTCAACAAGAACTTAGAAACACAAGCATTGATATGACAGCTCATTAAATCTTAGTTATATATGGAAGAAAATAAGGATAAAATAGGCTTATGAGTAGAGCAAAGCCAGAGCTGTTAATAGAGTCGATGCGCACATGAGTTTGAAGGATGATGTTAGCATAAGTAATTGAACAAGAACTCTGGCTTTAATCAGAGAGTGGATGTCAGATTTGTAAGTTAGAATTTTAAGTGTTGGGTGTTTTAAGCTCCAGGATGTGACTCATGGATTGGTGAGTAGAGGAGAAGTAGAGGTGAAGTAGAGGAGTAGAAGAGTAGAGAAAAAGTCAAAAGAATGGGGGCCAAAGTGTGGAGTGGATCATGTATTCATATATCATAGCAGGGATTGGGGTGAGGTGATCACTATTAGACCATATAAAATTCATTAATAAATGAGTAAAAATAATGGAGAGGTCATAACAGTGAAAAAAAAGAATGGCTAGTAGGGCTAAAAAGCATGTGCCTCCGTGAAGCATCATATTCAACAAAACCATGGAAGTGACACCGAAACAGCAAGGAGGACACCAACCCGATCTCTAATCCCTGAGGCACAAGAGGTATGGAAATGAGCAACCTCCTGTTCTCCCCAAAATGGCCTATGACCAAGGCAACTCCAGAGTCTTAGCATCTACTTCTCTGGGCCATCTTCCCTCACTCTCCTAAATCTATCATTTCTGTCTGTCAAAAGCCTCTGAAACAATGCAATTATTTCTTTAAAAATATATACACTATTTGCTGCTTGAAAGACTCTTTGTTTGTTTGTTTATTTACCTAGTTCAACTCTAAGTCAATGCTGCTAGGTGAATAGACCTAGCAAGATCATCTTAGAAGAAAATTGGAATAACATTCCACTTTTTTGGAAGTCTAGATTGGACTTTAACTTTTCAAGTAAGACCTTCAAGGAAAACTCATCAGAGACTCATATTCACAATCTATTCAGCTGGTATATTTGGGTTTGATGCTCAATATGTCTGTAATAGCATACTTTCACACTTCCACGTCTCCACAGTTACAAGGTCTTAATCATAATGAGTCATAATGAACTCGTCTTTGGTAAGTGGGATTAACATTCCCACATGAACTTGAGATGCTAAATTATTAATAGCTTCCTAAGGCCTTTGGTTTTTTTTACTGCGATGCCTCCAAGGCTTTCGCAAAAGTTTAAGATCATTAAAATAAAATGTAGGCTCAAAATATAAAAGTTTTAAACCCTATTCTTCCCTGCATGGTTTCAATATTCTTCAAGATATGAGAAAAACTAACAATAAAAGGCCACCATGAGTTTCTCTTGAGGTAAATACTAACGCAATGAAATTAACACCACTTTAAAAATATTATTGCAGCATACTGGGGGAAAAAAAAAAACAAACCTCCAAACATTCTGTTTTCACTGTGTGGGATTTATGGCTCATCAGTAAGGTTATAACCTCTTTGACAGTCTGTGTTGGCACTGAACCAATGCTATGCAATGACAAATGAAAAATTGAAGCTGTGAGATATCCCCAGAAAGACGTGGTTTTACTGGGTTTTGTCAAAGTTTCATGAGAAACTTTGATCACATAGAATATGTCTATATGCTGAAGTATTTATCATTAAAAAGTCAAAGAGGTAGAGCATCAGGGTAGCTCAGTAGGTTAAGCATCTGACTCTTGGTTTCATCTCAAGTCATGATCTTAGGGTCCTGAGATCGAGCCCTGTAGAGACTCCATGCTCAGTGGGGAGTCTGCTTGAGGATTCTCTCCCTCTGTCCTTCTTCCAACTTGCATGTGTGTACATATGCATATGCATTTTCTCTCAAAATAAATATATAAATCTTAAAAAAAAAAAGCATAGGGTAAAGGAAATGAAGGAAATGGAGGGACTCGGGCATAACTATGTTACCTTCCTTACCTTTAAGAGTAAGAATGGAAAAAAAGGTCCCCCCAATAAAGGCCCTAAGAAGGGATTTCCAGAAGATACATAGATTGCTACAATTTTTAAATGGACTTCAGGTTGTGAAAGGATGAAAGGTAACATACAGGTAAGGACGAACAAGCACTATATTTACCAAAGAAATGTAATAAAAAACATGTTCATTTCAAAGGAAATAGCTTTGCTACAGCTGGACAGAAATGACATGACGAGGACATTCAGAGAAGTTGTAGCAAAAAAACAAAACAAAACAAAGAAATTAAGAATCCTAGATCTGCGGTGGATGGAACTCCTCCAGAGGAGAAAGCAATGCCGAAGGGTATAAATTACAGGACGGAAACAAGAATGGGTGATAATCGTTTTATGAAAAGGTGGAACATGAGGAGTCAAAGTGGGAAAGAAAAGGGGGAGTTCCTAGAAAACCTAGGAGTGTGACAATGTCATACAATCATGGAAAAAGCAAAACTTCAAGAAGGAAGGCTTAAAACAAACAACATACGTGCAGATAGGTGGTAAGACAACTACAAAGCTCAAGACATATTTTCAAAACCACTTTTTAAAAATGACAATGTCAGGGCACCTGGTGGCTCACTTGGTTAAGCATCTGGCTTCCGCTTAGGTCATGATCCCAGGGTCCTGGGATCAAGCCCCACATCAGGCTCTCTGCTCAGTGGGGAATCTGTTTCTCCCTCTGCCCTTCACCCCACTTGTGCTCTTTTTCTGTTTCTCTCTCTCTCAAATAAATAAATAAATCCTTTTAAAAAAATGATAACACCGACTATGAAAAGATGAAGTATGGGGTGACTGGTATCAGGGCTCATTTCCCTGACTGTATTAGTTTGCTAGGACTCTCATAATAAAGTACCACAAACTGAGTGGCTTGAACAACAGAAATGTGTTGTCTCACTGTGTGGAGGCTGGAAGTCAGTGATCCTGGTGTGGATAAAATTGGTTCCTTCAGAGGGCTGTGAGGGAAGGATCTGTTCCCAGCCTCCCTTTGGCTAATAAATGGACATCTATTCTCTTGATCTTTTCACCTGAAATTCGTTCTGTGTGTGCCCCCCACTTTCCCCCTTTTAGAAGGACACCAGTCATATTGTATTAAGGAACCACCTACTCCAGGATGACCTCATCCTGACTCAACCAGTTTCATCTGCATCGATCCTATTTCCAAATAAGGAAACATTCTGAAGTATTCGGGGTTAGGACTTGAACATGGGAATTTTAGCACATAATTCAATCCATAACAGTGGTCAACAGTTTTGCCACCATGATGCCAAGTGGCAATGAGATTTCCATGTGACCTACGTGTCACCTAGGGTCCCCTGCTCTTCGAAAGTTAAGTATAATCACATTGGAACCCCATTCAGGCCCAGCAGATATGTATTAGTGATTCCCCTGGGGGCTTATATTGTCAAAGCCAGCTCTGGTGCCTTCTCCATCCTGCAGCAATGACCCAGAAACATGATACACCCCTTACCTCCTTGATGTTCACTAAAATAAAATAAATAAGAACCCTGCTCATCAAGTATCTATGAAGGTAACGACTGTTACTAAAGATCTGAAGGTCACTGGAGGGGAGAAAGCTGGAACATATGGGAAGCACACTGTGAGCAACATATTAACCTTCCTGCTATTAAGAGTCCTTTAGATCAGCTTCCCATCAGACTCCCTTGCCAAGGTTACTGCCTCCTGCTGCCTGGCATGTCTTCAAGCTGCCAGGTCATCCCAGTGTTTCCTGCGATCCTCCATGAGCTAGAGTTCTCTGAAGAAGAGGAGAGAGGCAGAGAGGCCCTGATCTCCACTTGGTCACATCTGTCACATTGGTCCCAGAGCAGAGCCACCTGCACCCCTGTATTTCAGTGGCCCCCTTGTGATTAAAGCTCTCTCAGCTTCCCTTTGGAGCCCCTCTCGCGATCCTGTACCAAATTAAAGACATACTCCCTCCATTCCTCATCTCCCCTCCATTCCTTGTCTCCTTCATCCCCAGAGCACAGGGCAAAATGCCTTCACCTCGTTTCATGCAGATGAAGTTCTTCCAGCCCCACCTATGAGTTCAGGCTTGTCTGGGTCCCAGAATAGACTCAAGTAAGGACTTTTATTTCATTTATTTATTAAACTTCCTGAAATGGGAGTTTCAGCAATGAAAAACCAAAAAATTCCTGTCAGAAGGAAATTGAAATTGTAAGAGAAATGATCTAAAGGAGTGAGGATCTGTCCTTTCAATCTGTCAAAAACCAGGGGAACCTATTAAAATATGATATATAGAAAACTCTCAACAGAAAGCACAAAGGCAAAGATTCTAAAGAGCCAAGTAAATATTCCCAACTGCTAGGATATTCAGCACGTACAAGTTTGAAAATGCAAAGGTGAAATACTGGAGCAAAATATCAAGACAACATCCAAGAGACAATTCTGTCAACAGAGTCAAGCCTGCTAAGAGAAGAAAAGAAATCAAGCAAGATTAAAGACATTACCTACCTAAGAGGAGAATAAAGGGGGATAGTATGCTTAGGAACTAGAAACAGATTGAAGTTTAGCCAGAGAAAAGAAAGAAAAAAAAAAAGAGCTTTAAAAGGAGCACTGCATGGAATTGTTTCCAGAACAAGGTACAGAAAAGACTGATTCCAATGGAGCTGTGATGGATCCAATGGCCCCTTCCCAGATCCCCTGCTACTAGTGAAGCTACCTCAGCTCCTGGGAGCACTGCGGGCCCTTCAGCTGGGAGCACTGTGGGCCCTTTGGCTGGCAACTCCTTCAAGGATTGCCTCAGCTGGGGAATGAGCCTCACTCAAGGTCACATCCCTTCCCACGACAGCATGTATCCCATGGTGGCTCCGTGTGGTGGTAGAATGGGCTCAGCCACTCTGACACAACTCAGATAGCTCTGAAGGACCATTCTAGTTCCAGAGTTCTGAGGCAGAGGCTGCCATTTGGTCTGCATCCCAACTCTGCCTCTGCTTCCGCCATATTCCTTCCTCCTTTCCCTTTCTTAGGTGCTGATACTAAAAAGCATTCCTTGATTAATAGTATGCCCACTAAACCCCATTTCAGAGTCAGCTTCCCGAGGAATCCAACTGGTGATGGAAGGTGATTCACTTATATGAATAGGCATATATGAATATAAATTCATTTGCTTATTCGAACAAATATATATGAGAATTTTAAAAATTATTGGTGTTCTTAGTCCATTATGGTGCTATAACAAAACACCATGAACTGGGAAGCTATAGATAACAGAAATTTATTTTTCATAGTTCTAGAGCCTAGAAAGTCCTAAACCAAGTCACCACAACTTTGGGGTCTGGTGGGATTCAGCCTCTTCATCAATAATGTCTTCTCCATGTAACCTTACACAGAGGAAGAGGCATGGGACCTCTGTCAGGCCTCTTTATATGGGCTCTACTCCATTCCCAAGATCTCCACCCTTATGATTAAATTACCTCACAAAGACACGACCTCAAAGTACCACTGCATTTGCAACCAGGTTTTCAACACATGAGATCTGAGGGAACACAAGCATTTAATGTACGTCAAATGCTGGGAGTAAGATGCTAAGCAGGGGAGGAATTCCTGTGTTCACAACTTCGTTGCTTGATTCTTTAAAACGTTAAGGATTATCTGAAAACTTTTGGCTCTTAATGTCATATGCAAGAAAAGTCAATAGTTTAAACAAGCAGGTATATTCTAAATCAAGTGTTAAAGGGAGAAAAGAAAAGAATTATTACTTGAGGCCAGTAACACTGTTGATAAATTTCTTAAGTGGGTCTTATTGAAAGCCTGGTGTGTATGGTAGAAAGATGATAAACAAGCCACCGTGTTGTGCCATAAAGAGATGAAGCAGAGCAGCTAGTGACTGAAGAGAAATAAAGAAGCAAGATAGGGAAGGGTCTAACTACGTTGTAGGAGGATATATTAAACCCATAAACTGTAAGCAACCATGTTCTATCATGAGGAGCAAAGATGAGAGACGAAGGGAAAGTCCTGGTGAAATTTAGTTTCTTAGTTTTAGTTTATTGTTTAGCCCTACAAAAAGCTGTATTCTTCCTCTATCTCCTGAGGGAAATCTTAGGTTTTGTAGAAGAGCTTTGGTTTGAAGACACTCTTAAAGAATAGGTGGATAATCAATAATTAGAAAACAGAAGCAATCTCTGGGGCCAACTTCCTTATCCATGGTTGATTTTTACCATTAAAAAGGTGTGTTGTATCAATGGCAAGTTCATTTTTTTTTAAAGATTATTTATTTATTTATTTGACAGACAGAAATCACAAGTAGGCAGAGAGGCAGGCAGAGAGAAAGGAGGAAGCAGGCTCCCTGCCTCACAGAAAGCCCGATTCGGGGCTCGATCCCAGGACCCTGGAATCATGACCTGAGCCAAAGGCAGAGGCTTTAACCCATGAACTACCCAGGCACCCAGGCAAGTTCATTTTGAACATTAAAAGCATCCTGTATTTCTATATTAATTAACATTAAAAGAAATCAATGACATAATGAAAGAAGATTTCACAATTGCGTGTTAATAACCTAATTAACATAAAATACTGTATCTCCATATGCGGAGGTATGTACCCACTTACCATTGGATCATGAAATTTTAAAGGCTACTTTATATATTTGTATACTGGTGAACTGTCTGTGACATCATATAACCCGTTTCATGTTTAATATTGAAGAAATAATGAAATCAAAGAAGGCACAAAGAATCAGTTTGAGGTAGACTTTCCTATATAACAGAAAATGAAAGCCTATAGGTATGAGAAGAGAAAAATTTATCAAAAGTGGTAAAACATAAAAGGATAGACGTTATATAAACTATAACTTTATTAAAAAGGAAAAAACATTTGAGAAATAGAAACTGTTGGGAGACAATTTTCCATAGATTTCTTACATTTGGCCTAAGTCTTCTGAATACAGGACAACTTAAGAAACAAACAGCCTCGAAACTAGAGACTGTGGAATCCTCTAGAGAAATTTAGAGATTTATCTCAGCACAGACATCCCAGGAGAGTAAAGATAAAGTCCTCTTCCTTTCCACCCGGAGACATTTGTGTACATTCTGAGATAATGAGTCATCTCTCTCCAGAGGAAAAAAAGAGAAGGTGTCCCAGCAATTCCATTTAGCTCAGAGTCTCCCAGTCTTGGGACTCCTTTCCAGTGATGTAGTCTCACTGAATGCCTGGGTAACCTCAAGCCCTCATCACATCTTCATGTGGGGATTAGGGTGTGAGAACCAATGCCTATAATGCTGCTCTGACTCTTGTTCTTGCTGTGAGTAACAAATGGTCTATTTCTCTGACCCAAGGTTCTTGTATTCTTCTATCAATGGATACCTAAAGCTGGGGCAGGCTAACTCATGATCTTTCAAGAAGAGTAAAATCTTAGACCCTTCACAGTTTTAGACTTATCAGAAACGAAATGTAAATTGTGTTGTTTCACCTGATGTTGGGAAAAGACACGCATATATTTGAACATGCTGACCCTAAGAAAATCACAGGTAAGTCCTTAAAGTGCAAAATCCTACAGAGATATAAGGAGATGGATTCAATAACTCATAATTTTAAACTCGGCTATGATGGATATTGGTAGCGCGACATCCTTCAGATGTGATACATCACTGACTGAATCCATTTTCCGTAGATAGCTGTCAAGTTTGATGTTTACACACATAATACAAATTGCATTTGTATATGTCTATATTCATGTATTCATATATTTCTTCAGCTTTCCTGTCATCTTTCACCAGATGTGGTTTATCTTATTTGTCCTCACCCTTCCTGCCCAGTGCTTGCCTACTGACTCTTTGCTGGGTTGTGATTGTTGCCTTAACATTTTTGTCACTTTCCCTAGCTCTGAATTTTGAGATGCTCCATATGCTTTATTTTTCCATGAGGTCTAGCTGATGTTTATCAGCTTTGTCCCATTTCTCAGAAGGACAAATAACAGCCAACAGCCACCATTGGCTGGTAGAAGAAAGAGCTGCTTGCCCTATCATCCAGTGATCCCCTTTTAACTCTTCCAGAATGACCATACTCCAGAGACTATCTTGACCTTCAAGTATTGCAAGAGATAGAGGCATTTGTTGGGAACTTGAATTAAATGTCAAGATATAGCTCTCCTGACAGGGCTCTTAAAATGTTCCAGACATTCTGGCAATGAAAACAGTTGTAATTCTCTTTACTGTCTTCGTATTTGTCCAAGCTGCCCCCTCTCAATTGCTCATTTTTTCAAGATGCAGTTTTATTGTTCATTATCAGAACAAACAGTTTTGATTGCTCCATTCAAAAGGTCCACATCAAAATATGCTATAAAGATGTTTCCTGGAAAATTGACTATTGTTACTTAAATGCACATTTGTCAGACAGCCCTAAAGAACTCCTAGTAAGTGTCTACATTTACATAAGATTAATTTACATCTCTACTCTTGCACTTTCAATGTCTTTCGTTTTTCTTTTTCAGTATTAGTTTCTTAACCTCTCTTCACTGCATTCTGTAAGACCTCAGCACTCTCCCCTTGTGCATGAAATACTTGGTGGAGACTTCAGCAGATACTATTGCATTGTTTCTAGGACTAGGGTTGCTTGCTCTTGTCCAATTGGGATAGCTTCCCTTACGGAGTCTCATCCTACTCACACGAAATATGCTAAGATAAAATGCCTCCCTTGTTCTGCTATTTAGTTTAACCCTCTGCAACATAGGAGAATAGAAAAAGGGAGAGGGAGTTAAGTCCCTGAAAGCAGAGAAGAAACTTGACTTGGACATGGAAGTGATTGGTAGAGATAATACCCATATCAGGATAATTCAGGGAACTTGGTTTGAAATGTCTATTCAAGTGAGGCTGAGACAGGTTTTTCTGTGGCGGTCCTTGAATTGCTCAGTCACTAATTCTACCTTCTCTGATATGCCACAGAGAGGAGAGAAGTGGAGGAAAATGGGTATGCTGGGGTCTGCATTTGGCAAAGTCCTGGAAATCTGAACTGCAATGTCAGGGCCTCGGAGTTAAAGAGGACCTTCAAGTTCGTCTGGACTTGCCTTAGGGACCAGCAGGAGACTGGAAATAAAGAGGATCAATGACGAAATTCAAAGAACTTTTGCGAAGCCTGCATTAGGATAAGATCAGGTTGGGTGTTGAGGTGGGAAGGATGTGACAAACAATACAGGCGTGGGGATGTGGGGATAACCAGAATGGCTATGGAGCATGGAGGCTGGGGAGCAGGCATCTTTATCCAGCCTTTGATGCTATTGCTATTCTTCTAACTTGTTTTTCCCCATTTCTAGTTTTTCTTCTTGTATTTATTCCTTCAGTTAACAATCACAGAGCACGTAGGATGCCGGGGGCATTGTACCAGGCAGCATGCAAAGTAGATAAGACCGTGTTCCTCCCTTAGTAATTACCCTATTACAGGAGATTATAGTCTAGGCCTACATTTCCCAAACTATGTGTAAAGAATCGTTACTGTTCCCATAAGCTATAAATAAATATTTTCTGACATTTTGGTTCTGTAGTCAAAGGAATTTGGAAAATGCCTATAAGATTCCACTGTTGGATAATGACAATGTATATTAACCCAGGAAATGTACTGACATATCCTGTAATACAGAAATATTTTCACTCGTTGTTTTATCAATTTATGTGATCACAGAACTTGTTTCTTGTAAAAATTTGTAATATCCTAAATGAGGGATAGTCTAAGAACATACTTATAATAGGGGATTTAAAGTACTTGTTTAGTAAGGCCAACATCTGGGCTCAGTCAGGGACACTTTCTAGTCGTGAAGCTATTGGTTTTCAAGGCTGCAGCAGACCTTGGAGAGAGGGACAGGATTAGGACAAGTTAAAATGTCACCAGGCTTGCTGGATTGTTTTTTAGTTTGTTTATTTTTTCTTTTTTTGAGATTTTGCCATAAAAAAAAAAAGATTTTATTTACTTATTTGAGCGAGAGCATGTGCAAGAGAGAGAGCACAAGCAGGGTAAGGGGCAGCAGGAGAAGCAGGCTGTCTGCTGAGCAGAAAGCCCAACACAGGACTCGATCCCAGGACCCCAAGACCCCAGGACCCCAGGATCATGATCTGAGCCAAAGCCAGAGAGTTAACCAACAGAGCCACCCAGATGCACTGCCATGTTTCTTGAATAAACATTCCTTAGGTTGCTACAAGTCTTTACTTAATTTTCAGAGTTCTGAAAAGGGTGATTTTGACAGTTTCATTGCTTTTATGAACAAGTAGGTTTTTGGAGGTCCTTACTCCAGCAATCCCTCCATGCATTTTTTTTTCACTGTATCATTTTTCTTTTCTTTTTTCTTTCTTTTTTTTTTTAAAGATTTTATTTATTTATTTGACAGAGAGAGATCACAAGTAGACGGAGAGGCAGGCAGAGAGAGAGAGAGAGGGAAGCAGGCTCCCCGCTGAGCAGAGAGCCCGATGTGGGACTCGATAACAGGACCCTGAGATCATGACCTGAGCCCAAGGCAGCGGCTTAACCCACTGAGCCACCCAGGCATCCCATCACTGTATCTTTATTACTGTTGTTCTCTATACTATGAATGTACTTGTCCCTTGTTTATGCTACTTGGAAAATTATCATTCAGATGTCAAATATCTCATCCTTAGTGTAGCCTTCCTTTCTTCTTCGCCTCCCAGGAAGAATTAATTATGCCTCATTTGACTTGTTCATACATTTTATAGCAGTGATCACATAGTCTTATGTTTAGCTGTTTCAGAGTTCCACATTTGGTTATAAATGTTGTGTACTACACATCCTAGGGATCACTGTTCATACTAATCTTGAACGTGTCCCCTGGAGTTACAGAGAAAGCAGTCTGCATGGCCAAACCTGGGTGCCTTCTGTCTGTCTCCATCAATTAACATAAAATACTTACGATAGAAATAAGGTCTAATTCAAATTTGTTTGCCGGAGATTGGGTCCAAAAGTTCTCCAAAGTACATTCTCAATAATTTAACAAATGAATGAATAAAATATATTCTTCCTATTCTTGTTATAGACCATAAACAGGCCTTCTTCAGAAAAACTTACAATGTGGAATATGAACAAGAAACCATAATAACTGAACTAAATAGAGACCTATAACTGCCATAGAGTTAGGAATACAATTCCTATTATTTCCACAGCAAGAGAGAATGATTAGCAAATTCATGTATTAACCTTCTGTTTATTATGGGATTTCTACTTAATTCATGCTGTAGGCCTTAATTATACATGTTTCCATCTGTCTTATTAAGAACTTCTTACATTTTGTGAAACAGAAGCTGCCTAGAGATAGCTGAAATAAAGAGGAATTTTTATAAAGTATCAGATATTTCATGGAAACTAAATGCAGAACTTGAAAATGACCTCTTCACACACTGCAAGTTAGAACTAAAAAGTCCATAGTAAGGCTCTCCTTCCATTTCTCCAAGACCATTCTCTTGGATTCTTATCTCCTCTCTCTGCACATCTCCTTTATTCTTTTCTTTCTCCCTAAAGACCTATTTTCTTTAGGTCAGCCTGCACAAGGTCACCACAGCCCAGGCTTCAGTACTCTTTCTGTTACACATCACATCAAACTAACTAGAGTTTCTGAGTCCCTGTTTCTAATTCCCTCAAGAGCTAATCCACTGGACAAGCTTGGATCAGGTGTGAGCTGCTGGGATAAATAGCTGTGCACGGCGGGTGGGGGGGGGTTGGGGGGCAAGGTTACATGGCTCCCAAGTCTGTGGGAGCTCACTCGCTAGTAGAAAATGGGCAATGAGGATAGGGCCGTAGGTGGTGGGGAGTTTAACTGGATAGACATCTATATTAGTCTGTTGCAGCTTCCATAACAAAATACTATAGGCTGGATGACTTAAACAATAAAAATTTATTTTCTCACAGTTTTGGAGTATAAGGGTCTAAGATCAAGGTGCCAGTAGAGTTTTCCTGGCTTGCTGATGACCACCTTCTTGCCATGTCTTCACATGATCTTTCCCCTGTGGAGCCTTGAAGAGAAATTTCTGTTGACTCTTCCTTTTCTTCTAAGGCTACCAGTCATATTGGATCAGAGTCCCATGTTATAGTTAACTTTAATTAATTCTTTAAAGGCCCTACCTCCAAATATGGGGGCTAGGGCTTCAACATATTGAATTTTAGTGGGACACGATTCTCCATAACAGCATCCCAAAAGTTATCCACAATGCCATATAAGACGATGTCTGAGTTTAATTTCTGAATGTAATGCACATTGTTTTACTTACTAATAATGGTCATTAATGGTCTGGAACTGCTAAAGATTTGTTAAAGAATAATTTGTGAATTAGCTTTTCTTCTTTGTGACCAATGTCCTCACAGGTGTATATACATGTGTGCAATATATGGTCATATATACTCAATTCTCAATTATCCATACTAATGAAGATGTAGAGTGAACATTCAGATGGTCTAAAATCAAAAATTTTTTTGTACTTGCTCTATCCTAGTAACCAAATGTCCTACAGGAAGCACCAGTAACATTGAGAGGGACAAGAGTGTAACTTTGCCATGCCTTTCTATATAGATGGCCATACCTTCAATGAGTAGGAAAGATGCTCTATGGAGTTATGTAGATATCTCCATCCTATTTTATTTAGTAAGGGAGGAGGGTTGTACAGCAAAAAGCATGAAACTGGGCCTCAAAGAAGTAGGAGTAGACCTGGCAGAAAACTAAGAGAACTCTTCATAGTATGCAATTTAAATGTATTTATCACAGCACTCAGGGAGTGATAACTAAATTCTAATGGGGACCAAAACAATCCCCCTTAAACAAACACTACTCAACTCCACCACTGAAATCCATTTACCCAAACCCAATGACTTATTCAAGTACTATTTGGGTGCCATTCTCAAAGCAAAAATCCTAATATCATCTGTTTAGGGGTATTGTTCTGCTCCCAGTAAGTAATTCTGAGTCCTCTGGGTCTTCAGGAAGCTGGTTATATGGTAACATCATTAAATCTTGAATCATTCAAAGACTACTCTTTGCTGCCTAATTCTGCTGTGCCCATCTTGGCTGCCAAATCAACAGAAGGAACTAACACTGATTGAGCACCTACTTAGAACATTTTAATTTCAGAAAATACTTCTAATAGTCAGCTAACTCCTTTAAATATAGAAACAAGAAATAGATTAATCTACCATATTTGTCAATAATTCTCTATTTATAATTTTTTTCTATTTATAATTTTTATGGTATAGAGCTATAGAGTATATGCAGTATAGTATAGTGGTTAGGAATAAGGACTCTGGAATTAAAATGCTGAGGTTCGAACCCCAGGTCTACCATTTACTAGTTGTGTGACCTTAGCCAAATCACTTAAGCTCTCTGTGCTCCAGTATCATTACTAAAAAGGGATAATAATAACTTCTACCTCATAGGATCACTGGTGGATTAAAAAATAAATGCAAATGTTTAGAGAAGTTTGGGGTGCATAGTCAGTACTATGCTACTTCTTGCTATAATTATAATCTCTATTATTTCCCTGTTAGCTACTATGGCAGGCAGACTCTAAGATGGTTTCTGATGTTTTCCACTTCCCAGTATTCACACCCTTTGTGTAATCTCTTCCCCTCAAGTGTAGGTAGAACCTATGAATGGCTTCTTTGCTTTTCTTTTTTCTTTTTTTAATTTAAATTCAATTAGCCAACATCTAGTATATCATTTATTTTCAATAATTCATTAATTGCATATAATACCAGTGGTCATCACATCATGTGCTCTCCTTAATGCCCATCACCCAATTACCTCATCCCCTTACCCACCTCCCCTTCCGCAACTCTCAGTTTTTTCCTGAAGTCAAGAGTCTGTCATGGTTTTTTATCCTTCTCTGATTTCTTGCCATTCAATTTTCCCTCCCTTCCCCTTTGATCCTCTGCATTGTTTCTTATATTCACATATGAGTGAAACCATATAATTTGTCTTTCTCTGATTGACTTATTTCAGTCTGCTCAATACCCTCTAGTTCCAGTTCCATCTATGCTGACATAAAAAGTAAGATTTCATTCTTCCTGATGGCCAATATCCGTGTGTGTGTGTGTGTGTGTGTGTACTACATCTTTATCCATCCCTCTGTTGATGGGCATCTGGACTCTTTCCGTAGTTTGGCTATTGTGGACATTGCTGCTGTGAACATTGGGGTTGCAGGTGCTGCTTCATGTCACTGTATCTGTCTCTTTGGGGGTAAATACTTAAGTAGTATAATTGCTGGGTCATAGGGTAGCTCTATTTTTTAACTTGAGGGACCTCCATCCTGTTTTCCAGAGAGGTTGTACCAGCTTGCATTCCCACCAACAGTGTAAGAAGGTTCCCTTTTCTCCACATCCTCGCCAACATTTGTTGTTTCCTGACTTGTTAATTTTAGCCATTCTGACTGTGAGTCCCTTCTAACCAATAAAGTACAGCAAAGTTGATAGATGTTATTCCTATGATAGGTTATATGAAATGGAGACTGTCATCTTGCTAGCAGACTCTCTCTACTGCCTCCTTGGCTTACACATGTTAATGAAACAAGGTACCACATTAGAGAGGCTGTGTCCCAAGGAATTGAGGTCAGTTTAAGCCAACAACCAACCAGGAACTGAGGTCCCCAGTCCAACAACCCACAAGGAATTGAATTCTGTGAACAACCATATGAGCTTACCACAAATTCTTCCCCAGTCAGGCCTTCAGATAAGATTCTAGTCATGGTCTACACTTTGTAGCCTGTAAAAGACCTGAAGAGAGTCCACCTAAGATATGCTTAGATTCCCCAGCCATAGAAACTGATATAATGAGTGTGTATTGTTATAAGTCACTAAGTTTCATGGTTCTTTGTTTTGTAGCAAACAAACAGCTGATACACCCACAAGAATTTGACACAAAGTGATTGCTCCAGTAAATATTCATTTGCTCTCCCTCCTCAGTTATATATCTTTTAATGTGATTTTTGAAATCACTATTTAAAGCATTGTTTATTAAAACACATATGTGGGATTAGCCCATATTTGGCTTATATCTTTTTGGTAATCATTATTCTCTTGCTTTGATTCAGTTTCTTCAATATACTAACCATTCCTTATGAAGTGCTTATGTATGGCATACACAAGCCATGTGTCAAGCATCTTACTCATATTATCTCATTCAATCCTCACAAAAACCTTGAAAGGTAAGTATCATTACCTTCTCTTTATGAGTAAGGATACTGGTGTTCTGAGAGATTAAACTCCTTTTCCAGAGCCACAGCTTGATGTTCTAAATTCTTCAAACAAAACAGAGCGAGAAGCCACCACTGTTTATACTCATAGCTGTTCTCAAGATTATACAGTTGATCCTTGAACAACACAGGAATCGGGGGTGCCAACTCTAATGCTGTCCAAACTCTACATGTAACTTCTGACTCCCCCAGAAGTTAACTACTAGAAGCCCACTGTCGATCAGAAAGCTTGCTAACATTATAGGTAATTAACACATACTTTACATGTTATGTAAATTATATACTATATTCTTACAATAAAGGAAGCTAGAGAAAAAAATGTTGAGAAAAAAATATTAAGAAAATCATAAGGAAGGAAAATACATTTCCAGCACTGCAACGTAAAAAGTTCACACATAGGCAGTGTGCCTGGAGGTCCTGCAGGTCTATCTTTGCTTTAGTAGCGTCTGAATGGACAGACCCAGGAACATCCCTTCATCTATCCTCCAATCACCCTCCAGTCTCTTTTCCACTTATAACCTTCCAAACCATCTCAGCCACCCTCTGCCATCAGGACCAGCCAACATTGTTTTTAGAGTTTAGCTCTTTACTGCCAATGGACCATGTGTCAGAATTATTCCAACTGGTGAACACACATTGGCAGGCCTCTTATACCACCTCTCTCTGGGCTTCTATTTCCGACGTGACAATGGAGCTCTAGAGGGGATGTGTCACTTCCTCACGAGCTGACGGAAGAGAAGCACAAGGGCACCCCAGCATCTCTTGAAGAAGCAAAACCAGAGTGGTGACCTCACCCTCTTCCACGATGTGCAGAAGCAATCCTATTGTGAGCACGCTATGAAGGCACACACACAAGTTGTGTCTTTCCATAGTGTCAGCTTCATTCAATCATAAAGCAAGGCTAACGTAATTGCAAAGCGGCTTCAGGATTCCAAACTCAATGACCTGTCACTCGGCATTTAACTTGGCTTCATACGCATCACACAAAGCACAGGACCATATAAAGTCACACAACAAACAAGATCCAGCAAGGAGTAAGAAGCTAACGAACTCAACTCGAATTCCATCCATGAGCACACTGTTGAGATGGGGTCTCCGTCAGGTCAGGGTCGGCTCTCACCCCATGCAGCTAATTATGTTCAAGCCGTGGAGAATCTCTGTTATGTTCCGACATCAGTTGGGTAGAGCCTTCTGTGGCAGTTGCCTTTTTGATGTGGTGAGACCTGAAAGGGTCAGTGTCAGGAGAGTCTGACAGTTTGCTGCAAAAATCTCTCCTCTATAAAAGAATTTAATCCTGCTTTGGCCTTAGCAAACCTGCTCTGGTTCTACTTGTTATCCGTTCTGGGTGTCATCAGCCTGTGCCAGTTTGGGCACTATCTGGTCTGAGCTGCACCACCCTTGGCTGCTTGACATGAGTGATTCCATCTTGCTCTCTGCATCCAAGTGTAAGTATAGACCCACAGAGTTCAAACCCATGTTGTTCAAGAGTCAGCTGTACTATTTTTCTCTAAATAATTTACAAAGATTTCCAAGATGATATTACTCTTCTTTCTTCATTTCTTTTACTTAGGAAATTCTCATGCCTCAATGACCATTTAATCTGGCCCTTCCCAGGTATTTACACTGCAGTCAGGCAATCAGAAGGTCAGCAATATCTAGCTGGTGTCCTCTCTTAGGTGACATCTTCATATATAGTGATATCTGAAAAAAAACCAAAATGGTGGTTTCAACAGCTCAAAGCCAGACCACATGCTATCATTACAATATGCAAAGGAGCCTCTCAAACATTCTTTTCTTTCTAAGTTAAGGCTTAGGCAGAAACAGAATTGAGATTTATGCCCACAAATCTCAAGTTCAAAATTATGGTTCCTATGACAGTCATAACTTACCCTCAAGCACACAGGTAGTATTTTTAGTTGTTAGGTTATAGTAGGAATGTTGCAGCCTAAAATACATGTGTGATATGTTCAGATTACAGCTAATACAAGATTGGCTAATTTAGATTTCCTTTACTCTAAGGTTGTTTATATTTACACCTAAGCTGATTCACTTGTGATTTTTGCACTTAAAGGAATGTGCATTTCAAATTCGAGGGGGTAATAATTACTTGCAAATTTAAATTAAAGTAGTTAGAGCTGAAAATAAGCAGTGTTTGAGCTCAGCACTCAGTGACAGGTAGTGGGAATAATATAACCTCAGAGCACATTCAAATACTTAAGTTAAGGAGACTCAGAGGAAGGAAGGCTGTCTTGTTATAAGGAAGGAGAGAAGCCTCAAGGTTAAAATAAACCATGCAAGTTACTATGTGTATTAAATTCTGTGTCCTCCAGGCACATGCATACGAGTAATTCTTCCAAATGCATTCATGTATTTAGACCCATTCTCTAAATGCATAGCATAAGGTTTTCAATTTTGAAAACCAGCATGTAATCATGTGCCTGGGCCTGAAAATAAATTCCCAAGAAGAAAGGAGAAACAGGAATGAGACAAAAGGAACCGATATATGTTTAGCCTCCTCCTTCTGTTTGGATTTCTCAGGTACCAGTGGCTACGTTGGGAAAACTGTGAGTGGTTTGGCTTCAAGTAGATGGTTCGATTATCTTGAGTCAGTCTCAGGCTAACCTGTAGAATGTGCCTGATAGGTGACACCTGGGGGCCTTTACTCTTAAAGAAATGTAAATTTCTGAGACAACATTTAGATATTCAAATTCTTCTTTGTCCATAAATACTACATATGTTTATATGCAAAGATACCAAAGCAGACTCTCACACACACGCACACTAGGGTTTTCTTTTTTTCTTCACTTAAAATCTGAGCTATGAAAACATTGCATTCTGGAAGGCAATGGTGGGTACAAGATTACTAAGGAGCAACAGACTTGGAATAATTTTTAAATGGACAAGAAACATGGAGGGAGTTATTTAAAACTAGAGGCGCATGGGTAGATCTGTTGGTTAAGCGTCTGACTCCTGATTTTGGCTCAGGTCATAATTTCAGGGTTGTGAGATCAAGCCTATGCTGGGCTCTGTGCTGGCTGTGGAACCTACTTAAGATTTTCTCTCTCTCCCTCTTCTTCTGCCCCTACCCCACATTCTCTCTCTCTCAAAAAACAAAACAAAACAAAAAAAAAACCCTTTAAACAAGCATTTTACTTGGTCTGCTCCTCAGCTTTCGATATCTAATTATCAAAATCATGGGTTTTAGAAAATAGAATGTGTTTGAAGTGAACCAAACTTTTGAGATTGGATTAATACAGTAAACTAATCACATGTATACACCTGTTTTCCAAAGTTTCATTAAATGAAAGATATATCTTAAATTATTTTTGTGAGAGACAGAGAGCATGCAAGCACTCACACAAGTAGGGCGAGGGGCAGAGGCACAAGTGGGGGCAGGGGCAGAGGGAGAAGCAGACTCCCTACTGGGCAGGGAGCCCCATTCAGGGCTTGATCCCAATACCCTGGGATTATGACTTGAGCCAGACCCTTAGCCGACTCAGCCACCTGCCCAAAAGATATATTTTAAAGTAGTGGTTCTCAAAGTGTGGTTTCCTGAGTTAACAGCATCAGCATCACCCAGGAACGTGTAAGAAATGCAAATTTCTCCTGCTTCTCTCTGCATCTACTGGAATGCTGGAGGAGAGGACCCAGCAATCTGTTTTAGCAAGACCTCCAGGTGATTCTGACACAGATTAAGTTTTGAGAACCCCTAGTTCAAAAAGAATAAATCCACATTAGCCCTAAAACAGAAGAAAACATCACACACACACAAAAATAATAATAGCGGAAACACTACTAAAGAATAGAAAGCACACTGGATTGGATACTCAAAGCAACAATACAAGAGAAAACTAAAAATCTTATGTCTACTAGGGTGGAAGAAGTTGAGGAAAAAGAATACCTTATTAAAGAAAGTAGGGGGCTGTTTAGGGATGGGGGACTGAGAAGCCCTTGGTGATTAATTTAGGTGGCTGCCTTAGAACACCTGAGCAGGGCTGACTCCTCTTCTGCCTCCCTGTGTTCCTTCCCCACCCCACCGATGCCAAATCCTAGGCACCTGTGGCCTTTACTCATTCCAACAGAGGTTTGGGGCTGTGTCAGCAAAGCAGTACCAGGGCCCCTGGTGGTTACTGATGGGGAGATAAATGACCCCATGCCAAGGACCTGTGGCTGTCTCTCCTCAGAAATATTTTATCTCTCTCCAACAGTCATTATTGACAAAACAAGGTAATCTCTACAGATAGGCAGGCTGGGATTCTTAATTAAAGAGATGAGCAGTCAAACAAGAATTATAATTACTTGAAGAGAGTCCACACCATGAGAGGAGCATCAAACCCAATGATCAGAAGACCTAATAAAACTAATAAAAATAAGCTAGTAGAGTAACCAGTAAAGAACTTAGGAATCAGTTACATTCACCAGGGATTGCAAATGGCAACTAAAAGTGAACTGAAAATCAGATTTGCTTTTGTTATATAAAGAGAAATAAGAAGGGCAGTAATCCGAGGCCACTGTAGCATTTCATTGATGTCATCAGGATCCATATTCTTTCCATTTTTCTGCTTTGCCATTCAGTATGGATTTTGTCCTGATGGTGGCAAGATAGCTGCTGAAACTCCAGATCACATAACTACATCCTCTGAAGGAAATAGAAAGACAGCACCAACAGACTTGGCCAAGAATTAGAGTGTATAGCCACATCCAGGTGCAGGTTTTTATGAGTTACAACAACTAGAACAGAGAGAGGCAAGGTTGTTCACCCACAGAGTATCTACCTCACAAGTGTAATTATTATATTTGGAGAGATTTAAGAAGATATTGCTTCTATGACAAATTTTAAATGTAATTGGAAAAATAAAAACTCAGTTATGAGCTAATAGCATAATGGACAGAGCTGAGAAGCAAATTAGTGACTTAGGAAACCAAACTAAAGATTGTTAGAAAAATACCCAGGATTTAGAAAGTCACTGAATCTGAAGCCGGAAAATAAAAAAATATTCATGGAGGAATTCCAAAGAACAAAGGAAAAAAAATTAAAAGAGTTTCTGCAGATACAAAACAGGTTACCCACTCATATTAGCTGAGAATAAGCCCCTTCTATTGTCTGTCCCTTCACTCTGCAATCACCAAGTAAACAATGCTAGCCCCAGAATCTAATTACTTGGGTTGATTAAAACTTCCACCTTTCAGCTAATACCTGCAACAATGTTGTTAATACTTAGATATTATCTGAGCATTGCATAGGATAGGAAATAAAGACTAGATGGACACTTTAGTTGATCTCTAACACATGGTGTTTCTTTTACCAAAATCAACAGAATAAAATGTATGGCCTGAACCAGAGAGATGCAGGCAGCCCCAGGTTTGGCAGACATTAAAGCAAACAAAAGTACACTAACAGGTAAAAAATAAAGTGATATAAAAAGATTTAACAGACTGATTATGGCAAAAGAAATTAGATATTGCAGTATTAATATTAAACCAAATAAAACGTAAAGAAAAGGACATTTACTGGTTTAAAAAAGGGATATATTTTACATTTATAAAAGGTACAAACCGGAGAGAATACATAACAATAGTAAACTTTTATGCACTTATGAACACTATTCTGAAACCTATAAAGCCATAGGTAATAGAAAAATTGTAAGAAATGTGAAATTTTTATATCTCTCTCTCTTAGAAATAGACCAAGTGGAAAAAAAGGTAGTAAGTTTGATCTATACGTATATCATATATCTTCTCCTTCTCTTTTTCTCTTAATATCATAAAAGCTAATTCTTTGGAAAGATCAATAAAATAAACTTTTTGACAAGAAAGTAAGAGAAAAGACATAAAATAAACAGCGTTGGGAATTAGAATGTAGCATGCCTCAGTTATAAAGATTCTTTTAGTTATAAGAGAAGATAAAATGTAATTTTGCACCAATAAATCTAAAAATGTATGTCACATAAACAATTTCTCAGAAATACTGATTCAAAACCAGGTAGAAACATTAATACTATAAAGCAAAAACTATAAGAAAATATAAAAGACAAAAACCAAAAAATGTCCCTGAAAGTATGGCTGGATTAGGAGACTTTAAAATCTATTTTATTTTTAAATTATTTTAATAATTTAATAATAAATAAACCTATTTTATTTTTTAAATTATTTATTTTTAAATCTATTTTGTTTTTATAAAATCAATTTTTATTAAAATATTCTATTTTATTTTTAAATCTATTTTAAATCTGGGCACCTGGGTGGCTCAGTGGGTTAAAGCCTCTGCCTTCAGCTCAGGTCATGATCCCAGAATCCTGGGATCGAGCCCCGCATTGGCTGTCTGCTCAGCAGGAAGCCTGCCTCCCCCTCTCTCTGTGCCTGCCTCTCTGCCTATTTGTTATCTCTGTTTGTCAAATAAATAAATAAAATCTTTAAAAAAAAATCTATGTTAAATCTATCAAAGAACAAATCATTCTACATCACGTAAAGCAGTCTAGAGTGTAGAAAAGTATAAAAACAATTGGCAGTTAATTTTAACACCAAAGCTGGAAAACACAATACAAATAAAAACGTAGGCCAATATAATTTCTAAATATAGATTAAAATAATAAATAAGGTATTAGAATATAAAATCCATCATTCTATGCAAAAGTGTGGTTTATACAAAGAGTGTGAGGATGATTCACAACAGAAAGGGCAATTTGAGAAAAATAATCATTAAGCGTGGAGCCAGAACTACCTTCCAGTCCTGGGTCAGGCCAACCACTTGGCTATCTGAGCTATGGTAATGTTTCTCTTTAACACCCTTTCCACTTAAAAATAAATCATGAAAAATAAGATTTTAGAGACTGGGGAAGACTATGTTATAATATTTTTATCACGGATCGTAAAGTTAAATGTTTTAAATAAACATTTGTGTAAAGTTAAAGTACCTCCTCACTTGTAGGTCCACTCCTACGACTTGAAAGGAATGCCAAGATTTCTGAAGTAAAAGAATAAGAAATCAAACACTACTGACAATACGCTGATAGTTAAAAAAATAATAATACCAGAAGGTAAATAACTAGGCTGGATCTGTAAGTTAGCAAGAGCTACTCAAGCACATGATCCTCAAGAGTGAATCTACAAAAAAGCCGGCTGAATCTGAAAACCGTGAAGTCCAGCAATTTAAGTCAACACAGAGAGACAGATGCACGGAGAGAAATACCTCTTTTTCTGACACCTTCGAATGCTTCTGCTGTGGTTGACCTCTATGAGATGTTGGTAGTGAAGTATTCTTATTGAACTTTACAAAGCATCGTGACGTCCTATGACATCCGACAGATGGGATATTATACAACCAATAAAAATAAGTTCCTAAAGAAAGAAAATCTTTAAAGAAAATGCCTCTAAAACAATGTGAATATTTTTAGCATGCAGAATATAAAATTGTAAGTAGAATGTGACACCACTCTATTAAAAAGATAAACACATGATTTTACATATTATATGATACATAACATACACATAAGCTTTGGGTTCTCATCATCTACAGCCATCTGGATTCACTTTCCTTTCAAAAAATCATAATATCTTCAATTTTTCTAAACATTGCACCCTTTCATTGATGATCCACTTCTGCATATAGTCCCCTCTTCCGGCATCCCCTTCTTTAAGGGTGGACACTCCTAATCTCATCATTCCTGGGAGTATCATTGACATAAGGCTGTTAAGTGTGAAGATTCTCATTAAACGTTGAGGCTTATGGAGGGGAATTACCCTAGCACATATGGGAAACTATTTAAAACTAGCCGGAATAAGGGGAGATTTTCCTATTGTGTATTGTCTGTTGTAAAGCTACAAAAATGAAAGCATTGTGGCGCTATATTCAGAAGAGATGGATGGAATCAATACCATATCCAAAAATTAAATCCAGTTTAAAATTCAATCCAAAGTAAGAATTTAGTATATAGTTAGGAAAGTACTCCAAAACAATAAGAACGAAACATAGTCTTTTTTTTTTTTTCCAAAGAGAAAGACTGGAGGTTGTCGAAGCAGAGGGAGAGGGAGAGAGAGAATCTTAAGCAGGCTCCATGCCCAGCACCGGAGACCAGCACTGGGCTGGATCTCACGACCCTGAGATCATGACCTGAGCTGAAATCAAGACTCAACTGCTTGACTGACCAAGCACCCAGGTGCCCCAGACGCATATTTTTTAATAGTCAGCAAGAAAACTGGCAAACTATTTTTTTTTTTTTTGGTGAACTCTTTTTTAATTAGGTTAGATTCCCTATCTCATACTGTATTCCAAAATAAATCTAAAATGGCGTAAAGATTTATATATACAAATTAAAACATTCAATGTTAAGCAATAACATAAGCATACCCTGCTAAAATCTTGGAGGAGGGGAAGGAAATTCTGAAACATGAAAGAAAAATTGGATACCTCAAAAGGAACAGGCAAGTACACTTCCAAAAAGTCATTCAAAGGAAATAATTACACAAGAAAACAAGGGTATATATAAAATGATGTTGGGGTTGTACTGTTTATAAATCTAAATGTATGAGGGATGCCTGGGTGGCTCAGTGGGTTAAGTGCCCGACTCTTGATTTCAGTTCGGGTCATGATCTCGAAGCCATGAGATTGAGCCCCATATCCCCCATCAGGCTCCCTGCTCTGCGGGGACTCTGTTTTGTCCCTCTCCCTCTGCTGCTCCCCTGCTTGTGCATGTGCTCTCTCTCTCTCAAATAAATAAATGAAATCTTTAAAATATAATAATAAATAAATCCAAATATGTGAACTAGTTTAAACATCCATCCATGTGATTTAGTAAAATAAATTCCAGTTCTTCCATACATGTTACATTTAAAAATAATGTGTTTATATTTATTGATAATGAAAAGACATTCACAAAATGTTAATAAATGGGAGGAGGGGGAATTATTACAAAACAGTATATAAAAATATATATATAAAATAGTATATAATTTTTTTTCATGTTCAAACATAAAAGAAAAATTGCATCATTTCCTCGGTAACAAAGTGTCCTATGGCTTTCTAATATCTACAGAACAGCCTGACTTTCTAGCATAACATTTGAAGCTCTTTACATCAAACACTCCTTTTCCTCCCTCAGGAGAATGTGCTTTAGTCACACAAATCTATTATCCTTTCCCAAAGGACTGTGTGCTGTCACATTTTCATGGAGCTCATGCTGTTCTCTCAACCTGGAAGGAGAAATCTTCCACATTTGCTTCTTAAGGAAATTCTCCTCATGCCTCAAGTCTTTGCTCCAATGTCACCTTTCACTGGAAGCTAGCACTAAGCCCACCCCCACTCCTTCCTTACATTCTCACAGTACAATATTTAGACCTTTTTTGTACATCAACATTTTTGACAAGCTTCCTCCACACACATACAGTGCTAAGTGTAATGCTCTTAATAGAGGCTCCGATAAGTGTTTGCTTAAATACAAGGCTTTTAAATTTTTAATTATTTGAACAATTTCTCAAACAAGATAAAAAATTAAATAAATCTATCATTTTTTGCATTCCTGTTTCTACTAATTAAAGAAGAATTGATAGAAATAAAAAACAGTGCATGAAAGTGCCTCCTAATTTGACTTCGACCCCTCAAGGCAACCTCTATTAAGAATTTAGTATATATACCCTTTCACAATTTATTATATGTGTGCTTAATTGTTCTATAAAAGTGGCATCATAAAATGAAATTTTTTATCAGATTAGCAAGATTCTTCTCCCTACGGCTCTCCCTAAGCCTTCTTCCTGCTTCTTTCTCATGTTAGACAAGCATTTGCTTTCAATTTTATTCAGCTCCACCCATAAATCCTCAATTTGCCAGGTGCTTTCATGATATGGAGGCAATAATTCACAGCAATTCTGCAGATCTTTCTGGACCTTTCTGTCGGTGTGACTCAGGCATCTCACCCCATCTCAGAACCTCGGTTGGGCTGACCTTTAGGCTTTCTCGTTACTAGATTTAAGTGGTCCTAATGAAGTCTTAATGAAGTACACACAGAAATTACACAGCCACTATCTCCTGAAAAATATCTTAAAGCTTTGCAGATAGAAAACTTGGCTGGGGAGCAAACCCAGGTTCTTCTGGAGCTCTGCTTCCAGCAGTTTTTGTCACAGTGAATCTTCAGTCCCCTACATCTCTGGATTTCAGTTTCTTGATCAGTGAGGGATTGGATGGACCACATCAGGAATTTTCAAGCTGTACTCCAAATAGAGCTGGGACCTGAGAACATGCCCCCGGGACCTTCAATAGAAGGATAGATAAGAGGGGCGCCTGGGTGGCTCAGTGGGTTAAAGCCCTCTGCCTTCAGCTTGGGTCACGATCCCAGGCTCCTGGAATTGAGCCCCACATTGGGCTCTCTGCTCAGCAGGGAGCCTGCTTCCCCCTCTCTCTCTGCTTGCCTTTCTACCTACTTGGGTTCTCTGTCAAATAAAGAAACAAAATCTTTGAAAAATAAAAAAGGATACAGAAGAGAATTATTCAATAGCTAATTAATTAATAGAAAATCATAGCTACTCGGACAAATATCTCATCTTTGGAATTCCTAACAATGACAAGAAAATGACAAGCGGCATCTCTAGAATGCTGATGGGGTGTGGCATATAGGTGAAGCCAACCATGGATTTGTTAAGGGATGGAACTCAGGGGCCAACAAGCCTAGTTTCTAAATTGGCATCTTTTAACTTGAAAATACATCCTTTTATTGTTGTTGTTTCACTTTCTCTCCATACCGCTTGCCTCCGAACTCTCTTGAGAGGAAGCTTTCACACCAGCTCAGCCTCACCTGAGTACTCGTTTCAAAGCTGGATACAAATAATGAAATAGGAAGAGCACTGGATTCGATCAGGCGGGGAATATGAATCTGAGTCTTGGGTCTGCCACTCATTTTTGACCTTGACCAAGTCACTTGCCTCTCTGGAACTCTCCCTTCCTGCAACCATTTGTCAATCAATTTGCAGCACTTGGGACACACTGGATACCAAACTAAAATGTTGGGAATACTATGATTAGTATGTCCTGGCCCATTCTCCTGGAGCTCACCTGGAGATAGGGGGAGGCGGAAAGGCAAATAAACACAGATACGGAAAAGTCAGAGGGACAGCCTTGAGACTGTGCGACCGTGGGACTGCCAAATCCCTTCCAAACCCAGAAAGTATACAGCTTTGTGGAAAGAAAATCACTAATAGGTTCATGATCTTAAATATGGTTCACATTTCCTCCTCAAATCGTTGAAAAATAGGGATAGAACTTACAAACATGTAATGTGCATTGACTAGCACCTTCTCCAAAATATCCCTGCCAAGCTGGTCTGAAACTGCCACCAACGATTAGACGACAGAGGGGGGGACCCATCACCAGTATCTGGCACATGGGAAGGGCTCAGTAAATATGTGTTGAATCGTAACTAAGTGATGGCAGAACAGGCCCGAGCAGAGGGCACTCTTCCAGCTTTTTCCTATGGGTACGGATTTAGCGAAAGCTAAGACACAGAAAATGTGACTGTAGGGACAAGAATGGAGCATGGAAATCACTCCTCGGGACACGAACCTGGGCAGTTGTTCCTTCTGCTGTGTTTCCAAAGCTGGTTTTCCAGCAAACGGAAAATAATAGTGATGGTGATGATAACTCTGAAAGATTGGAGATAATTACCGTCCTCACGGAGTCATAGATGAATGCTTTCGCCTCTGACAAAGAAAAACTTTTCCAAACCTGAATATGTCTTTACATCAAGCAGGCACTTCTCAGACCTCTCACTCAACATAGACTTGACTTTTCGGCAAATCGTTTGCAGATGTCTGTGAGTTTCGGGCATGTAAGGGAAGGAGTGGTAACAGACTTTTCCGCAGCACCAGTCACCTCGCTTGGCTTGTCCGGTGACATTCTGGGCTCCCAGGTGTGGCCTCAAAGCGGGAGAATGTTCCAGCAGGACTGCGGCACCCAGCAGCTGCCTGCTGAGCTGATTCAGAGCACAGCTGTTTGGCTCGGAGGACGGCAGAGAGGAAGAACTCTCTGCCTGCCACAGAAGTCAGCTGGGATATCTGCTATTCTTGCAAATTGGTCTATATTAAATACGTAATTCAAGGACTAAAATTAAAACCAAAATGAGCCCACAATGTCTGGAACAGTCTTCAAACATTCCCGTCATAGCTGTGCTTCTTTTAATACAACCAGCCATCTTCGGAGGCTCAAAAGGAATTTCCTCTAAGCAGAAAAGTCTGAAAAGAGTTCTTCAAAAATCCTTGAGGAAAACTCACTCTGATGGCAGGAAAGAAAAGTTCAAGATGCCTCAGAAGACTACAGGCCTGGGAAATTCTTAAGACTGTCAGGGCGAGAGGAGGTCATGTTTGATGATACCTAATACAGCCTTGGGTTAGAAATCCTGCTCAAGACTAAAAGAGCAAGAGTGCTATCAAAGGCCTAAACTTGGAAAGTGAGAACCCAAGAACATAAATACATATACAGAAAATATTATGGGGCGCCTGGATGGCTCAGTCAGTGAAGCGTCTGCCTTTAGCTCAGGTCATGATCCCAGGGTCCTGGGGATCGAGTCCCGCATCCCACTCCCTGCTTAGCAGGGAGACTGCTTCTTCCTCTCCCTCTGCCTGCTTCTCCTCCTGCTTGTGCACCCTCTCTGTCTCTCTGACAAATAAATAAAATCTTAAAAAAGAAAACATTAGCTGCATGAATGTATATATGTGCTTAAGTATTAATGCTGGGATGATGTCCAAAATATTGAACTACTCTATTAGCAGTTAGTTCCAAACAACTGTCTCAGTCTGTTTAGAACTAACGGGTTTCCTGGGATATGGAACTTCTGGTACTAACCCTGGGACAGCCCTGGGCAGCCAGGATATTTGGTCACCTTAGGAAAGGGCGCTAACCAACCTGAACAGACATCAGCTATACCCACCTGTGTAGGCTGGTGGATGCTCTGTCTGATTGCTCATCCTTGATGTCTGAGGATGTTTGATTAGGTGAACCCTGGGAATCATACAGTCCTGTATTTGGTTTCCCTAAATTTCTCACATTTTCTCCTGCCTCTGTGCCTTTGCACAAATGGTTCTCTCCACCTAGAAAATCCCCAGCCAACATCTGTAACTTCCTGCCAGAAGACCTCCCGACCCTTCAAAAACTGAATTAAATACATCTCTGAAGATCTTCCCGAGGACTCTATATATACTCTTATATTCAGAGGGAAAATGTGAAGTAGAAAGGCTTCTTTTTCAAAGAAGCAAGATTGCTTATCTCCATTACTTAACACACAAGGAAGAATCAGTGAGCATCTCTCACCCCCAAATTCTGAATCAAAGTAATTTTTATCACAGTTGGTAACATTCTCCAGGAAGCCACTAAAAGCTATCATGGGTTTTTGTGTGTGCTGCCAGGGCCCCAGGTGGAGCAGAAGAGAATCTGAAACCAAGGGGTACCCAGCTGGCTCAGGCAGTAGAGCAGGTGACTCTTGATCTCCAGGTTGTAAGTCCTAGTCCCATGTTGGGTTAGAGATTACTTAAAAATCTTTTTTAAAAAAAGGAATCTGAATCCAGTGATTTTAGGAACAATAATATAATGAAGACCCACTATTTCCGCATGTCTGGGCCACAGCCCTGCTAGTAAGAAAAATAGTCTTCTTCAGCTTAGGTTAGGCCATGGTGTCTCTGACAAAATAATTACACTGAGTTTTTGTGAGATGTAATTAGTTAATAAGGCATTAGCAGTCCCAGAAGCTGTTCTAGGTGGGGAGACTGAACTGGAACTAGAGGAAAGATTTACACCTTCCCCTTCTCCCAAGGCCCACTGCCCTCCCAACTACTTGAGCCTGCAAGCATCAGGAAAGAACCGGAGTTGAGCCTTCTCTAACAGGAGTCACGGATGTGACCTGAAGCTAGAACCATGTCAAGGAAATGGAAACACCCATTGAGACTGGATCAGTTAGGGTCCCAGCAGGAAACAAATGGATCGCTCACAACAGGAAATCCAGAGAGTTTGATGAAAGGTCTATTTATAAAGGTGTGGGCAGGGTGTAGAGAAACCACAAGGGATTAGTGTGACTCCTAGGGCTGGAACTGCAGGTGTTACGGCCCTTAGGCAAAGTGGAACAATGGTTACCAGAACCTGGAGACAGAAAATGCTGAGCAGAAAGAGCCATATGACAACAGCTTGACACCTATGGTGACAGGACTCAGCCAGGGGACAGTGACAAGGCAGGAGAGAGCTGACCTCTCTGCTCTTCTCCTTCCAATCTCTTGCTAATGATCCTCTTGGGACCAAAGGGTAAGGGAGGCATCAACATAATTCAGGGTCAACTCCCAATGCACAAGACAGAGTGGGAAAATGTACAGAAGATCTGGAAGACAAACAGAAGGTGTCCAGCAGGTGGGCACTAACACTGTGAAAGCCTGCATCTTGTGGTCATTTCCTTCAAATGCACAAAGAAATTCCAAACTCCAGGTCCCTGGCTGGCTAAAGATAGAGCATGCAACTCTTGATTTCAGGGTCATGAGTTCAAGCCCCACATTGGGCGTAGAGCCTACTTAAAATCAGAAAAGAAAATTCCAAACTGCAGTTGACCCTTGAACAACACAGGTTTGAACTGCCAAGTACTTAGGTGTGAATTTTTTTTTTTTTTGACAAATACTGCACAGTACTGAAAATATATGTATTTTCTCTTCCTTACGATTTTCTTAAAAATAATTTATTTTCTTTGGCTTGCTGTATTGTAAGAATATAATATATAATACCTATAACATACCAAATATGTGTTAATAGACTGCACATGTTATCAGTAAGGCTTCCAGTAAATAATAGGCCATTTGTAGTTATATTTTGGGGGATACATGTATTTTTGATTGCGCAGGGGTGCAGGACTAGTGTCCCTCCACTCCCACATTTTCAAAGGTCAACTGTACTTAGAACTTGAATCTTGGCAGTGGTTAAGAGTATTGGTGAAACTGCCTAGATCTGGGGCAAGTTGTTCCACCCTTCTAAGACTTGGTTTACCCACCTATAAAATAGGCACAATAGTAGTATTCATATTCGTATTCATATTCATATTCCATATTCATGGAGTTGTCGAGATTCTGTAAAGCATTCAACATAGTGGATGGTAAATAGTAAGTGCTTAATACATGTGACTATAAATCCTCCATTTATCACTATCACTGGGTTTTGCTAAATATTATATATGGCATGCCATTTAATGTTTTCCTACTGAAGAGGCTAAAGGGTCAAGGGAGCAAGGGGAAGAATAAAAAAGTCTTCTCCATCCCATCTCTGGCACCAAGAGAAGGAGTCACCTCATCTCCAGTTGTGCTAAGACACAGATTCCATTGTGTCAACCAAGAAACCCAGAACATCAGAGAGAATGTCTGCAAGAGAGATGGCAAAGCCAAACTTCCCAATTGGCTCATGTAGATTTAAAAAATCCACCCCCAGGAAAGGGTTTGGAGGCCCACACATTCCTATTATACTTAAAAGGGGAAATAGACCCCAAAAATGAAATTGAGTTTAAGTAGGACAATCTATACATTACACAGAGAAATGAAAACTCTTCAGCAAATCAGTGGTGATCTTAACATGGGTCTGACAGAGTGAAGAACGTAGGTTACCTCTGACAACAATAAAAGTCATAGTCTGCCTACACTTTCTGTTATATAACTGTTGGGCCACAACTTACGTGTTGAAAGAAACCGATGCCACTCAAGTGTTCTTGATGGTTTGGAAGCACAGGGTTTCCTCTCTATATCCCACCACAAGTATAATCCTTTATGGTAAAACTTCCTGTTTGACAACCTGACATAGCTAAGTGAAAAACAAAGAATTAATATTGGCAAGTTAATAGCATTCTATGGATCCATGAGTCACTAATTAGTGTTCGGTGTCAGGTAAGAATGCAGATGCAGAGACAGCAGAACACACAATTTCTGCCAGGGGAATAAATATAAATTAGGAGGGGCGCCTGGGTGGCTCAGTGGGTTAAAGCCTCTGCCTTCTGCTCAGGTCATGAACCCAGGGTCCTGGGACTCATCGAGCCCAAGCCCTGCATCGGGCTCCCTGCTCAGCGGGGAGACTGCTTCTCCCTCTCCTACTCCCCTTGCTTGCATTCCCCCTCTCACTGTGTCTCTCTCTGTCAAATAAATACATAAAATCTTTTTAAAAAATGAATTGGGAGCAAACAAAGGACTGACACCAAAAATATGCATGATATAATCTCTGGACTTAGCATTTTAGTCTTTCATTATCTTACCTGTTTTGATTCGAGAAACTTACTAAGACATTGGTAGGCTATGGACTTTTTTTTTTTTTTTAATATAGCTGGTGGCTTGCAAGTTTTGTTTTTTTTTTTTAATAACAGCTTCACTGAAATACAATTCATATACCATTCATTTCAAGTATATAATTTCAAATGTACAATCCTGTGGGTTTTTTTTTTTAGTATATTCACTCTTATGTGTAACCATCAGCACGATTTTAGAACATTATTATCATCTCAGAAAGAAACCCCACACCCTTCACATATCACTCCTTTGTCCCTGTCTTCTCCTCTCCCCAGCCCTAAACAAACACTAATCTATTTTCTGTCCATATGGATTTACCAATTCAGGCCAATTCATGTCAATGAAATGATATAATAGAAGATCTGTTGCTGACTATCTTCTTTCACTCACCGTAAGGTTTTCAAGGTTTATTTGCATTGTAACATGTATTAGTGCTTCATTCTTTTCTATGACAAAATATTGAAAAGATATACCATATTTTGCTTATCCATTCATCAGTTGATGAACATTTAGGTTGTTTCCACATTTGGGCTAAGATGAATAATACTATAAACGTTCACATCCAAGTTTTTGTATGGACATATATTTTCATTTCTCCTGGGTACGTACCTAGGACTGGTATTGCTCAGTTATATGGTAACTGTATGCTTAACTAATTCAGAAACTACCATTTTCCAAGACGGCTGCACCAGTTTACATTCCCATGACTCCTTCATCTTTTCTACCACCCTCATAACTATTAGAGTGGTAACCAACTTCATATCTAAGTGAAAGTACAAAACACTGGGTTGATCCCTAATGCACTCACATCCACAAATAATTCTTCTCCAGAATAAAGATTCTATTCTCACTTCCCTGTTTATTCCCAAATGTATGCTGCCTGTCAATAACAAGTCATAATAAATCTTCCAAGGATTCTAATAAAAACTGTGTTGTCCTCTGTAGTATCCCTATGAAATGAATTCATTTTATTTATTTTATTCTCAAAAAAAAAAAAAAAAACAAGAAAACAAGAAAACAAACAAACAAAAACCCCACAACTGAAATGGGCAGGAAGGGCATGGCTTTTTTCATTAAGCTAATCAGGAAACAGAAACACAAGAAAATTTATAACATGCCCTAGGAAACATCTAAGTGCTGATACCAGGGTATCACATACTTCAATTTCTTCCCTCTAGTTGGAATGATAAGATAGTAACATAAAAAATAACAATGCAAGATATATGTGCTATGAGTCAAATGGGTGAAAAGAGCTAAAATGTAATAAGAGTGTTGTAAAGGTGAGAGCGGATGAGGAGGATAAGGCTATACTGGGGACAAAGGAGAAAGACACAAGGGAGATTTCCTAGAGGAAAAGAGAAGGTGGCACTGGAGGTTGGCCTTGGGGAATGTGTAAAAGTTTGAGGGTTTGACAGGTTACGATGCTGGCCTGTAAAGCAGCAAGACCAACAACTTGGCAAATGCAAGCTGAGATAGGGAATAATGGGTAGTCTGGTTGGAGTGCCAAATACTCCTTTACGTTGAGCTAAGTAGTAATAGGTTAAGGGTTCAAAGATAGATATCAAATTAAAGAATCTGGTCTTTATTCAGTGGACAGTACAGAAAAACTGACAAAAATTTTATTCAAGGATTTTCGTGACCAGTGGTGTGCTTTAACAATACTATGGTGGTAATACTGTATGGAAACAAGGTAAAAGGATACATACTGGGAAGAGAAACACTAGTTAAAAGACTATCATAATAACTCAAGTCTAAGATAACAAATACTTATATCAAAGGTTCTTTCTTTTTTTTTAAATATTTTATTTATTAGAGAGAGAGAGCATGCACACAGAAGCAGGAGGACTAGCAGGAGCAGACCAAGGAGCCCGATGCAGGAATCCATCCCAGGACCCCGGGATTCTGACCGGAGCCAAAGGCAGACACTTAACCAACTGAGTCACACAGACACTCTCTATCAGGGATTCTTTATCAGGGCATATGTTACTCCCTAGGAGATATTTGCGATGTCTGGGGACATTTCTGGTTGTCACACAGTACAGAGTCCTTCTGGCACCCATTGGGTAGAGACCAGGGTTGCAGCTAAACATCTTAGAATGAGCAGGAGTACCTACAACCCAGAGTATCTGGCCCATAATGTCAATAGCGCCAAGGAGGAGAAAACCTGGTCTAAATTAAAGTAGTAGCAGTGAAAATAAAAGCAAATGACAGATAATAGAATTTTTTTTAAGGGAGACATGGTAGAGCTTGATGATTGGCTGGGTCTGGAGGCAAAAGATAGGGACTAAGTGGTTTAAAACATGCTTGGCAAATTCTAATAGCAAAAACAAAATTTTTTTAAGAAATTAGTAGGAGGAGGATAGAAGAGTGTAATGAGTATACGTTTGTTTGTTTTATAATGAATGTATTTTTTTAAAGAATTTATTTATTTATTTGACAGAGATCACAAGTAGGCAGGAGGCAGGCAGAGAGAGAGGGGGAAGCAGGCTCCCGGCTGAGCAGAGAGCCCAATGCAGGGCTCGATCCCAGGACCCTGAGATCATGACCTGAGCCGAAGGCAGAGGCCTAATTGACTGAGCCGCCCAGGTTCCCCTGTTTGTTTTTTTTAAGATTTTATTTATTTGTCAGAGAGAGAGAGAGAGGGAGCACAGCAAGGAGGGCAGGAGGCAGAGGGAGAAGCAGGCTTCTTACTGAGCAAGGATCCTGATGTGGGACTTGATCCCAGAATCCTGGAATCATGACCCCAGTGAAAGGCAGACGCTTAACCAACTGAACCATCCAGGTGTCCTGAATATATGTTTTTATTTTCTCCATATCCTTTTTTTTGGAAACAACCTATTCTTCAAACTGTAATGGCATTTGGATGGGAAAGATCACACTCCCAAACCATCTACAAGTGGTACTTTGGATCTAGGTCTAGTAAATCAGGATCTACCATAGAGTTGGCCCTACTGAATGATTCTCTAAGTGAGCACGTGATCCAAGCCGACCAATGAGAGTTCTTTCCAAATTATGCCTATGTCACACACAAAGCCAGCCTGACTGAGACTTAAAGAGAGAGGCAAACCAAGAAACAGACTCTTAACTTTAGAGAAAAAACTGATAGTTACTGGAGGCAGAGGCAGGGGTGGAAGAATGGGTGAAATAGGTGATGGGGATTGAGGAGGACACTTGTGATGAGCACTGGGTGTTGTAAGTGTTGAATCACTGCACACCTGAAACTAACCATATACTGTATGTTAACTAACTGGAATTTAAATAAAAACTTTAAAAAAAAGTTAAACAAAGGCAAGCAGAGTGGAGTAAGAAGAGACAGAAAACCAGAGACAGAGAGTGAGAGAGAAACAAATTTTAACTGATTATCATTTAGGTTCCTGGATCTAGCTATGCCTGAAATACAAGATTCCAATTTTCCAATTAGATCAAGCCAATACATTACCTCCTTTGCTGAAGCTAGTTAGAGTTGGATTTCTATTTCTTTCGAATGAAAAAGTTTTAGCTAATAATGAAAGAATGAGATTAGCTTTCAATGTGTTAACAGATGGAAATTTTATCAGTGAGGGAGCAGCTAGAATTTAGAGAAATAAGTTAAATTAAGTGATGCATTTTGGAACTTATTTCTTTAGAGGTGACAGATGTCAGAACAGTCGTGACCCTTTTGAAATAGGCCAAAGATAGAAAGACTTGGTATTTCTTTTCCAACTTATAAGAAAACAAAAGGAATCATAAATTATTAAGAAGTCTAAATTAATAAATTGTGATCATCCAGAAGCAGCAATTCTAATAAAGATATAAGGTTACTTAGGAGTTATTTAGAACTCTTTGTGGTTTCATCGCATCTGTAGAAGAGCTTTGGATTTGTTCAGTTCTGTCCCAGCAATTGTTAATCATTTGCTTATTTGCTCTTAGATTTCTTTTCTCTGCTTCTCCTGCTCTGCTTTATACCACAGAGGTTTGGTTTCTGCAAAACACATTGCCCAGGCTTCTTTGCCAATTGGCTTCCTGTTAGTTTGGCCAATAAAAGTCATTAGCAGGAGTTTGGAGTATAGAAGGTGGGGAGAAGCCAGAGTATGCCTCTCCTTCTTTCCTTGCTTTGGCCAGTATTTCTGACAGTGTTTGTGTCTCTTCCATGTCCCAACCTCCTGCAAGCAGCCTTTATTCTTGGTGGCCCAGACAGAGACAGAGAGAGAGCACAAGTCAGAAGAGAAGCAGCTGAGCCGCCCCAGCTCCTAAAGTCTGGTGAAAGCTTCTCCTCTTTCTGTCCCTCCAGCCCTGGAAGTGCTGGCAGCTTCTTGCTATTCCTAACCTCTGGCTTTATCACTTGCTGTTTGCCTTTTTAGCTCTTCCAACACTTTTTTAAGAAGTTGCCTGGGTTAAATCCTTCCAATTAAACCACCTGGTTTGGATTCTTTGTTTACTGATTCACTTGCTAAGTATTTTAGTAATTTTGGAATGCTATTACAAAAATACCATAGACTGAGTGACTTAAACAACATTTCTTTCTTCAGGTTCCAGAGGCTACATGTCTAAGATCAAGGTGCTAGGGGGGTCAGTTCCTGGTGAGAGCTCTCTTTCTGGCGTATTGATGGCCATCTTCTTGCTGTGTCTTCACATGGTGGAGATATCCTCTCTCTCATGTCTCCTTGCATAGGAGCACTAACACCATTTATGACGCTCTACCCTCATGACCTACTTACTTCCCAATGCCCCACCTTCAAACACCATCACACTGGGGATTAGGGCTTCAACATATGAATTTGGGGGTGGGGATGTTACACAAGCATTCAGCTTATAGCATCTAGTCTCCAGTTTAAACCGCCAGGACTGGGAGATGGACAGGGGAAAAAAGGAGCCCATTGACCATTTTAACCCTTAAATCCAATTAAATAAGGTATATACAACTATGTTGCCAGTGGACATAAGAATATAAAATATAGTTCATAAGGAACCTGTGATGTAAAGCCACATATAAACAAAATAAAGATATGAAATGTTGTAGGTATTAGTTGCAGAGCTCAGAGGAGAGAGAGATTGATGTATTGCAGGCATCAAAGGAAGGCTTAATGAAGGAAGTAAGACCAGAGCTGAACTCTAAGGGACAGAGACCCAAACAGTGGAGAGCAGAATCACAGATGGCATTATGTGAGCAAATGGGTGGGACATTAGCAAGGAAGCAGGAATAAACACAGTGTGTTCATGGAAGGTCTGACTAAAGTAGAGGCATTTATGGGTAAATTGGTTCAAATAAGTAAGAAAAGGTCACATTGCAAAGTGCCTTTAGTAGGTAGAGAACTGTGAAGTCTGTGGGATCAATCCCAGAAAAACTCAATGGTGAGACCACATCCTTTAGAAGTTTAATGCTATACCCTCCCCCCCTTTTTTTCTTATCTAGTCAATGAAACACAGAATAAAGAGTCTGAAGGCTGCCTTTCGTTCCCATTTCCTAATCCATTTTTATAACCTTAAAATGTTTCTTAGATTTTAGGTCTCAGTTGCCTACTTGCAGAGGAGTTAATAATATGTAAAATTCATCTGAAGATTGTTAAGATATTTGTTGTTTTTCAGATAGCTAAGTATTTTTTAGATATTTATCCTATACCTAATCGTCTGCTAAGCCTAAACTTACAAGGTCAGTTTTATTTTTCCCAAGTGCCCACTTTGTTCCCTCATAATAAAGAAGATGACTAGATATTGCATAAGAGGAACCAGAAAGAAGGGTGTTTCTTCCAGCACCTAGTTCTAAAACATGCTGAATTTAACTCTGACCTTAAAAAACCAGACTGGAAGAAACAAAGTAATATTTTAACATAGTCTGTTAGTTACTTGTATTTATTTTTTATTTTTTTAGAGAGAAAGAGAGAGTGCATATGCAGGCTGTGGGGTGAGCAGGGATAGAGGGAGAGGGAAAGAGAGAATCTTAAGCAGGCTCCATGCCGAGTGGGGAGCAGGATATGGGGCTCGATCTCATGACCCTGAGATCATGACCTGAGCCAAAATCAGGTATTGGACGTTTAACCACTGAGCCACCCCCAAGGTGCTTTTGTTAATTGCTTTTAAAAAGTAAAAGTACACATTGACCCAAGAATGGGCATGTCATTTGAAATGTGACTGTTTTTTGAAAATGAAAATAGAAAGAAACATTATTGCAAAGATTAATATTATTCTAGGACTTATAAGTGGGTTTGCTTGACAGGTAGCTGATGAAATAAAATTCTACATTCCATTTTTATATTAAGGCAAATTTGTTTTGTCATGTGTACTATAATTCGCATTAGAAAAGCTAGTAATCATTGTGCTGTTAACTCCACTTTTATTGCGGGAAGAATGGGCAGAAGCAACATCTTAGCTCTTATTCCAGTGCCAGGAATGAACTGCAGTTGGAACAAACGAAAGACTTAATTATAGCCTTTAAATGAAAGCAGGAATAGTACACATGGAACTGAAATCTTATCCAAGACACATTTTTTAGAGAAAATAAAGGTGAACTGGAATTTTAGCTTTGGAAGAAGAAATCAGACCTAGCACATACCCTTCTGTAAATTGATATAAGTATAATTTTGGTTCGTATTGGGGAGTCTGTGAAAGGATTTCAACTGAGTATGTTTTGTTGACCTCCCCCAAAACAGTTTTTCAGTGCTGATAAGAAAAAGAAATACACTAGATAAAAGTCAATTTAACTTTATGAAATAAAGACATCTGTGACTTGAGCATAGTTTGCCAAAATGTAAAATTTCATTCATGGCTTAAGCTGAGAGCAAAGGGCATTTAACAGAAAACACAGAAAAAGAAACCTCTCCACCGAAGGCAAGTCAAAACCCACCAGAGTCACATAATCATGTCATTTGGTGGAATGAGCTGGCCGGGAAATGAGGAAACATGAATCCAGAGGGCGTTTTCAGTTCTGAGTAACAACATGGCAGGACAAGTCCTCTTAATTGTTGTGTTTCTACAGGATGATGGTACTAAGCAGTCTCCTGAGCGCAACAAGATTTTCAGCTAACCCTTAATTGTTAAGTCATTATGACAACTACTGATGTGTCATCCCTGCTATAATTGCCACAGGCTCTTTCTAGCACCTGTTTTGCTTTTACTGTTGTATTCTGAGACTTAACACAAATGTAAAATGAGACTATTACTTCTGTCAAGCGCACATACACATTTGCTGTAAAACATTGTTGAATGTGCACACAACACAATGGGAACGATCTCTTAATGTTGTACAGATGAGACCAGCTGTTTGAGCTCCGAAGGTCAAAAATTGTGAAAACAAAAGGAAACAAAACAACAACAACAAAGAAAATCATGCAGTTAATCCACAAGCAATTACATAAAAATCTTGAAAAGGGAAGAAAGCAGCTTGGTTGATTTTTTGTTGGGGAAGAGGATTTGCCTCTGTAGCCACTACACACCTTCCACACCTCCTCAAAAGCCTGCCCTCCAACACTACTTATGTGGCCAAACCTGAGTCCAGCTCAACCTCATAGCCCATGAAAGGATTAGAACAGGGCGGCTGAAAAGTCATATAAAAATGGGGCCGCTGAGGGGCGCCTGGGTGTTCAGTGGATTAAAGCCTCTGCCTTTGGCTCCGGTGGTGATCCTAGGGTCCTGAAATCGAGCCCCGCGTCGGGCTCTCTGCTCAGCAGGGAGCCTGCTTCCCTTCCTCTCTCTGCCTGCCTCTCTGCCTACCTGTGATCTCTGTCTGTCAAATAAATAAATAAAATCTTTAAAAAAAAAATGGGGCTGCTGGAAGCAGAAGTGAGCCACTTTCCTACCCACATCCACTCATCTCATCCACCCGTATGTACCTGGCAGGCAGCTTGGAAAAAGAAAGCCTTGGATGATCACCATTTCTTTCTTTCTTTCTTTCTTTTTTTTAGATTATTTATTCATTTATTTATTTGACAGACAGAGACACAGCAAGAGAAGGAACACAAGCAGGGGGAATGGGAGAGGGAGAAGCAGGCTTCCTGAGCAGGGAGCCTGATGTGGGGCTTGATGTGAGGCTCCATCCCAGGACCCTGGCTGGGATCAGGACCTGAGCCGTAGGCAGACGCTTAATGACTGAGCCACCGAGGCGCTCCAATAAGCACCATTTCATATTCTTGAGCTTTCTCTAAAAACACTGGTCCTTATCTGAATGTGTTTAAACTGAACTTATGCAGCAAATGTACACCCACATTTTGATTCCTACTGATCAAAGTGGAGGTTTATGGGATCTAACCGTAGAGTCCCGGTTGTCAAAGGCAAAAATACTCTTTGCTGGTAACACAGAGGAGCTCATTCGCATCACAGTATTAAAAAGATATTTATCAGGAGATGGCTGTGAGATCAACATACAATCGACTTTCAGTTCTCTTCCCCCGTGCATCTCCAGAGGGACATAAATGCCTTCCCTCTGACCACTGGGCACTGTACAGCCACAGACTGTGGGGCTGGTGCAGCACTTCCTTTGGCCAAACTGACCTGCGGGGCCTGCAGAGTTCCATCAACCCCACACTGGTCACCACCTTCACTTTGATGCCTCGATGTGGGTGTGTAACTGACCATCTACAGAGGGAAGGTTTCAAATCTTCTTCTATGAAAACCACCCAGGGGCTGGCTGGCCTTCTCTGCTCTGGAGCTGAAGTTATTTTGTCTTAGAGCTGATGTCTCAATTCTTTCTTTAACATGAAAGCATAGTGGATCAACAGGAGTTTTGAAAATCTATACCCAGAAAGATTTATCAAGTCTAGTCCATTTTATCATCACTAAAGGGGAGTTTTGAAAGTATACCTTCCAACATGAATAATCTGGAAAAGAAGGAAGTTAAAATAAACTGCCTAATAGAGGTATGACATTAAAGAGGAACATAAAGCCCTGCAGTGGCCATTTAGGATCTAATTTTTTTTGGGAGGGGGCCACAAAAAATAATATGGAATGATGTCAGTAGCTAAAATCGCAGATGCACAGGGACTGCACACATGAAGCTACAACACAACTGATATTTGGAAGTAAATGAACTTGTGATCCTTAAAAAAAAAAAAAAGCAAAAAACAACAAACAAACAAAAGACTTAAAATTCTTATAAAAGAAAACCTGGACCAGGCTGAGAGTTTCCCAAGATTTTTTTTTTTTCTATTCTTTCTGTATTGAATAAAAGGCAGTGTATATCTTACAGAAAGAGAAATCAACTCACAGGACACTAAGAGAATAAAAGATAGTTAAAAATCACCAAGCGAGGCCATGCTTGCTTTTTAGACTCCAAACACATAACTCGAACCCCATTACCGCACGGTTGTTTTAGAGGTGATTTTTACGTGACAGCATGTTTTCTTTCATCGCCAAAGGAAAGGAAATAAAAGATTCCACTAGCTATATTAGAACAGGTTTAGATATTAAAGAGAGAAAACCATTTATTGTGTGGTGTTGTTGACTTAACGCCCCGTGCCACAGAGCCACTAAGAGATACTACTTAGCACCTTCTTGGAAAGCCAGTTGAAAGTTAGCAGATGGTTTCTTTCACAACAGTTTTGATAGGCACTTTTCCTGATCTCTTAACTCTGTGATGGATGAGGTATATTTTTTTAACACAGAAATCGTATGGCCGACTGTGAGGATAGAAGAAAGAAACAGGTGTCAGGTGATAGAAAGACACAGAAGATCAAGTTCGACTTGAAGAACCATTTCCCTTTTTTTCTTTTTTTTTTTCTTTTTCTTTTTAGTTGAAAGCCAAAAAAAGGGCTAACTCCCTACAAAGAGGAGATTTTGAAGATGAAAATGCAAAGTTGGGGATTTCAGACTAAAACTGTCTTTCCATCATAGAAAAATGCATGAGTGTTATGGCTTTGGGAGAAGATTAAGGGAGAGAAGGGTCTCCAGGAAAGACCCGTTAAGGCTATGAATTGTTAGGATAGGACGGTGTAAGTGTAGCAAATTCTTTTTACTCTCTGTGAATAGTACAGAAAGATACATAATTGTGTCTGGGGACTTAAATGACACTCTAAAGATTTATGACTTAAAATGAATGTAAAATATGAGTCTAGCAATGTCTGCTTTTTTTGTAGCTGTTACAGGGTTTGATTTGCAAATGCCATTTGATCCAGAGAAATGGAAATTTGTAATTTACCCGCCGGCATAACAGATGATCCAACGTTCATTTAGTCCCTTTCCCTGTACTGCTAACAGAATGTATTATGATTTAGTAAAATTACCTGGTATTTGGAGTGGAGGCTAGGGAGATTTAGAGGTGAGGAAGGGTTATATTACAGAACGATGTCTTCTAGGAAATAATCTTGCCTTGGGTGATATAAAATGAGCAACTGGTGAAGGCAGTTACATATTTTTTTTTCTTTTTTTCAGCTGAGTCCAGTAATACTCGACAACTGGCATTATCAGTACACACACATAACTATATTGCATTTCCCTTGGCTTTGCTCTCATCTTATTTAATATTCCTTCATAACTTTTCACTTAAAACATAGCAAGGAGATGTAGAAAGAAAATCATATGGGTGCATAAATAATTCATAGGCACCCGAAGGCATAAAAATCATGCTAGACAAAAACAAGTAGTAAGGAAGGTGAACAAGAAGTTAAATTTAAATGTTGTTAACACACACACACACACATACACACACACACACACACATCAAAAAACCCAGTGGAAATCTAACTGAAGGTGTCTGAAAGCGAATATAAAATGATATCTTTCTCTCCATGAGGGTATATGTGACCTTGCTCTTTGGCCCACATCATAGTAATTGAACTAATTCATCAGGGATTGTCTCAAACTTGAGGAACTTTAGTGTCTGTAAGATTATTAAGGTACTGAACTGTGAGCTCAGCTCAATACAAAGAGATTTGCAACTCTATTTACATGGTGTTCTTCACCTTCTAAGATAATATTCTGAACTCTGCCCATGCTTTCTTAGAAGCACTTGTCAATACATTTACAAACTTCAATGGTCTTAAGTCCCCAGACTTCAGAATAACAAAGGTTCTGGTGCTGAATAAAAGATAGTGACTGCACTTTTTTTTTCTTTTCTTTTCTTTCTTTTTTTTTTTTTTTAATCATCTCTACACTCAATGTGGGGTTTGAACTCATAACCTTGAGACCAAGAGTCTCATACTCTATTGACTGAGCCAGCCAGCAACCTCTGATGATACTTTTCAGAAATAGTATATATGTTTAAAACATAAAAGGAGAAAAAAAGTTCAACAGTCTTAGATTTGAGAATACTTTACAAAGCGTTCAACCATTTTTGTATATATTCCTGTAGCACGGTTTGATAGTTTATTTTTCCATAAGTAATGAAGCATGTACAAATATAGAAAAATAATATACAGTAATCCAAACCCCTAAAATTTAATTCCTAGATATGAGAGGCAGCCAAATTACCTTTTTATTTATTAGTGTTATACTTCCCTGTTTCTTTTTATTCTTCATACTGATAGATTAATGATAATAATAATGTTTAACATTCATTTAATATTTACTATATGTCAGACACTATGCTAAGTACTTTGCAAGATTTATCCCATTCAGTCCTCCTAATAGGCCTCTGAGTTATCCACAGTTAACAGATGAGGGAACCTAGATAAGAAACTCAGGCAGTGCGATAAAGCTAGTAAATAATGGAGCTGGATTCCAGCAGTCTCTATCCTGAATATGCATCCTCTTAAACACTGTGTTCTTTTCTGGGTTCATCATAGAAGAAATAGTCAGCGAGTCTGGGTGGCTCAGTCAGTTAAGCACTGGACTCCTGATTTTGACTCAGGTCATGATCTCAGGGTCCTGAGATCAAAACCCATCTTGGGTTCTGTGCTCAGCAGGGAGTCTGCTTAGGATATTTTCTCTTTCTCTCTTTCTCTCTTTCTGCCCCTCCCCCTGCTCTCTCTCTCTCTCTCTCAAATAAATAAATCTTTAAGAAAAGAAGAGGAGCACCTGGGTGGTTCAGTTGGTAAGCATCTGCTTTCGGCTTAGGTTATGATCCCAGTGCCCTGGGATTGAGCCGCATGTGGGGTTCCCTGCTCAGCGGTAAGCCTGCTTCTCCCTCTCCCACTTCCCCTGCTTGTGTTCTCTCTCTTGCTCTGTCTCCGTCTGCCAAATAAGTCAATAAAATCCTAAAAATAAATAAATTAATTAATTAAAAAAAAAGAAATGATTACTGGCCCTATTGTTTTGAAGCAAAATTAGGTATTTTGAGTGTGTCTTGGATCCTTACTAACGGATCTGTTGAACTGAAAGGACTTTCAGTTTTAACCAGCAAGTTATTGTAAATATGTATATCAAGGATTATGAAGTCGTAATGATGTGTATAATTACAATTACCTGTAGCATTATCTCCCAAACACACTATATCATTTTTTATTCAACAATCATTTTTTTGATCACCTACAATGTGCCTGGCTTTTTAAAAATAGTAGGAAGATTGGGACAAGAAATAAATTATGCACATATTTTATCTAGGTAGACATCATTCAGCAAATTTTATTGATATTTTTGTGCTCACTGTCACTTAAGAAATGACTAACAAATGCTTTTAATAACAAAATTGTCTGAAATCGCAGTCATATTTTTATTGAGAATTTCTTTCCCCAGGATGATTTAGATTTGTCTCTTAATCGCCTGCAGTTTGGGGGAATGAAGAATCAAGGGGATAACTTCTGCGGTTCCAAAATCATTTCAGACTCTTCGTGGGACTGGAGGTTCTATGGGGCACCAAGCATCCTTGCCTAAAGGAAGTCAAGAGGAGGGAGAGATGGGACAAAGTCACAGAGAAGGGATGCTGTCTTGCCCTCCATGTTCTTTACCCCAGTCAGTGGCAAATACTTTATTTTAATCCCATGTGCTCTCTCAAGGATGAAAATATTCTTCTCAGAGAATCCTTGATTTATTAGAGTAGCTGCTATTCTAAAGCAAAAACTGGCAGTGTGTTTATGAAAAGAAATGGTGGGGAAATGACAAAAATGTTATTCCCTCTAGAAAAGTGGTAAGAAAAAAAAAGAGACAGAGAGAGAGAGAGGTGCCTGGGAGGCTTAGTGGGTTAAGTGTCTGCCTTCAGGTCAGGTCATGATCTTAGGTTCCCCTGCTCAGTCGGGAGCCTGCTTCTCCCTCTCCCTCTGCCCCTCCTCTGTCCCCTGCTCCCTGCTCATTCTCTCTTTCTGTCTCTCACTCACTCTCTCTCAAATAAATAAACAAATAAAATCCTTAAAAAATAGGAGAAAATCTGGAAATAAGCAAAGGGCTTTCTCTTATGCATATCAACAAGATCACACAGAGAATTGCTTAAACCATTCCTCAACATAGGACAATCAATGGATTTCAGGATTTCTTGTTCATCGATGTCCATTCCCTTTTTCAGGAAGGCTTGTGGAAGGTCATAGATCCTCTTCGCTCTACTCTATTCCAATCCTGCCAGTGGTGGAGGTTTCAGACTGTATTTTGATTTTTCAGAACGAACGTATTTCTAACCAGACCTAGAAGCTCCCGGATAAGAGGGCAGTCTTCTAAGAAAGGTACTTATAAGCTCTTCGGAGAATTATCGATCCTTCTCTCTTGGATCAAGAGCTCAGATTTGAGCTCTTGATCCAAATGTAGTTAGTCTAAAATACAAATCTCTCCTTAGAAAGTTCATGTAAGAGGAACAATATTTGTAACAGAATCTTCTCATGCTTTTTACTTACTATAATATCATACTCTCGAAGCCGAAGAAAGTAGAGGTCATCGATGTGGTAGTCTCCCATAAATTCCCTAAGAAGTAATCACTTGCTAAATACCATCTGAGGTGAGAAGTTCAACCTTCATGAGATTATCATTTTTTCCTTATTCTGAAGTAAAGCCTGTCTTCATAATTCCACTCATAGGCTCTAGCTTTACCTCTTAGAGTATTAGAAATTTCTATTCTTTCTGTCACATAAGAAAGAGTCTGCTAACATTTGAAGACAGCTATGTACACATAAGCTCTTGTGTCTTGCTGTTTATAGAGAACAGAACATGGGATCTACAGTCCTAGATTCAAAACCTGGCCCTAAAATTTACCACTTACAAAGACTTGGATATGACATTAATTGTCTCTAAACCTCAGGGTGCTTGGATGACTCAGTGGTTAAGCATCTGCCTTCAACTCAGGTCACAATCCTAGGGTCCTGGGATCAAGGCCCGCATCGGGCTCCCTGTTCAGTGGGAAGCCTGCTTTTCCCTCTCCCACTCCCCCTACTGTATTCCCTCTCTCACTGTCTCTCTCTCTCTCTCTCTGTAAAATAAATCTTAAAAAAAAAAAAAAAACAACACTAAACCTCAACATTCTTTAATGGAAAGGAGAAGAAATAACACCCAGCTCATGTAGTTAGTGGTTAAGTGTGTTAAATAAACTAATGTATGCAGAGTGCCTTTTATTAGTGGTACTTAATTAGTTGTGGCTAGTATAATTATTAATACTGTGGCCTCAAATCCTCTCCTTCTACCCCATTTTCTCTCCTGATGCAACAGAACAGAGCTTCGCAAACACTGTATCACAGGTGTGCCAAAATATTATCATTTTTCTGTGGGTGCCATAGCCTTGGGGTGTAGGTGAGAGAAGCACCCTATTCATTTTTATGTTCTTCCCCCTACCAGAGCGATCTAGTCATTAAGCAGCTACCTTGGCTCAGGTCATGATCCCAGGGTCCAGGGATGAAGCCCCGCATCGGGCTCCCTGCTCAGTGGGAGCCTGCTTCCTCCTCTCCCACTCTCCCTGCTTGTGTTCCCTCTCTCGCTATTTCTCTCTCTGTCAAATAAATAAATAAAATAAAATCTGTAAAAAAAAAAAATTTGTCCTTAAAAAAAAAGTCTCTCTCCCTCTCGCTGTAAATATTCTTTCATGATCAGCATTTGAGCAGCAACTTTTGCTAGAAATAAAAGATTCTCTAAGAAAATAGGTTAGTTCTTGACATGTATTAGTCTCTCAGTCTTAAGTGTGACCCAGCAAGGCTTTCCCCCCTCCACCTGTTTCCTACAAATGTTATCATTTTCTGGGGTCAGCGTGGTGTAAAAAAGTTAGGGCAAGACCACAGTGGTGTTTATTAATGTTGTCTTGGTGTGTGGTACTCAAATTTAACTCAACGTTATACTCCAGAAGGTTAAGAAGAGTAGGATGAATTATAGTCTTCATTTGTTCTAGACACGATCCACGTTCCTCTGCTCTACAAAAGTAGAGCATACCCCTGAAACCTTTCATTATCTGAAATGACAGAAAGTGGAGAAGCAATTGCCATTAATTTATATGGGTAATGTTTTTTGAGCACTCCCAGATCCAAAAAATAATCTTTCTTAGGGTTTTGTTGTTGTTGTAAGATTTTTATTTATTTGACAGAGAAAGATACAGCACAAGTAGGGGGAGCAGCAGGCAGAGGGAGAGAGGGAGAAGCAGGCTCCCTGCTGAGCAGGGAACCTGATATGGGGCTGATCCCAGGACCCTGGGATCATGACCTGAGCCAAAGGCAGACACTTAACCAACTCAACCACCTAGGTCCCCAAGGTTTTCTGATTCCTTAGGACACACATTGCTAATGGACCCAAAATAAATCGAGAAAAAACCCAGATGCCCCCAGACACAGTTCAAAGATATTGCCGCTAGATGCTGTGGTGTGGGTGCAGAGTGTAGAGCCCCGGGAAGGAGCCGGGAGTGGGGTGTGGGGGGTGGTACTCTCCTAGCTCTGACTGCTTGCAGCCTCTTTAATAGCTCGTGGCAAAACAAATGCCCAACACTGTCTTTGCTTTCCGAAGTTTTTGTAAAATCTTCAGGTTTCGTTCAGTTACTGAATACACACCTGGTACTATTTCTTTTTTCCGCATCCAGTACTATTAATGGAGGTATTTCATAAAGGAGAAGTAGTGGAACACGAAATTTCAAAAAGCAGAGGATTCCTGTACTTCTTTGCTTGAAGTTTAAAATGGCATTTGGGTTTGGGGAGAGCCACTTCGACCATTATCTAACATTGACCTTGCAGTTCATAAAAACTGCTAGCAAAAATACAGATTCACTCATTCATTCAAAAAATATTTTTAGTCTAGTTTGTGTACTATTCTAGATACTGGGGACAGAGCTTTGAACAGGATAACAAGGTTCCTTCCCTCATAAAATTAACATAATAAAGAAACCTTAAAGTCAATGGTATCTACAACATGGTTTGAGTTTTAAAAATAACTAAGTGCTTTTGGCTTTCAGTTCGGAGGAGGCGATGGTGCAACGGTCTTCAGTCATCTGGGTTCATCCAATCGGGGGTCGTTGGACAGCTGCCACCTCTGCCATGCCGTAAGTTCCACCCCCAATGAGATCAAAGTCTAATGCCTGAGGTGCACCGGTGGGGAGCTCGGTGCCATGTCTGCCTTGGCCCCAAAGATGGGCGGGCTGGGTCTGTCTCCAAAAATGTTTGATGATGGGGCGCCTGGGTGGCTCAGTGGGTTAAAGCCTCTGCCTTCGGCTCAGGTCGTGATCCCGGGGTCCTGGGATCGAGCCCCGCATCGGGCTCTCTGCTCAGCAGAGAGCCTGCTTCCTCCTCTCTCTCTCTCTCTGCCTGCCTGTCTCCCTATTTGTGATCTCTGTCAAATAAATAAATAAAATCTTTAAAAAAAAATGTTTGATGATGATATTGCCAAGGTAACCAGTGATGGGAAGGGTCTGTGGATGACAGTGAACTGACCATTTGGAACAGACTGGTCCAGATTGAAGTGGTACCTTCTGCCTCTGCCCTGATTATCAAAACTCTCAAGGAACTACCAAGACACAGAAAGAAGCAGAAAAACATTAAGCACAGTGGAAATATCACTTTTTTTTAAGATTTTATTTATTTATTAGAGAGAGAGCGCACAAGCAGGGGAGCGGCAGGTAGAACAGGCAGAGGGAGAAGCAGGCTCTCCGTTGAGCAAGGAGCCCCATGTAGGACTTGATCCCAGGACCCTGGGATCATGATCTGAGCCAAAGGCAGCAGCCCAGCCAACTGAGCCACCCAAGTGTCCCTGGAAATATCACTTTTGATGAAATTACCAACATTGCCCAATAGATGTGGGACTGGAACCCTCTGGAATCATTGAAGAGATTAGGAGGGGGCGGTGTTGGGTGGCTCAGTTGGTTAAGCTTTGCCTTTGGCTCAGATCCTGATCTCAGGGACAACGGATCAAGCTCTAAGCCCGGCTCCCTGCTCAGTGGGAGGGAGTCTGCTTCTACCTTTCCCTCTGCCCCTCCCTCCTACTCATGCTCGCATGCTCTTTCAAATAAATAAAATCTTTTAAAATAGCGGGGGCACCTGGGTGGCTTAGTTGGTTAAGCCTCTGCCTTCAGCTCAAGTCATGATCTCAGGGTCCTGGGATGGAGCCTCACATCAGGCTCTGTGCTCAATATGGAGCCTGCTTCTCTCTCTGCCTCTCCCCTCTCTGCTCATGCACTCTCTCTCTCTCTTTATCTCAAATAAATAAAATCTTTAAAAAGAGAGAGAAAGAGAGAGATTGTGGGAGCTTCCCAGTCTGTGGGCTGCGACGTTGGTGGTAACCATCCTCATGATATCATGGATGACATCAACAGTGGTGCAGGGGAATACCCAGCTAGTTATGAACTACAAAGGAAATTATTTCAATAAAGGATCATTTGACAACCATAAATAGATAAATAGAATCCCAAATTGCTACCCTGGCTCATTTCTAGTCAGAAGGATAAATATCAGAGCCCAAAAGGAATGGGAATCTTTCCTTTAAAAAGTAAACTCTTCATATTTTTTTCCTATTCATTTAATAAAATAAATGCAAAAGAATGCACAAGAGCCTGCCTGACATGGCTAATTATTTTCCTTCTATTGTGTCTCACAATATGCACCATCTGTCCCCTGCTCCACCAGCCACATCTTTGTTATCTTCCAACAAATTGACACAATTTGGAATCTCTTTCTCCTCACAACTCCTAGTGAGTCTTCCAACAGAATAAAGGCCAAGTCCTCTTTATTTCACTCTTGATAATGATGCTCTTGTAGGCTTTTGTTTATGGTATCGTATCAAGATTGGTTAGGTTGTGACACAGTGACAAACTCCAAAATTGTTGTGGCTTAAAGCATACATTTTACTTATTTCTTGCTTTTGCTCTATTCCTATTGCTGGCTGGAAGTAGGACTCTGCCTTTGATATACTCTCAGTCCTCCCAGCTCACGGAGGAGCTGCTCTCTTAAATATTGTCAGTCACAGAGCCAGAGGGAAAAACGGATGTGGTGAAGGAGACACTGCCTCTTGTACTTTCTCTAGCCAGAGAAATCCCTTGGCACACCTAATTCTGAGCACACAGGGAAATAACAGCCCTACCATGTGTTGTGAAAGAGAGACAGCCTGCTATATGCAAACCACCGCCATGATGATCACAGGGGTGCTATTTATTAATTATATTTTTCCCTCCCAGGGTAAAATTGCTTTCAGGTATTCAGAATCTTACTTTGACACTTATGCTAATATGATCAATTGATACAATTTATAATAGTGCATTAAGTTTAGGAAGTTCTTGTATTATCTGTCAGGTGTCATCATAAATCTTGAATATAGTCTCTAATTAGACATTTCACTTTTTCAGTGTCAAAGAAGTAAATCATTTTATACATTCAAAATAGGATGATATTGATATAAAATACTTAGGCCTCTGAGAGGTGTAAATAAGTCTAGAATGATGTGGGCTTTTCACCATGGGATTGGGATTTGCTCAACTGCTATAAGGACATTGATTAACTAACTACAACAAGTGGTTATTAAGCAAAGTGTGGATTTTTTTTTTCTAATATACCTTCATCCATAATCCATCTCAACCATAATTTTTTTTTAAAGATTTTACCCATTTATTTGACAGAGAGAGAGAGAGATCACAAACAGGCAGAGAGGCAGGCAGAGAGAGAGGGGGGAAGCAGGCTCCCCGCTGAGCAGAGAGCCCGATGTGGGGCTCGATCCCAGGACCCTGAGACCATGACCTGAGCCGAAGGCAGAGGCCCAACCCACTGAGCCACCCAGGTGCCCCTCAACCATAATTTTTTAGAAGAAAGTATGAGATGCTCATGAGTTTCCAATACATTAAGTTTCAGGAATTGACTGATTGAGGATGATTTGCTTTGGTCTGAATGTGCCAGCAGCAGAACATTCTTGTGAACTCTTCTGCCCAGCATTGCCTGTGGTACCGTTGGCGTCCTTACAACTTGAACCACTGTCTGAAACTCAGTTTGTGAAGTGTCTCGCTAATAATAGTCTATTCAGACTTGTCTTTCTTTTATAAAAATGCTTTTGCAAATAACACTGCATTTTCTTTATACCACTCACCTTCTAAAGAATCTGATTTTGATCTTCCTTCCATGGTTTCCTGTAGGCTTTCTGGCTTATGCCTGCTTTGTTTGTGTTGATGCACTTTTGCTTGCACCTTTGATGAAAGTGAATATTTTTCTCTTATTCTTTAATACAGAAGGCTGCTCTGTGCACTCTCCTCTGTTACTTGAACGGATTTCAAACAGTCTTTCAGAACTCCCACATGGGGATGACAATGAAAGTAGTCAGTAATTGTTGATGAAAGCTTTGCGACTTCTGCATCGTCTAACAAAACTGAATTGTGAAGAACAAAAGTTGGTCCCTCATCCTTCTCTGTATTCTGAGAAGGCTTACGGGAACCTCAGGTGAAGCCCGAGTAGTTACTATTCCATTTAGAAAATGCAATAGAAGACACAATCTGATACAATTAATGAGATAACCTAACAAGTTGAATCCTTAGACGATTAGAAAATATTTCTTACAGATAGCTTTGGTATTCCATTTCTGAGATTACAGGGAATTCGGATAGTCCAGAATTCAGTTTGTTGGAGATAATTTACCCATAATCATGTTCACTGCTGCCATAAAGTCTCCATAAATTATCCATTGTTCATTATGAAATTGTTATAATTTTTTGAGGGCTTGAGTTATAAATGCTTATTTGTTGGGAGCATAAATTGAATCTGATGATGATTTGTTCAACTTAGTTATTTATTCTGTACTTATTATTAGTTCTGATGTAACTTACAAAGATATTATGGTACAAAAATAAAACAGTAATTAAGAAAATTCAGAAAATAATTGAGAAAAATATGAATGAGGAAAATAAGGCCAGAGCCGTCATAGCAACTAAGAATTTCTCTCTCTCTCTTTCTCATTCTCTCTCACACACACACACACAAACACACACACACAGACACTCATGCAAATTGATCTTGGAGCCTAATCCCTAACTCTGTATTACTAATTGCAAATTATTACAAATTGCATAAATTATGACACATATTAAATCACTTTGCTCCCCCTAAAAATTCTTGTGAGTAATATAATATTTAAAAGTAAAAAATAGAGAGAGAGAATAGTTCGTGATGTAAATTTTTTAATCTTTTCCTTTGTGATTTGCAATTTTTTTTTGATAAAGAAATTTTTCAAGGGTCATAAAGATAACTTTTACATTTGCTTTTAAAATTCTTAAGGTTCTGCCTTTCATATATAAGTCCTCTATTCATGTGGAATTTTTTTTTTTTTTTAGATTGTGAAGTAGGGATCCAATCTGCTGCTGCTGCTTTTTTTTTTTTTTTAAAGATTTTATTTATTTGACAGACAGAGATCACAAGTAGACAGAGAGGCAGTCAGGGGAGAGGGGAAGCAGGCTCTCCCCTGAGCAGACAGCCCAATACAGGGCTTGATCCCAGGACCCTGAGATCATGACCTGAGCTGAAGGCAGAGGCTTAACTCACTGAGCTACCCAGGCGCCCCCCATTTGCTTCTTTTTCTACATGGAAAAATCAATTACTCCTAATCATTCTAGTTGAGGGAGAACAAATAGGAAAATGAAATTACCGTTGTGTCCAAGACTGAGACAAGTTAGTACCAAAGCTGAATTCCAACCTTAGTGGAGCATGGAGAACGCTCGTGGCGTAATCCTGGCAGGGACACAGTCTGCTTGGAACAATTGCCTTGAGTCATAACTTGGGATTTTAGCGTTTTCCAGTTCCCTTACACATGATAAATCTTCATTATGTGGAGCTTCACTAGTTCAGAAATTGTTAGAATTCACATAGGTACTCTACTGAAGTTTCATCTTCTACCAAGAATAATGACAGATATTGCAAACCATCTTAGTCATAGAAAGGAGGAGGTACACAGGAAAAAGCTGTCTTCAAATACTGCAAAGGAACTTTTTTGTCTAAATATTAGGCTTAAATATGTGTTAAAGTCAGTCCATCTCTTAGGATCTTCCGCTAAGCAATTATAATATTATTATACACTGCTAGCAAGAAACGATAGTTTCAGACTAATTTGCAAGAAGTTTTCTCCCAGACTCTAATATCGTGTTTTTTAACAGAAATAAATATACTGCAATACCATTTAATGAGTTTAATAAAATGGAAAATAATGCTGTGGTCACACTTTAGTTCCCAAAGCTAACAGTTAATTTTTCTAACATCCTGTTGGGAACCGCTCTTAACATGTTTTGCCGGAAGGGATTACTTTTGAGGCAAAACAATTAAGATGAAACAGAACATGTCAGAACCTGTCAAAGCACCTAACTCACTAATCATTGACCCGCATTGGTCTTACTGATTTTATTTATTCGCCATGTGTTTTAATTATCTATTGAGTAACGACTTAACCTAAAACTTAGCAGAGCAGCTTAAAACAACAAACACTAATCTCACAGGGTTTCTGAGAGTCAGGCCTGTGGGAGTGGCAGAGCGGAGCGGTTCTGGGTGGCTTGAACTGCGGCCCTCTGAAGACTCAGCTGCGGGAAGATCCACTTCCAAGCTCACTCACACGTTTGCTGGCAGTCCTCACTGACGTGCTGGCTGTCAGCTAGGGTTCTCAGTTCCTAGTCACGTGGGCTTCTCCAGAGGCTGCTCCCAGCATCCTCTCCGCTACAGCCTCCTTCCCCAGAACAAGTGATCCAAAGCCCAGAGTGTGAACTGGGAGGTGGGGAGTACTGGGAGCCTTTCTGGAGACTTTGCCATGGCACTGTGGTTTTAAAATATATCTGTACAAAAGAGAATAAAACAGAAGATAGGGAACAAGAGATGTTCACTCAGAAGGCTCAGAAACATACACACACATATCTATGTTTTTGTATACATACAGTATACAGCAGAGTGACGTTTATATATCCTTGAATATGCCTCTGGGTCTTCGACTTCAATCTATTGATCTATCTGTTGCCCCATCATCACTGTTCCGGTTTTATTACCATAGCATTGTAACATACTGAAATTTCTGGTCGGAAACAAACAAACAAACAAACAGAAGGAAATGTTAATTTTTAACAATAAAAAATTACGATTTTTTAAAAACTGGCTTTTATTTCTACACTGAAATAATTGATTCTATCTCCCCCCCCTTAGAGTTCATGAATTTCAAAAAGCAGTTATCAACAATTTATGAAAAACAAAATAATTTGAGCAACTTGGAAAAGGAATGCAGGGTAATGAAGTTCCATAATCAAGGGAGGAATGTTGTGAGTGGAAAAAAATGAACGACCGCTTCCCAAGGGCAAGTCAGCAGCTATAATATGTTTGGGGAGATGTGACACAGATATGCAAAACTTGGTTGAAGGAAAAAAAAAAAAAACAAAAAACAGATGACAGCAAGGCGCTCAACTATATTTGAACCTTAATATATTGGCTTGGTAACTTTTTGTTTGTGGTTGGTGCTTGTATCATGTGGTTTGCTATTACTTTATTCACTTCCACTAGCAATAAAGCATAGAGTGACAAACTATAAAGCGAGGATATTTGTTTTCTCATCTCCTACCCACTACCTCCCTTTTACCAGCTGTATTATACATCCCCTGGACGAGAGAATCTGGGAAATGTGCTAAAGCTGTGCACCCAGTAGGAAAAGCAGATGGAGTGGTTTCTGTGTAGCACCGCCTTTAGCCTCTCTGCGGGATGTGAATGTGTGCTTTGATGAAACTCCCCACAAAACTCGAGTATTCAGCCCCTTGGTTTATACTTGTCTTGTATTTTAGGCTTTGAAACAATTATTCTTCAAATTTATAGAAATAAAAAGGACTTTGCTGAATCTTGGTTAAAACTATAATAAGCTCTGAGCTGGGTAGTGGACGATAGGTTCCAAATGGAGGCAAAGGACTAGTTTGGAGCCACTGTCTTACTGAGTGGGGTTGTGGTATCACTTGTGCTTAAACTCTGGGTGATCAGTAAATGCAAGTTTATGGAAACTCTACATGGTAAAGTTCCTCTTTTAATGCACTAATCCTGAAGTATGTGGATGCATATTTAAAATGACATACAGTTTTTAAAAATGCCTCCTTGTATACAGGTATGAATTCTTATTCATAGCACTTTCTATCTGTGCAATCAACGTTTTTAAAAGCCTGTGAAGTAAAACAATTTGCACTTTAACATTTATATATGTAATACAATGATTTCAATAAACTGGTACTTGAGAATGAAGAAAAGAGAAACAAAAGTAATGAAAAATTCTGATTTGTAATGCTGAGATTTCAAAAGTAAAGCAGTAAATAAAATCTAAAACTTCAATAGATTTGAACTATTTTTCCCTTGATTGATTTGCTTGTGTTATTAAGCATTAAAACTTACAAAACAGACATCGTGTATTCGTTTGCAATGAGTTATTCAATTGACCTATTTCTAGGCAAGAGATATAGTTCTAGTCAGTTGGTAGATTTCACAAGGGCAATTGGTGGCTGAAATATTATTTAATGTTGAATTAAGGAATTGCAATAAGTTGTTTCCTCTTGATGACATCTGATTTAAGATCTTCTCACTCCATAACTTATGTAGTTGAAAATTTTCTTTAGATTACATTGACAGATTTTTAACCACCTGTTTTCCCAACTTTGGTTAACAATAACCCTGATTTGTTGTACAATTCTACTTATTACATTTCATTTGTCCTCCTTTCTATGCTCCCAAATTGCTGTTCCCCCCAAACTGTGCTTAATTTTTTTTTTCCTTTTCTTGTTGTCCATTATCTATAAAGGGCATCATGGATGGCTATGCTTACTAGCATTAGCTTTTTTTCTTCCTTCTTCTCTTCCTTCCTTCCTTCTTTCCTCCCACCCTCCCTCCTTCCTTCTTCCTTCTTTCCTTCTTATTCTTTCTCTTTCTTCCTTCCTTCCTTCTTTTCTTTCTTTCTCTCTTTCTTTTCTTTCTCTTTATTTTGCAGTTTCTTTCTCTCTTTTGCACCTTTCCGTCCTCCCCCCTTCCTCCCTTCCTCTCTTTTTAAATATAAGGTATTAACAAATGTGAATCATGGCAGTGTATCAATCTCCTTGATAAATTAATAATGTGAGCTTTTATGGCACAACACTAAATAATGCCCGGAAAAAGAGCATTTGCACACAGCCCTAACAGAAAAAAAGAGAGATGTGAAAATGTATATAAAATATAACCTTAAATTTTTTATTAGAGATAGTATTGAGAAGAATGGCTAAAAATGCTTTTTTTTTTTTTTTAGCCATTAATCATTTCATTCAGATTTTCCAGGCTGCAAACTTCTTTTTTTTTTTTTTTAAGATTTTATTTATTTATCTGACAGACAGAGATCACAAGTAGGCAGAGAGGCAGGCAGAGAGAGAGGAAGGGAAAAAGGCTCCCTGCTGAAGAGAGAGCCTGATATGGGGCTCGATCCCAGGACCCTATAATCATGACCTGAGCTGAAGGCAGAGGCTTTAACCCACCGAGCCACCCAGGCACCCTGGCTGCAAACTTCTTGAGAGCAGACCTTTGTATCCTCAGTCTGGTACATCTCATCTAGGCACTCAATATTTATTGAATGAATATGTCAATGAAATCATATATGAATGGTAAGACATGTTACTTTGAATGTTTCAAATACAACCAGAAACCTGTTCATGTTGAGATATGAAAACTGGTGTATAGCATGTAAAAAAAAAGCTCTACAAATTTACTTAATAATATGAATAGGTTATTAAGTCTTTTTAAAAAGGAATGCAAACTGGGCATTCTTATAAAGTTTTCTGGGCCTTCATCCATTGGTTGATTTTCTTTAGTCTGTACTGAAAGAAAACTGTCTCATCACACTGAAAATGTCTCCTTGTGACTAAAACAATTTCATTTGTAGAGTGCAATTTACTACCTGTTCCTTCTCTGATTAACAAAACATTAATTCCCCAAACAGGAAATGGTTTATCACTTTTATAATTTTATTATACATCTTATTCTCTTATCTTATTGGAAGACTTTAGAAGAAAACAGGAATGTGTTCAATTTCAACCATTTTACTTAAAATTGTGTTAATAGAAAAAATTCTGGAAAGGCATCCTTCTCATTTTTGCAGAGCGAAGAAACAAGTTAATTTGGTACAAAGTTGTCCATGTCCATGTCCTTTTTAGTAGGAATTATTACCTAACTATAATCTATTTGCTCATCTGTCTATAGGTCCCACTAGTCTGTAATCTCCCCACCAGCCAGACACAAGGACCTCCATCTGTATCCCTGTATATGGCCTGGCATATGGTTTGCACTCAGATCTTTCAACAGAAAGTAATTTGGTAGCATAAAAACTAAAATTTGTGGTTAATCCTTTTTTAGAACCTGAAACCCCCAAATTCTCTTATCCTTGGATATAATCCCAAGATCAACTTGGTCATTTATTAAAAACATTAAGCCATCTGTATAATGTCTGCCAGTAGGCCATCTCATTCTGTTTTTCCTTTTTATCCCATCAGATTACTGTAAACAAGCCCTCCCACAGCCACAAATCTGAGAATGTCACATGCGGGCAGACACTCAACTCATATTCCCGTGCCCACTGACTCTGGTACAACAGGTATGTGTGCCTTCAAATACAGCAGTTATTCATGGACATCTATTGAATAAACTGAAGGATAGCATCAAGTAGGAGAGCACTGGCTTCTCTTTCCTCCAGTCCACACTTAGGAAAATAAATATCTGCGCATTCTTCACATTATCAGTAAGATGAGGCAGGGACTCTAGGCTGAAGTATATTCTAGGTATTGAGCTAATGATGCTAAGGCTCTCTGTGACTCTCCCTCCATACTCAATGGTAATCGGTTTCCCTCCCTTTCCCATTGCCTTCAGGATTGCTTCTAGAATCCTTGGTTTGATTTAGCTATTGCCCATCCTGGAACACTCACAGCAGCTGTGAAGATTTACCCTTCCTTTACCTCATCTCAGGCATTCCGGATGTGCTCCGTCCCACACCACCTCCATGACTGGGCAGCACCCGTTCGCCCGTCAGCCTTCTCTTAAACAGCTCGTCTTTCAGGATGCCTTTCTGGATACACTGGATTAGGTACTAATGGAAGTGCCTCCGTGGAAGCAGATACTGGGTCTGAAGCATTTCTTATCATAATGCACATTATACAATTTAAAGCGTACCTTCGCTCTGGGCACATAAGCTTCTGGAGAGCCGGGATTTTTTTCTATTCTGTCCACCATTTTATCTCCAGCATCCAAGTTCAGTTTTCAGCTACTTAATGAAATTGAACAAATGAATCATGTGTCCAACTTGAGAAAAGGGAACCCTGGGCTGGAAATTTGTAGAAATGGGATCAAATCCTTATTACCAGCCCAATGTGCTCTCAGGGCCACTGTGACCCTGGGCCCCCTCTTCCAACAAAGTGAGTAAAAGAGCTTAGTTTATTTGCTCGCATCACGGTTCATGAAGCTAGGAGAATCTTGCACCATGATGAGTGGAGGGGAGGTACTTCAGTGCAATGCGGCTACAGAGACCAACAGTCAAACAGTAGTTTTTCCCACAGGGCAGTGTGAGGACTGCCCTCAGTTATGCAGTTGGACCTGCTCGATGTTAGCGGCAGGTCCGCAGCTCCGTGTCCTGGGAATTACTCCCCAGCACCAAACAACTGAAATATACATTTGTAGGCCTCTGTGATTCCCATCTCAAGTCTAATGAGGCCAGTCAACACGAAGGCCAAATCATTTATTATTTACAATCTACATCCAATTTCAAAAAAAAAAAAAAAGACAAAGCAATTCAGAGCAACACATGAAACAGGCTGTTTAAATGATGCGGTAAGGACAGAAAAGGTGAGATACTGTTAGAAGAGAGGGAGAACGGTACACCAGGACATGTGATCACTGGAGCTATCTATATAGAATAGGAGTGAGGGTCCCAGCATGTAACACATGGGGAAATTTACTGTGGACCCTCAATCCAGAGTGTGTCATCCCTCCAGGTTCTTGCTCTTTACCTTTGTCTTATAGATGTATGATTTTTTTTTTTAAGATAACAAGAGGGGAAATAAACAATTTATAGCTCCTCACTGGCAGGACAATCCAGAAGAATTGGTATTTCTTCTTAGGTGTCCTCCTTTCCAATTATTCACTTCTTGGCTCAATAATTAAAATACACCCAATGGTCAAATCTCATGATAGAATGAGTTATGTATAATAGAAACTCTGTCACATTGAATTCGTAATAATAACAAATAGCCCAGCTAGTGTGTTTATGGCCATCAGTATTCAGGAAAACGCTTATTCCAAAAGTCTGTGCTTCACAAGAATGCTAATGTTCATCAGTCAGCTGTTGTTCTACAAAATCCTCCAAAGTCTTTGTAGGTGGGGTTTTTGCCGAAGATTCTCATTTTCCTTTAAAAACACAGGAAAAGAAAATATTGTAGAATTTTCACCTTAACTCACCTAATGTAACCTATAAAGTCATTCTGCTTGGCTATGCATCTCAACTATAATTTTCCTGACTTTGCCCTGCCTTGACTTGATCCCATCCATTTCTTAACACTTGGCTTCAAAAACAAAACAAAACAAGACAAAAAACACAAAAAACTTCCCAAAACTGAGACTTAGTAATAACGACCACAAAGCCAGAAATAACAGAGACCACATCCTTACTTTTGGACAACACATAAAACATTCCAGGTAGATCTCTATGGTAAGGATTTCCCCAGACATAGATTCTACAATCCCTCTGTATTTTTTATTTAAGTGTCAAAACTCCCAGCTTGTCTTTTCTTTGTCATTCAAAAGGAAACCTCATATAAAGTAAAAATTAACGACCAGCTTTTGTGGCCCTTGTTGTTGTTACTTATCATCTCTGAGAGTGGGATTATGACCTCAAGAAACAGTAAATATCTCTTTATTTTACTCATTTCAGCTAGGTGCAGAACAAAGAATTCTGGTCTTTACAAAATGTTCCCTAGAGAGGGTGCCTGGCTGGCTCAGTTGGTAGAACGAGTGACTCTTGATCTTGGGGTAGTGAGTGTGAGCCTCAGGTTGGGCGTAGAGATTACATAAACAAATAAATACTTAAAATTATTCTATATATTAACTAACTTATTCTGTTTGCCATGGATGCCTGGGTGCCTTGGTTGGTTGACATCTGCCTTCAACTCAGTTCATGATCCCAGGAAAAAGATAAAAGAAATATTCTATGTTATATCAGTGGGCATCCATTGAAAATGGGGTGGGTGTATGGAAGAGAGAGTATTCACTGTTTAAAAAAAATTGTTGGACGCCTGGGTGGCTCAGTGGGTTAAAGCCTCTGCCTTTAGCTCAGGTCATGATCTCAGGGTCCTGGGATAGAGCCCCACATAGGGCTCTCTGCTCAGCGGGGAGCCTGCCTTCCCCTTCTCTCTCTGCCTGCCTCTCTGCCTACTTGTGACTTCTGTCTGTCAAATAAATAAAAATAAAATCTTTAAAAAAAAAGTTAAAAAAAGTTAACTTATATATATGACTTATTAAACATTTGCTTTTTGGTACTTATCTATGAACAGAGTCACAAAATTAGGTCATAAATCATAAAACTAGATAGTCTACCTGGTGGGAAAAACCTGTGTTAGTCATGGTCCCCAAACACATAGAAGCTTGAAACTAAAACATGCAACTGGTAAATATAACATATGATAGATCAGTTATTTCTGAAGGGTAGTTAGCTTGGGGGTAAAAGAGATGATTAAGTAGAACACACATTTTTTTTTAAAGATTTCATTTTTAAGTAATCTCTATACCCAACATGGGGCTCGAACCCACAACCCTGCGATCAAGAGTCATATGCTCTATTGACTGAGCCAGTCAGGTACCCCATATATTTTTAATTTTTTAAATTATGTATTTATTTTAATATGCATAGAAAAACTAATACCACAATCCTGTGATTTTACTGGTATTGCTTAGTATGAAGCTAAATTTAGGTTTATAAAAGTATATAATTTTAGTGAAAAGTATTAAAGCAATAATATATGTGTTACTCCAGGTATGATTAAGAATAGTGTAAAAAGTACCAAGATGAATAAGGTTCATGAAACACTAACACAGGTTATTTCCTAGTATTGGTATTACACCTAGTATATGATTTAAGTCATAAAACTAAAGTCAAGCTATCCTAAAAAAAAAAAAGTGTGACAATTTGGCTAATCATTTGCCACATTTAAATAGCATCATTAGGGAAATAGCTGCTCTTAACATTTTGTTCTTAGACTTACATTTAATTATTCTACTCAGTTGTACTGGTTCAATCAATAAATATGTATTAAGTATGTACTATGTACAAGGCTTCTGATAGGCAATTTTGAGGAATAAAGAAATTGTTACCATTTTCCTTCTTTAAATATTTTTGATAATGTTTCTTTTAAAAGGAGAAATTAATATTTCTTTTGTAGGTAGAGGGTGGTTGGGTTATGGATATTGGGGAGGGTATGTGCTATGGTGAGTGCTGTGAAGTGTGTAAGCTTGATGATTCACAGACCTGTACCCCTGGGGCAAATAATACATTATATGCTAATTAAAAATAAATAAACAAAGTAACACTTTTATTATTAATAATTTAGATAAGACAGAAAAATGTTGAGAAGATTCCCAACAATCCCTCTATTCAGATAGAGATAACAATGCTAATGACTTATCTGCTTATATATTATATTATCTTTTTTTAAAAGACTTTTTTTATTTATTTGAGTGAGAGAGAGAGCACAAGCTGGGGGTGGGGTGGGAAAGGGCTGAGGGAGAGGGAGAAGCAGACTCCCCACTCAGCAGGGAACCTGATGCAGGACTCGATCCCAGGACCCTGGGGTCACTACCCTAGCCAAAGACAGGTGCTTAACCAACTGAGCCACCAAGATGCCCTCCTTATAGTCTTTCAAAAGTGAAAATATAATATATTTTTTATTAACAGAGTTAGAACAAGAGTACACTTACTTTTATCTTGTGTTTTTTCCCCACTTTATTTTCTATTTTTTCCATTTTCCCATGTTACCAAATATTTTCTAAAACATGGCTTGAAGGATCAGGTATACTATTCATCTACCAGTAGACATGTGACTGAGTTTTAGTCAATAAAATTGGGCAGAATGACTGTTCACCACCCCAAACCTGACTGTTAGAAACACCTCCTGGGCATCCTGTATGTGCTCTTTTTTTTTTTTTCAAAATCACCAGCTCGATGCAAAGAACATAGTAGAGAACTTGGATTGCTCAGGGGATGGTAGAGAAACTGAATGGGAACAGCATGCCTCTAGAAGGGAGATCTGCTTGGGGACAGAGTCCTTTTCCTGCCCCTCAACCAGTGCACAGAGAGCAGGGTACATTTTGATTGCATGGAACCCCTGAAACTTTGAAATTGTTTGTCATAGTAAACAACCTGCCCTAATTCATTTATGTTCTTCCTCTAACTCTTGAAAACTTCCTTTAAAAAAATATTTTTAAAAAATATATATAAATATATATTTTAATATATAAAAATATACGTGTGTATATATTATGTTTTTATATATGTGTGTATATATATGTGTGTGTGTGTGTGTGTGTGTGTGTGTGTGTGTATGTGTGTGTGTGTGTGTGTATTTCCCACCCCCCCTTAAAGACTTCCAAACTCGTGTTTCCTCATTTTGTGGCACTTTTTTCTATGGGCCTTATCTTGACTTTTTCAGTTTACTTAATCCCAGGTGAAGTCAACTGTCTAGTGGTCAGCTGGTTGTGAATGTACTTCATTTCACTTTCTGCCACTTCTCAAATCCAAGCAGAAAGAGTAGATTGCTGTGAATGACTTCACCCTATAAGACATGAAGTATGCTCTGGAAATGCTGACTTGAAAGTTCCAAGTAGGAAGTGTCCTGTGGTCTAATGCTCAGAAAACAAGTCTGTGCTGAAAGTTTAGGTGTGACAATTATTAACATAAATGAAACCTTGTGAATGGGTCAGTCTATGCAAATATTAAAAATGAAGGAAAAGAAAGCAAACTAGAATGGAGTTCTAAGTGATGCTGCTGGGATACCTGTGTGGTTCAGTCAGTTAAGCATCTGTCTTTAGCTCAGGTAATGATCCTGGGGTCCTGGGATGGAGCCCCACATCAGGCTCCTTGCTCAGCGGGGAGTCTGCTTATTCCCTCTGCCCCTCCCCCCACTTATGATCTTTAACAAATAGATTAAAAAATCTTAAAAAAATTTTTTTAAATAAATAAGTGATGCTGCCTTTAATTTAGATTATAGAATTAGTGACCAAGACTGAGAATGAGTGGCTGAAAGATGGAAAGAGAACTAAGTGCCCAGAAACCAAGGGATGAGATAATATCAATACCAATTCTAATATGTGCTTTAATTCATCCATTAACTTAAAATTTTTTATCTATATTTTTTTGTTTCTGGAAATTAGATCTCTTCTCAATTTTACTCATATTTTCAGAGCTCTTTTCATGTCTGAAATATATTAAATATGATTACTTTATAGTGTCCAATGATTCCAACTGCTAAATTTATTAACAGTGTATTTTGCAGTGTATTTTTTGTGCTAAACTGCCCTCACGGGGCCTTGGATGTTCAGTGATTTTCTACTGTGAGCAACTCATTTTCTTAGGGGCCACAGGAACAGAATGTTTTTCAAAGCATGAAGTATAGAGGGTTCTTTCAAAAAGGATTTGTTTAAAAAAAAAAAAATGGGGCACCTGGGTGACTCAGTTAGACATCTACCTTTGGCTCAGGTATGATCTCAGTGTCCTGGGATTGAGACCCACATCAGGCTCCCTGGTCAGCAGGGTATCTGCTTTTCCCTCTCCCTCTGCCCCTCCCCCACTCATACAGTCTCTCTCTCTCTCTCTCTCTCAAATAAATAAATAAAATCTTAAAAAAAAACAAAAAAAACAAAAAATGAAAACCAAAAAGGAGTCTATTTACTTTTCAGATGCCTTGTCAGATGATTCGTCTGGGACCACTTTAAACTAAGTTCTTGGTTTGAAGGTTTTCTAGCCATCTGGGTGGTGTGGATTCTGGTTGCAAATCAGCATGATGGCCAATTTATAATGACTAATTTCTTAGATAGATGGTGTGGGGTATGTGCAGAGGAAGGTTTCTCTTTAGGGGATGAGGGGAATGGGTTTTAGTTCTCTATCACCTTGGGGATGAAACATTTTGGGGATCCTAGTTTTTTTTTTTTTGTTTTTTTACACTTATTTATTTATTTGAGAGAGCGAACGTGAGAGAGATCACAGAGGAAGAGGGAGAAACAGACTCACCGTTAAGTGGAGAGCCTGATGCGGCGCTGGATCCCAGCACCCTGAGATCATGACCAGAGCCAAAGGTAGACACTTAACCAACTGAGCAACCCAGGCTCCCCTGGGGATCCTAGTTTTTGAGGTACTATTAGACTTTCCTTTTTTGGGTGCATCCTGAATTTGTTTTCTGCTCCTAAATCTGTTCCTTGAACTCAGAATATAAGTGATACTCGTACCGGGTTTGGACAAAGCCCTTAAGGCAAAAAGTCAGCGTTGGTGTTTAACTGACCCTCTCTACTCCATGTATGGTCTTAGTGTTCTCTATTTTCTTGTTACCCATGGATGCATTTAGAAAGATTTAAAAAATATTTTACTCATCAGATCAGTTGATTCTGGCATTGTTGCATGGAAGATTTTATTTCCAAATAGAAGTTGTTCCATTTGAAAATATACTGCATATATGAAAATCTAGAACAAACTGCCAAGTAATTGCTTACATAGCTTCTTAAAATAATGCATGCTGCCAGAACATTTAAACAGTTTGTTTCACAGACAATTAATTTAACTACTTACAGAGAGTCTGGAAGCAAAACAACAAGTTCGATTATATGGAACCATAATAGTTGAAGAATAATCAAAATATATTCATTTTCTGACCTATTTTCACCAATCCCGCTGTCCTAATCCTAGTTCATGCTACCATGATCGCCCATCTGGATTATTAAAAACAACCTCCTCACTGATCCTTGCTTTTATCTTTGTTCCTTGCCATATTAAATCCAGAAGCAAGAGGCTGTGATCCTATTTAGATATAAATTAGATCTCACCACCCCTCTGCACAGTCAATGGCTTCCCATCTCACTCTAAATTAAAGCCATGGTCACTACTGTGCCCTGACACTCTCCTCTTAATTTCTCAGCTGTAACTCTCCTTTTGTCCTTGCTTTTCCTAAACCAAGAAGGAATGGTCTTGCCTAAGGGACTTTGCACTTGCTGCTTTTTAGGCCTGGAGGCATCTCCCTCAGATATCCATTTGGCTTATTCCTTCATCCCTTCAGGTCTTGTTCCAGTATTGTCTTCTCAATGAGACCTCAGACTACTGCATATTGAAACCTTCCCTCACTCCCACCCAGCATTCCAAATCCCACTTCCCTGCTTTATTTTTCTCCCTGGCATTTATCTTCTGATATACTATGTAAATAAATGAGTTAAGCTTGTAAACTCTTAGACCAATGCTTGGCCCATGATATTCCAGTTTATTTGGTAATAATAGATAATGCTTTACATATCTCATTTATTGTCTGATTCCACAAGAACAGAGATATCTGTTCTTTTAGTTTACTGTTATATCCCATCATCTAGAACAATGCCTCGCATGATACATGCTTTAAAAAAGTTGAATAGAAATAGTTATGTATATACAATAAAAGATTATAGAAGATGATTCAATTTGTTAAAAATCATTTTACACAGTCTGAGAAATAGATGACATCCTATGAGACCAAGTCCTCAAAGACCATTCTCCAAAAAGAAATATAATTAAAATTCAAATTTCAAAACTCTTTGCAATAGCCAAAAGGTACATTTATCTAAGTGACAGTATTTTGAGCTTCTCCGAAGATCAGCACTCTCGGCTCACATCTCCCTGGTGTAGATCTCCAAATACTCATTTAACATAGGACCACACATCCAGATAAAAAGAAAACGCACCTGTTCATTGCTCAGTTGTTAGAAAATAAGTGAAGGAAAGAGAAAGTTATCAGGTCTCAGCAAGATGTAGTATGGCCCGGTGGGGAAATAGAAGGTTTGGAATGACTCCCTGCCTGGCCCCTGATTCCTGGATCATTCAGGATAATCTTCCTGCACATGTGGGAATCTATACCTCAGTTTCTTTATTTGCATGCAGTTTGGTTTATCTCCTTTGAAATGTCTGAAACAGCTTTGAGGTACAGTCCATTACTAAAAATAACCCATTTATAATTAATCCAAAACACATTCAGAAAACAGTGCGGAAAACTTCTTTGTGGTTCCCGTCATGTGCCTTTTAGGCTGTAGTTTGCCTTGGAAAAGCACCAAAATGTTCCTTCCTCCTGGTCTACACGTCTTCACATCCTTCTAGAGATCCTGTTTATCCAGCTACACCTACCACGGTCAGGCCAGAGAGATTCAGCAAAACATATCGCCCAGAACCTCACCTTCTTTAATGTGGGAATCTGATATCTTCAAGACAAACGAGCCTCTGTTTTTGTCATACTGATAATCTCTCAGAGCATCGGTCTGATGGCAACAGGGGTGTAATGAAAAGAAATGGTGTCAGAAGAGGGACAGAGAACCCCACCTGTCAAATGTAAAATGAGAGATTTGGCTAGACTCTAATTTCCCTTGAAGTGCTAAAATTTCATGAAATTAAAATACGAAATCCACTGAAGAAAGACTCAAGTTCTCAGCCGAGTGTGGTTAAAAGACATGAAAAGTCTTTAAAACTGAAATTTGTCAAGGAATTACTCTAAGTCCTCTTACAGTTTGTGCATATAAACCTCTGCATCAGCGAGCAGATGGGTAGTTTCAAACGGCTATCAGTTTATTATCTAGGAGTCAAAGTACTCATTTTTGTCAGATAAAAATGTAGAACAGGGTACCCTCCTATCCCAGCTCCTAAAAAAGGGCAAAGCCACTCAACTCTAAAATACTTATGCAAAACATTTAGCTATTATCCCCTCTTAAGATCTGTTAATTAGAAATTATTAAAGCATGGGGGAAGAAAATGGAGATTTCTGTACACATTATCAAGCTATAGAAAGACACCAAAGCTCATAGAGATGACAGAAAACTGAGGTAAAGAATTTCATTGCTGAGGTGGAGTGGGGGCAGTGTGTAGCAAGAAGGGAGCTTTGGTTCCTAAGATTTTTATTTTTTAGTGACAGAACTACCTGACACATTTTTAAATTAGTTATAAGTAAGATTAGGTTATTTTTAGTGATGGTCTATATCTAGAAGCCTTTTCAGACATCCTGGAGGAGATAAGCAGAGTTATACACACTAAAGAAGAAACTGAGGTACAGCCTGCAGAGAGATTATGCAGAGACAACACCAGAAATGAGAGGCTGGACAAGACTCCCTTCCCAGTAATTAACTCCAGACCTTACATTTCCCCACTGTGCCTTACTGCATCTTGCTGAGGCCTAGGAATTTCATCTTTTCTTCTGTTGTTTTCTAACAACTGAACAATGAACAAGTATATTTTTTCTTTATGGGCATGCATGCAATAGGTCTTTTACTACACAACGCTTCCAAACTTCTCTGTGCTTAAAACACAGAGTGAACATATGATGCAGTGAACATATGAAAGCTACTTGCCCTCATTTACTCTCAAACACTGACCATCTCCTGCGAGCCAGGAACGATGGACATTTAGGAATACAATCACAAATGACAAGAATGTGGCCCTTACCCTTAAGAAATTTGGCCCAATGGGGGTGACAGACCTCTGAAGAAGCAGTAACAAATGTAGAACGCTATGTGGTACAATAGGGAGGGCACGCGGTGCTCTGAGAGCGTGAAGCAGAGGCTCTTAACCTCACCAAGGGTGGGGTCGGAAGAGAACATTCGAGAGGTTTCTGAAAGAACTGATGTATAAATTGAACTGAAGATGATCAGGAGTTTGGCAGAAGGGATTTAGTGCTGAAACAGTGTCCCAGGTAAAGGAATACCATGCAAGAAGGCCTAGAAGCGAGAGACCATGGCCTGTTCCAGAAATGGAGAGGTCAGTGTAGCTATAGTTTGAGTTGGAAGAGCTCATGGACCAGCCGTGAAGCTGTGGAGGAAAGCAGAAGCAAGCTCACAAAAGTCTCTGTAATACATTGAGAAATTTGGATTTAATGCTAAAAGCAGTGGGACACTGGGAAACTGGTTCCATGCAAGAGTGGTAAGAGATAAAATTTGCTTCAATCACCTCTTAAGTAAACGGTTAAAATCAGAAGAGTACTTCTGAATTGTGACCCGATCATGAATTGTGGGAGTCCGAAAACAGCGCTGAACTATGAGGAGGTAGTGCTCTACAGTGTTAAATCTAAGAGGGCTTTTAAATAAGCATTTTTGCCTTCAAAACACTGTAGGAGACGATTAACCTCATCAAATGGAAGCCCTAGGGACAACAGGCTTTTATTCCAGATGAGCACAATTTAGGAATTATCCGGCTTGTAAACTTATGCTAGAAACAGTAATCCATGTCAGGAAGAAAAGTATAAAGGCAGAATTTCAGTTTACTGGATTCCATGCTACAGTATAAATTTAAAAGTGTCAACCACGCATCAACATCACAGGGCAGTCTTAGAATTTCAGTATTGAAAGGAATTAAGATCATTTGGTCTAATTCCTTCGTTTTATAGTTGACAGCAGTACACAGAGTATTTCTTTGCGAGATAACCAGAAATAAGTAATTATTTGAGATCTGGATTCTTTCTGAACGATTTCAGCATATGATAATGAATACTACACAACTGAGTTAACACAAACAATAAATGAAAAAACTAGTATTCTGATCCAGATACTTGATTCCCAGTGTTGTTCTTAAGCTCCCAAGGTCCCCTACCTCTTAGTATCCACACCCTTGTCTAGTCTGCCCCCACACTGTACCAAACTATGACTTCAGCTTTGGGCTTTCTCTTGCCCTCAGATCTTTTCTTCTGGAGGAAGACAGCTGCCATGTCATAAGCAGCTCTCTGGAGAGGCCCTTGTGATGAGGAACTAAAGTTTCCCACCCAAAGCCTGTGAGGAAGTGAGGCCTGCCTGTTGGCTTTATGAGTGAACTCGGAAGCAGATTCTCTAAGTCCAGTAGAACCATGAGATGATTATCGCCCCAGCTTGTGGCCTGGCAACAACCTGGTGAAAGACCTTGAGCCAGAACCACCCAACTAAACCACTCCTGAATTCCTGACCCTCAGAAACTGTGTGAGTTCAGTTTGTTGTTTTAAAATGCTAAATTTGGGGGTAGTTTGTTATGCAGTAAGAGATAACTAATAAACACTGCACAAATATATTCTTTTTTTTTTTTTTTTAAGATTTTATTTATTTATTTGACAGAGATCACAAGTAGGCAGAGAGGCAGGAAGGGGGTGGGGGTGGCGGGAAGCAGGTTCCCTGCTGAGCAGAAAGCCAAATGCAATGAGGCCGGATCCCAGGACCCTGGGATCATGACCCGAGCTGAAGGCAGAGGCTTTAATCCACTGAACCACCCAGGCGCCCCACAAATTAATATATTCTTAACAAACAAACTATCAACACTTTAAACATATCTAAATAGTAGTTCTTTTCTAAAAGGTAAAACACATTTTTGACTTGAAAGTACTACCACTGGGGTTCTTTGAAAAGTGGTGATTAAATGTTTACAGAATAGGTAATAGGAGATTTACCCAGTAATTTATAGGTCACTGATTCTGACTTAACTTGAGTTCTTGGCAGCCAAACATAGTTAAAATTGAAATTTCGTTGCAGATAGTAATTGCCCATGGTACATGTTCCCATTTCAATACAACTTAATCTCTTTCTTTGCTGGGGGGGGGGGTGCGGAGTGGATTCTCAGTAGATACAAAAGTCTCAATTTTAATTAAAACTATCCCTTTCCTCTTGTCTTGAGTTGCCCTAGTAGGATGCGGAGTAAAGGGGAACAATAGTCTGCCAGCTGCCGCTGTTGATGACAACTTGCAAAATAATCACTTTTCTAATTAGATGAAACCTCTAAAGTTTTATCCTCAGAAGGAGAGCCTCCAGGTAAGGAAGAATAGCAGTTGACAGAGCTCTGACCCCTCGTCTATTTTTCGTCTTCACTGTACAGTCTCCATCTGATTATTCATTCAACATTTTATCGAAAAAATAGTTACTGAACCCTTCCTACACTCTAGACACAGGAATGTAATGATGAACCAGGTAGACCAAACTCCACTCTCCTGTACCTCTTTATCTGGGAGTGGAAAAAGAAATTAAGCAATTACAACGTAGTGGTAATTAGTAGAGAAGGAAAAGTGTGGGGTGCAGTGGTAGCACCTAGGGAGGGTACCTAGGGAGGATATTAGTTAGGCAGGGATGGGGGGTGGGAGGTGGGGTGGGGGCTGGGGGAGTGGGGAGGGATGTGAGCAGGAGTGTGGAAAAGCTTTTTGTTGTTGTTGTTGTTAAGGTATTGTTTCAGGCCAAAAGAACACCCTTTACAAAGGCCTGAAGGCAAGGGAGATCAAGATACATTTAGAGACTCTCAGGTTCAGCTTGGTTGCACCATAAAACAGAAAGGAGTGGTAAGACTCTCCCTCTCCCTCTGCCCCTCCCACTTGTTCTAGCTCTCTCTCTCTCAAATAAATAAATCTTAAAAAGAAAAAAAGAAAAGAAAGGAGTGGTGAGAGCCCCAGGGAATGCACTACATCTTTAAGCTGCAACCCATGCTTGGCCACAATTCCTTTCGGTGGGTTCTCCTTTAAAAGAGCAGGCACCAGGAAGAATTTAAAAACCTAACGGATCTTTAGGCCTTGACCTTTTGCATCTCCTCAGAGAACACTTATTTATATTCTAGGCCCAGAAGGCTAGCATGGCTTGGTGAGGAGTATGCATGTGGTGGCAAGAATCCGAGGCTAGAAAGATCTGCTTTGAATCCCAGCTTGAGAACAGCAGAATTACCACCCTCACTCAGGTTGTGTCAAGATTAAGTGAAGTTAACAAATGTGAGACATCTTGCACACACTAGGCATTCAAAAATTTTCTCTTCCATCCCATCCCATTACCTTGCTTCTGAGCCCTCTGCCGGCCTCCTAGCCAAAGACACCGTGTCATGGCGCACCACCTCGACTGCATGCCTGACAGAGGGCAGTGCTCCCTTGGTGATCCTCTGTGTTCCCCCAATGCAGTTCTAGTCCCTACCCTCTTCCTCGGTGAACCCAGGATTAGACAAACTGGAAAGGTTACACAAATCCCTGTCATATAAAAGTAGCATCCATTAAAATATATATATATATATGCCATTACACAACTGAGTCTTGTTCTACCACCATATATTTACATTTTATATCTTTACATATGCTTTATGGCTTATGTCCTTAATCTCCATTATTCCTTTGATAATATTGTGAAATGAGTATCGTAATCATTATTTGGCAGGTAAGAGCCCTGTGTTCGGAGCGGTTAAGTGGCTAACATTGATGTAAGCTTTGCATGTAGCTCATGTTCTAAACAGAGTTGTGTCTCCCAGGCTGCCTCCCAGCAAATATTGCAATGGGCATATATTTTTAAAGCATACTTTTCGTTTCTTTTAAACACTGTGAGGACTCACAGAAACATGGGGTTTTACAACTCTACACCCATTTGTCAATTTCTTTGTATCTTTTCACGCAAATTTTAAGTTCTCTCTGTGCAAAACTAAAGGGGGATGGCTGGATCTCTGAATCCTATTTCTGCACAAGAATCATTCCCATTACTTTAGTGAGTAATAAGTACCACTTAAAATTTGCATACCTGTGCAACTATGCTAATAGTAAAAATAAAGCTTCCTTTATTATTTTCTTAATAATAAAACGCTGTCTTCTCTGTGAAAGTGAGAGCACAAATGAGAGATTCAACTTCAGCAGCTGATTTCAAACAGAATTATTCCCTCATGTGATCAGAATAAGATCCCTTGAAGGTCACCTATTCTAAGCCCTGTCTTTGTCTAGGGAACTGTCTTCCCAAAGGTGTCTTCCTCCCTTCTCAGCAGCTCAAGTTGAGTCCACAAATGATCCTATTTCTGCCTCCCAAGGATACCTAAATAAATCTTTCCCCAAGCACCCCTTCCCTGTCACTGTTTCTCCAAAGGTGGTGCACAACTTATCTGGATCCGAATCACCTGGGTACTTACTAGCAGGTGATTTCTGGGTCCCAACATGGACCTGAATTGACCCAACAGTGGGGCATTATTTTTCTATATTACCCAGCAGGTTCATACTTAAGCAATTAAGTATTCAGGTCTTTTTCACCAAGAAAGTCTTCAGCAAAATCTCCCCATCTTAGGGGCACCTGGGTGGCTCAGTGCGTTAAAGCCCCCGCCTTCAACTCAGGTCATGATCCCAGGGTGCTGGGATCGAGCCCCACATCGGGCTCTCTGCTAGGCAAGAAGCCTGCTTCCCTTCCTTTCTCTGCCTCTCTCCGCCTACTTGTGATCTCTCTCTCTGTCAAATAAATAAAACCCTTAAAAAAAATCTCCCTCGGGGCGCCTGGGTGGCTCAGTGGGTTGGGCTGCTGCCTTCGGCTCAGGTCATGATCTCAGGGTCCTGGGATCGAGCCCCGCGTCGGGCTCTCTGCTCAGCAGGGAGCCTGCTTCCTCCTCTCTCTCTGCCGGCCTCTCTGCCTGCTTTGTGATCTCTCTCTGTCAAATAAATAAATAAAATCTTTAAAAAAAAAAAAAAAATCTCCCTCATCTTATACTAAAACCAACTAGCTCTTAAGTGACTGATAAAAATGCTGGGCTGGGTAGTGATTTGTGTTCAACACCTGATACCCCCTCTCTAGGTGATTTGTGTATTATAATGGCTTATATTGCAACTGTGTACAATTATTCATTCAGCCAAACAAGAATATGCCTAACTATATTGTTATCCATTCTACATTTCCCCATGTTGTTCACAAGGACATCACTTCAAATATTTTGTGGAAATTCTGAAATTATGGCATCTACGGAATTCCTCAATATATAGGTATTGTAACCCAAATTAGAAAGTACATGAAGTTAGTTTGGTACAGTTCTTTATCTGGATGATTCAAATTCCTTATTTCATTTTTTTTTAAATTTAAATAACCAGTTTTTACTTTTTTAAAAGTCCTTTTAGATATGAGACATTAGGAAAAAGGATGAACTTTCACCGTCCTAAATATTAGGATAAGATATTAAACATTATGTTTAACTTAAATTAGGCAGTTTAAGATATGGTCCACTGATAACGTAATCACATACGCTTGGCAATAAAGTGACTGTCACCTTTATTGGGAGATCTGGACGTTAAAATGACTCCCTCAGGGTGAGGCATTTGGTACACGTTTGTCGATATCCTTTCGTGTATAATTTAGGTCTCACAGGCAGAAAAGGGTTGAAAAACAGAAATCAAGGAACGTCCATCAAGTGGTAAAAATTAGGTCTGAGGGAGGCAATGAAGGTAGAGCATTGTTTAATAAATCCCCAATCCTCGGTCCTCCAAAAAGGAAACAGCTCATGAACAAGGTTGATATTATTAGCTCGAGACAAGCATTCTTCTCATTAGCTCCAGAGAAAGTGAATATTGGCTTTGCAGGTGAACCCCTCCAGTCCAGTGATACGTGCACATCACACCTGGGTCCTTCAGTTACAAATTCACCTCCTTAAGGAGCCGTGTGAAAAAGCAAGAACAATCAATAAGAAAAAATCCTCCCAGCTATAAATCAGCCACGTGGAGCTGCTGCTGCGGCAGCGGTAGCCCTGACTTCCTGGTTTGCTTCCTGCAAGCCTTGCGGCTGGGGGCTCCGGGTAGTGGGTGTAAGAAAGGGAGGGGCAGCCAGGAACCGCTCTAGGTCCGCGGGGAGGGGGGCGGCGGGCCGGGGGATCCCGGAGGGTACGGGAGTTAAGGACAGAGTTATGGCCCATAATTAAAACAAAAGTTTGGGAATCTGGAAGCTTTCAGAGCTGAGCAGTGGGGCAAAGGCTAAGGACCAGACCCCGGGAAAGTGTAAGTTAGTTACAAGGTAACAGGGAATTGCCAAGAGGATTTTTGGACATAGTGGGGAGAGAAGAGGGCTGCGGGCCGGGAAGAGAGTAGGGACATAAGAGAGGAAGCTTGGAAGAGCGAGGCACACGGGTCGGTTGGAGCTCTGCGGAGGCCGACGGGGGGGCGGGGGGGCCGCGGCGGCGGAGCGCAGTCCGAGCCGACGAGCCGCGGGGAGGGGGGCGGAGGGAAGAGCCCGGGGGAAGGTAGAGCCAAGGGGAGTTCCGGATCTGGAGCTGGAAAGGGCAGGCGGCGAAGAGGGCGGCAGCCGAAGCGGTAGGGGTGGGGGAGGGAGGAGGTGGAGAGCCGGAGGAGGGGGAAGGAGGGAGGGGAGAGCTGTGGCGGCGGCTGCGCCGGGCTCTGTGTCTCTCGCCGCGGGAGGAAGATGAGGCTGAAGATTGGGTTCATCTTACGCAGTTTACTGGTGGTGGGAAGCTTCCTGGGGCTAGTAGTCCTCTGGTCTTCCCTGTCCCCGCGGCCGGACGACCCAAGCCCGCTGAGCAGGATGAGGGTGAGTGACCCGCCCGCCCCCTCCGGCGGCGGCGACCTGCAACTTGTTTTGTTTGCGCGCGCGCGTGGCGGGAGCAGGGGCGGCGGGGTCGGGGCGCGGCGTTGCGCCGCAGCTCCGCAGGTGGTGCTGGCGGAGCGCGGGCCGATCGGGGGCGCCGAGCCCCGAGCACCCGGTCCCGGCCACCAGCCACCGGCCCGCCCCCTCGCCTCCCCTTCCTCCCGCGCTCCCCCTCCTGGGGCTCCACTGCCGCCGCCGCCGCTGCCGGCGGCCGCGCTCCACGCCGGGACTGCGGGGAGGAGCGGGAGGAGAGCCGGGGTCGCGGCCGCCCAGGCCCCCGACTCCTCCGTGCCGGGACCGCCGCGGTCGCGGCCGGGGGCCGCGGGATTGGTCCAGGCTGCGGCCTGTGCCGCGTGCAGGCCTGAAGGAGGCGAGATGCTGCCGCTGCCATCACCGCCGTTCGGGACCAGGCCCCTCGGTGCAGCCTTCCGTCCCGCCACCACCCGTCCGGGGATGCTCGCAGCCCCCGGCTCCCCCGGCCCGCTTGCCTGCCGGGAGTGGGAGGGAGATGGCGCCCCGCCTCCGGCTCGTACGGAGAGCGCCGCCTCCCTGCCCCCCCTCCCCCCCAGCTCTGGTGGCCGGGAGACCGGGTGCGGCGTGCGGCCGCGGCCTCGCCCCGGACCGGCCCTTCCTCCCTTCCCTGGTGAGGGGTGGGGCGGTTGGCCCGAGGTGGCGGAGGGGCGTCCCGGCCCGACTCGCGAGCCCCTCGGCCGCAGTCCGCACAGCGCGGGGGAAGTCCCTTCTTCCAGAGCCGCGTCGCTCGCCCGCCCGCCTGCTCCCAGCGGCTCTGTCCGGGGGGATGTGGGGCTGGTTCCTCTAACCCGGCTGCGGCAGGGCTGCTCGGGCCGGAAAACTAACTTGTACCGGCGCCCCGCCGCTTGGTTTTGGCCGCCAGCTCGCCCAGCCAGACGCCGAGGGGCGCCGCGGAGCGGAGCTCCCCGCGGCTCCGCTGGGACGCATTTGTCTGCCGCCCAAGGCGCGAGTGTTAGCTTTGACACTCCCTTGCTTTTGAGGGTTTAGTCAGGCGCCTCGGAACGTTAGTTACCGTGAGCCGCGCCGGGAAGGGGCCGCCGCGACTGCGGCTTCGCTGACCCAGTTGGTTGGCTGCATACCGGCTTCTCCCAAACCCCGTGTCCGGATTCCGCTCCCCGAAAATGAGCCGCCGCACCCCTCTCCGTCCTCATCCAGGAGCCCGGGGTGGCCCGCTGCCCTTGAGGGTGACAGAGGGCGTGAGGAGTTCAGGGCCACGGAGTGGCCCAGGGGCCTTGGGAGGAGTTAGGCTCTCTAGTAAAGTGCCTTTTCCAAGTATTACCCACACTGCGTCTGTGTGATCTCCTTTATGAACTTTCCTTAGCATTAACTTAGCATCAGGACGTTGAATGACTAGGCTTCATTTTAAGAATGAGAATCCTAGAGATTTCCTTAGCAGTTGCCGACTATATGGTTAAATTAGATTACTCTTACGTTTTAGAAGTTGAAGTCTCGATTGAAATGGAATTTCTTTATAATACTGGGGCGGGTTCCCATCTAAGTCATCTGAGTACTAATAATAAAAAGTCCCAAGTTTTCCTTTTAGTGTGTTTGTGATTTTAAGCCTCTCAGATCTCGTGGGCTGATGGTGACCTCTTTATGATTTTTGCTTTCAAGATGATTGACAAAGGATAACTGAATATCGCAATCGAGAGTGTTTAAGTCATTAAATGGCCTTTCACAGAGAGCTAGGAATGTTAAAACCCCATTTTCTGGGAGAGAAACTGAGGAAAGTCTGACAAAACTAGCCATATTCAGAATGCCCTGTAGTTCACATGACAAATCTTTTAAAGAGGTGATGGAACATCCACACCGATACCCATCTCTTCTGTAGTAAGTCTTTATTAAAGTGGTTCTATAATAACTACCCAGCCACAAGGCTAGTCATTCAATAGCAGGTGATATCTTGATTTTTGGCTCAACTTATTTGATAGTCACTGGGTCCACTGTCCTTGCTATCATTTGCCAAAGACAGAAGCTAGATTTTTAAGACTTTTAAATGTAAATTAACGCTGAAAAGAATCCTTCTGTATCAGGAAAACAAAATACAGGCAGTTGGTAACTGCAATTTAAGGCATAACTTGTGAATCATTACAAGCATAAATAAGGGACTTTTGCCTCCTTTTATTAAAAACTAGTCTGAGCACGTCTGAGATCTGGCACTAGAAGAACATTTCCTAATTTAGGGAAGGTTCTGACCAGCACACAGATTCTGACTCCTGAGTTTCCCTTCTGCCTTCTAGTTCTTTTCCTTTGATTATCATGGTAGACCCCTCCCCACACTGTGACGCACTTGCCTTTTCTTTAATGCTGATCCACCTGTAGTCTTTTTTGGATCTCTCTAAATCCCTGTAAATGTCTTGAAATAGGCTAGAACAATCTACCAAATAAAGGTTCTGCCTCTACTCTGGCAAGCTTGTACTTGTGGTTCCACCCTGTGCCATTGTTTGTCTTGCACTTTCAGTGTGCCTGCCAGGCAATAAAGTCTGTAGCAACCTCGGTGTTTTTGTTTGTTTGTTTTGTTTTTAAAAACTTGGACTGCTTCTTTATATCTGCCCAGCTGTGGAGGTCACTATTACAAAACATAATACCCATGGTCAAGATGAGAAACACATTTCTTATCTCCTTCCTCATTCAGGGCCTTTCACTCTTTTTCTTAGGTAAGTGATGTGAAAGATGATCTTACGGTTCAAATTGTACTCTGTGGTATATGATGTGATTTAATCAATAAACATTTTTGAGTGCCTACTATATACTAATACTAGTTATCGAGGAAGTACTCCTTACCACTAACCCTGGATCTTACAGCTTTGTGAGGGGAAAAAAAGCACCCCACTTTAATCAAAACTCCCCAAATCTGCAAATAAAAATTATGCTACATGCTTTGAAGAAAAGCCATAAGGGATAAGAGAACAGAAATTTGGTCATAAAAACCCCTGAAGAAATGACATAGTTGAAATCTGAAGATCTGAATACAGATAGTTGATATGGATGTGGGAGGAAGGCACACCTGAGAGGGAGAAGTATGTGCAAAGGTCCTGAGGTAGGAGGTAGTATGGTGAACTGAGGAACTGGAAGAAGACCAATATAATTAGAACATGGAGAATGAGAGGAGAGGTAGAGTGAGGATGTAAATGTTTGTAGACCAGGCTAAAGATGAGGTCTTTAGAGCAGCAGAAGCCGTGGAAGGATTTTTAAGTGGGGGGGGGGGCTTGATTAGATTTGTTGATTAGATTTGTCTTTTGGAAGGATTCTGATTGCCTGCGGGAGGTATGAATTGATTTAGAGCAAGAGCAGAATGTAGGAGTCCTGTTGGAAATTATAATGGTTCAGGTGGGACATGATGTTGCAGAGTAACAATAGAAGTAAAGAATTGATTCAAGAGCTATTAAAGATGCAAAGGTATCACAACTAGTGATTGGATGTGGGAGTAGAGAAGGTGTCAGGAGGTTTAGGATGATGGATTATTTGTCACACTGAAAGTTCTGAAGACACATACATTTTCTGTTCTATTTTTTATGCTTATGGGAAAGCTTACTTTTTTAGGCTTTGTCCTCTGGATATTTTGAGGTCAGCATTTATTAAGACCATCTGTTTAGTACTTGCGAAGTGCAGAAAGTTCCTTTAATTAAATGGTATCTTCCAAACTATACATTCCAAGTTTCAGCCTTGAGTTTTTAAATTTTTAAATTTTTTAAAGATTTTACTTATTAGAGAGAGACAGTGAGGGGAAACAGAAGGGGGAGTAGGAGAGGGAGAAGCAGGCTCCCCACTGAGCAGGGAGCCAGATGTGGGAGCTCTATCCCTGGACCCTGAGATCATGAATTGAGCCAAAGGCAGACACTTAACAATGGAGCCACCCAGGCGCCCCTAGCCCTGAATTTAAAATTGAACCATAAGCTCCTGACAATAAAGGTTTGTAATGGAAATGTTGAGGTCTTCAATGGTTTTATTATAGCTAATCCAGTACTGATGAGAAGCTGCTGGTAAATGGATGATTCTTTGTATGTGCAGATACTACCTTAGTCAAGCCATTAATGCCCCTTAGGTTTAGAGCATACATAGCAGGGCTAACTCAGGAATCCTAGGCAGAGAAGTTTTAAGTGATAAGCTAAGACCAGTTGAAAGGAATATTGCTTAAATGAGGCTGAGTGACTGAATTATTACCCTGTCACAGTCAAATTCCACCTTACCAAACCCTTTTATTTCTGTGATGATTGATTGCAACCTGAAACACTTTGCCCTTGACCTTAAGACTTTATTTCAAATGGAAGCTCCATTGATAATTAGGAATAGAGCTATCACTTATCAAAAGCGTAGTGTCTTAAGTGGTCACTGTTGTCTCACTTCCCCAGTTGAAATGCCTTGGGATTTGTTTTTGTTATGTATTGCTGTCCTCCCTTACACCTGTAATGAAAAACTCCAAGTCTATGAACTCTGGGTGTTACAGACCTCCTGAAATTAATGCAGACTTGTATGTACATGTGCTTTCTTGGGGGGAGAGAATCAGAAGCGTTCTCATTTCACTGTAAGCCACTGACTGAGTCCTTTGAAGGCAGGATTTAGGTTTCTTGGAGTAGCTCATGGACTATCTCCCCCAACTACCAGGGTGCTGAAGCATTCATTCATGTCGCCCCCTTAGGTCTGGACACCCCAGAAATGCAAACATTCCTAAGAATTCAAAATCTGTGGATTTTGCAGAAGTGCTGCCCAGCCAGTGGTCAAAGGCATCAAACTTGTTACAACCATGCCTCTTCACGTCCCTCCCAGGAAGACCCCCATTGTAGAGTACCAAGAAAACCTCAAGTAGAAGTCCCCACTTTAAAGGGATCTCATCCTAGTTGAAGAGATGCAATACTCACAGGGCATGGGGTTCGTTCCTTTCTTCCTTAATCCAAATAGCAATAAGGAAACACTGAGCTGTCACAGAATGTTTTGTCAAGAGCCAAATCCATAGGTGGAGAAGGTGGAGAATAGCCATTCAGGGAGTGCACAATTATTCATAAGGAAGGAACGAAAACTGTTGAAGAGCAGGTTGAATTTGGATAACTATTTTGTGATCGAGGCTGGCTGCATGGAATAGGAGATAAGGTGTGGGCTGCAACAATTTGGTTTCTGTATAAGCTGTGTTAGATCAATCAGTCCTAAATTGGAGACAGGAGGAGAGAGAAAATAATGCAACATGAATGAAAATCAGAATTCTGAGTGTGGACCATTTGTAAACAGAACATTTGTAAATTCTAACTCCAGAGTTCTAAAAAAAGAGTTGGTCAGCAAGATTTGAGTGGCTCTTGAATGTAGGAAAATGATTGTGATTATCTGACTTCAACCTAGATCATTGTCTTTGCTCATGTTTTGAATTCTAATTTTCATCCCTGAAGAATGAATGTACAATCTGACAGAAGAAGTGATTAAATTAAGAATTTATAATCTCTAGAGTAAAATGGATATAGCTTGAGTCTATGAAAGGAGTGATTTTATTGTTGGATTTTGCATGGTGAGAAAGGGAGAGGGGTGAGAGGGTGAACTATGCCTTAACAATGTGAACAGAATTCTTTGTAAGAATTTGGAGATATATTTTTATTAAAAGCATGAATCATTGGGCGCCTGGGTGGTTCAGTCATTAAGTGTCTGCCTTTGGTTCAGGTCATGATCCCAGAGTCCCCGGATTGAGGCCTGCATCAGGCTCCCTGCTAATAGAAAGCCTGTTCTCCCTCTCCCACTCCCCCAGCTTGATTCCTTTTCTTGCTGTGTGTCTCTCTGTCAAAAATAAATAAAATCTTTAAAAAGGAAAAAAAAAGGCGTGAATTTACTCAACAGGTGTCAGATGAGTGTTTACTACTATGCTATCCGTGGCTCTAGGCGTTGGAGATGCTGTACTGGACAGTGGAAGAGATAAAAACTGTTGACATAATGTGTTACTCAGGTTTCTACCTAACAACTGCACAGTAGGTGTTGTGTCCATATTGCAGATTTCTTTGATATATAAAGCTGGCCCTTTTTATAATACCTCCCAACCTCCAACCTTCCATTTGCTCCAACTAACGTATCGAGGCTTGCTTTCCGCAAGACACTGGGCTGGACACTGGAGATGCAGAGATGGCAAGGACACAGACTTGGAGCTCCTTTTGTAAGTGAGATGATCTGTTTGGCAATAGGAACGGTTGTAAAAAGGAGGAGTTTTTTTTTTTTTTTTTTTTGTTCGTTTGTTTAGATTTCATTTAATTACTTGAGAGCACCAGCAGGGGCAGAGGGAGAAGCAGGCTCCCCGCTAAGTAGGGAGCCCGATGAGGGGCTCTATCCTGGGACCCTGAAATCATGACCTGAGCCAAAAGCAGATGTTTAACTGATGGAGTCCCCCAAGCACCCCTAAAAAGGTTCTTGCACAGCTGTAGGAGGTGGATGTTCAGAGGCAAGAGCATGACATTTGGCTAGTCCTGGAGTGTCCGTGGGATCCGGAAGGGATGCAAGGAAGAACAGTATACACTAACAGAATAAGGTGAGACCAGAAAAAGTCTTTTTTTTACTAGAACAAACTGTTGGAAATTAAGATTGAGAAAGTAAGCTTGGGCCACAATTTGAAGGGAATTAAATGGTAGGCCAAGGAACTGGGTTGGGGTTTTATTAAGTCAGCACTTAGAGAAGATTTTTGGAAGCTTCTGAAGTAGAGTTGAGGGAGTGGTGACATCCATTAATCATCAACTCTTGATTCAGTAATTTGCTCAAGTATTTCAAATATTTATTGAGTGTCTACTAAGTACCATCCATTACTGTAGGCATTGGAGATGCTCTAGAGCAGTAAATAATAATAGCGATAACAGATAACATGCAAGAGATAAAATACCTTGACTCTTCTTTGCCACGAGAGCATTCTATATGTATTATGTTGTTTAATGGTAACAACAACCCTGTAATGCAAGTCTGATGTAATTGTCACTTTATAGATGAGGTGAACTCTTTGCCTGAGGTCATTTACTTATAGTTAAGTGGTAGAGCCAGTATTGCCTCCTGTATTTGGACTTGAGCTTGGCTCTGACCAAACACTATAGATTTTAATAAGTAGGTGTGCTCAAGCGGGCTACATTGAAAGGAACACAGAGACAATAGAGCAGTAATTTCAAATATTAACACTGAAGACAGTACAGAGTACATGAAGGAGAAAGGGGCAGTGGGGACCAGGCAGGGAAGTTCAGGGGGCCGGTGGTTGAGCTGAGACCCAAAGAATGAGTATAACCCTGTAATGCAATTCTGAAGGATAAATGTTCCAGGCAGAGGAAACAAAGTGCAAAGCCCCTGATGTTGGAATGAAAGGCTATAATGTTTGAAAAATAGAGGGCCAGGATGACTAGAGCCTGGTGAGTTTGGAGGGAATATAGTACTTGATAAGCTTGCAGATATAAATGGGGCCCTGGGTTGGATGATAAATTGTATAGTCTTCTATGTAGGGTCCAAGATAAACAAAATGAGTAATGACTTTTTTCTTTTTGACGACCTGTCGTAGTGGTGAGGCAAGAACTGTATTAGCTAAGTCTACTGGGTCTTGTGGGACAGAGAAGGCAGCATCTAGTCTGTAAGGCCTGGGTGCCATCAAGAGCTCTTTAGAAAACATGTATTGGAGGGACAGGTGTGTGAGGACAGAAGAGCAGTATGTGCAAAGCCATGAAAGATTACAGCAAATCCCGGGGACTGCATGGCTGGAAGGTGGGATTGGGGAGTGGAAGAAGGGGAGAACAAACCCTAGAAAGACAGAGTCTGAGCCCTGAAAGATTGAATACTATGAATGGTCAGATCTGGGCTATCAGGAATAATCTGGAAGCAGTGCAGGCTGGATTTCAGTGAGGAGAGAAATGCCTCCTAGGATATGACGAGGCCTAAAAGCTGGGAGGACCAAGGCCGTGAATATGAGGAGAGCGAGATTTTGAAAGTAGAATTAGCTGGTGTGGAGTGTAGGTGGAGGAACCCTCTGGGTGGAACTGGAAGGGGGGGATGCTGATGCCTTAGAAGGAACAGAACTGTTTAAAGCTGAGGATCTCAAACTTCAGTAGGCCTCACAGTCACCTAGAGGGTGTGTTAAAACAAAGTACTCCAGCCTCATGCCTTGAATCTCTGATTCAGTGGGTCTGAGGTGGGGCAGAGAATTGGCATTTATAACTGGTTCCCAGGTTGCTGGTCCAGGGATCCTACTTTGAGAAGTGCTGGTCTGGGGGATGGGGAGATTTGGGGGCTGTAAAATAAAACATTGGCTTGGCTTGGGCATGTAGACTTTTTTTTTTTTTTTTTTTTTTTTTTTTCAGTTGCGGGGAGGGGCATGTCACATTTTATAGACCATGTCTACTGGGTAGGTGGAGCTCATAACCGAATCAGTACTGGATGCAAAGTGTGCAAATCATTGGCAGGAATATGTCTGAAGCTTGAGGACCGGCTTGGTAAATGAAGGAACTCTGTATGGATAGAGGAGGAAAGTGTGGGTAGGAAAACTGAAACTCCGAAAATGCCTCCTTTCAGGTGCCAGGCAGGGGAGAGATGAAAGGAGCATAGGCAGGAGAAGATTTGGAGCCTATTGCCCTGTAGAAAACATGGGCAAAGATAATTTAAGGGCAGGGCCATCAGCAGTATTGGATGTTCCAGCATTTGAGCAAGAGTTGATCACCATTAGGGATCTGGAAAGTGGCTGCAGAAGCTTGCTGGTAGATGAACCCATAGCACGTGGGTCCTGGGAGGGACACAGCGGCATCTTCACTGGCATCCCTGTAAGTGGGATGACCCAGCGGAACCGGCTAGAAGAAAAAGAAGTTCAAGTGGTGAATAATCACCTTCACCAGATAAAAATACAAGAAGAGGAAGGGTTTTAGAGAACTTAACCATCAAAGGGGAACTTAACACATGTTGGATTCTATCTGTTCCGCCTTAATTAGGCGCCTCTCTGCACCCTCCCCCCATGTGTGTATATAGACGCATCTGTACATTTTAAGCTAAACCGTAATCATGTGGGTGTAGTAATATATACTTCATATGCTATACATACGTTCTGTTAAAATGATTAGAATTCATGGCAGGCATTTTTTTGTGCTCTCTTGGTCTGAAATCCAGTAACTTATAAGAAGCTGTGACCAGAACAACATTTTAATATTTGAAGTTGGAAAAGAAACTTTATCCGCAGAATATTAGGCAGTTTTTAGTTTTTAGCACATTAATTTGCCTGACGTGTAATTACAGAAAGAACCAGAGTAGCAAAATTGTCTGCTCAGCATTTCAGGTGATGTTGGTGTTTTGACAGTGGGGTCCACTGTTTCATTCTAGCTCAGTCCTGGGATCCTGAAAGCAATGCTGAGGCAGCGTGAACTGCAGTTTTCCAGGCCTTAAGTCTGTTTGGGAAAGGGAAAGACTACCTTCCAGGTGCTTCCTTTTGCTAAGAGTCCTGAATATTTCAAAATGAGAAATGTTCTCATTTCTGCTCCATTATAAATTCCCTTCTGGGCTTGGTAGCATTTTAAAGCGTTACTCCTAAGAAACATTTAAACATGCCAACCAGGAGACCTGATTTGGTTCACTGAATATAAGAACTGGTACTCTGAAACTTGAGGAAAAAAATTAACTTTGCATTATCTAATTAGGTTTATAGAACTGCTACAGAGCAGCCTGGTTTCCCAAATCTAGAAGGTACAATTAACTGCTGTATAATATCAATACCAACTAGTCTGCTAATAGGCTTCTAAGCAAAGCAATTGGAATTTGTTATTACCAAGAATATTTTAAACTGGATGGATTAAAATTAAATCACATACTTGTGGGAGCAGTTCTGTATGAGAATAAAATAAATGACCTAATCATTTTTTAATCTTTAATCTCTTGTTGAGTCCCTGGGTTTAAGAATACATCTGGGCCTCAAGAGGTATCTACTTTTTTTTAATAGTAAACTTACATGCTTAATGATTATCTGGCTTAAATGTAACTTTAGCATTTGTAGCTCTTTATAAAATATTTTGCTATATGTGTTAGCACTTCAGTATTGAAGTACTTTGAAAGCTACTGCATATTCAGTAGTAATGGGTACACCTTGTAAGAAGAATTGGTGTTGAAGAGTTAAGAGCACAGGGTGTTCTGTACAACTGATGAATCACTGAACTCTACCTTTGAAACTAATAATATACTATGTTAGGTAATTGAATTTAAATAAAATAAGAGTAAGTCTTAAATAGACATTAACTGAGAAATTGCAAAAGCTTTTTTTTTTAATCACTCTTACAAGAAGGTGGGTGTGCCAGCATTTGTTTTTTAGACTGTCTGTAATTATCCTTGACTCTTGATTTTCCTTTTAATAGAAATACCACACACACACTCTGTGATACGATACTCTTTGATGTGAGCATGGTTTGCAAATAGCTTTTACAACTGTGTGAATGCCTAACTCCTCCAGCTGGAACCCTTGATTTCAAACCAAGCCATTGAGGCTAGCTATTGAAGTGAGACAGTAGGCTCAGGTTCACAGTGGAGTATAAGATACACTTTTGCACAGTTTTATAGAATTTTAAGAACTAACACTTGTTGAAGTAATATCGTAATTTCAATATAATTTTTATGCTTCTGAGAATTTCTTTAATTCTCTAGAAAAGCTAAAGAGAAAAAAATAGAATAGGGTGCAATTTACATTATAAAAAATAGTCCTTAAGTCATGATATTTGAAGTGCTCTAAGGGTTCTTTGTCAGCATTTCTGCATTTTAAATAATTATATCCTGTTGAATTTTATTTTTTTTTTAAGATTTTATTTATTTATTTGACAGAGAGAGAGAGATCACAAGTAGGCAGAGAGGCAGACAGAGAGGGGGAAGCAGGCTCCCCGCCGAACAGAGAGCCCGATGTGGGGCTCGATCCCAGGACCCTGGAATCATGACCTGAGCTGAAGGCAGAGGCTTTAACCGACTGAGCCACCCAGGCGCCCCTATCCTGTTGAATTTTAAAGTAAATATTTTATGTGCATTTTTTTAACATCTGTTATTGGAAAAATAGTTCCCTTAAAACCCTGGAAAAAAACAAATGATCAGTATACTGAAGTGAGTCATGTAAGTTTAGTTTTGCCAGACTTAGATCAAAGACAGATATAATAAGAGAAAAAGATGTTCAGATACAGAAAACTGAGAAGTAACAGGAAATGTAGACTCCATTTCTGTTGAGATATGTAGTTTATTGGTCAATTGTATAAACGTTTGAAGAATGACTCAGGAAACATCTAATAGGGTTAAATCAATTAAATTTTTATTTGTTGATTGTTAAATGCAGCTATGACACATACCTAGAAAAATTTGCCATACAGTATATTATACCAACTGGAGTTTTTTGTCAACAGCTCATTTACCTATGAAATCAAAGATTCACTTTAGCCATTTTAAAACCTGTCTTACGATATTTTCTGAAATAGTTGACTTATTAGCTATAGGTTTCAATTATGCTTACTTGGGAGGACTTAAATCCAAACCTCTTCCCCCAATATTTCCTCTGGCAATTGAATTTTTTGCTTTGTAATTCTTATTAGACAATTTAATCATTATGCTTCTTAAAATTTAATCCAACAAGATTAGTCTTTTAATCTCTAATACAGTGAGGTGTCGTCCATGGAAGTCAGTATTTGTTACCTTTACAATCTGTTTGTAGGGTTTTACATCTTTTCTTTTGAAAGAAAGCATTTAAAACCTCCTGTTCAAAAGTCTGCTAACTCTTGCCAGCGTGATTTAAAATGAATAAAAAATCCATTAGATTTTTGGCAAATAAGCTCCCAATTATGGTACAGAATAAATGACTACAAAGTGCTTTTAAGAGTAATGGAATGGAAATGACTGAAATCTTACTACTTCGCACATGCAGATTTTTCTCCTATTGTTGAGTGTTTCATTTAAGCTAAAAGATCACTGTCAAAATTGGAAATTTTGATCATTTAAAATATATAATTACATTTTAACATTTAAGCAAAGGATTGGTAGAAGGCAGAAATACAGGCATGTGGTTTCATTTACCGCTGCTCTCTGTGTGATGGCCTTAGGAAATTTGAAGTCCACCGTTTGTAAAAGAAGGTTGGAGGAGAGTGTTGCATTGTGATGGTCAATTAAAATAAATTTGCTTATACAGTTCAGGCAGATCCTGGTGGGTAGCAAAGAGAAAAATACTTCTAGCAAATAGTTCTCAGAAATTCTCTCTTCTAAAAATGTGCTAAATACGGTGATTTCCAAATGCCTTGGTATTTCAAAGAAATACATTTTCTGTATGAAATTAGGAGAACTCTTATTCTTTTTTTCATGGTTAACATTTAGGCTGCAAATCCTGGCACATATAACTTCTATTTTAAAATAAATGTAGTGTGCATGTGATCACAGTTGTTAACTGAAAATTTTGAAGAGTGCTGTCAAACCCGCAAAGGTAGTAGAGGCCCGAACACCGCACCTCTTCCCAGGTCCTGCTCTTCTCTTAGTTTAAGAAAAGAACTGGTATCTGCAGTACGGTCAAAATACGTCTGTACTACATGGATATTCTCAGATTATTATTTTTTTTTTTTCAGCGTCCTCTTTGACTTCTGAGGAAGGTTTCAATGAACCGGGACTTCATTTTACTTTCCATGAATTAGCACGGCAGGAGTTTTGCTTGAGCAGCCTATTCCTGTGACTAACCTGAAGAAAATCTCAGACAGAGAATCTAATAAGTAGTTTCACTGTTGGTACAGTCACATTTCGTAAGAGGCAGGTATCCTCCTTGACCTCTGCTCAATTAACTGGTAACACAAAGAGAAAAGTAAATGTTAAAATCATTATTACACCTTGGCAAAAAAAAAAAAGTCACTTCTGGAAGATGAAGTGAATGGCTTGAAACGTGGACTCCTTTGCCTCTACTTCTCTAGCTTAAACAGGTGCTTGTGTTCAAAAGCAAGTATGTTTTGCGCAATGATTTATGACTCAGAAGGGCTGATGAAATGAAAGAGTTAAAGGAAATCGTAAGTGGAAATTAAGGAATAGATTTTTAGTATAAAATATCAGAAACTTACAGTAATAGTAAAGGCAATATATATATAGAATGTGTGTATACACACACACACATATATATGTGTGTGTGTGTATATATATATGTTTTGTGCTTTCTAATGAAATGTGATAACATTCCTACTATTTTTTTCAAATCATGAAAAACACTGAAGTCTGTTTTTTTCCTCTCTTGGGATTCCTTTTGTTGATTGTGAGACATTTGTTGAGCAGTTGGTCAGTTTCTTTGAGTCCCAGTGGGTGCTAATGTGAGAATGATTCCTTCAAGGTTAGAAAGGTCAGCCACGTAGTTTATTGACCTCAAGGTAGCTGGAAGAACCGAGACTGCCGTTTGGGCACTCAGTGCATTGTCTCGGAATGATGAAGCCAGCAGCTTGCTCCCAATTTTCTAACACAGAGGTTGCATTTTCTGAATATACCCCATTGTTTTTCATTAAAGACAACTAAACCTTCATAGTCCTTTACCATACCTGTAACTCTTGTGGTGAATCAGCACTAATGAAAAAAAAATTTCATTGCTAAAAGAGATAAAACGAACTTTTTAAAAAAGAACTTTGTACTCTTTCTGTAATCTCTATACACCCCTACCCACAACTCCTCTTATACGTCTCACTTTAAGAAAATGCTCTAAGAAGCTGTTACATCCTGTGAATACAGACTAGGAATGGAAGAAAAATTAGAGTTTTGATTTTTTTGCAGGCGATTGCTTTCTGTCAGAGACTGCAGATTTTCCTTGGTTGGCATGGGCCTAATTTAAAATTGCCTCCTATATGCAGTGATGAAGATCAAATCAAATTTAAAATACTGTGTAGAACATTTTCCTGATAATGTTTTTGGGAAAAAGATTTAGGATAGTGATGTTGAGATTTTGAAATGCTACTGTTCTAAAGTTGAAGTTTCTACCTCCTTTCCATTCCTTCCATCTCTCGTCCGGTGACTGTAGACACTGGTTCATTTGTCAGAGTTTAATGGTTAAAAAAAAAAGTCAGAAAATATGCAGTGCCTTATGAAGTCAGGTTCCTGTTTATTTCTAGTATCTTTCATTTAGATACAGATTTGATTTACTTGTTTCCTAAATTCATGGGCCAGTCCTGATATTCATAGTTGTACTCTTGGGATATCTTAAATAAAAACACTTAAAGACAGTTGTAATAGATGGCTGACACTCAAAAAAGTAAGACAATAAACATAACCCAAACTGTCGTGCTTTAGCTGGTTTATGGTGAAGCAGAAAGCATGAGAAAATTGCTGTGTTTCAGTCTGCTCATCATTGCTTGGAAATCACCTTTACCTTGCCCAGAAAAGATGCAGATTGGCTGAATTCTCTTCCCTGTTCTGTGAAAGCATGTGGCAGTGTGCATGCCTTCATGAAATACGTTTAGAGAGTGACTGGTACACTTAGTGGCACCTGGAATCTTGAAAGGACAGTGTCTCTTATATGCTTAATTTATTGCTAAGAGTGAAGATGAGTAAGTCTCAGAAAGAAAAATGGAAAAAATTCCTTTTGGGGAGGGGTAGCTAATGTCCTCTTGGATCTGGATTACTACAGGTTTCTTCACTGAGAGAATTCCTTGATCTTCTAAGAATACAGGTACTATATTTGTATGATTTTACCAATTACTTCAGTGCTTCCTGTCTCAGGCAGTGTAATGAATTAAAATGCACAGATATTTAGCACATACTAGAGCTCAGGAATACGCAATGTAGAATTTCATCCAGTAGGCCAGATATCAGGAAGTAGCGGCGGTTGTATCTGCTGCCTGGGAAAGTTTTTTATTCCCTTGAGTGAGCCTTAGAGCCTGCCCATCTTTGATTTCGCTGTTTCGTGAACTGTGAGAGTTTTTGTTCTGTAAATTGCCTGCTAGTCAAGTAAGAGGCAGAAACTCTGTTTAGGTTTGAGAGATTCAGCAACCTTATGGTTTTGGAATAATCTGATATTTTAGTGGTGTTTTTTTGTCACTGTCTCATTGAGATTTTGAAAAGCCTACATAAGTCCATAATTAATCAAGATTCCTAGAGAAGGTACATTCAAGTTGTTTACAGTATTCCTTACTAGGAAGGGCAGGGAGTTTGAGCTTGAAGGTGTGGGAGGAAGGAAGGTGTGCCGTCTAAAGGGAGAAGGAGCCTTGTACAGTACAAGGTCATGGTTTGGACCAATCATTCGTGTTGGCAGTGGGGAGTAGGAAAGACAGGGATTTAAACCACATACGTGTTTTTTCTTTTAAAAAAGTAATCGGGTTGATAACTGAATAGTAATCTCCATAAATAACGAAATATCCTGGGGACATTTTATTATGTTTAAAATTACTTTGTGGCATGTAGCTCCTCAAGAACAAGGTGTTAAAAAAAAAAAAAAGCTGATGTCCTTGTGTAGTAAAAGTCCACATGGACTCTGACAGGAGTTGGAGTCCTGTTATAAATACTGTTACTAGCTTCAGTGAGCTTGGCCTAGTGACTTGACGTCCCTGAGCCCCCTTTCCCTCTTCTGTAAAGGAGACAAGGCACTGTTCCTGTGTTTGCCTTAGGGTGAGGTTACCAGAGCTCCTAGGAAAGCATTTGACTTGCAATTTTACACCTGTTGTCACCCCTTCCTTCTTTCTTCTTGGATGAGTATAATGATTTGTACATCGTTTCAAGAGTGCTTAAAAGAATAAAAATACTTACACGGATTTGTTATGAATTCATGGAAGGGGGCTGAGTCTTTCTCCTAGACTGACTTTTGCCTTAAAAGTTAGGTCTTTTTGAGGAACCAATGTTCTAAAATAGGGAAAGAGGAAACTGCTATTTGTTTACTTTAAAAATATACTTTTTTGGGGGGTGCCTGGGTGGCTCAGTCAGTTAAGTGGCTGACTCTTCATTTTGGCTCAAGTCATAGTCTCAGGGTCCTGTAGTTGAGCCCTGTGGTGGACTCTGATTCTCTCTTCTCTCTTTGCCTTTGTCCCTGCTCATGTGTGCCATCTCACTCTTTCAAATAAATAACATATTTTAAAATATACTTTTTTCCTGTATATAAATATGTATTCATTGTAGAAAATATTAAAAAGTAAAAAACAGGGGCACCTGGGTGGCTCAGTGGGTTAAGCCTCTGCCTTCAGCTCAGGTCATGATCTCAGGGTCCTGGGATCAAGCCCTGCGTCGGGGCTCTCTGCTCAGCGGGGAGCCTGCTTCCCTTCCTCTCTCTCTGCCTTTCTCTCTGCCTACTTGGGATCTCTCTCTCTCTCTCTCTCTCTCTCAATGTTAAATATATAAATAAAAAAATATTCTTTTTTAAAAAAGTAAAAAACAATTAAATCCCCTGTAATTCATTTTACTCAAAGCTAATTATAATCTGTTTGGTGTATTTCTTGTCCAAATTTAAGGGTAGACCTAGACTACATATACACGACTTTGTGGGTTGCCTTTTTTATTTTACTCTAGAAATATCTTAATTTATATATTTTTAGGACCTACATTGTCTTGTAAACTCACCTTTTAGCGTCTGGTTGATTAGGCATGGAGTTGGTTTAAGGGAAGAGGATTTTAGGAAGGAAAAAAAGTACTGGTGTGCTGGAATTACAGATTCCAAATTGTTGTGTACACCATATGTGCAAAATTGTTTTTCCACCTGCCCCTTTAAAAAAAAAAATAGGTCTGACTCCAAGTTTTGCTGTTTAAAATAATTTTGGGTACCTCTGGCTGACGTACCCATTAAATGGAGTAAAATAAGTGATTTGAGGGAGAACAAAACTGGGAGAGCAACTATTGAAGCTACTTATTTTCATTCTCTTCCTTATTTTCCCCAGAAGCCTAGTCCCCAACTTAATGTTGAGTTGTGGTTGTGGAACATTCCAGAGCTTTTAAACTTCTGCTTAGTGAGTAAGTATTAAGAAAGCCAAGTCACTGCCATTGGGTTAATTATGAGGTGTGGCAAATACATTGTTTTCTTGATTTTATTAACTTTGTTCCTTTTGTCTCTGTGTTGTGAAAAACAAGTTTTCTTCTTGCAAATTCAACTCAGCCATTCCTGGATTTTTCTTAAATATTGTGTTCCATTTTCAAATTTAAAGATGAAAATTATGCCCTTTCTTTTTAGTCATTGTGTATTCTTTTTAGTCATTGTGTTGTTGGACTACACTATGTCACTGTGCTTTTTATTTTCCTTGAATCTTCTTTTAAGCACACACCTTCTGTTTGTTTAAACTTGTATATAGCAACATAATAGGTCAGCACTGTGGGAGCGGAATTCTAGTGTGAAAATTGAACATCGAATACTAATAAGGAACTTTTATTGAATTCTTGCTATGCTCTCTGCTAGGTGTGTTTAAATTCTCAATTTAGCCTTCTGACATTTTATAGATGAGAAACCTTGTGGCTTAGGAAAGTTCAGTGCCTTGTCTGTCACCTGGCCAGAGTTCAAACCCAGGCTGGCAGCAGAGCCCACCCTCTCAGGCTGGATTCAGTACCACCACCATGCTCTGTGAACCAAGGGGGTTCCGTTACAAAGGGTTCTTGGGCCGGTAAGGTTGCAAAATGTTGCATGTCCTATCACCCCCTCAGAGATCCACAGGGCACATAAGTATGCTAGAAGCCCTGAAAAGTCCTGCAGTAAATAAAATTTTAAGATTTTTTTTTTAAGCTCATCTTTCCCAAATTGACCTGGTCACCGATTGGGTCTGTAAAGAGCTCCAGCATCCTGAGAGAATGGTTGGCTGATAGCTGAATCAAAGTAAGGGAGCTATTTGAGTGATGTTACTGGTTCATGCTCTGTGGGTAGGTGCACCTGTGTCAGAGGAAGGCTTTAACTGCCTGGACCTGCTGAATTCTGCCACTAGACTCTTACTTATGTGTTCACGGTTGGCATGGCCTCATCCAACGGTCTAAATCATACCATCCTTCAAGGTCTGTCCAGGTTTAGCCTCTCTGAAGCTTTCCTTAAGTACTTGAGTCCACTCGGATCTCTCCAGTCTCAGATAGATTCGTCATTATGGGGCAGGACTATAAATGAATGTAATATACTTTAGCACATAGCTGCTTTCCTAGTTGGTCTTCAGCTCCTTGAGGGTAGGCCCTGTTCTGTAGTGCTCTCTTGGTTCTCTGCTAATTAGCTGCTGGTCCTGTTGCCCTAGAAAAGAGATCCAAGTTGTTCTAGTAGTGGTTTGTTCAGTTGACAAATACTCATTGTCTCCTGGTCACGACCCCTACTGAGACCTGCATTCATTCTTAATCCTCAAACTTGAACTCATGTAATCATTTCATACTGACATTGGCAATCCTGCTCCCTGTGTTGCTTTCCAGTGGGACACAAACTCACTGATCTTGCTCTGTTTATCAAAAATGACTTCAGTTCTGTTGTAAATTCTCAGACACAGTGCGTACTTTACAAGGCAGAAAAATCCTACTGATGAGTTAAAATGGGTTTCTTACAACAGCCCCTGCATGGCAGTCACCTACATCTTTCTCCATTGCTTTAGTAGTCCAGTGACTCTGACAAGTATTTATACTGAGGAATTTTTTTTTTTAAACATTTTTGACAGAGATCACAAATAGGCAGAGAGGCAGGCAGAGAGAGAGGAGGAAGCAGACCCCCTGCTGAACAGAGAGCCCGATGTGGGGCTCGATCCCAGGACTCTGGGATCATGACCTGAGTTGAAGGCAGAGGCTTTAACCCACTGAGCCACCCAGGCGCCCCTATACTGAGGAATTTTTTTAATACAGGGAATCCCAGTATAAGTGGTTCCTTGACTTTGGTTGCAAGACAAATGGTTTTAAGTATAACTCATATCAGGTTGCTGTTGGTATGGAAATAGGTGTCCAGTGCATAAATTGTGTTTCAGTTACTAGAAACTCCTTTCACATCATGAAAATATCAAAACAGGTCCCCTAAACCAAATAAATGCTTTTATAAATATTTTGCAGGCACATAAAACCAAAGCCGTATCATGTATGTTATGTGGATAAATTTTTCTGTATAGGCAAGATAGAGTGATGCTTCTTAAAATATGAGTCTAATAGGGTTTGCACCGAAAGCACCACCTTTTCTTTTAGAAACTCCCTATAGTAATTATGGATAGTCTTTCTTTGCTCCAGGGCACTTTTGTGTACAAAATTAACATCATCTATCTTGACTATTTTCACTCTATTTAGTGCCTAAATGCCTCTGGAAGTCTTTGAATGGTACCTGCTGGGAAATGGGGATTTCTACCACCCTCCCCCAAACTTCTTTGGGGAAATATGAAAAGGGCAAACCGATGGTTCAGTTATCAGTTAGTTTTGTGGGCTCTCTGTGAATTTTAAGGGGTGGTAACTAGATATTTGGGGTTTATATCCATTAGAATATGGATTTGACTATTGCAAATATCCAGAAAGTTAGATTTTTTTTTTTCCTCTGATGTAAGTAGCCAAACGAATGTGGCAACTCTTCATAGACCTGTGTGACCTCATCAGGGATCCATGCTCCTTCTCCCTTGTTCTTCTGTTATTCCTAGAGAGCTGCCCTCCTCTACATGGTCTGAGATGACACCACGCTGTCCACATTCTAGCAGTAGGAAGGAAAGAAACTGAAAGGGGAGTTTGTTTCCTTCTCTCCGTAGGTTCATATCCTGTTCAGCCACATTCCACTGGTCAAAAGGTAGTCAAAAGGAAATTGGAAATGTCTCCTTATTCTGGGTGCCATCTGCATAGCTAAAAGTCAGAGGTTGGAGGAGGTGGTTAATATGAGGAGAGGAAGAGTGTCAGGGAGTTATAGAAGTCTTCGCTACAACTTGATAGAGTGTAAGTGTTTAAAATAAGGTTTGTAAAAGTCTCTCTCTCTCAAAGTGTAAAAGCAGGGGTGAAAAGTCCCTTGTAGCTCAACTTTTAGTTGTACCCGACTCCTTCTCTAGAAAAATCAGCATGGTCTTGGTATCTGGAATAAATTTGGTCTTCTCACTCAAGCACAAAATTTATTTTTGAATTACTTAATTGTAGATCCCAGATTCTTTTCAGACTTGTCTGCTAAACTCACATCGACAGGACCAGGTTTTAAGTTTCTCTTCTGTACCCATTATCACCAGATTGTGCTATAGATGTTCAGTAAACTTATATCACATCGAATCATGGATTATTAAAATTTTGCCTCCTTTGCTTATTTGACAATAGATTCAGTGGTTTCTTGTCTTCACCCCCCCCCCCCAACTGTAACAGTCCCTACTCTTTGCATTGAACTCCCTGTCCACTATCAGAAAGACAGAAAAGGTATGGAGTTTTGGGATTGATGAAGATGTGTTACCAAAAAGTCACTCTTGGACCCCTTTACTGTTGGCAGTCAGGGAATCACGGAAGGAGTATATGTCATTGGAGGAGTTAGCAAAAATCTGTGGTTTTGCATAATAGTATAAAGAGGTAGGTCTTACAGCGAGCAAGATGTATTAGAGAACTGAAAAAGGAAGATTGGGATATAGAGTAGAACACAGGGGGTAGTGATTGAAAGAGCTGCCATACCTAGGGCAGGTCAAGGGGTGAGGGCATGGTAAAAAAGGAAGAGGTTGGGATTGTCAGAGTTTAGAAGCTCACAGGAAGCCCACCCAGCAAGCTGGGGTTCAGATCTCTGGGCGTAGCATGGTGGGACCCTGGCCAGCTGCCTGTTGGATCTCCAGAATATAATGAGGCTGCTTTGGGGGGAATCTGTAACGGAGCTGGGTTGGATCAGAGCTAGAGGCTAGAATCACTCCAGCTGCCCTGGCACAGTGCCCTAACTTTGACAGCAAACAAAGAAGGAATCCGTTCTGCCTGCCTTTCTGTCTCTCTCACGACCCCTGTTGGTGAAGTGTAACAGAGGCAGTTGGCAAAGGAGAGATGTTTGCAGAGTTCCAGACCACAAAGCAGAATATAGAAGGAAAACAAAATGGTGTGTGTGTGTGTGTGTGTGTGTAGCGGGTTTAGTGCTGAGACACAATATTTAATAGCCAACACAGTACTGGACATAGTCTTCCTTTAGAAAGTTCATGTGGGAAGCTTTAGGGCCAAATAGTATTGTGAGAAAAATTAGTTAGATCTGGACTGGATGCTATACAGATATGACTTAATATGGACAAGAATAGACTTTCTTTGCGGAGGGCCACTTAACTTGTATATTAAGTAGAACTGTGGTCTGTCCAGTCTGATACTCTTACCAAAGTACCAGAGCTGTGTTTATGCAAGAGCGCATGACTTTCATTCTTTTATCCTTATGGGTTAAGGATGCAGCTTAGATTTTCCTTTCTTTGCTTTGGAAGCCTGTTATGAAACTGTTACACATTTCCTTGAGGCTTTTTTGAGTTTATTTCTAGTATCTATGACTCACTAAAAACTACATAGAACTTTTTAGATGTCTTGCATTGTGTTGGGCCTTGAGGATGCAAAAATGGCTAAGGTATCATCTGTGTCCTTGGGGATGTGACAACCTCGTTTGCGGTACAAGGCGAATGGGAATTATTATACATTAAATAGTAAGATAGAATGAATTGTACCTGGAAAGTGGAAAAGAGCAGGCCCATGGAAGAGAATTAACTTTTGGGCTCATCCTCAAAAGTCGGCTGAGGGTGTGTAAGTGTGTGTTGTGGGGGAGGGCAGCAAGTAGAAACTACATATTTGAGGGGAAAGAAGGAAATAATTATTATAATGGTATTTGGTATACATTTGCCAGTTTCTGTATAAAGTAACATTATTCAGTTAGCTGTACGGAGGCCCTTGTTTTGGCTTCGAGGGATTCTCCTTATTCCAGAATTTTGAATTTGATAGGCATCCTCCCTCCTGCCCCCCTCTATTGTGACTTTCTGTACTTTAGCCATGTTCTTCCTGAGACAGTCACCTTTATAAAATAAAAATTCCTATTTTACTTTACTTTCAAATCAAAGCTGGCTCATCTGTTTTTATATTAGTTGTCCCTCACAACATTCTTTCAAGTTTCTGTATGTGAGCCTCCCTACATATAAAAGGCTGTCTTGAGTATCAGAATCTCTAAGCAATGAGGGATTGGCCCCGGCTACCATATCCCTTTTATGTGCACAGTTGGGTTCTTGAATTGTTGTCATTGTCTTGAAAGGGAGCATAGTTGGAGCATCTGGGTGGCTTAGTTAAGCGTCAGACTCTTGGTTTCCACTCAGGTCATGGTCTGAGAGAGATGGACTCAAGCCTCACATTGGGCTCCACACTCAGTGGGGAGTCTGCTTGAGATTCTCTTTCTCTCTCCTTCTACCACCCCCCACTCTGTCCTGCTTGCACTCTGTCTCTAAAGTAAATAAATCTAAAAAAAAAAAAATAGGGAAGAGAATTAAATTGTAGAAAAAGAATAAAAATTCACCTGCCTGAGCCTGTCTCCCTCAGTGTTCCTGTTTGTGCCAGTGGTTAATATTATATCCTCTGTAAAACATAATTCAAGACATCTTATAACATCTTAAGGCACGTCCTGGTCTCAGTTCTCTGTCTGTATCCGTGGCATGGAAAGGAGAGGTCTGTCCCACAGACACAGGTAATTGGAACAGGGGTATCTAACCTAGATCAACTACATTTTTGGTCCTGGGATTTTTGAGTGATGTGGTGTTGTCTACTAGAGATGATGCAGAGCTGGTCTGTAGGCATTGCACCATGGTTAGCTCATTAAGCATCAAAGTCACATACAAAGTAAAATTAAGGGGGAGGGAAACCTAAAAGTTTGCTGAGGAGGCCAGTATCAGAGAAAAGAATGAAGTAGACTTTGTTTCTAGAAGCAGAGAAGAAAGATTTGGAGAGGGATAGACAAAAGGACTACTTCTGCCTTAAGACCTTCTAATTTCATGAGACTACCTATTCTAACTGCAGGTTAAGTTCTGTGACATTTGTCTGAATCCTTACAGTAAGTGCCCTTTTACTTAAATAGGTTTCTGCATCTTGCACAACAAATTGTTAGAGTAACATACGGAAATCTCCTGCTTTAACCTAAAGGAATTACCATCATAGACATTTCATAGATAAGCCAGAAGGGAAGATTTTGAGTAGGGCCCTCAAGTCACATACAGGAAGTTGTTTTCCCCAGGGCCTTATGTCTATTGCTATCACTGTCTTTTTCCCCCACCTCGAATTTGTTTTGAGGTGTGGTGATAAAGGAAGATGAAGTGTGTTTTTGTACAAGAGTAAAACTCGTTTTGGAATTTAAGATGTCTGCCTTTTTATCCTTTTTTTTTTTTTTTGACAAAAAATCATTATGATACATAGTATGACTCTCTGTAGTATGTATAATATGAAATTTGGAGAAATTTCTGATAAATGAATGATAACCCAGAGGGCAAACAAAATAGAAAAAAGGAATTCATAACTTCCCAAATTTGTTAGCTTTTAGTCTACTGCTGATGAGTACATTTTCTTTAATCAAAATCCCTAAACTTTATATATATTTATATATATATATATAATATATGTAAAAGTTTACATATATATGCATTGTTTTTTCCTTGCTAAGGAAAAGTATCATTTTAACTTGATTTCTTTGAAAGAAATTTAGTCATTTACTGGGGAGGTATCTGAGTGGCTTATGAAATGGATGATTGGACCAAAAACTGTAGACCACTAAGTTAAAAAAAAAAAAAAAAAGACAACATATTCAGTAGTTAACAACAGTAATAATTTATTGCTGTTTACTCTGAGTTTTGGGTTCATATAAATTTTGTTCATATGCTATATAGTTATAGAATTGTACTGTGAAAGCAATTAGACTTAGTTTTCAACTTTCCTATTTGTAAATGGATTTAAGTTCTTTTTGATAGTCTAGGAACCAATTAAATATTTCCTTAATGGCTCAACTAATTGCTTCATGACTTCATTATTTTACTGTATTCACTTTACAGAATGTTAAAAGCATTAAGAGATAATAGAATGTTAAAGAGACTTATGATGTAAACTAATTGGAGTTCTTATTGTCAGATTTAATATAGCATGTTAGTATACAGTATTTATAGAAGCCTATTTAGTACATGCCTTGGGTTGTTTTAAGGGGCATTTAAATTTGAAGTAGGCAATTTACTTATCAATGTGAAAAGCCTGTCTTATTGCCTGAGGGTTAGTATACAGCGCATTGCAACTTTTAAGAACTGGAAAGCTGTTGGGAATTTTGTTTGCCAACACTTTCACAACCCCAGTAATATTCCATAGCTTTGAGGGTAAATTTAAGGTTTCATTGTCTTCAGAATGATAAAATGAAACTAATATCAGGTTTTGAATCTAATTACTTTTTGGGAGGTGGTTTCATGTGAGTCTTTGATTAAGATTTTATTTTAGATAAATGTAATCTGGCTTCTAGCCATAGGAGCATCTAATCTGAACCCTGAGAACATTCTCTCCATTTTTTGTTGCTATTGAAGAGCTCAACAAAAGGTTTTGTAAACCCGGGAACTTCTAGTTTCGATCTCCTTAGCTAACTTTCAACCTAGAATCAGTGGCTAAGTAGTAGAGGTTGATTTTCAGTGCTGGCTGAGTAATGAAAACTCAACTTGTTCATAAAATTCGGTTTCATAACACACAAAGTATTTATAAAGCCATTTATTTCCTTTAATTTCAAGACCAAAATACAAAGGCTGTCTTTGAGATTTGGAATTGAATGTAGATTTAATAAAGTGTCATTCAACAAGTGTGTTATACCTCTTACACTTTAATTATTTTTACTTGTTCAGACTCATCTCGGAGTATTTGTAATTAAAATTGTTTTTCTTTTTTTGTTGAAGCATACTGAAATGATCTATAGCATGGATAGAATGATCTTCCAAAAATGGAAGGGGATCTGTGTTTGGGTTTCATTCTAGGCTAACTTTGAAGTGAGTTTCGTATTTGGAACCGTACTCTGAACTTAATACCTTTCCATTCCAGCAGACCTTTAAGTGCTTGAATTGGTTCTCCACCTTCTCTGGGGTAAACTTGATAACTCTTCCAGGATCCTAGCATCATTCTGCAAAGGAACGAGAGTGGCATAAAAACACCTCCTTCCCTTTGCCTTCAATATCTGGAGTTCAGTCCAAAAACATATTTTCTTCTCTAGGAACATTAGATCCTGAAGACAATTTCTCAGTGTAGGAGCAGAGTTGTCCTTATCCTGACAAATCTCTTTGGACAATCTGTAATGACCGTTAAGAATTTCTGTTCCATGCTTTCTATGAAAGTTGTTCCTCTTAAACAGCTGTTTAAATTAAATTGATGACTTGGATGAGATAGGTAAAGAACTTATGTTTGGTTTCCTGGATGTGTAGTCTTTTAGACAGTAGACACTAGATCTGGCATGGAATCCAAAGAAGCTTTCAAAAATGTCACATGGGACATCATTAATGAGGGAAAAGAATACACATCACCATGTGGCTTCGATTGACATTTTAATTTAAAGCCCTAATACTAAAACGCACCTCTTATTGATGTTGTACAAAGAGTAACTGAAACTGCCTTCAAATTGATAATGGAAATTATGAATAACTGTTTTCAAGTGTGAATGAGATACTTATTTGTTAATTCCCTAATTAATAGGAAAAAAATTAACCCTTAGTGCATTACATCAAATTATATAAAGCTGGATTACAGTTTCCTAGTTCACATTTTACTGATGGAGAGAATCCAAATTTGAAATGTATTCAAGTTGTTTAAAGTGAAAACATTTTAGGTGTTCCACATGACCTTTTAAAAGAACTTGGATTTTGGAGCAGGTATAGGCACTACTAGTTGATACTATGAAGATTGTTGTTTGGTTTCATGAAAACAAATTAATTTGGCGATTATGGTGCCATTGTGTAATGGGCCTAACCTCTGAGCCCTTTCCATGTTTGTACTTTGCTTTGCTTCTTGAACATTATTGTCCTTTATTCCTTTTAACTATCAGATGGAGGCATATCAAAGTTGGGTTCTTTGCTGGGACAGTCAGAGGTACATTTGAGAGGTATATGTGTTTCAAAGAAGGTGAAATTTTTAGATCCTTTTTGGGGGAGGGAAGGGAAACAGAAGGAACCATATCATTCGGTATTATCAAAATGATATGGATAGTAGGGATCTAATTCCGTGAATGCTGCCTTTTTACAGACTCTGGAAAGTAACCCCAGAGTTTCAGACTCTTATCACTGAAATTGTATTCTTGTCTTAAACCAAATAATACTGCTCTGCAGGATTTCTGTAATCCAAGCTTTTATAAATTTATGTTGCATCTGGAGCCTATTATAACATGTTCTCTTAGAACAGTAAAGAAATTTTATGTATGTGGGGGAAAAGAAAGCATAGGAGTGGCTTTGATAAACCATGGACCAGACCTTTATGATAAAAATAATTGATTTCCTAATCAACTTTAATCAGAAATATGGAGAAGACCTTTCTCTTCTTTCTCAAGTCTTATCTCCTAAAGGGATGAGAAATGGTTGTATTACTTGTCAAAGTTTTTTGTTGTTGTTGTTTTGTTTGTTTTTTTGAGCTTCAATTCCATAGGACCTAATGGTGTCAAATATTACACGGACACAGTTTATTCTTATCTGGGGCTTGTACACCCTGCAGCATAAGCATGAGGGGGAATGCGTGATCCTCTCCCTGTGCTCCATCTTGGCTAGCCACATCTCACTTGGGGTCATCCCAAAGCCCAGGCCGTAGGCATGTTCTGGCTCTGGTTGAAGAGAAGCTGGAAGATGATATTGCACATCAGTGTTCAACAGTGGGAGATGGATGGGCTTTGGAGCCAGAAAGTTCTGAATTTGAGCCCTGGTTTATCTTCTTAGTTCTCAGGTGTAATGGAGTATATGACTTAATCTTTCAGAGCCTTACCCTCATGATCTGTAAAATGGAGATTGTCCCATCTCCCATCCTCCAAGAGGATTAAACACCACTTAATGCATGTTTCCGTGTTATGGTTCCTGGCCTCCCTTCCATTCTGGGAAGTGGTTGGGGGAAGGAAAAAGCAGATATAGTTGGGTGTAGCAGAAGCCCAGAGCTCTGTGCATGTGAGGAATTACAGGAGAAAAGTGAAAAGTGGTCTCCAGGAATATAAACCCTAACCTAACCCTAGTTTTCATAACTTCACAACAATGGAAAATAATACAAGGATGTGTCACGTTACGAGCCAATACGTTTAGTTGAGAGTAAAATATTCTTCCCTGCCTTTGGCTACTGTTATTTCTTCTCCCCCTTGAGAAAATTATCTAAAGGAAAAGCCCGCCTTTCTTTGGTTGGTTTTGAGTTTTCAGATTAATAAAAATGTGAGAAAGGGGAGGTTCATCAAGGTTAGGTGGGAAGTTTATCAAGTGGAAGATACATAAATAAGTTAGTATTCAGCTTTGTGACCCCAAATTCTCTTCCTTACATTGCTGCTGACTTGCTTCAGTGACCTTACTGAACCCGTTCTTTTAGTGAAAAAAGGCTTAGGGAGAAGGCCAATTCTTAAAGCAGCATCCAGAATCTCTCATAGAGTAGATCTCTCTCTGTGGCGCTTCCTGGAGTGTCCCCCTGTGAGGGGCTCCATTAAAAATAAAAAATTCCCAGGGCGCCTGGGTGGCTCATGGGTTAAAGCCTTTGCCTTCGGCTCAGGTCGTGGTCTCAGGGTCCTGGGATTGAGCCCTGCGTTGGGCTCTCTGCTCAGTGCAGAGCCTGCTTCCCCCTCTCTCTGCCTGCCTCTCTGCCTACTTGTGATCTCTCTCTCTGTGTCAAATAAATGAATAAAATTTTTTTAATAAATAAAAAATAATAAAAAATAAATTCCCATGGCCAGATAAGTTTAGCAAAAACTATTTACTAGTCCCCCACCCCTTTAAGGAGTCACAAGTCTGAAAAGTCTTTTTTTTTTTTTAAGATTTTATTTATTTATTTGATAGAGAAAGATCACAAGTAGACAGAGGCAGGCAGAGAGAGAGAGGGAAGCAGGCTCCCTGCTGAGCAGAGAGCCCGATGCGGGACTCGATCTCAGGACCCTGAGATCATGACCTGAGCCGAAGGCAGAGGCTTAACCCACTGAGCCACCCAGGTGCCCACAAGTCTGAAAAGTCTTGAAGAAATTTACTTAACTTTAACCCTGTTAGTTCAGTAAATACTGTTTGAGAACTTGCTGCGTTCAGACCCTGTCGTAGGCTGCCTCTGGGAGGGCTAGGGAAGAGACAGGTAAAGAGTGAAATGATGATTTCAGATAACGATGAATACTCTGGACATCTTTAAGTCGTGTGAGTGCCGTGGGTGAGAGGTGAGAACTCCTTTTGATCGATGGTCATAAAAGGCCTCTAGAAAGGGGCTGTTTGAGCCAGAGTTTGAAAGGTAAATTGAGTGAGGCAACAACTAGACTTGCAAAAATCTTGGAGGGTAGGATCCTCTAGGCACAGAGAGAATCCAAAAAGGGATTCGTGTTTTCTGGAGCACATTTTGAGGAGAATAAAGGCAAAGAAATACATGTGAGAAGGATTTCGTAATCCCGATTTTGCATGCATGATATATATTTAATCTCTGTTGAGCATTGTGTGCTAGGTACTCTGTGCTACAGACACAGAGAGCACAGTTCTGTTTTGAAGAAGAGAGTCTTTCAAAGGAGAAAGATTCAACATTTAGGGGACAAAGGCTAGGTGGTACAATGGAGGCAGCATATTGTGGTGGCTGAGGCCAGAGGGAGCCCAGCTGCCTAGGTTCAAATCCCAGCTCTGCCTCACACTCGCTTTAAAACCTCTGGCAAGTTACTGAGCCTCTGTGATGGCATATTAGGAAGCCTGTGGTGTCTCTTTCAGCAGAGTATTAGTATCTGCAGTGTTCTTAGAATAGTGCCTGTAATGTAGGCCCACTTGCTAAAATAGAGGACAATGGTGTGCTGTTCCTAGCACAGTCATTGTCATGTTGTTGTTGCCATCATCAGAAGGTAATGGTGACATCATCATAGTAGACTACCTAGTGCCCCACATGGCACAGTCCGGATGCCTGGATAGCTTTCGTCCCCTCCTAATAGGGCCCAGGCTTGCCCAGGAGAATCCTACAGTGATCACCCACCATGTATGAACTGTCCTTACCCAGCAAAGGAGATTAAAAGTTGCTTCATCGACTTTTCTTTCTTTCCTTTTTCATATTGATTTATGTATTTGAGAGAGTTAGCACTCGTGAGTGGGGGAAGGGGCAGAGGGAGAGAATCTTCAAGCAGATTCCCTGCTGAGCGTGGCTCCCATACACAGGGCTGGATCTCACCCCCGCCATGAGACCATGACCTGAGCTGAAACCAAGAGTCAGTCACTTAACCAACTGAAGCAGCCAGGCGCCACTCGCCTACTTTCTATCCAGGTTACCTTATTTAACAACCAAATGTTTTTTAAGGGTTTGTAAGCCTTAAGTCAGATTGTCTTTCATTTTGGGCAAGGGTGAAGGCTAGGAAGGAACAAATCAGAATCTGTAGTCCACCACTTCTTGGATTAGGTTAGATGAGAATCATAGTTCTAGAATAGTAATGGATCATCACAAGTGACCTTAAGGCACTATAAGATTCACCGTGTTCCTTCTAAATTAATAAAAGTTAAAATTTATTTGGAATAATTTTAGCATTTTATTGATTTCTTTGATTTTATTTATTTGTCAGAGTGCGAGTGCACAAGCAGGCTCCCCACTAAAGCAGGGAACCTGATGCAGGACTTGATCCCAGGACCCTGGGATCATGACCTGAGCCAAAGGCAGATGCTTAACTAACTGAGCCACCCAGGCATCCCAGCATTATATTGATTTCTAATTCTTAAAAAATTAGCAATCCCTGTATAAAATAAGAAAGGCCCAGTGGCTGCAAACATTCATAACCTGAAGAATTCATTCCCTAACCATTTAGATAAAATGAGAGATTTTTATAAAGCTAAAGAAATTATTAAACTTCTATTTTGTACACGGAAGAAGCGATTTAGCTAACCAATTATATATCTAACTTCCGTAGCAGCCCTTTGGAATTAATCTAATTGCGTTCATTGACAGTACTCACCTTTTGCAACATGACAGTTTTATGCCAGGAGAACGAAAATGTCAGGTCTTTCCATTACAGAGAGCCAGATTTTTCCCTTGATTATTTAAGGCAGAAAGAAAGCCAATGAGATTAATCTGTTTTAAAACTATTTTTAAAACATGCTCCCGTGTTCTAAGACCATTTTGTTCTTGGATACTGCTTTCTAAAATCCTGTAGGTTTCTATTCTTTAAAAAATAAAAGAAAAAAATGAATATCTCACTTGACATACCATTTTATTCCAGGGAATCCTAATTAACACACTAATATCAAAAAGCTGACAACCTCCTACATATTATTTTAGGATTCCATGTGCAAGACTGTGATATTCTAGTTATTTGAATAGCATATATTCTCCATAGCTTGCTAATAGCAGTTTTATGTATTCTTTTTTTATTTATGTCTATCTGGTCTTTAGAGTATGCTAAGAAGTGGGAGGTAAATATGTACTCCTAAAGGATGTTGCAGGAAATAGATCTTGTAGGATACAGTTATTTCCATTTTTTTAGTACAAGATTCTAGAGTCCCAAAAGTCTGTATGGTAGAATAGTGAGTGCTACTTTTTATTTCAGTGAAACAAAAGTAATGTTCCAAATGAGAGAAAGATTAGAGGAGCATTTCTCAAATACCATTTTTGAACCTCAGCTTAAAATAGATGTATCACAGAAAATCTTAAGTGAAAACAAAAGAAGAACATTTATGAGACAGATAACTATATGCTAGGTGTTTCCATAGAGGATATGATTCTTAACCTAAAACTTCAAGATCTGTGATCCATTCCAAATTTGTTCAGATTGAGTAGTTGCCTGATGGCTTTGTGAATTACTATTTTGACTTTGTTTTAATGTTTTTAAAGTTCAAAGCTAAAGTTTTTGCTTTCTTTTAACAATGGTGTAACACCTATTAGAATGAAAAAAAAATTAAGATTTCATTTTTAAGTAATCTCTATATCCAGCTTGGGGTACAAGCTCATAACCCCAAGATCAAGCTTTGCATGTTCCATCTGCCACGTGCCCCTAGAATACATTTTCTATTTCTTTTTTCCCCTCACTTTCTTGCCTTCATTTTGCCTTTTTGCTTAATATTTTAAAAATTGTATTTTTAGGACATGTTTTTAGATAGACTACCTCATATTCTTTTCAGTATGTGGTAGAATTATTTAATTAAATAATTACAGACGTGACCAAATTTACCCACCTAGGAACTGAAGAGCCAGATATTAATACAAACCCTCCTATGATTAATTGCAGAGTACATGCTGTTCCAAATGCACCTTGCTGCCTTACGGAATCCAGATAAAAATAAAGAAGAAAACTTAAGTGCTCTGAACAAATTCACAGCTATTTGTATAACTAGAATGCAATCTATTTTGAGTGAAGAGAACTGGGTTATATTCTATTTCTATATTGAGCCCAACTAGTAAGTCATCTTCATTCTATAGGATTCAATTCAACATCGTATTAACTTAATGAAAATGCCAACTTCCATTCATGGGATATGACCAACAAGTGATATCAAATAGGACATCTTAGAAAGAGTACCCTTTTTCTAGTAATTGCTGATTGTGTCCTACAACCTTCCATGTTAATTGGCTTAGAGTGCCACGTCATGCTTTAGCCAGGTTGTCCAGAACCCTGCAAACATCTTTTCATCAGCTCTCATTAGGATGCCACTCTCAGCCTTTCCTTAATAGGAAGGCAGAGAACTTCCAGACTTCTGTGTCTCTTAGTGGGTTTTGATGTTTGGAGAAAAGTGACAGTCCTATTGTAAGTGGATGTCTGATCTTACACTTCTAAAGTGAGGAAAAGAGGAAGATCTTTCTGAAAGAAAATAGATCCTGTTTTTATGAATTGTTTATTAGGAAGTCTGATTTTCAAGTTCATAATATACATTGATTTTTCTTCTTTCTGATGGTGGTATTGTGCTTTCATAGCAACCTTGATACTGTACGATATCAACTGTTTTCATTTTTGCCAAAGGGAAACACTCCTATATTTCCAAAACCTTGAAGCAAGCCTTTAAAAAGGGCTTTTCCTGGTTCATCCTTACTGCTGGGCTACACAGACTGCTAGCGTGAATGAGCATTCTCTCTGAAAGATCATTGTGGGTCTAGCCCTGCACCAGACATTCATGGTAGGCAGAAGTAACTTCTTCCTCAGCCGGTGAGTTCCTAAGCCTAGTGCAGATCTACAGTGATTAGAGCCTGAAAAATCACGTACAGAGGGATTGGGTCTGCCCTTGATCCTGCAGTCGTGTTTTCTGGGACTACCCCTTCTTTACTTTGTTTCCTACCTCTTCAGTCCTTACCTTGCTGTCAAAGTCTAGTTCAAATCCTCTTCTTCTGGGAAGGCTGGCCCACCCGTTCCAGCTCCCAATAACTTTTTTTCCTGGCCAGTTACAGCTTTTGTTGCACAGTTTGATGGGACCCTTGACTTGGCTACTGCCTGGTATTTCCAAGTAAAGGCTGTCCTTGTGTTAGATAGGAGCCAAGGAGGAGCTTGTTTTTATTTCCTGGCATCCCCTTGAGATAGGTACCGTCACGATCCCAAACTGACAGATGAAGGTAGATGGCCTCTGTTGCCAAGTCACAAAACCTTGAAGCACTAGAGCCAAGTTTGAGACCTCATCTTTCTGATTCAAAGCCTGTTTCCTTCCACTGTGTGGACCTAGACTCTCAAACTCATCTTTAGGTTCATCTTTGGGTTCAAGAATTTTCTGCCTCTCTGATGTTCTAAGAAATGGGAAATAGAAAAGAGTACAGAAGAATGAGGGGGAGTTTCCCTTCTTCCATCTGTGCAGCACACACTGGCCCCAGGAGGCCTGTGGCTAGAGGAGTTGGGTGGGGTGAACACAGATTGTCCTTAATTTCCAGTCCAAGGTCTCCCTCCCACTAAGTAGTTCCGGATTTAGAAAACTCAGTTTGCAGCCAAGATGTGACACAGCCTCTCCGGTGTGTTGGAAACTGCTGTTGTGGCTACTTGGGGGCTCTGTGGAAGAGGGTGCTTTGCTGTCTATCACTGTGGCCATCGCCAGCTTCCCCATTTACAGCAACTACCCCTCACTGCTGGGGTTTGCCAAATGGACTCAGTGTCTGCCGTCTTTCTGTGTTGCCTCATAAGGGTCCTTGAGTCTAGAATGTGATAACTTGCCTTTTCCTTCTTTCTTACAGCTGTGTCAGTTACAACTGTTTTCAGTACCACTATAGTGGGCTCTTGAGTTTCTCCAAAGGGGATCCCCTGTCTTTGTCACCGGGGCTGTTCATGGGCCTCCTACCCCAAAATGAAAGTGATCTTGACAGGAGAGTTGTCCCATCATAAAGGTGTTTTTTTTCTCAGTTCAAAAGAATAAATTTTTTGTAGAAAATACAAAGAAAAATAAAATAAGAATGACTTAACCACCCAAGGATAACTTGCTAAATTTTGGTATATACTCTAACATTTTCCCACATCAGTGTATATATTTTTTCATGCAGAACATATAAACACTTTCAAAAAAGGGTGTGTGGCTCATTTTACATCTGTAATTCCTCAGGCTTTTTCTCTTAAAACTATATCTTCCATATCATTATACTTTCTAAATTATTTAGAAGTAAAAGTAAAGTTATTAACTCAAACCTCTATTTGGGTTGTTTCCCACCTCTCTGCTATTGTAAATAGTTCTGTGGTAAGAGTTGTAGCTAATTTTGTACACAAATTCTTAAATACTGTGTTTTCACCCTTTCTTCCTGGTTTCTTTATCTTCAAAGTAATACACGTACATGAGAAGAGTAACTTCCATCCATCACCTTATGATTTCCTCAGCACAGATATTTAGAATTCTTTTTCTTTCTTTTAAAGATTGTTTGTTAGAGAACACAAGCAGAGGGAGTGGCAGGCAGAGGGAGAAGCAGGCTTCCTGCTGAGCAAGGAGCTAATGTGGTACTGGATACCAGGACCCTGGGATCATGACTGGAGCCAAAGGCAGGTGCTCAACTGACTGAACCACCCAGGCATCTCTTTCTTTTCTTTTCTTTTTTTTCTTTTAAATAGGCTTGGGGTGCCTGGGTGGTTCAGCTGGTTGAAGGTCCAGCTCTTGATTTCACCTTAGGCTGTGGTCTCAGGATTATGGGATCGAGCGCTGTGTGTGGCTCTGTGCTCAGTATGGAATGTGCTTGTCCATCTCCCTCCTCTACTGCCCCACCACCCTATGCTCCCTCTCTCTATAATAAGTAAAACCTTTAAAAAAGAAATAAAGTAGGCTCCACTCCCAGCATGGGGCTTGAGCTCACAACCCTGGAATCAAGAGTCACATGCTCTACCAACTGAGCCATCCAGTCACTCCAGATTTCTAGAATTTTAATTGTTGGGTCAAAGGGTATGCCTTTTGCAAAGGTTATACTATATACGTTTACTCTTACTAATAAATGAAAACCTCATTGATGCTGGATATTATTTCATATTTTGTCAATTTTATAGGTAATGAAATCTTAGTGTTTTTAAAATACTAATATGATCAAGCATCATTTTTATTATTAACCATTTGAATATCATCTTTTTAAAATTTGAATGTCCTCTTTTTAAAATTTCCTGCTTATGTTTTTCCCCATTCTTTTCCATAGATGTTTATTTTTTCCTAAAAATGTGCAAGAGGTTTTTATTTGTTTGTTTGTTTGTGGGTGGGATGGGGTGGCTAGGATTTGAGAATATTAACACTTTTATTTCCCCAGCTTTTTGTCTTTCATTTTTTTGTTTTGGTATTTTTAAATTTAAAGTATTATTCATGGTTAAAGATATAAATAGGTAAAAGTAAAAAAGTACAGTCTATATTGTTTCTCTAATAGCACTAGAAAACAGGCAGTTTTTCCTATTTTTGATTTAACAATGGAAAATTTCTATTTGCTCCTTGATATAAAAGATGCAAATTTGGCCTGTCCTTTTCTGTTTACCTCTCATACTCCCAAAAGTTGAGATTTTTTAGGTGTTCTTCTCTTTAGCTTTATGACTCAAAATAACTCTTCCTTTTTTTTTTTTTTTTTTTTAAGATTTTATTTTCTTATTTGACAGAGAGAGGGAATACAGCAGGGGGAGGGGCAGAGGGAGAAGCAGGCTTCCCGCAGAGCAGGGAGCCCCATGTGGACCTTGATCCAAGGACCCTGAGATACGACCTGAGCCAAAGGCAGATGCTTAATGACTGAGCCACCCAGGTGCCCTCAAAATAACTCTTCTCCTTTTGTATTCCATTATCAGCCTCTCTTGACCCCCACTTTATAAAATAAGAATATTAGCATCTTTACCCTTTGGGCCTACGGTCTTTCCCATCTACATCTGGGGATTCTGAGACCAGAGCTTTTCCAGAGGTTTCCTTCTCCTCTGTAGTCCTCACAGGACTGGCATCCATCTCTACGGCCTCTCTCTCAGCCTGGTTCATCTCCTAGCCCGCTCTCCTTTGCTTCCTGTTTTCTAGAAAGATTCCGTTTCTGCTTAGGCCTTTCTCTTGCCTGTTACAAGTTTCCTTCCTTGTATCTTTGTCTTAAATTGAGTTCTCAGAAAGATGAGAACATGCCTAGCCTGCCATCTCCACCTAAATTTTACAGTAGCTTTGGACATAGAGAATTAAACATTTTTTTTCTATAATCAAACCTACAAATGATTTCTTTTGGTTTCTACCTTTGGTGCCATGTGTAGAAAGTCCTTTTTCAATTTAGGATTCTTTTCTTTCAGTATTTCTATGAATTCTTTCTTACATTTAAATCTTTATTAATTTCCAGAATTTATTTTGTTGGTTTAGAAATCTCTCTTTTGTCCAAATGGTTAGCCAGTTCCTCCAGTATCATTTATTAAATAATAAAGTTTTGAAGTACCACCTTTTATTAAGTACTTTTTATTTTTTGTTTTGTTTGTTTGTTTTTAAGAGAGCGAGAGAACGTGAGCAGGGAGCAGGGCAGAGAGGGAGGGAGAAAGAAAATCCTAGGCAGGCTCCACGTGCAATGTGGAACCCAATGCAGGGCTCAATCTCAGGACACTGCCATCTTGACCTGAGCCAAAATCAAGAACCAGATGCTTAACTGACTGAGCCACCCAGGTGTCCCTAAATACTTAGTTTCTTTTATACATTTGTGTCTCTTTGTGAACTTTGATTCATTAATCTTTATCTGTACTGGTGCCAAACATTTTTTATTTCAAAATTCATTTTAATATCTGGAGGGCAAGTCTCCCCTCACATACCGTACATAACATCATTGTTCTTCTTTTGAAATATATTCTTAGCTGATATGTTTTGTCTTTCCTTCCGTAAGAAGAAAAGTTTGCCATATTATTATACATTTTGAATGAAGTTGCCTTGGTCAACCCATTTCTTAGCTCTTCAGGACTCTTCAGTATTTTTTTTTTTCTCTAGCTGAGCTGGAGAAATAGAACTTCTGTGTTACATTAGTTCCTTGTCCAGAACGAGTCTCACTTGCTCCCAAGACTAGAATTGGAAAATGCAGTACATTGCCAGTAACCCTAACTCCTCTCTGATTCTGTGAACATACATAATATCTCACTGACCAATGTTTGTGTAGTTACTTGGAGCCAAAAGGAAAATAATCACATAGCCAATTTCACTCTCAATACTGCATGTGGGCTTCCCCTCTCTGGTACCTGCCAATAGACCCCCTCCTTTCACCCCCCCACCAGACACCTCACCTGCTCTCCCCGTCTCTGGCCGTCTCACCCAGCCTCCTTCACTTCAGGAACGTGTAGATGCCCTGAGGCCATTTCATCAGGTTCCTTTCTCACCCCATCTGCCAACCCATCCTTAGCGTTCCCCCATAGGGTACCAGCACAGGAAGTTCCTGACCTTGCATACCTCTGTGCTCAGGCAGAACTGGGCACCTAACAATTCAAGAAATACTTAATTATCCTTACACAGAAACATTGCAGCATCAACATGACTCATTCCAGCCAGAAGAATGAGCACTTGTTTCCAGGCAGGAAGGATGCCAGGAAACCTATACTTTGGAGTCCCTGTGGGCATGGAGCATGTGTTTGAGGTAGATAGAATTTCAACGGTTGGAAAACTCACCTACATGGACTCTTTCATAAACCTACCTAGAGCAAAATGAAAAATGGTAACCTGTGCCCAAATCTTTAATCAGGAGCCAAGGAGAGCAGAAAATCACCTTTATTATTTTTCCTTTTATATTTGTTTTATTAGTCTCATTCTTTTTGATTCTTCAACAGAAATTGAAATGTTAAAAATTAAATATTTTCTGTAGAACATACTTTATTGAAACTCTATTCTGGTGCTGTCAACAGAAAAACAAATGCAGGTCATACAATTCAAAGTTTCTAGTAGACATATTGAAAAGTTTTGAAAACCCAGCTGAAATTAATTTTAACATACTTTATTTAGCTTAATATATCCAATGTCCTGTCAGCATGTAGTCAGTGTAAAAAAAAAAATTGAGATCTCAAATTTTTTTCCTTTGAAAGGTGTGTATTTTATAATTACAGCTCATCTTAAGTTGGACTAGCCTATATTTTAAGTGTTCAGTAATCACATATCAGATCATTTTCTAAATTTTGGGTGTCTTACTTTGTCCTTGTATTGAAACTAACCAATTCTAGGGGTTCTTAATCTGAGGATGCTTGTCTAGAAACACCTCAGAACTTGAAATTATACATTCCTGTCTGTACCACCATTAGATCTGCTGAGGTAAAAATCTATGAGTCTGGGCATGAAAAAGATACATAGGTGTGGGGTGCCATGGTGGCTCAGTCGATTAAGTGGCTACCTTCAGCTTGGGTCATAATCCTAGGGTCTTGGGCTCCCTGCTCAACTAGGAGCCTATGTCTGCTGCTCCCCTTACTTGTGCTCTCTCTCTGTCAAATAAAATCTTAATTAAAAAAAAAAAAGATACATAGGTGACTATAACAAGTACCTTTAAAATCCAAGCTAGTCCCATTTATTCATTTTTACCTATGACTAAACATACCCAGTATAATGAGCTTTTCCACAGGGTAATGATACAGACCTGAGTCTTTCAGTGACAAATCTGGTACCCTTTTTGTTACATTACACTGCTTATCCTTTCTACCATACCGGATAAGAATGTAGACTAATATTCTATGTGGATTTTTTTATAAATAAATTTTTAAAAAGATTTTATTTATTTATTTGACAGATGGAGATCACAAGTAGGCAGAGAGGCAGGCAGAAAGAGAGGGGGGAAGCAGACTCCCCGCTGAGCAGAGAGCCCGATGCAGGGCTCCATCCCAGGACCCCGGGATCATGACCTGAGCCAAAGGCAGAGGCTTTTACCCACTGAGCCACCCAGGCACCGCTGTGGATTTTTTTTTAAAGGTGGGGGGGAGGGGCAGAGAAAGAATCTCAAGCAGACTCCATGCCCAGCCCAGAAGCCATCGAGGGGCTCAGTCTCACAACCCAGAGGTCATGACCTGAGGAGAAATCAAGAGCCCAAGAGCCAGAGGATGCTTAACTGAGCTATCCACGTGTCCCTATGTGGATTTTCAATAACAAAAGGGATTGGCAACAAAATGGATTTTCAGATTAATCTTCAGTTTTTGAGGAAATTAAGTGTAGAATACCATACTGGTAACATGTGCAGGTGTGTACACAAACACGTTGCCTAAATACTCTTACTGACTGAAATTTCATTGTGATGGGCATGACCAGATTTTATGTGTACTTCCATTCTCCATGTCTTTTAGATATTAGCGTTAGTCAATAGAGCACCATGGGCTGCTATTTTGAAACTCCTTTTCAAAATCTGTATCAAAATAGCAGTTGCGTTTATTGTAATTATTTTAATGTATCTCTGGACATCACGATCTAATATATAGGTTCTTCAGCCTATCAATTTTCAAAGTGTGAAAAACACATTCAACTCTTGAGCTTTCAGGTTAAAATTTCATCTTTAATGACAAGACTGCCACATCTCAGCAGGCAGTATGGTTGACTGCTCTGTAATTTTATGGGAATTCTTTATAGGGTAAATCACAATGGCTTCCTTCTTTCTTTTACATAGAGCTGACAAGGGCAGCACAAGTACTACACTGAAAAATAAATCTGAGAGGTCATCCAAAGGTAATGCCAGGATTATTGTAGATTAGTTGAAGACAAGAAAAATGTTTGCTTTTTAACACTAGTTTTAGAAGTGACTGAACTTTAAAGTTAGATAAATCTTAGGCAAGTGAATTTAACAACTAAATATTTTCAAGTTATTTAATAATTTTTTTCTTAATCATTTTAAGTTTTCAGAGAATACAAGCACAAGGCCTATTAAATAAAGGAATGGTATCCATAGTGCCCTCCTAATAACTACTAGATTTTTTTAAAAAGCATCTTAAAGTTCCAGATTGTTTAAAGTCTGTTTAAACAGATTTTTTTTTTAAACAGTGGTCAGAATGGTTATATGGCTCCCAGTTGAGAGTCTTGAGTTTAGAGTATCTAGACTATATTACATAGTCTAGATAATTTATATAGTCTAGATAATATATATTCTTTTAATTTCTTTTTAAAGACTATTTTAGAGCAGTTTTATGTTCACAGCCAAATTGAGGAGGTACAGATTTCTCCTATATCCCCTGCCCCCACACTTGCACAGCCTCCCCTATTATCAACATCCCCCACCAGAGTTTTACATTGTTAGAATTGATGAACCCCACCCCCGCCACCATTGACACATCATCGACCAAAGTACATAGCGTGCATTAGGATTCGCTCTTGGTGTTATACATTCTTTGGATTTGGACAGCAGGCAATGTACAGTTGATTCTTGAAAAACCCGGGGTTAAGGGCCCCAATCCCTGTACAGCTAAAAAATCTGTGTATAACTTTGACTCCCCAAATACTTAACTGCCAATAGCCTACTGTTGACCAGAGCCTTACTGATAATAAACACTTGATCAACACGTTTTTGTATGTTATATGTATTATATACTGTATTCTTACAATAAAATAAGCTAGGGAAAAGAAAATGTTAAAAAAAAAATCCTACACAGCACTGTACTGTATTTACTTAAAAAAAAAAAATCCACTTATTTGTGGACCTGCACAGTTTAAAACCTTGTTATTCAAGGGTCAACTGTGTAATGACATCATCCGTCATTATAGTATACTCCGGAGTATTTTCACTGCCCTAAAAATTCTCTGTACTCTACCTATTCATCCCCATCCAACCCCTGGCAGCCACTGATTCCCCTCCCCTCCTCTAGTATCTTTTTACAAATGAAAAGGTCAAACTGAGATCCAAAGAGATCAGTGGATTAACTCCAGGTCACACAGAAAGTCCTCTGGTCTGCCTCTGCCTTCTGATTCACTTCACTGACTTGTCTTTTTTATTGGCTATGATGACCTCTTTTGTTGGAATGTAATGGTTTATTAAGATGTGATTTCTCTAACAAAATGATTAAAACTATTTTGAGATCAATTGGACTTACAAACACAATACGATGAAGATAATAGCATGACTTCAGTGTTTGAAAATTACATCTGTATTTCCTTCTGTTTATCATTGGGCATTAGGTAGAGAATGATTATTTCTCCAAAAATAGGTTTCTTAAGACTGAGTACAGTAACCGAAGTTTTAAAATCCTTTTTACGGAAAATACTAAAACTTGAATCTGCAACCCTGCTTTTCTTTAACATTCTCGATCACGTCAGGAAAAAATTTTACGTTAGACAAGTGTGTATAATTGTATATATAAGGTACTGGGACATACAGGTTGCCTAATTGACTTTTAATGTATTAAGTGAGAAAATTTACCTATTATTAATTTTCAGTTGACCAAATGAAAAAATGGATGACTCCTTGTTTAAGTGCTCTGTTGTATTCTTAGTATTCAAGATCCTTAAGCTAAATAAGTAAAAACATGACTTCTCTTTTTACATTCTCTTCTTACTCAGTGGTATTTTTCTTTTTAATGCTGGACAGTGTTTTTACTGCAAAATTAAAGCTGATAAACCTGATCTTCTACTCTGTGTGCTATTCAAGCTGCTTCAGTGAGGAACTGTTCCCCATAAACCTGGGAATTTGTTAGAAGTGAAGCATTTGCCATTTGAGCATATTAAGAAGAGCTAGACTGAAAGCCAGTAAGAGAAAAGGAATTGTTACTTTTCTGGCAGCGTTTATAAAAACTGATCAGGCAATGAGCAGGAATCTCTAACACAATTGAGTTGTGATGAACAAATATGAGTAATCATACATTATCCTAGAGGAGTCCTGGATTGATATTTTTATTATGCACTGTACTTCACAATCAAATAAAGGAGCCTGTTTGCACATATCCTGAAAACTATAATTTGATAAGTATATGGTGATTACTTCTTAGTAATTTTTGAAGGTCTGCCAACCAAAAAATTTGTAATAAAGTTCAGTCTTATGAAATTAAAGATTAAATGACAAAAATGCAGCTGTTTCAATAAATATTAAAGCACTGCTATGCTTAGAGCACCTCAAATGTAGTTGTTTTCACCAACTTTGGTTTTAAAAGTCTTTTTTCATTAAGTGAATTACATGAACATCCTTTCTTGTTACTGCGAAGGATTCCTCATAATTTTTCATAGTAACTTTGACTTTGGACTCAGTTTTAGGGAAGTTTAAATGTATTCTTCTATACGTTTTCAGAAATGTTGACCACTGCACTTGACTAATGTGTATTTTACTTTATAAAGCTAACTAACATACGGGCTTTTATATTGTTCCAGGCAAATTTGGTAAACCTCAGTCTCTGATTTGGGAAAAAAAAGATCAGGATACCTCTGAAAATAATACACAACCCAATGTTGTTTATTTTTTGGAAGACCTAGCTAAGATATGATCATTAAATTATAACCTTTAATTTTGATGTTTTAATAGATCAGGTGTTTCCTTTAAATAACAAAGTTCAATTTGAAAGATTGAGTACAAAGCTCTTTAAAAACTCCTACTGAGTCCACCTTTGTGACAAGTATTTCAGCTGTTGGATTTTGATAACCTAAGAAACTTTCTTTAGAGAAGTCATTAACTTGTGATATGACCCAGATCACTCTGTAAGGTCATGATGGCTTCAGGCTTCTTATCTCTAACTAGCCCTCTCCGCTGGGACACAGAGTATGTTCCAAGAGAAAGAGCAAGATCTCTGTGTGATTAAATTGAGTCTGTAGGGGGCCAGAGGCACCCAAGAAAACACCAGAGTTTAAGAAATCTTCAAACAGAAAAGAGACACAAGCCCAGATGAGCCCTAAGGAAAAGTGAAGAATTTGGTGCAGGCTCACCTTACGTACACACTCAGCAGAACTGTTCTGACCAAGAATCCAAATCCAGGTTCTCAAGCCCCATAGAGAGTTAGATTACCAGCCCTTGGCAGTAGAGAGTTTGTAGAATTCCTTGGTGAATCCGGCAGTAAGTAGTAACCTGTCACCCTGGCCTTTCACTTATTCCCAAATTTGCAGTTTTATGGATATTTTTTTTCCTGTTCTGTACCCGCCAGCCCCAGGAGCTGGTCAGCATTTTCCAAAGTGTCATTCAACACTTCTCTAATACCAGAGGCAGTACCAACACATCCTGGCACCTAGCCCGTGTTTGTACTTTAGGAATACCCAGCTTCCCTGGTGATGGCCAAGTGCCAACTCACGTAGCCAAGTTGTGGTTTGGACACGTGGACCCATTCCTTTCTGTAACCCTATCCGAATTGCCGGCTTGCTTTCTCCCCCCACCAGAATCTAAGCTCCTAGAAGGCGGATGCCATGACTTTTCTGTTATCTCCAGGAAAATGGTGGGTGTACAAAGGAGGTTAGTTGAAGGAGCAAATTCAGCTATCCAAGAGGTTCTGAATTAATCCCTTCAAGTCTGTTTTTCTCTTTTTAATACACTCACATACTAGGGGAACTGAATTAAGTAAGGATCAGAGCTGCTAGCCAAGGAAGGGCTGGTTGCTGACCTGAGTACATGAGAAGTCCAGGATTTGGAGACCTTTGGGCTCAAAGAAGCCTTTAGGAGCATACTGGGATCACAATTCCAGTGGCAGTGCTATAAGTATCTTTCTGTAGCTGTGAGTACAGTAATTTTATATTTAAAAAAAAACAACCAGAAAAAAATGTGTGAATCTGTTTCTCTGGACAATCTTACAAAGGCATGAAATTAAAACATGCCTGTGTTTTCATTTATGAGAAGGATAAAATTACATGCCACCGGAATTGATACGAGGAAATTCAGGAAGTAGGGTCACTTAATTATAGAAAATTTAATACTGCTTGAGGTTTAACTATTTTTTTTTTTTAAGATTTTATTTACTTGAGAGAAGAGGGAGAGTACCCCGGTGGGGTGGGGAAGGGGCAGAGGGCAAGGAACAAGCGGACTCTGCCATCCAGCAGGGAGCTGGATGTGGGACTCCATCCCAGGATCCCCAGTTCATGACCTAAGCCAAAGGCAGACACTTAACGGACTGAGCCACCCAGGTGCCCCAGGTTTAAATATCTTGACAGGGTGCCAGTCTCAATTCTTCAGTTATGTGACAATAAACCTTTACCTTTTAAAATTAACTAAGAAGCTCATTTCTACTTAATGAAATGTTAGAATTACAGAACCATCTAAAAACTACAATTTTTCTTGTCCATTATTTTGAAGCCATTGTAGTATGGAGGTTTGAGATAGACAATATCAACTGCATTTTGACTGACCTTCAGATATTTAAAACTGGCTTTAGTGATTACGGAGAATGATGTCCATATGCTGTTTCTAAGATGGTTTTCCTCCTTTAGTATTTTTTCAACCACTGATTGACTTTAGCAAACGCTTTCTTTTTAAAAAATGCAAAGGTAGAACTTGTAACTAATCAACAATTCCAAATCAGTGGAATCTAATGAAGTGTTTTATCCATCCTACTTTAGTCAGAAATATCATTTTTATATCATGTGGCAATAGTCCTTTAGTACGTCTACTAATAACTAGTAAATATCGGCATGAAATGACAGCGACGAAATTTGCTATACCAATCGACACATCCTTTCATGACCGATTTCTCTGTTGTCATTTAACCAATCTTCACAGCATCTTCATCAGGAATAGATTACCATCTCAAACCACTTTCTTTGCTCATCCATACGAAGCAACTCCTCATCCATTCAGGTTTTGTCATGAGAATTGTAGCAATTTACTTACATCTTCAGGCTCCATTTCTAATTCTAGTTCTCGCTTTTTCCACCATGTCTGCAGTTACTTCCTCCACTGAAGCCTTGAATTCCTCAAAGTCATTCACGGACGTTAGAATCAAATACTTACAAACTTCTCTAAATGTTGCTATTTTGACCTCTTCCCAGGAGTCACAGATGTTCTAAATGGTGACTAGGATAGTGAATATTTTCCAGAAGGTTTTCCGTTTACTTTGCCCAGATCCATCAGAGGAATCACTATGGCAGTTGCAGCTTTATGAAAGGCATTTCTTAAGTAATAAGACTTCTTGATCTGTGGGCTACAGAATGGACATTGCATTAGCAGGCATGAAAACATTAATCTTGTCCATTTCCATCAGAGTTCTTGGGTAACCAGGTACATTGTTAACGGGTAGTCATATTTTGAAAGGAATCTTTTTTTCTGAGCCATTCTCAACAGTGGGCTTAAAATGTTCAGTAAACCATGTTGTAAACAGATGTATGGTCATCCAGGCTTTGTTCCATTTATAGAGCACAGCCAGAGTAGATCCAGTATAATTCTTTTTTTTTTTTTAAAGATTTTATTTATTTATTTATTTATTGGATAGAGATCACAAGTAAATAGAGAGGCAGGCAGAGAGAAAGGAGGAAGGAGGCTTCCTGCTGAGGCTTGATTCCAGGACCCTGAGATCATGATCTGAGCTGAAGGCAGAGGCTTAACCCACTGAGCCACCCAGGTGCCTGAAATCCAGTATAATTCTTAAGTGTCCTAGGATTTTTGGAGTGGCCCCTCACAAGAGAGTCAGCCAATGCTTTGAAGCTTTTAAGTCAAGCATTGACCTCTCCTCTCCAGCTAGGAAAGTCCTAGATGACCTCTTCTTCCAACAGAAGGCTATTTCATCTACATTGAAAATTGGTTTAGTGTAGCCCTCTTCATGAATTCTCTCAGCTGGATCTTCTGGAGAACTTGCTGCAGCTTCTCCATCTGCACGTGCTGCTTCTTTCCTTAAACCTCCTGAAACAACCTCTGCTAATTTCCAACTTTTCTTCTGAGGTCTCCTCACCTTTCAGTCTTTATGGAATTGGAAAGAACTAGAGCCTTGCTTGGGATCAGGCTTTGGATGAGCAGAATGTGATGGCTGGTTTGATCTTCTGTACAGACCACTGAAATTGTCTCTACATCAGCAATAAGGCTCTTTAACTTTCTTATTCGTGTGTTCCCTAGAGGAGCTCTTAGTTTTAGTTTTCTTCAAGAGTTTTTCCTTTGCATTCAAAAGTCCCTTTGGGGGCACCTTTGTGGCTCAGTGGGTTAAGCCTCTGCCTTCGGCTCAGGTCATGATCTCAGGGTCCTGGGATCGAGCCCCGCATCGGGCTCTCTGCTCAGGGGGGAGCCTGCTTCCTCCTCTCTCTCTGCCTGCTTCTCTGCCTACTTGTGATCTCTGTCTGTCAAATAAATAAATAAAATCTTAAAAAAAAAAAAAGTCTATTTGGTGCAAGAGACCTAGCTTTCAGCCTGTCTTTTCAGCATGCCTTTCTCACTAAGCTTGGTCATTTCTAGTTTTTAATTTAAAGAGGAATGTGTGCCTTCCTTTCACCTGAGCACATAGGGGCCTTTTAGGATTAGGTAATTAACTGATCTAATTTCAGTATTGTAGTGTCTAAGGGAATAGGGAGCTCTGAGGAGAGGGAGAGAGACAGAGGAATGGCTGGTCAGTGGAGCAGTCAGAAGACACATGTTTATTTAGTTTGCACTTAGATGGGTGCAGTTCATGGTGCCCCCGAACAATTACAATAATAACAATCAAAGATGACTGATTGCAGATCGCCATAACAGATATAGTGAAAAAGTCTGAAATATTGTAAGGATTACCAAAATATTACAGGGAGACGCAAAGCGAGCGAATGCTCTTAGAAAAATGACACCAATAGACTTGTTCGTCACTGGGTTGCCATAAACCGTCAGTTTGTGTTTTTACAAAAATGGGGTGTCCGTGAAGTACAGTAAAACAAGGTATACTTGGATCTGACATCTACAAGAACATAAGGTTGAAGTGAATTCATGTTTTAGTTTTACAGAAAATTGTTTTAAAATGCACAAAGAAAAAGGCCCAAATCCCCGCACATAGCCTTCTTATTTAAAGTGGGGTTAGCCTCTGTATTGCCCAGAGATTCAGGCCTTAGTCTTCTCTGTTTCTTTACCTAAATGACAGGAGATGGTGGTTTTGCCGTTTGTATTTTTTCTTAGACCTGAGGCACAGATTCTTTGCAGCCTTACTTCTTCCTTCTGTCACTGAAGGTGGGGCTGATAAACTTGCAACCTTGCTTACTGAAGATAGTCCCTCCTATTAGATACTGTCTTAATTGGAAACAATGCTAAGAAGGCTGACAGTTGTTTATAAAATACCATCATAAAGCTATCAGGTTCCAGAGAGTTCTGATTACATTTCATAATAGCCTTAATTTCTCTGGTTGAATCACCTCAGTACATTTTTCTCCTGGCTTCTGGAGACAGGTTAGGAAGAAAACAGATTAAATTCCAATACCTTAAGCTATTTGTTGGGCCTGGCAGTGTTTCTTTTAAAAGTTCAAATGATAATGTAGATTAACAGATTGGTTTATCCTCAAATCTTAGCATAGATGTTTTATGTAGATTGGAAGTCATCTCATTTGTGAATGAAATATGGCATTTTATAGAAAAAAAATGAGTCTTATGCAAATCCAGGCTTAGAAGCAATTGTTGGAATTCAGAGGTTGGGTGAGGAGTTTTATTTTAACTCTTTTCTAATGTGACATGTTTTCTGAAAGCTAAAAAGCTTTATTTTAAATTTGAGAGGACTTTTTCTTGTTTTGTTTTTTAATCATGGAGATCAAGATACTATCACACTTACCTCAATTCTCCCTGAATATTTTGTGTCCTTGGCTTTAGAAACAACATCCAAGCAGTGGCCATTGAGAAGGGTATGTGTATATTAGTAGATTTTAAGTGCTCTTTGAGGGGAATCATATACATATACTCTAAAAAGAGCAATTTCGGCAAGTTTCTCAGCCACTAAGATTTTGTGTTTCTTTTTAGTTGGAGCATTACTACTCACATTGTGTTAATTGTAGAAGGATGGATAGTATCCAGCATAAATAATAGGAAAATAAAATTTCTGCTCAGAATTAGAGAGTAAATATTAAATACCTTAAGTAGAGAGTGAAAAGCAGATTCTTTTAAATGTTGGCAGTTGCCTCATGGTCCCATTCATTCATTCATTTTATTCAACAAGCATTTACCAACCCCTGTTGTTTCTAGCACTAGCTAGTTGCTCGATGTGCAAAGATGAATGAGTAATGATCCCCCATCACAAGGAGCCACCAGCTTCCAAATGCTTGGCCATTTGATTGTTTTATTTTTATTTCTTTTCATCAATATCCGTCTTCCTGGAGATCTGCTTAGTACTGGAGATGTAGCAGAAAAAAGACAGGAACACTCTCTTTCTTTATGGGATTGTTCTCTAGCCCAGTCGTAAGTCAACATGAATGAAATAACAAATCAACCAGTACTGAGCCGAACCTGTTCACAGAGAGCTACCAATCATACTAATATAGAGACAATCCTTGGGGGTGCCTGGGTGGCTCAGTCATTAAACGGCTGCCTTTGGTTCCAGTCATGATCCCAGGGTCCTGGGATTGAGCCCCACATCGGGCTCCCCGCTCAGCTGGAAGCCTGCTTCTCCCTCTCCACTCCCCCTGCTTGTGTTCCCTCTCTCACTGTGTCTCTGTCAAATAAATAAAATATTAAAAATAGAGATTATCCTTTGATGATAGCCTAATTAATAAATGAAATAATATCAGAGGGTTTTTTTAATAGACTTTATTTTTTAGAACAGTCTTAGGTTCACAGCAAAATTAAGAGGAAGGGACGGAGATTTCTCATATACTCCCTGCCCCCACTCATGCCCAGCCTCTACCATCAGCATCCCTCACTACTGATCTTTTTCCTGTCTCTGTGGTTTTGCCTTTTCCAGAGTGTCCTAAATTGCAATCATATAGCATGTAGCCTTTTCATGCCGGTTTCTTTTACTAAGTAATAGGTGTTTAAAATTCTTCCATGTCTTTTCGTGGCTTGATAACTTATTTCCTTTATGGTGTTGAGTAATATTCCATTGTTTTCTTGTACCAGAGTTTGTTTATCCACTCATCTACTGAAGGACATCTTGGTTGTTGCCAAGTTTGGGCAGTTACAAATAAAGCTGCTGTAAATGTCTTCGTGCAGCTTCATGGGGACGTTAAGTTTCCCACTCCTCTGGGTAAATACCAAGGGGCACGATTGCTGGACTGCATGGTAAGAGTAGGTTTCATTTCGTAAGAAGCTGCCAAACTGTCTTCCAAAATAGCTGTACCATTTTGCATTCCCTGCACAGCGAAAGAGAGTTCCTGTTGCTTCCCGGCGTTGTCAGCCATGGGTGTAGTCCGTGTCCTGGATTTTGATCCTTCTTGTGGGTGTGTAGCAGTGTCTCATTTTCACAGTTTGCCTTGCCTTGATGACATAGATTGCACAGCATCTTTTCATGTGCTTATTTGCCATCTGTACATCTTCTTTGGCGAGGATGAGGTCGTTAGCCCATTTTTTGAAATTGGGGAGTGTTATTTTTTTAAGTGACTAAGTGAAGTTACGGCCCCACCGGTAGAGCAAAATCACAAATCTAAAATAGCAGTCTTTAGACACAGGCTTGGGAGATTGTTTACTTAGCATTTGAGTCATTGAGAACTTTAATATTTCAGTAACATTTCACTAGTATTAACTATTAGTTCTTAATTTAATTTTATTTGGAAAAAGGTGAAAGGCAGGTACCAGTTTTAAAATCCAGCTCTGACTCAAATGTTGGCAAGTTTGGCTGTCACATAGACTTTATTAAATATGCAAGGAGATAAATTGCAGTTACCTCACTGGTGTGTCAGTCAGATTTATTTGAATCTGTCCACTCTTTAATTACCACTGTTCGGGGGATTGATCTAGTGAGAGATATACTTAAATTTTAGCATGAGTCAAAAGGGGCAAGGCACTGTTTTCATCACTTCACACTGTCCAGTACTGCTCCTGAAACAGTCTGTGTTGAAGGGCTGTGTTTGGTTTTTTGGTTTGTTTTTTATTTTTATCAGGTCACAAACCGATACTCTAGATCAGTAAAAGTGAATTGAGAGAAAAATGACAATTTTAAAAGGAAGATGCAAAATATGAGCCTGCATTAGATTGAGAAGACATAAAATGAAGCTACCTGATTGCTTTAAAGACTGTAAATGCTCCTTTTACCTTTGTACCTGCATCCTCAGGGAGTGCTGACCAGTCCCTGAGGACTGCTCTTCTGCAGCATCAATGCATCCTTAGGAACTCCTCAATAAACATTCGCATGAATGGAGGGCTCATTGCACGGAGAAGATCTCAACATTATTTTAATAATCTGTACATTTGGTGTTGCTTTGCCTTTAAATAGGTGATTTTTTAAAAAAATATTTATTTATTTGACAGAGAGAGAGATCACAAGTAGGCAGAGAGGCAGGAAGAGAGAGAGGGGGGAAGCAGGCTGCCCACCGAGCAGAGAGCCCTATGCGGGGCTCAATTCCAGGACCCTGGGACCATGACCCGAGCGGAAGGCAGAGGCTTAATCCACTGAGCCACTCAGGCGCCCCTAAATAGGCGATTTTTTAAAGTTATGCATATGAAACAAAGATTTTTATATTCCGATTACTTCTTTTAGAAAGTTTAAACTGCTCCTACCTCTTCTAGATTAGGTACATTTAAATAGGACTTCATGTAAAGGGCTTTCCCACACTTTAGCTCGTGTGATCCTTGTGACAGCTCTGTGAGGTTGGACACTTAACTATTTTCCCGATTTTACCAATGACTTAACTGCAATTTAACTGAGATTATATAGCTAATGAGTGGAAAGATGTGGGCTGAAAACTAGAATTCCTGACTCCTGTTTTAGAGCTGAGATTGAACTCCTTCATCATTGACCTCTATCAGTGTTTGAAATAAAATTGCTATTAAGGTCAAAGCACCGGACTGTTAGTTTCTGGCTCTGGATCTTTTTGGCAATAGTAGTATAATTTTCTTCTTGAGAGACTCCTCCTTTAGATAAAAAAAAAAAAAAGTCCATCAGCACTTCTCTGAATCAGTTCTGGGAGCCATTTGTACTTAGACGGGGCTCCTAAAGATAAGCAGTCTTTCATTTTTGACAAAAGAGGACCCCTTCAGAGGTGTCTAATAAATGATTTTGAGAATTTTGACCACTGTTACTTGCTCTAATCATTTAAAAATCAAGTCAGGGGCACCCGGCTGGCTCAGTCATTAGAGCATGAGACTCTTGATCTTGGGGTTGTGAGTTTGGCCCCACGTTGGGTGTAGAGTTTACTTTAATAAAAAGTAAAATCAGTTCATGGTTTAAAAAATAATAAAAGTCAAATCAGATAGTCTCTGTATTCTGCTTAGGATTCCTTTCGTTGCATTTTAAGTGCACTAGTCCTTCCCATCCCTTTTTAATACTATATCCTGCCTTGTTTTAAACCATGTTAAGTGTCAAATAAATCACTGCATAAATTTAGTGGAGTTTTTAAAAATTAGTACAGCAAGATTTCTAAGCTTGCATTCTATTAGTTTAACTCTGACCCAAGAAAAACAGATCATACTAGTTCTGATAAAACAGTTCTGTAGTTCTTGAATATATCTGTTCAATAACGAAAATGTTATTACTGAATTAAAAAGAATTGCACAGTATTGTATTTGCTTTCTTTAGGAATTCCCTTACCTCACTCATCCAAAATGTGTCTAATCGTTCAAAGAACTTAAAAAAAAATTTTGCTCTTAAGCATTTTATAATGGAAATTTTCTTCAAATATACAAAAAGGGGATGGGGGGTAGGCAAATGGGGGAAGGGAAGTGGGAGCTACAGATTCCGTTATAGAATGAATCAGTCATGGGGATGAAAGGCACAGCACAGGGAATACAGTCAGTGGTATTGTAACAGCATTGTATGGTGACAGATGGTATCTACATTTGTGAACATAACATAGTGTGTAGACTTGTCTTTCCCTATGTTGTACACATGAACTAATGTAACACTATGTCATCTTTGATAAAATAAACACACACACACACACACACACTTTGAGAGAACAGTACAGTGAACATCCACGTGAACACCTCTTGGATTCACAGTTAATATTTTGTCAAATTTGCTTTCCTTCTCTTCTTCCCTCTCCCCCTATATAGGTCTTGACTTGATTTAGGTAAAACATGATTGATTATTAAAAATACCTTTTTGATGTGTGGACTTTATATCGCATCACATCAGGAGGCAAATGATGTCAGATTATTCCATTATTAGTGATGCTCTTTAATCATTTGTATATAGTGGTAAACTGCCAGATCTCTTTTTTGTAAATAACAAATGCGCGTGAGTATGACTTTGGTACCATGTGCATGTCCTGTTATCCCAACAGCCTGTCACCCAAAGGTTTCAGCATCATTTGGCCCCTGCCAGAGACTAGTGTTCAATCAGGATTGAGTATTTCATCCACATGGTTAGCTGTTCGTTCTTCTGTAAAGGTGAGCATTCCCTCCCCTTTAACAGTAGATGGTCTGTAGTTCATGCTAAAAATCAGGGTAAATGCTTAATTCTTCCCTTATAATTACCCTGTTTGGAGTAGATTTCACTAAATCAAACCCCCCCCTTTTTTTTTTCCAGTGCTGCTTTTCTTTCTGACACAACTAAATTGGCTCACCTTGTGATTTCCTACTTCACATCTGGAATCAGCCACTTCTCCAAGGAGCTGAGCTCCTTTTAGTGGGGCATGGTATTTAGAAATCAAGATCTAAGGGTTGGGCATATTTATTCTTTTGTATCACTGCTTTCAGGCCCTTTCAGCAAGTGGGGCAAGGAAGTATGTTTTCTTCTTTTAATCATCATGTTGATATTTCTAATGAAATTAAGTTTAGCTTTTTGAATACATCGTGTTTCTTATTCTGAAAATCTTGGTTCTTATTTAAATATTTGCTTATTTCCTTCGTATATACATATGTTTAAAGTTATGCTATCAATATTACTGCTACTAAAAAGAAAACTCTGAAGTTTAAGATTTCTTTGCAGTTTTTCTTATACCTGGGGAGTTTTTAAACCTACAAATTCCTTTACCCCTAGACCTTTTGCATGAGACTCTTGGAGGAGAAATTGGTGTCAGCTCGTAGGTTTGTATTTTCAAATAACAAATCCATGACCTACTGCCCTAGTCAGTCTCAGGATTGCTGGAATGTGTGAGATCTGTTTTGCTTTGGGTAATATTCCCACCTCCTTTTTCTCCTAAGACATTTTCATAGTTTGATTATAATATAATGTTGAGTAATTGGCACAGAGAGAAAAATGTAAACAAATGGGAAAAGGGTTGACTGGGGAGCAAAAAATGAACAATAACTTTTTGTATTTTCAGAGTCTCATTCTCTACAGTATCTTCCCTACATTCCTTCAGGAGGTTTTAAACGGTAATCCTGATTTGAAAAACATTTTAATATTTATTTAATAATGGCATAACATTATGTTGTATATTTGGTGTTGCTAGGCACTCAGTGTTTTATACATTACCTCATTTAATCTTTGCACTCATATATTCAGTTTTATAAGTGAGGACATTGATTTTAAATATATGTAGCGTCTGCTTATGGAATGACTTTTCAGGGAAAATACACGTCCTACCTTCTGCCACACGTTGGGTTATCTAGGGTTATCTAGGAGAGCTGACTCTGAGATGGAGGTGTGGTTACAGGTTCTATTGGTTGGGGGGAGGGGATTCTGGATCAACACCTCTGAAAGGAGAGGTTGAAAGCATAAATGCACAGAGAAGTTGAACCTCCTGACCGCCCTCCACCCTCAACAAAGCAATACATTGTTATTAAAAAAAAAAAAAAAAAAAGTTGATGAGAACTGTCTCTATGAAGTCCTTAGCTGACCCCACCATGGGGCGGGGGGAGCCGGAGCCCTGGAGCTAGGATGGTCCTTCAGAGTTGTTCCAATTTGGAATGGAGAAGCTGGGCCTTTTTACTTCTGCAGTGACCAGTGATCGTGTACTGTCCCTGAAGGAGGTTTGACTTTGGGCAAGGCAGTTTCTTTAGCAGAGGTGATCCCAGCAAGGGCTGACAGCAATCTCCACCAGCAGCTGGGGGAGTAAGTCCTTTAGTCCTGGAGGGGTTATGGGAGGTTACCATGGTGCCCACAACCTCTTCTATGGATTTGCTATAGTTTCACCAAAACAAATTATTCTTGACAAAAACCATTTTTTTCCCATTGGTTATCTTCTTATTTTTTCTGTTAAAGAATCCATGTTCAAGGAGTTTTTTTCTCATGCCTTTTATCATAAACCTAAAATCTTCCTTTTTAACCCAGTTTAATCAGCTTTTAGCTCCCTGCCTTGTATGATGTTGATGGGGCCAAAATTTTTACATGCAGGTAACTTTTACACTGTTTTTAGATATCACAGGTTTATAATCTCTAATCCAGTCACCAGAATTTTACTCTATTTCACTTTGTAACCGCACTTGAGAAGGTTCTCAAAAAAGTCCATTCAAGAGGTAGTCTTTGTTAGCTTAAGCTTCAGGTCTCCTGAATTTCAAACCCTTCTTTGTTAAAGCACTCTCTTTGACACTCAACATGCATCCTTCATCCCATGATTTTTTTTTTTTTTTTTTGAGGATTCTCTTTATTTATTTGAAGACATAGATCACAGGCAGAGAGGCAGGCAGAGAGAGAGGGGGAAACAGGCTCCCTGCTGAGCAGAGAGCCCGATGCGGGGCTCGATCCCAGGACCCTGAAATCACGACCTGAGCCGAAGGCAGAGGCTTAACCCACTGAACCACCCAGGTGCCCCATCATCCCATGATTTTCTGATGAAGAAAGTGACTTGCCTACTCCCCATCTGTCCCAGCTGTCTGTCCCTGTGAAGTTGGAGATAGAAAGGCAGCCTGTTTCACAAAGATCCACGTCCACCTGTTGGTTTAGAGCTGTGGATGGCGAGGGCTGGAATATGGTGTCATTGACAGCTGACTGCTACATGCCTCCTACCTGGTGTACCTCAGTTCCCTTCTTGGGGGAAGGTGGGGAGTAAGTGTTCTCAGTAAAAGAAATGCTTGATTTTGAGTATTTGAATTAAGTTAGGCTGCATATTGTAAATGTAGTGCTTGTTATCTTACATTAGGGGTGTATCTAGTCTTCATTTTTATTGGAGGATCTCAAAATACTTTCATTATGTTCTGTAAGTTTTAAAACATAGTCATTTCTCCTTTTACTGAACTTTAGCACCCAACAACATAATTATTTAATGCTTTACAATGTTCTCTAACCTACAAATGAAATGCTTTTAATCAGGCAGCACTCTCGGGTCCCCTCCCTCCTTGGGAGCTTTGTAGTATCACTTTGCTATCACTCAGTTAACCTTGCTTTGCTGCCTACCAAACAGAACAAAAACATACACACACACACACACACACACACACACACACACAAGAAATGCTTTTAATTTTAACCTCTTTAATTTTTTTATTTAAATAAAAATTTTTAAAATTTACCTGCCTTTAAAGAAATGGCTTGAGGATGAACTGGAAGCAAGTATAAGAGGAAGAGATCAGTGAAGAACAAGAGTGTGATAAAGTATTCTGTTTGAAAAAAGTGTATGCATCTTTGCATAAAGCCCTTGGGCTTCTGCCTCATGAATGCCTCATTTTAGAGGATGTCCTATGACATAATCTCTCCTCTGTGCTTTTAAGTAATTGATAACTGATGACCAGGTGATGCTTCATTGAATTCACTCTGTTTTTTGTACTTTTTAAAAACTTATTGAAGTTCTTTTGTTTTCTTAATGCTACCTTAAATTTTTGGTAGTATACTCAAATGAAAAATATTCCTACTTTCAGCTTAGTCTTTTTGTGATTGTGAGTACTGTTCTCTGAGCCTTCCATCAGCTGTGCTTGGTGTGTATTCTCTTTATCCCCAAATTACTTATGGTGACCTCTTTGGCAGTCAACCAACTTCACAATTTATTGTTGTAGAACCTCCTAGTGGAAAACAAAATCTCAAGTTACTGTTATGGACTGTTTTCTAATGGATTTTCATCAGTAAATCTTAAAACAAGTTTGAGAGAAAGGTAATGATCTTTTTAAAAACTTTATATAAGCATATGCTCAAGATAGGAACCAAGGGATGAGAAAATATATCTAAAATTTCCCCACCAGACACAACTACTACTTTTAACTTTCTTGCTAGTCATTTCTGGTTGTTTTTTTCTCTTTCCATATTTGAGATTATATGATACAAGCAGTATGTATATTCAGTGCATGTATTCTAATTTTAAAAAAACATATCATAAGGATTTTCCCCAGGAATTATTTTTCTTAAACATTTTTATAGTTATGGACAATCCAGCTGTATATGGGTAACATTCTTGGCCATTCTCTTGTTAGAAACATTCTATTTGTTTCTAGTCTATTTGCTAGTATATGCTGCAGTGAAACATTTATGTATAATGTCTTTTTCTGTAATTAGAATTATCTCCCTAGAATATGTTCCCAGCTGTGAAATTTTGTAGTTAGAAAAAATGAATGTTTTTAAGGATGTTGATACCTACAGCCAGGTGCTCTGCCAAGAACTCTACCAACACTGTACTATTCATATATTTTTTTTATTTTTTAAAGAGCAGGTCCAAGATCTTCATGACCCTAAAAAGGTTGAAAACCACTGATAGGTTTATTAAAAGAGATTTTATGGTTCTTGAGGTCATCACTGACTTTTACCTTTCTAGAAGGCTAGCAAGAGCATAGCCTAAAGAAGCTGTGCAAGAAATTTGTTGAAAATATGAGCTCAGTGAGGCCTGCAGGTGATCAGACTGAGGATCCCTTTCAGGAATACTCTGGACTTCAGGGAGTAGAAGGGGTGGTAACTCTTCCTTCGCATCAATTCGAAAAGCCCTCTTTTATTTACTTCCTATTTGTCAGTGGCAGACAAATAGAAGATATTTGAAAACTGTTCCATGTTTCTGTGAAATCAGAAGAGCAAGCATAGCAGCTCTTAGGGGCCTTATGTGCCCAACTGACTAACTGAAAATAATTTCTGTTTTTCTCAGTAGAAGTAAAATCGTATGAGTGTATCATTCTAATATTCTGATATTCACCTCGGCTAGTGGGCCTCATAGTAAGTTATTACTCCTTTTTGAAGTATGAATTGGAATTCCGGAAATTCACTTCTTTGAAAATAGCCCTTTCTGACTACCTTATTAATAGCATTATACTGGTTTTACAAAAAAAAAGGATTTTTATTAAAATGAACTTCTGAAATGAACAGATTCTAAGGAATATATTTAGGTTTTGATATTTTAAAAAATCTGAAAGAAAGCTATTAATTTATATAGCTAAAAGTTATGAGAACCTTGTGGATGCCTTCCCCGCTGGAGAGAGTAATGATTAATTACACAGGCTGTGGAGCCCGAGACCCTGGATTTGAATCCCTGCCACCTCCGGAGGGTACGGCTTTTGGAAAGTTACTTAAACTCTGTGCCTCTGTTTTCCTCATCTGCAGGATGGGGTAATGATGGTTCCCAGCTCAAATAGTTATTTCAAGGATGAAAAGAGCCAGGTGGAATGCACTTGGAATAGTGCTGGTAACATTGTAAGGGCTCTTCTACCTGCTCTCACCCTACCATCATCATCGTCGTCATCATCACTCTGAATTGAATCAGCACTCAATAAAATACTTCCAGTGACAAACTGATTTACCTCTGTTTTAAAAATCTGTTCCGGTTTCCTGTTGAAGCCTTTGGAGGTTCTTTGCTAATTTTGCTAATGTTGACAAAGCTTTGACTGACACCTTGGCAGGCTGTCTTTGGCATGGGCTGTGAAGTAACTGTGAGCCTCCTTTTTCCATTCATTCATGGATAGAAAAATAACTGTCTTGCTTACCCTAATTGTGCCAGGTGAAAAAGGAACTCTTTTTCACAGAAAAACAAAAATACTTCTAAATGACTTAGGGTCATCAGAAGATGATGTCAAAATAAAATTGAGGTGTTTCGTGAGACTTGATCATTCCAAGCACTGTGCATGTTTTTGCTGGAATTTCGCCTTTAGTTGCAAAGGGATCTCAGATTTCAGTTTACTACTTTGGTAGCTTATGTGAGACCCAGTGGAGTTGGCTGGAATGTGTTCGAGCAGCTAAACGTAGCATGTTCCTGACTGACCCTCGCCTCTGCTGACTGATAGAACCGCTTTCCATGGCTCAGCAGCTGCTGCTCTTCCTTCTCCCCAGCGTTTCTTGAGCTTATCATCTTAAGGTGTTCTAGAAAGAGGTGTTAAGTATTATAAACATGGTTGTGATAAAATTAGGACACTACTTTTAATTTCCAGAAAGTGGTGGTTAGCATGATTAAGAAATGGAACTGGAAAGAACTGGAAAGTTAATGTGAACGGCATCACGTTGTTAACATTCTAATGTCAGTATAAGCTCCTTATCCCATGATATATCAGAATGGATTAGGAGAACACCGTGTCTTATTCTCCATGAAAGCAGTGTCTTGATACGCGACTCCTAACCTGCCTTTGGATTTCACAGGGCACATCCTCGTGTATCCCATAAAACAGACTGTGGTATCTGTGGATACCTACTCTGAGAGGCTTTCTTCTCCTCTCCCTGGGTGATCCCTTTTACACCATGAAAAGGATAAAAAAGACCATTTCTTTTTTTCCTTTCATGGTCTCGTATATAGGCAGCCCATTCCTGAAAAGTGTAGTAAGCTCCCCGTGATGGTATAATTCTTTTCTATTATGGAGCCATTTGTGGATAATTTTTGGTTAAAGTGGAATATTAGTGAAGCCATAGTCGTGGGCTTATGAATAATTTGGTTTCATTCCACGGCTTCAGCGATGCTTTTAGTCACAAAAAAGCAAAAGTATTTTTTAGCAGGATTTTGAACAGCTCCGAATTTAAAGATGTAGTACATTAGTCAGAAGAGTCAGCTTAACAGGACCAAAAATACCTTAGTCCTTACTTATGAGAGAGGCTGATTTAATTCTTTGTGTAAAATTAGTTCAAAATGTCTTTCCCTTATTTCACATGCTGTCAGGGGAAATCATCGTCTAACACATTAAAGGAGCGAACAAACCGTTGACAAGGCACATCTCATTGTTTAGAGTGTCAGAATGGGCCATTTCTTTGGTGTAAGTAAGTTGCCAAAGACAGACTGTATAAAATGTGATAAAGAAGCAGAATAAAGAGACATGAAAGTATATATTAGTTGAGCATTTTAAAAGGCCTCAAATTTTTTGTACATTTCTAGAAAGTATAAGTCATCAAGCAGTTTTAAGTCAGGTGGCTCAGCATTGGGGCTAAATGCTCAGGAGTCTGAGTTACGCAGACCAGGGTTCAAGTACCAGGGAGTCCCCTCTGAATTACGTGACATTGGATGTGTTAGTCTCTCTAATCTTTGATTTCCTCAACTATAAAATGTAAAAATAAAATTACAGGACCTGTCATACTTAGGATCGCTGTAAGCACTGGAGAATGATACCTACTTACCAGTGTCCGGCTATTTTATTTTTTTAATCAGACTTTTCATTGCTGTTCTCCCAAGATCCATCTAAACACCATATGGCACACCCCCCTCTAGAAACATGGAGCTCAGGGGACATCACGTTTCCTATTGAATAGGTGTTATTTTACATAGGGGGGTAAGAATAAGGAAAATAGAAATGTCAGAATTGAGAAGAAAGGAAGATACATAATACAAACTCCTACTGCACAAAAGGAGTAAAAGACTAAGACCCTCCTCAGCTAGAACTTTCAGTCGGAGGCCAGGGGAGAAGACGAGCACATGGGATAGATAGGGAATTATAAAAGTATTAAGGAGTAGGAATTCATGCGAGGGAAAATATCACTGGAACTAGAACAGATGGCGGGGCTGGATCTTATCAAAGGACTTGGAACTGAACCTAGAAAGAAAGAGGCGGGCAACAGGGCTGTGCTGTAGGCTAAGGCTTGCTAGCAGGAGCCAAACTAGAGGCCAGGCTGACAATGTGTTTCTATGATCTCCTGAAGGGTCCAGCTGACTAGAGTATGGGGACAGCTTGAGTGAGTAACGAGGGATGACAGAAGGCCAGGCAAAGGATTTTGAACTGACATGTTAGAAAAAGATGGGAAGACTTTCAATTTTTTTTTTTTTTTTTTTTTTTTTTTTTTTTAAAGAACTCTCTGACATGCACTGTGAGAGCATTGTTTAACATAGGTAAGTCTGATTGCAGGAAGTAGAATAGGTTAAATCAGAATGGGTTAAATTACTGTTGGAGTAATTCAGACAGCAGTAGTGAGGGCTTGGATCCCAAGGAAGAGCAAAGTACATGTGTCTGCCCCAGTTGCATGTTCCTGTTACCGCAGAGAGGCTGCCCTCCTCCTGACCTGGCTAACCCCACCTCTGCTTTGGCTCCCACCAATCCCCATTCTCAGGAATGCCTCACTTTTAATTATTCCTCCTCTCACATATATTTGAATATCTTATCCTTGCCTATCCTTGCCTTTCTTTTAAAGCTGCTCAGAACTTTCCCATTAAAAACAAAACCCAACCCAAACCCCTCACCCCACCTCCTTTCCTCCAGCTCCCTCTCCATTGCTGTTCTCTTTACAGGGAGGGCTTTCACAAAGGTAGCCTACTTTTGCTTGCACCATTTCCATACCTTCCAACTCCACACCTCAACACCACTGGCCCTGGGCTCTTGACACTTCCTACCACTGGAATGGCTCTCGCTAAATCCAGTCCTCCTCTCAAAAGGCCTTTAACCAGCATTTAACACCGTTGACCATTCCTGCTGTCCCACATGTGCTGTCTTGGTTTTGGCTTTCTTCCTTCATACTGGGCTAGTCCTCTGTCCCCTTGGTAGTCCCACCCTCCTCCTCCACCAGTCTTCTAAGGGTTGGATTCCTCAAGGTGGGGTCAGGGGGTCCTCTCCTCTTTTCACTTTATGGTCAACTCGTAAATAGCATCTGGGTCCTTATATCAGTTTTGATCTATTTAAGGTATCTACCAAATTTTTATCTTCTCTAGTCTAGTCACTGAGATACAAATTCTATGTTTCCATCTTCTTTTGAATGTTTCAGAGGCACTTCAAAGCCCACATACCCAAGAAGGGCCTCGTAGTCGACTTCATTTTCAGTCTTTTTCAGTGCTTTCCCTCTCAGTGAGTAGTATCCAGTCATGCCTTGGAGCCATCCCTGAGGCTCCCCATTAAATATCTCCATTTCCGAATTAACCCTCATCCACTCTGGCCTCTTTCCATTCTCTTGCTCCCCAGCCAGTGGGCTCTTTTCAGAGTGCTCCTGTCTCTAGTAGGAGCATTGAAACTATTGACTGGCTGCTCAGGCTCCCATATTACAGCCAAAGTCATGACCATCATACAAAACCCCCACTTGTTCTGGCCACTACTTTCCTCTGCCTCGTCTGGCACCAGGCTTCGCCAGCTCCTTGCACTCCAGCCATATTTAGTTCTCCCTACTTACCATAGAACTTCTTGCTGTAGAGACTCTGCACATGTTCTCTCTGAATACTTTGTCCTCTTTTTAATATTTATTTTAGGAGTACCTGGGTGGCTTGGTTAAGTGTCTGCCTCTGGCTCAGATCATGATCTCAGGGTCCTGGCATGGAGCCCCATGCCAGGCTCCCCACTCAGCGAGGAGTCTGCCTCTCCCTCTCCTGCTGCCCCTCCCCTGCACTCGGACACACGTGCATGCTCTTTCTGGTTCTCTCATTCTTGGATAAATAAAATCTTTAAAAGATTTATATATTTGAAAGAGAGAGAGAGTAGGGGAAAGGAGTGGAGAGAGAGAATCTTTCAAGTAGACTTCCCGCTGACCACCTGACTCAGGGGTCAGTCCCATGAGAGCATGACCTGAGCCAAAACCAAGAGTTGGACTCTAAACTGACTGAGCCACCCAGGTGCCCCTCTTTCTTCTTTTTACCAACTTAGCTTCTCCTCATCCCTCAAACCTCTACTCAGCAGTCCTTCATTCTCAAGCCTTTCTTAGCATCTTAGATTAAATTGACTTTCCCCAAAAGGCTCTTAGAGCACCAATTCTGTATGACTGTTGGATTACATGTCTCCCTCACTGGACAGAGCGCTCCACGAGAGCAGCTCATCACGTGTCCCGGAAGCCCTGGAGCAGCATAAGTGCTCAACACGTACTTGTCACCCTTCAGTTGGACTATTTCAGAGAAATGTCTAGGGCTGAACAAGAGGATCACAGAAATGCCTCTAGCCTTCTAGGTGAGAGAAAATAGGATACTTCCATCTGCAGCTGGGTAGGAGATAATGGTGAGGAGTCCTGAGTCCACTCTAGATCCGCTCTCCTGGGGCCTCTGCCAACGTTGTAGTGAGTCATGCTGCGGGACCAGGACTAAAATACCTCCCTTCCCTGTACCTTCAGACCTTGGAATTCTCATCAATTTAACATCTTGCCGGCAGTTTTTAGTCCTGTTGTCCACTCCTTGAAATTCTCTCCTGTATTGCTTTTTCCCATATTTTCTACATTTTTTTTCTTATCCCACTGCAAACATCTTGGCACCTCTTCCCATTCATTTGCTCCATCAGCAAACTCATTCCAAAATTCAGCTTTGATCTGGCATGCTCCCCTCTCATGGCTCTCATAAAGTCTGAACTTATTGGTGTTTCTTAAGAGGCACTCGCCAGCATCTCAAGTCTCATCTCCTGCCACCGCCCCATATGTCCCCTGCACTCGTTACATCAAACCATTTTATCTTTTATGCTTCTGTGCCTTTGCCTCAGCTGCCAAATTCCACTTTCCACCCCCACCTCCTTTACCTACCAACCATTCCCCATCTCATGCAGGGGAGTGTCTGCTGCTTCAAAGCAAGGATTCAGTCACTTCCAGCCCATTCAGACATCCCTTTTCCCAGTCAGCGTGTCCTTTCATGGTAGGGCGCGCAGTGCCTGGCGGGTAGCAGACCTGGAATATTTGGAAAACTGAAAAGACGGCTCTTTTACCTTTAATGATACATTGAAATACTAATCAGAATGCCAAAGAACAATTATGGTAAACTGGACTATCCCTGGATAAGCGTTCCCTCTTGAAATCGAACCTGCTGATGGTCGAAAAGTAAAACGTCCAAAAGTTTATTTATGTAAATGACCTCCATCCACCCTGAGTGTATTTTTTCTGTCTCCCACAGTTATATTTCCTTGACACACCCTCCTAAAGTGGATTTCTAGTCCTGACATGGTAGTAAAATGTTGTCCCACACTTTAAGATGACAGCTTCGCCCTGAAAACTTTGAGATACTGTCGTTCTTGAGGTGATTTTTTTAAAGATTTACAAGAGGAGTTTCTTATACACCAGTCAAAATCTATGTGTTCTGAAGCTGCACATTACAGTGCTTTTTCGTGAGCTGTTATGAAAGCCAAGCTTCAGGGCAAAGCAAGGAAGCACTAGAGGAAAGGCTGTTTTATGCATTTCCAGCTGCAGAAAGTAGTAGCACTTCATGTGGGAGTGCTATATTCATTCTAGAATTTCTCCCCTAGAGGGATAATAGGACATTGCTTTTTCAGCTTTCAAAGGGTATTACAAACATTCTCTCCCAACACAAATACCACATTTGACCTCATTCTTCTTTCACTCAGTAAAATGTTTTCCTTAGTGTCATAAGAATTATTAATGGTTGTGTTGGTGACATAATTTCCAATAAAGTTTTCAGGAAGATTTGGAAATCATTTCATGCTTTCACCAGCATTGCCAGATGTGAAGGAGAATTAGGAATTAAACTGTCTGCTTTTGGCAGGTATTAGATTATGAAGTGCATTGTTGTACCGGGAACGAAAATCAAAGGATAGGACTGAATAAACACTTGTCCTGGGTTTAAGAAAAAGTGTTAACAGTGTCATTCCCCAAGGATTGGTGCCTGGATTGCTCTTTTGAAATATTTTAAAGATGATCTAGGAAAGAGAGTGAAGAGATTCCTAGCTCTTCTAGGTAAAAAAGTAGAATTGATTGGCATAAAGCAAAAGAAGGTTCCAGAACATCATGTGAGTGGGCAGAAGAGGAGCAGATGGGACCTCATTTTCAATCAATTCAGCTTTTAAGTAGTTCCTCATTTCTTCACCTGATGAAATGCCATAATTGTTCTTTTGAAGGGTCCATTCAGCTGGGTTAATTTCTTATTTCTTATCCTGCTAAGCTATTTGGTTTTTAAATGTGTATTTCCTCTCTCCATGTGCATATATCATATGTATGCATACATAAATTATTCATGTGCTAAAAAATCTTCACAGATTTTATTTTATAATCTTCCTCTCCTTGCTTTCATTTTCCTCTCCTCTTTAATACCTTATTTTTAGACAGGTCATTTTGTAGGAATAATGTAGTAGAATATTTATTGTAAAATACCAACAATCTTATTAAAATATTTTGCATAACTTACTACATGCTATTTTTAGAATGAAAATGCCTCTTAGGAGCTTTCTTTTTGAAACTCAGTAATTGCTTAGCTCCCAAACAGAGAGAGTTAAAAATCTACCCACTATATCCTTTTACGATTTCTAAGAGGTATTATAATCTGCCTTTTAGTACCCATGGGAGTTGGAGCTTTTAAATGGCATCGGTGTGCCTTGTATTTATAGCCTTGTCTTGACGTCGGTGCTCTTACCACTGAAATGATGGCATAGACTTTGACAACTATAGCTTCATCACCTTTTGAAACATACTACAAAATGATTTATTGGCCATTGCTTCATACTCATGTTTGATTCTTAAAATTCAGTTCAAATCAGTTAAGGATTTAATATTAAATATTCATAGTAAATATTTTTTAAGCCTGTGAAGTATATCTGTGACTCAGTTCATGAGCTAAAGCATGCATTTTTCATAAGGTCTCTGGAAAATAAAAATTATTTGGATTGCAGAAATATGTTTAAATTTCATGTTTCATAGACTTGGTTAGTTGTGTGTGATATTAACTTTGATCCGGGCCATTAAGCAATGGTACAAATAAAAGTTTTTTTGTAAAGGGATAACCAATTTGATACTTTACTATTGTAGACATTAACCTACATTTTGGTCCTTTACTTGCTTATTTCTTTTAATTTATTCCCCTTTGAGTATTATCTGATACTTTCCTGACCTGATTTAGAATCTCTATCTTATTACTGTTTTAAAACAAGCCCCAAATTTAGCAGGAAACCATTTGCAAGATGAATTGGCTTAGAGGACTGAGATGAACACCAGCACATATACTTTCTCGTGTTTAAATAAAGTACGCATTTTCCATGAAGTAACAAATTTCACTTGCAGACACAATTTATCCAAATCTGAAGAAGAGAAGAAACTAAAAAAAGGATTATTCGGGTTTTGGATTGGTAGGGAAAGCAATGTTGTTAGCGAAAATAATGTTTTTAGTTATTTCATTTGGATTCTCAAAATGCTAGCTTAAATCAAGCCAAGCAGTGAGATAAGACAGGGGCTCCAAAGTCCGTTTATATTCCAGCAACATAATAAGAGATGACCCACAGCTAGGTGTTCTCCACTTAGTCGTCTGTGAAGAAACATGTGCTGAGTACTTGCCCTCCACCTGCCCCCGACTCCCGGCCACTGTGTAGGGACACACAGATGCACACTCACTGTCTTCAGAGAGCCCTTAGTCTGACTGGGGAGAAGCATGTACACAGATACTAGGGCAATTCAGGAAGAGCAGTATCAGAAATATTCATGGGACTGTGGGGGAATATACCCGGAGCCAACTGCTGAGTTTAGAACTGCTCACTTGAACTACTGGTGCTTAATGGTAATTTCACATTTACAAAATAGAACATTGGAGATAATGGTATTAATACAGAGAAGGATTTTGCATGAAATCTCCCTGTTTTCAATTATAGTTTTAACTTTGCTGTTGAAAATTGAAAATGTTGATTACTGAGGAGTTTGTAGTTTAGTCTGATACCTTTAAAAATGCAATGTATTGGCATGGTTTTTGAAAAAGTAACTATTGTCAGGGGACGCCTGGGTGGCTCATTTGGTTTATCTGCCTTCCACTCAGGTTACGATCTTGGGGTCCTGGGATTGAGCCCTCTGTCGGTCTCTCTGCTCAGCGGGGAGGCTACTTATCCCTCTCCTTCTGCCCCTCTCCCTGGCTTGTTCTCCTTCTCTTTCTCTCTCTTGAATAAATAATAAAATCTTCAAAAGAATAAATTATATATATATATATATATATATATATATATATATATTTTAGATTTTACTTATTTGACAGAGCAGGGGGAACAGAGGGAACACAAACAGGGGAGTGAGAGAGGGAGAAGCAGGAGAGAGGGAGAAGCAGGCTTCCTGCCGAGTAGAGAACCCGAATGGGGCTCGATCCCAGGACGCTGGGATCATGACCTGAGCCGAAGGCAGTCACTTAACAACTGAGCCACGCAGGTGCCCCTAAATTTTATAACTTTAACCAATTCAGACATTTACTTTGGTTGAACTAAATTTTGTTTTGAATTTTGAAAAGAACCCAAGACTTAAAATTTGCCATATCTAGATATTCTATAGTTGACCATGATTATTCAAGATGTGCAGAGATCTGAAGAAAATTGTCAGTGCAGATGGATACTTCTCTTAAGGATACCATATGATATGCATGAAGATCCAAATCTACAAAAACTGACTAGTTGCACAATTATGGGATTTATTGGGAGACTCTTTTATAATGGAAATCTTTCTTCTGTTAACATGATTTAATGTTCACAATGTAATATAGCTAACTTTTTAGGAAGACACCTATTAATTTCAGTAGTATTCACAATAGTACTGGGTAGATCTGTATTAAATACTGTGTTTTGCTTATTTGGTTAAGGAGAGGTGGCATCTAATTGACTCAGAATACCCCCATTATGAACCTAGTAAAATCTTTCCAGTGGGTGGTTAATACTACAGCACTAACTTACGCATTTGTAACTATGGTTGCCATAGTGTATCATAAGTTTTAAGAGAAAATAAAAGGACTAGTCATTAGCTATTATGTAATAGGCAGCTCTCCCCAGTCCAGTGTCAGTGTTGTAGTCCCTAGAAGAAGTCTGGGTCAATCTGGCTTACTGGGACTAATGGCTACCCTGCTGAAGTCCAATTTCTAGTACTAGAAGTGCTGACCCAGATTTCTTTTGGTGGGGCACTTATTGTGATGCCAACCATGCTGTTTTCTCCATTCTGTTACCTTTTGGTTTATAACCTGGCCTGGGGGGTCAAGGGGGAAAAGAAGAATTGAAATCCCTGCAATGGGAGTTTATTTCTTTTCTCTTCTTCTTTTTTTCTTTCTTTTCTTTTCTTAAAGATTTTATTCATTTGACACACACACATAGAGAGACAGGCAGGCAGAGGGAGAAGCAGACTCCCTGCTAAGCAGGGAGCCTGATGCAGGACTTGATCTCATGACCTTAGCCAAAGGCGGATGCTTAACGGACTGAGCCACCCAGGCGTCCCATGGCAGTCTATTTCTTTCATAAGATAATTCTTCTATCAGAATGTAATACTGATAAGCCACACCCTTCTTCATTTCCAATTCTGCCGTAATTGCTAACAGAGGCCTTGCGGTGGGTCTTCAGTTGCTTTCTAGTTCATGAGTCTTTACTCCTACTTGTGATAGGTCTCTCTCCGTAAGGGAGACCATCTTAGATATTCAAGGACTGATAAAGTCTCTGTTTAATCTTGGGTTTTTCCATTTTCTGCTCTACTTAAACACAGAAAAGTCACTTGACTCCTGCCCCTCCTCTCATGACCAGCAGAGGCCACTGACACCCCTCTCCCCCCATGCAGTCCCTATCAGTCCTCTGAAAGGAGCAGGAGTGAATGGTCTTCAGTCAGCACAAAATTCCTGCAGGGATGGGTTAGCTGAGAATCCAGCTCTAGCTAAGCAGAGAGAAACGAGGGTACTGAGGGTGGAGCACCCGCTTTCCTACCCACCTTCTGCCACAGGTGGATTGGAGTCTGGGGAGGTCCAGCCTTACAAGCACACCCAGTTTCTTCTGGGGCCTCCTTGTTTTAACAATCTCCCTCCTTGATCTTTGTTCCTGCTGCTCACTTACCTAGGAGCAGAAGAAAGTGGAGCTAGAAAAAACATGCTGGTGTCATTCTTCTAATTAAAGGTGTTCCTTGGGGCGTCTGGGTGGCCCAGTTGGTTAAGGCTTGGACTCTTAATTTTGACTCAGGTCATGATCTTGGGGTCATGGGATCGAGCCCCCATAGGGCTCCATGCTTAACAGACTGTGCTTGAGATTCTCTCCTTCCTCTTCCTCTGCCCCTCCACCCCCAAAATAAATAATTTTTTTTAAGGTGTTTCTTATCGAGAGGGTTTTTAAATCATGGTATTAAATTTGACTTATGTTTTTAAGTTCTGTGCCTCATGTAGCCTGATAACCAAATAGTGTGAATATTGTTAGCCATGGCCACTTTCTAAAACTAAATTGTAATTTCTGCAGAAATCATTGACTTTAGGAGCTCATGATTAAGAGCTTAAGTTTTCTAGGTTCACCTATAATTTCAAATACAGACAAGCCTATATCGAAAGACTATTTTTCTAAATCCCTTTGTATTCCTATCGTTTCTACCAAGGCATGATCATCGTGGGAATATACCATACTTAAGTGGAATCTAAGGGTGAAGGGGGAGCTTTGTAAGATAGAAAGTGAATAGTCTGACCTGATTTCTGATCATACCATATTTCCATCTGATGGTAAGTGATTCTGCTTTCCAGTATATTTCCACCTTTATGAACATGGTGATTTTTTTTTTAAAGATTTTATTTATTTATTTGATGGGCAGAGATCACAAGTAGGCAGAGAGGCAGGCAGAGAGAGGAGGAAGCAGGCTCCCCGCTGAGCAGAGAGCCTGAATCGGGGCTCGATCCGAGGACCCTGAGATCATGACCTGAGCCGACGGCAGAGGCTTTAACCCACTGAGCCACCCAGGTGCCCCTGAACATGGTGATCTTAAGCAGTTACCTACCGATTGTCTTTTCCATTTCTAGTCAACAGTGATTCATTGACTTTTGACTGCAGAGTAAATCAGCTAGTGCTTATGAAGATATTATAGTACTAGGAAGATATTATAGTACCAGTGAGTCACAAAGGCATCTCCTGATTCTCATTCACTCTCAGGATGGAATGTGTAGTTTTCCTTCTCAGGGGAGTTGAGTATTCTACGGCTTTGTAGCCATTCTTTGAATCTTGTAACATTAAGATTTGACATGATTATTTTTAATTGACTTGAGGTTAGACAGTTCTCATATTTGGTTTTGCTTTCAGATTTAATGTCATACAGGCTTTGAGAAGTGCGCAAATTCAATTTTTCTGGTGACTAGTATAGCATTATTAAGAGTACACTACTGTGGGGAGCTTATGAAGTTATATCCTGTTCTCTTGCCAGTTTTGTAAAGTATTGCCCGATGTACTGTCTGATCCAAGCCCCTTTTCCCATTCCCATTCCATATTCTCCATTCTCTTTTCCTTTTCTTCTCTCAAACCAAAGCAGAAATTTTAGGGGTCATTCATTTATTCAGTAAATATTTATGGAGGAATTAGCACCAGGATAAACATGGGGAATGCAGTGGTTCATATGATAGACATGGCACCTTTTCACAGAACTGACAGTCTAGTGCAGGGGTTGGGAGGGGTGGTAGTCACAGATCCATCCTATTGCCTGTCTTTGTGAAGAGTTTTATTGGAACACAACCATACCCATTCATTTACATATTATTGGTGGCTGCTTTTGCACTATAATGGCAGACTTGAATGATTGCAGTGGAGACCCTGTGGTGTGCAGGACCTAAAATATTTACCCTTGACCCTTTACAGAAAAAGCTAACCAACCCTTTTTCTAGGGGTATGGTGAAGAAAAAGAGTATAAACTCTCCTTGTTAAAGAATATAAACGCTCTTGAGGAAAGTAGACCAGCGGTGGAATGTTGTAAGCAGGGAATGTAACATGTTCATATTTGAATTTTAGAAAAGTCACTATGAAAAGACTCAATCTCCAAAAACAGACTGCGGGTTGCCGGGGGGGAGGGGGGACGGGAGAGGGTGGTGGGGATATGGACATTGGGGAGGGTATATGCTATGGTGAGTGCTGTGAAATGTGTAAACCTGGCGATTCACAGACCTGTACCCCTGGGGATAAAAAAAAAAAAAAAAAAAAAAAGAAAAAAGAAAAGTCAGTATGGTTGCTATGTAGAAAAAAACAATGAAAGCAAGAGTACATGCATGCATTAGAAGGAGAAGCACTCAGTGTAGTGGTTAAGAGCATGGACTCTTTTTAATAAATGTTCAATTAGCCAACATATAGTACACCATTAGTTTTTGATGTAGTATTCAATGATTCATTAGTTGTGTATAACACCCAGTAAGAACATGGACTCTTTTTCTTTTTTTTTTAAAGGATTTTATTTATTTATTTAACTGACAGAGATCACAAGTAGGCAGAGAGGCAGGCAGAGAGAAAGAGGGGGAAGCAAACTCCTCGCTGAGCAAAGAGCCCAATGCGGGGCTGATCCGAGGACTCTGGGATCATGACCTGAGCTGAAGGCAGACGCTTAATCCGCTGAGCCATCCAGGTGCCCCAAGAGCATGGACTCTTGAGCCAGACTGCCAATATGCAAATTTTGGCCCTACCATGTACTGATTCTGATGTTGAATAACTTTCTGTCAGATTTCCTACAGGTAAAACGGTAATGGTAATCACAGACCCTAAGTCTTGGCAGAATACATAAATAAATTGATATATACAAAGCACTTGGAACATAATATTTGTAATCATTACAATTATCACTACTGTAGTAATCCTGTTAAGGGGTAAGGGTAGTCTGAACTGTGGGACCGTGGTGGAAGTGGTCAAATTCAGGTGCTACAAAGTCAATAGAATTGACAGGTATCAGGAATTGGAGATCAGTAGGCAAGATCAAAGAGAACAAGAAGTTGAGGATGAAATGCAGGTGTTGGATTTGATCAGTGGAGTATATGGTGGTTCCTGTCCCCAAAGCAGGGAAAGACCATAATCAAAACAGATTTGTGATGTGAGGTAAATAGAAATTCAGTTTGGGGTATCTTAAGTTTGGGTTCTAGGTTGATATAAGTAGAAGTCTAACATGGGACTAGATTAATATGTATGTAGATGTAAGAGCAATTGATAAAGATTGATATAAGCAGAAATTTGGGAAGAAGCCAACAGTAAGGTTTAGAGGAGTGTGATGTGGGCTAAGGAGAGGGATGTAGGAATGGTTGATGTAAATCTGGTCATAAATGCTTCAGAAAAAAGGACATAACCCAGAATGAAGCTGGACTGATAGGTGGATGTCTAAGAGAACTATGAAGAACACCAGCAGTGGAAGATCAAAGAACCCTTAAGTCAAGAAAAGATATAATTTGGAGGAAGATAAGCATGAAGTTTAAACCCATTAAATATTCTCTTGTTGAGGCGGGTGAATTTGAAAAATATTTAAATTTGCAAGTTTTGCATTAACATAGGCCAACCTAAACCATAGTGTGTATTTCACAGTGTGGGTCTTTCATGTACTACAATTTCATGTACCGCCATATTCCATTCTCTTCCAGTATACACCATGCCCTTTACAGGATTTTAGGCAATGGTAGAGTGGTTGCTGTGGTTACAGATGCTGACATCTGATGACCTGTTCATTCTGCTTTTCTGTGTTTGATGTTTCCTACCCCTCATTTTTTTTTTTTTTAACCTCCCCAGTTACAGATTCACTGGAGCCTTGATGTGAAATATTGAAGTGGGGGAGATGGTCTTCTTTATGTATTATACTTGGTTCAGCATCAATATCTTAGGTCCAATATCTTAGAGTTTTAAGATTTTTCTGTTTTAATTTGCCTACAACACTGCCACAACACTTTTCTTTTAGAAAGAGCCGGGAGATAAGTTGGAGCACCATACACTTTTTCCATCCTCCGAGGCAGTAGGGCTCACAGGTTAGGCTCCAGCTAAGTCCTTGCTACTGAGATGTGTGATGATAGAAGCCTGATCCAGAAGCCTTATCTCCCTTACCACACGTGCCTGAAGAAAGGTATCACATTTATATAATCAGGCTGAGTGTTGCATTTTAAATTTGGTTTTGTGTTATAGGGGGAAAATTATGGAAAAACTTCAAAGTGGACCAAAAAAATTATTAGGTATACTCTCTGACTTGGCTTCTAGGTTATATTGCCCTTTCCTTACCGTTGAGCTATTTGACAGTGGCTAGAAACATCAGAATACGGAGACAATGCGAAAGATTCTTGTCCATTGAAATGGAAATTGTATACAGTGAGTGCTGTGGGTTATTGCCTTGTATGTTGACCAAAATTACCAGTCGTGCATCTGTTTATAAACCCTCTGCAGTATCATTGATGTTTAGATATTTGTTCTTTGGATTCACCTTCGAACCGCTTGTAACATCGTACCGGTTCCTTTTTAAATAACGAGTTAATTAAAATCTATGTCCCGTGCTAAAAACAATTGTTTTGTTACCTACACACGTGTGTTTATATGTGCATATAAAATCTCTAGAAAGATTCCCAAGGTGCTGCCTGTGATGGCCTCTATAGGAGAGGAGGCCAGAAAACGTGCTTTTCATTAGATGCCCTTTTGGGTCCTTGGAATATTCTATCATATGCTTATATTACCTAAACAAATAAATTTTTAAAATTCCTTTTTGAACTCCCCCAAATCAATCCTTAGCTAGCCCTTACCAAAACTTGAAGTAAATTCACATTTAAATTAACTGGCTGTGTGATGGACCCTGGGGAGGGTATGTGTTGTGGGGAGCGCTTTGTACTGTATAAGACTGGTGAATTACAGACCTGTACCCCTGAACCAAATAATACATTAAATGTTAATAAAGATAAAGATTTTAATACTAAAAATAAATTAATGAACTGGCTTTCTAAAGAGATCTTTCTCAATAAACTCCCAGCAGATAGCAACCTACATCTCAGTGTCATACCTAGCACTGCATCTCTGTACTCTTTAAAATCACGTTTTAAACTTTCCTCTTCAGGATAGCTCTAACACTATAGCCACATTTTGGTCCGATAGCCCTAATTCTATTATGAATCTATGAAGGGCTCCGATAGTCTGTGTGGAGGGGAGCGGCAGACCCTTTTGCCTCTTTTGCAGTTTGAAGTTCACCTTGCTTCTTCCCCAGCTGTGCATACTCAATAATCCTCTTGTCTAATTATAGCCAGCAGCTCTTCCTCTGAGCTAAAGGTTCTCAAGCTTGGATGCATATTAAAATCGCTTGGGGGAGCTTTTAAAAATGGGAATGCCCAGACCAATTAAATCACAAAGTCTGGGGGTGGGACACAGACATCAGTATTTCTTAAAGTCACTGAGGTGATGCTAATATTGGAAAACACTGCCCTGTGCAATGAATGGTACTGATTTAGCAAAAGCACTCAGGATTTCTGACCGAAAGATCTGTGCCGGTGGTGAGGAAGGTCCACACAGACACAGGAGGCAGCCCTTCCAGGATATCCATATGCACCAAATCTGTTTTGACTTAGGCTACCTCTGGAATGGGGCAGACTAGGTATTTGGTGTGGTTTAAAAGCCTGAAGTGAGGGCACCTGGGTGGCTTAGTGGGTTAAGCCTCTGCCTTTGGCTGAGGTCATGATCTCAGGGTCCTGGGATCGAGTCCCGCATCTCTGCTCCGCAGGGAGCCTGCTTCCTCCTCTCTCTCTCTGCCTGCCTCTCTGCCTACTTGTGATCTCTTTCTGTCAAATAAATAAAACCTTTAAAAAAAAAAAAAAAAAGCCTGAACTGACTTGGTCAGTCTTTAGCGTTTTGTTTTTGTTTGCTTTAAAAAAAAAAAAAAATAGTTCTGAATTCAGCTAACCTCTCACTGAGTAGAAAACACCGACTATCGAGTGCACTTCCCCCCCCCACCCTTTTCCTCTGCCGTGAGAGGCACGAAGCCAGCCTCGTGGTGGGTGACATCTAATACCACTGCCACCATATGGCTGCATTTCTGAGAAATACTTATATTTATCACACACCAGACATCTGGGAAAAAACACATACTGTACATGACCTATTAAATGTCTGTTTTTGTCAAAGCTCCTAGAACCCCATTGCTTTCACCCATAACAGTGTACTTTAGTAAGAGGTCTTTGATGGGAGAGTTAGTTTTAGAAGGGAAGAGGTTAAAGAACATCTATCCATTCATTTATTTTGGAATGGTAAGGCAAGGAAAGAGTCTGTTTCTTGGGATGTCCTCCCCTCGCCCAAAAGATATCTTTTTAATGGGAAGTCCTGCTGAATAGCCTGCTTCTGTTTAACATTTTAAATCATTGTATTGTTGCCTCAGCCTTTTATTAAACATGAAAATTCGTATCATAAACTCTGCTGCGATTGCCTTCATGCACTCATTGTATATCCCCCTCCCTTTTGTATAGGAAGACAGAGATGTCAATAACCCCATGCCTAACCGAGGAGGCAATGGATTAGCTCCTGGGGATGACAGATTCAAACCTGTGGTACCATGGCCTCATGTTGAAGGAATAGAAGTGGACTTAGAGTCTATTAGAAGAAAAAACAAGGCGAAAAATGAACAAGAGCGCCATGCTGGAGGAGATAACCAGAAAGACATAATGCAGAGGCAGTATCTCACATTTAAGCCTCAGACATTCACCTACCGAGATCCTGTGCTACGTCCAGGGATCCTCGGTAACTTTGAACCCAAAGAACCTGAGCCTCATGGAGTGGTTGGTGGCCCTGGAGAGAACGCCAAGCCATTGGTTTTGGGACCAGAATTCAAACATGCAGTTCAAGCCAGCATTAAAGAGTTTGGATTTAACATGGTGGCAAGTGACATGATCTCACTGGACCGCAGCGTCAATGACTTGCGACAAGAAGAGTAAGCACACATCCTCTTCTTTCTAAAATTGGGGCAGCTATTGTTCTGATAGATATTTAGTTAGATTGTTAGGCTGGAGAAAATACCTTTGCCTTTATTTCAAGGAAATAAAAGGCTCTTCGGTCTGCAAAATGGCCAGAAGGAGGAGATCGCTCCATTTATGCCGTTAGATTGAAGGTATGACCTATATAAAATTCTGGGGGTTTTACATCCATGCTACTCACATGTGGTCCCTGGACTGGCACCAGTCTGTGAATTTTTTGTTACCAATCCACAATGAAAATGTGAATTTGTGCCAGAGTGTAAACCAACCAGTAAATAATTTAAGACAAGTGACAATCTTTTAATAACAAAACTTTCTCGACGCCTTGATTTTCATTATGGATCAAGCCCCTTGTCTTGTTGGAATAATAACAAATAGTAATGCTACTCTAGATATCTCCTGTAATTACCTAGATGTTGATGTTTCCCTTAACTTTTTTTCTTAGTCCTGCACCTGGAAATCAGAACTCTGGGTCTATGCAAAAGGAGTCCTCAGCAGATAAAACTATGGCCTAAACTTCCAAATGATTTTCATGTAGTTTGATTTAAAATAAAGGATCAAAGGATCCCCAACTCTTAACTTGATAGACAGTGGTTACTGAATAAACTCAAAGCTTTTCTCTTTCGGTTTATTTAATAACCTGTTCTACTTCTGTAGGATCTAAATAGCCTCTGTTAACATGGTGCAAATTTAATTCTGTGCTACTAGAAAACTCTCAAAATGTATTCTGATAATGGATTGTTGATGTAATCTTTGTCCTAAAAGGTTAACAAGTTTATGCTCACACACAGAGACCCCATTGCAGCGTTCCTTAGGACCGTTAAGGAAGATTCTCTACTTAATATAGTGCTACTCAACAGACTTTTTCCTTTTTAAGTTTTTGTTTAAATTATAGTTAAGTTAACATACAGTGCATTATTGGTTTCAGGAGTAGAATTCAGGGATTCGTCACTTCCATACAACGCCCAGTGCCCATCACAAGTGCCCTCCTTAATCCCCATCCCCCATCTAGCCCATCCCCCACCCACTTCCCCTCCAGTGGCCCTCCGTTCTCTATAGTTGAGAGTTTCACATGGTTTGCCTCTCTCTTTTTCTTTTCCCCATCCCATACGTACTTCTGTTTTGTTTCTTAAATTTCAAGACTTTGGACATTCATATATTAATTGGTAAGAGTGAGAGGAGGTGAATGAAATATGCAAAGAAAGCAGAGGAATCGAAGTACAGAACCATGACAGTGAGAGGAGTTAGAGCATCTCAAGGGACAGTGAAGGAGGAATCCTGGAGCAATTGATTCTAAATCAAAGTAGAGGCTTGCCTGATCACAAGGTTGCCAGATTTAGCAAATAAAAACAGAGGACACTTGGTTAGATTTGAATTTCAGATGAATAATGAAGAACATTAAGTATAAATATATCCCAAATGGTGTATGGGACGTACTTATACTTTAGAAAATAGTTGTTTCTCTGAAACCTAAATATAACCAGGTGTCCTGTACCCCTCCAGTCGGGGGCAGAGGGTGGTTGTTATGGAGCTAGAACTGCCACATGAGTACCCTTTAAAACCCATGTGAGGCTCTGCAGTCCCTTATCTGGAGTGTGTCCTGGTTATCTAAAATACAGCACTTAAACATACTGTTTATCTCTGTGACAGAAGGTTCTTTGAGAACCTATCAATGGCATTCTCATCACTGAGAAGGGAAAGGGAGAGTAACATGGATTGACTTCCCACTACATGCCAGGACTTACTATAGGTTCTCTTACTTAAATTCTTACAACCAAACCTTGAGAGTTTTTACCTGTGTAGGTAGTCTGAAGCTTAGAGCTCTGACTTCCGTGTGTTTGCCCAGCAAAATGGCAGAGTTGTGGTTCAAGCCAGGGTGGTTTGGTGTGAAAGCCCTATCTTTCTACCATACATCGTTACCTCAAGGTAGGTCTTCCCCAGGTGACATGCCTCCATGCCATGTTACAGTCTGTGGGTGAGCTTAGTGTAGAAATGGAGGTTTTTAGCACTTGGGCAATTTGTAAAAGATCGTTAAAAACACCAATATAAATCTGGCTCACTTTTCAACATAAGAAATAGGCTAAAAAGCGAAATGACCTACAAGACAGAGAAGTACATGCCTGTCTCCCTCTCCTTCACCCCACACATCCATTCTGTCTGCAGGCCTCTAGCTTCTGCCACCAGAACATGTCTCCGATTACTTCTGAGACGAGTTCTTTCATTCCCACTGCCACCACCCAAGTCCAGGCCACCATCATCTCTTGAAATCCTGCAAGAATCTCCTTCACGTTTTCTCCATTTCAACTTCTGCCTCCTACCTTTTCCCACAGAAGTCAGTATGGTGTCTGAACCACACAACGCTAGCTTATCTACAACGATTCTTTGCCTTCCCAGTGCACTTAAATAAAACCCAAACTCCTGAGCGGCAGCTGCAACCCTTTCTTGTCTTGACAACCTCCTCTTTCTTATTACTGTGCTCTGGCTCAGAATGTTCTAGCTGGGCTGGCCTTCCCCGCCTCTTTGTCTGTGCTCTTCCCTCCTCTATGAATACTGTGGCTGGCTCCTTCCCATTCTTTAGGTCTTAGTAGAAGCTCTCTAACCATGCTGTCTAATTTGGTAATGCCCTGTTTTATTTTTTAATACTGCTCTCTGAGCATTTCATTCATAGTGCATATCCAATTTTATAATTTATCAAATTTATATAGGTATTGGTTTATTTAGTTGCTTATTGACCAGCTTTCTTACTGCATGATGAGGTCCTGGGAGCAAGGAGTTTGCCAGTTTTCTTCACCAGCTACATCCAATAGCTGACAGCCTGTTGGTAAATATCTGTTGAGAGAATGAGTGAATGAATGAATGAATGAATGGAATCTGCTAGGGTTCAAACCTTGACTTCATTACCAGATGTGAGATCTTTGACCAGTTACTTATACTCTCTTACCTAATCCTTAAAATTAGTCTAACAATACCTATCTCCCTGGATTAGCATTGGAATTAAATGATATAATAGGCTAAAAGTCTTCTGTCACAGGCCTGGTGGCATTTAAGTGTTCTTGAATTTTAATAATAATAATAATTATTATTATTATTATTGTGGCACTTTCTTCAGGTCATATACCCTCTTGTCAAAATTTTCATGTTTTCAGTTCTATTTAACTTTGAGGTCCTCTGTTGCTTTTCGGAAAATGTAAATGTCACACACTCCCTTATCTTCATCATCTTGCTTCTACTTTTATCTTCCATGATGGCAACGCCTTCCCCTCTTCTCTGGTAAGTTTTTTAGACATACCGATTATTGCTGCCTGAACCTCCAATCTCTCTGAGTACTCTTTGCTCTCATATAACTTCCTTCCTTCCTTTCTGTCTCCCTTGTCCTTTCTTTCTGGCTTTCCTCATTGCATCCCTCTTTCCCCCTCTCTTTCCTCTCCCTTCCTTCTTTCTTCCTTGCCACGCATAGGCTGATCACTTCCTGTGCTCTTTTCTCTTGCATAAGTACTTAGAAATAGGATATTGCATGTTTCTATGTATCATTCCTTTAAGTACATTGTCCTCAGTCAAACAGAAGGACCCAAGACTATCTTAGCAAATGCTCCTAAGCCCCTCTTTAAACTTCTATGCTGGTGAGAAAACTCTCTCTTTTATGCTTCAAAGTACTCAAACATTATAACCCCCAGAAGCTTTTTTTTTTTTGTTATTGATAGAGACAGCATGCAAGCAAGCTTGTGAGGGGAGAAGGGAGAGAGAGATTCTTAATCAGGTATCAAACCCAGTGCGGGGCCCAGGCAGATCTCGATCTCATGACCCCGAGACCGTGACCTGAGCCAAAAATCAAGAGTTGGATGCTGCGCCACCCAGGTAGTCCCCCCAATTTTTTCTAAACTGAATCCAGATCCACCCCTCCCCGGCAAGATTTGATTTATTTTAGAGAGAGAGAGTACTCGAGCAGAGCAGGGAGGGAGATAGAGTGAATCTCCAGTAGACTCCGTGCAGAGTGCAGAGCCCATCATTGGCTCGGTCCTGTCATGACCTGAGCCAAAACCAAGAGTCACTTGACTGATTGAGCCACCCAGGTGCCCCAAATCCAGATTACTTTTTAAACTTGATTCTTTCTCATACTTAAGAGAGAGAGAGATAGGCTTCATTCCTCTTTGAACACTGAAAATTCAATGTAGAAAAATAATTTCTAAGTAGAGTTATTCATAAATTGGGATGTGGATAGTCTTAAGAATTTAATGTAAAATTAAAAGGCCAGCAATAAATAAAACATCCCTAAATTTTTACATATTATCCAATATGCAAATTAGCAGTCTTCTCCTTTTCTGGGAAATGTATTGAAAACAAACATGCATCCATATCACACATACAACCTCCCTCATGCTCATCCCACATGGAGAATGTGCTACATAGAGCCCACCAGAGACTGACTTGGGTGTTACTGACTTTCTGCAGCTTTGGAATATAGGCCTTATCAGCCCTGTTCTCTTGCATCCATCAGACATTTATTCTTTTTTTTTTTTTTTTAAGATTTTATTTATTGCAGAGAGTGATAGAGAGGTAGATAGCACAAGCAGGGGGCAGCAGGGAGAGGGAGAAGCAGCCTCCCCGCTGAGCACACAGCCTGCTGTGGGGCTCAATCCCAGGACCCCGGGATCATGATCTGAGCCAAGGGCAGCCACTTAGTCAACTGAGCCACCCAGGCGCCCTCCATCAGACATTTAAATGAGCCAGCTGCCAAGCTTGGAAACAGTCTTTGGAGCTATTTGTCCAGCTGTGACCTCTGACACTGTGGTTAACTTGTTTGTTCTTGTGGCTGTTCCGTCGTCTTTTCAGATGACTGTTCTCTACCTTAGAAGCAAGACAGAACTGCCCAGCTGCCAACATGACTCATACTTATGTATGTTACAGCTTTGAATTACATGCACTGGATGAGTAATTTACTGGCTGTTGATTGCTTGTTAAGAGTGAGTAACTGTATTTTGAGTGAACTGGAGGCCTACTTCTTTTTTAGAAACTTGATCCAAGAATGACTTCACCTGCCTTCACACAAATATCCTATAAAAAATACAGTGTTTTTTTGACAGTTCGACAGTTATTGAGTATCTCCGGTAAGCACTGCACTGTGCTAACCCATTGGTTGACAAGACACAGTCCCTGCCTTTAGACAGCTTCCCATCTGCCCCTGGGGGAAGAGAAAGAAATCCATAATGTAAGAGTCCTAGGAAAGGGGTGAGCCAAATGATGTGGTTCAGAGCGGGGAGGGGTACTTGACAGGAGTCGGAACAAGATGGAGGGAGGGGGAACACCAGGGCTGAAGCCTGGAAGATGGGTAAGTCTCCCCAGGAAGAGTTCCAGGTTTAGAAGACTTCAAGACAGTCAGTGACTAGGAAAAAACAAGTGGTGTAATATATACTTGGGTCAGAAAGTATGTGTAGAGATACTTGTAGGATAAGTAGGTTCACATTTGGGAGACCGTAGGGTCATGCACAAAGTCATGGGTTGGTGGTCAGGAAAGACCCACCAAAGGTTACACAGAGAATCTTAGGAATATCAGATGGGTAAAGGTGTTGAGAATGGATTACGGGGTGGAGACCAGATGGAGGGTTAGTAGCTCTAGACCAGGAGCTTCAGTGAAGGGTATAGAACCAGAAAAAGGAGACTCTCTAAGAGAACAGAATCAATAGGCCTTGGCAGCTTGATGGAGTGGAAGGAGGAATCAAAGAGAAACCCAGTGCTTGGACAGGCAGCAGCACGAAGAATGGCGCCTTAGCGGGGAAACGTGGTTGGATTGGAGCAGGCTGCTCTGCCCAAAGCTCAGTGGCCTGAACCACTTTTCTCCCAGCTGTAGGTGAATTCCCGCAGAGCCCAGCAGGATGGGGAGGCCACGTGTGGGAAAAGGTGGCATGGTCTGTTTGTGAGTATGTTAGATTTCCTTCAAATAAAGCTCCAGATTTTATTTCCCCTGCTGGGAACTAACTGCCGATGCAAATACATGGAAATTATTCTTGCCCTTTTTCTGCCCAAGAAGACAGACAATCAGAGGTGTATAATCCAAGCTATTTTGTTTCAAACAAATGAATTAAATATTTTGACTTGTTGAGCAAATTCATCTGCTTCTAATATTTAACCTTTCCTCCTACCTACGTACCAATTACATTTTTATTTTGTAGAAAGCTATCTTCGTTGCATTTACAAAGTGAAATAATAGATGTTAAAGTGCTCCAAAAATTCTAAGAGCTATGCAAATGTTAATATGACTGTTAATAACTTCCTTAAGCTTGTCTGTGGGAAATTGAAGGTTTTGTTGTTTTTTTTTTTTAATAAGAAATTTTCACTTACACTCATGCCTTATATACCAGACAATTCTCTTCTTACCTGATACCAAAATATTCATGTTTATACTCTTATTTAAGGTGAATTGTGATCATGAGATTTTTTTTTCTTTTTCTATTTGTGTTAAAGGCTTTCTTTAATACCTTTGTTTGGAATATAGTGCTATAATTTATAGAACATGACATTTTCAAAACATTTATTTTGTTGAAATGGTATAGGGTTCCTTTTAAATCTCAGTTTCTACCAATGACCCATAGTTTTCAGTTAGAGCTACCTAAAACTCTGAGCCGGTCATCAGAAGTTAAAATAAATTATTAGAATGTATAAACCCGATATACACATACATATGTGAATCGTGTACGTGCATATGGATTTCAGCACTATGTCCCAATTTCTATTAGAATATATGGTGGATCCCATCCAAACTGCACCGTTCACAGTTACCAACACCTGGTCGTTTTCTCTCATGAATGGCCCAAGATGTCTCATTTTTCAAACTACAGTTTGGGAACCCGAGGTCTGATCTGCAGGAAACACATTTGAAATTGGTTTCAGATGACCCATGATGGACATATTGCTTCTTTTTTGTCTTCAAAGGTATTACTTTCTAACTGGCTTGAAAATTTTTACTCTTAGAAGCCACTTTTTGTGAGTTCAGATGTTTTCCAGACTAAAAATAGCGTTCTAACACCCAGTTTCTCTTTTTCCTTTTCCTTTAAACCCACATACACACACATGCACACACACAGGTGCACACTTTGCACGTTGGCGTTTTCTCAATACGGTGGCACGGCTGATTTTTATTTAAGGTCCTGGCTGACAACGGGAGATGTTATTTAGCCGAAGTGGAATTATTACAGATTGGGGGTAAGTTAGGTCATCCCAGTTTCCACAGCAGTTGAGGAGGGACCCATGTTCATAATGTGAGCCTACAAAAACTGGAGATAGAGGGAATTCACTCTAAGCCACCATGAGCAGAGTAGCAATCTTGAGTGCCACTCTCCCCTTGATCTTATTCTGGGATGGCTCCCTTCCCTTGGCAAAAACATTCTTCTCCTGCCAAGACTTCATTTGGTTGATAAAGTCCTTCCCATTCTCTAGTCATTATCCAAGTTGCTCTGTTGAAAGGGACTTTGCTCCATTTCCCCTGCATCCCCACCACTGTCATTACAGAAGTGTGGGTAAGAAATGCCTGATGAAAAACTAAATTAGGTGACTCTTTTTTGTTTTTTCGAGCCCTCCACCCCCAATTTTAGAATTTAGAATAAGTTAGAGAAATACATAGAGAGGCACCACTGGATAACCCATAACATCCCACCCCAGAGACAGACAATTTCAGCAAAAGAAAATCTTGACTCTTCTTTCCCCCCAACTTTAGGCTAAGTTTCCCACCCATGAGGAGCACTGCCATGGAGGTTAAGGGATGTTTTTTGTGCCCACTCCTACTAGAGCCTCTGAGTTTTGGAAATAACGATCATTTCACCGTGTTTAGTCCTTGTCCTCTGCTATAAGGTTATCAGATCCCCCACCCCGCACCCCGGGGAGAGTTCCAGACACAGACCCAGGCAGGCTACAGTGCGATGTGGGTGCCGAACACCCGTCCCTCCCCTGGGTGGGTTGCGCGATCTGCTGTGGCAGTTGAACAGCTCAGATGAGTAGAGGCAGCCAGACTATTAGATACAGCCTGTTAATTCCAGTGTGTGTTCCCTTAGTGCATACGGGCTTGTGTGTGTGTGGTGAATAAGAGAAGCTAGAGGCACCAGCTACACTCGCTATTGTGTTAAGCTGTCTTGGGAAGCTGCCAGTGGATCCAGAGATGCTGAGAGGAAATGGACTGGGGAAGAAGGGTGTCTCTGGATCAGACTTTTTAATTTTGGCGAAGCTGCTCTGTATTAGAACCAAATGTCCCCCAGGACCTACAGGAAGGAAAACACAAGCCCCTGGGGTTTAAAGGCTGAAAGATGGCCCATGAATGTCAGTGGTGATTTTAGCTGAGATTTTATTCTCAGGGCTCTCGTCCCGACATTCCCTATGCTTGGAATGGTCTGGTCCTATCTCTGTTTTAGGTCCTATTTTCTTCTCTTTCTTTTTTGAAATACATGATTTTGCAAAACAGAGTTTTACCTGGAGATTATCTATCCATCTCTCTATGACCTTGTAGCAGAAGTGTTTGTATTGTACCTCAGGGGTAGTCAAAGCCAAACTTGAGGACATAGGATCATAGTGTGACTGCAAAGTCATAATACAGGGTGTTTTCTACATTTAAGATGAATTCTGTACATGGAACCTGTTAACTGTTAAGTCAAGCATGAACGAACCTTTAAGGAAAGGGAGAACTCTACCCCTTATTTATTCCTGAAGCCCCTGCAACCACGCTGGGAGGTTGTGCTCTCTAAGGGAATGCTCATGTTGAGCCACACACTAGGGAGAAACTTTGGCCAGTTGAAAGCCAGGTCTCGCTACTGTCATGTTAGGCTATAAAAGCTGGAGATGACGGCCTCACCCCTTCCACAGAGACACATGCGGTTACCTCTGGGATAGCTAGTAGAAAGGACTAGTTTGGGAGAAAGGCAAAAAGTAGCCTGTGGGAGAGATGGCAGTCTTTAAAAGTGGTTGTACCGGGTCAAAGCCTTCCTTCCTCTTGATTGGTTGAGTTTCAAGCTGACATCCACTCCTCAGTCTGTGGGCCAATTGTGACAGCCCACCCATGGCAGAGACAAGTCCTTGGTGGTGGGGTGGGGGGCGAGGGGGACTGTAAAGCAGAATCATCCGTACCAATTCTTTTTCATAAGCATGTATTATAGAAGTAGTGAGATGAATAATTTGCTGTACAACTTCTTGAGTGCACTTGTAAATTACTTATCTTTGCCCACTTTAAGTGGAGTATGTTAAAAAATGCGCTTGGTATGTCGCAAATAGAATTATCACTCTTGCAACACGGAAGGTGAGCATGCTAAAAAAGTAAAAAGGTCAAGCGAATTGAGTTAAAATTATGTTAAAATACAGTGTAAGTTCAGTAATATCTAGGAAATGGCCCGTAGTTTTTGCTATCCTCATCACGGCATCCCTGCAGCGAGCTTCCACTTTCCAAAATGTAGTCAATGTGTAGGAGGAAAATCACATTTTTAATAACCTAGTAATTTATTTTAGAATGAGCCATGCCATTTTAATCAAAAGGAAGATCTCTGCTCCTTCTCCAAAATAGCAGGTCCCAGTGAGCAAATCAAAAAGCAGGATAAAGGGCTCTGGGGAACGATTAGAGAATTTACACTGCATGTACTTAGGCCCTGGAGATGCACTACTGTCACTTTAAAGGAAGGAGTTGGAAAGTCTTCAAGAAAAGCAGACTTGAGTGAAGAGCAGACCAGTGGACCGCTGTGTTTCATCTTTTGTGAGGCAGGAGCTCCCCCCAGAGCCACAAGAGGCTCGCTCCAGGTCTGCTGGCATTGGTCCCTCCCTAGGAAGATCAGCAACGCTCCTTCTCACAAGGAGAGTAGGGAGGGAGCAATGGAGGAAGACAAACTCCTGAAAGTTTTTGTTGATACACGTGGGATGCACCACTTCCTGGGACTGTAGCATCAGGTAGTCAGTCTTACTTAAGACCAAAGAGGGGATGCCTGGGCAGCTCGGTCAGTTGAGCATCTGCCTTCGGCTCAGGTCATGATCCCGGAGTCCTGGGATCGAGCCCCGCATTGGGCTCCCTCCTCTGCGGGAAGCTTGCTTCTCCCTCTGCCTCTCCCCTCCACTTGTTCTGTCTCTTTCTCTTGCTCTCTTTCTCAAATAAATAAGTAAATAGTCTTTTAGAAAAATAAAAGCAAGCAAAGAAGGATCTGTCTTGGAGGCAGACATGAAATAGCCTAGATTGGGTCTGACTGCTTCGTAACCTTCTCTGGCTCTGTCCTTTGTGCTCAGCTCTGCTTCCACAGTCATCAGACGCTGGACATTAGGGCTAGGGGTAAGACGGGTTGGAGTTAAGGGTCTGCTAGGGGGCACATGCCACAGATCTGGAAAGACACAGAAAGGCAGGTTCCAGCCCTAGGGCATTTATTTATACTTTTTTATATGGTTTTGGGGGAAATATTTCTCACTTTTTTTTTTTTTTTTTTTAAAGATTTTGACAGCAAACACAAGCAGCAGAGGGCAGGCAGGAGCAGGCTTCCAGCTGGGCAGGGAGCCTGACACGGGGCTCGATCCCAGGACACTGGGATCATGACCTGAGCCGAAGGCAGATGCTTAACTGCCTCAGCTGCCCAGGTGCCCCTTCTCAGTCACATTAAATGCAATATAAGCTATGTTTACCACTTTGGCAGAATTAACTCTGTCACTGTGATGGCGCTTTGCTCCCGTATTTCTCCCATACAGCAGGTCATGAAGACAGAGGGTCCTCAGTAAGTGACAGGATCAATAACATCATTGTCCATTTTATTGAACGCCTATTGTATGTCTGGCAATGTGCCATGGACTTTTTAACTGAACTGTCTCCAATCTTTACAACCGTACTGAAACTACATATTTTTTGCACTGTGTTTTTTGGTGATGTACCTGGGGCTCGGAGAAGTAGGTAATTTGAAGGTCACACTGGGATTCAAAATCTGGCTTCTAGAGCACGTTGCCTTGTTAATGATGCTGAACTAATGGCCAAGGGGTTTATGTTATGGGACACTACAGTGTGCTAACTTTCTTTTTTTTTTTTTTAAGATTTTATTTATTGGGCGCCTGGCTGGTTCAGTGGGTTAAGCCTCTGCTTTCAGCTCAGGTCATGATCTCAGGGTCCTGGGATCGAGTCCCACATTGGGCTCTCTGCTCAGCAGGGAGCCTTCTTTCTTCTCTTTCTCTACCTGCCTCTCTGCCTACTTGTGATCTCTCTCCCTCTCTCTGTCAAATAAATAAGTAAAATACTAAAAAAAAAAAAAAAGGGCCTTATATATTTATTTGACAGAGATCACAAGTAGGCAGAGAGTCAGGCAGAGAGAGAGGGGGAAGCAGGCTCCCCGCCGAGCAGAGAGTCTGATGCGGGGCTGGATCCAGAACCCTGAGATCATGACCCGAGCTGAAGGCCGAGGCTTAATGCACTGAGCCACCCAGGTGCCCCCAGTGTGCTAACTTTCTTAAAAAGAAAAACGGAGAAAGTTAGGAAAAGGTAAAAGGCAAAGACTTTTTTTTTTTTTTAAGATTTTATTTATTTATTTGAGAAAGAGAGACAGAGATAGGGAGAGAGAATACCAGTGGGAAGGAGAGGGAGAGGTAGGCTCCCCGCCCAGCAGGGAACCCAATGAGGGGCTCGATCCCAGGACTCTGGGATTATGACCTGAGCTGAAGAGAGAGACACTAAACCCCGACTGAGCCCCCCTGATGCCCCAGGCAAAGACTTTTTATCTCATTATTGCAGAGTTTTTTTTCTGCCCCTAAGACAGGGTTTCTCAGTCTCAGCACTGTCACATTCTTTGTCATGGGGGCTGTCTTGTGCATGGTAGGGTGTTTCTCAGCATCTCTGCCGTCTACCCGCTAGATGCCAGGGGCACACGCACCCTGGCCCTGCTTGTTGTGACAGCAACCACAGATCTCTCCAGAGTTTGCCACATGTTCCAGGTAGGGCAAAATCTCCCGTGATTAAGAACCACTGTTCTAAGAAGTCAAGGGAATGTTTTGGTGGGTAGAGTGAGGGCGGTGGTAATACAGTGGAAAGACCAGAAATGAGATTTCATTGTGGGAAAGAATAAGCACATATTGACCGAATGAGTCAAATAAATAGGAAGGCCTGATCTGTGGTAGAATGAAGTTAGTTATTAGAGGTAAAGATGTCATCATGGGTCTTAGGCTACCTTGAGGCAGAGTACCAGTGACATTACAGTAATCATTCACAGATACATGGGTATCTCTTCTGCTTTTTTTCTATGTAACAAATACTGGGGGTACAAAGCACAGAGCCACACTTTATTCCACTGTTTAAGTTTAAAAAAAAAAAAAGCGACCAATCCTGCCTTTTATTTAATCCCACCTTTCAGTCAGTGCTGGCCACTGATGACATTTTCAAAGATTTTTTTTTTTTTAATTTATTTGTCAGAGAGAGAGAGCAAGCGAGAGAGCGAGCACAGGCAGACAGAGTGGCAGGCAGAGGCAGAGGGAGAAGCAGGCTCCCTGCCGAGCAAGGAGCCCGATGTGGGACTCGATCCTAGGACTCTGGGATCATGACCTGAGCCCAAGGCAGCCGCTTAACCAACTGAGCCACCCAGGCGTCCCCACTGATGACATTTTCAAAAATTGAGTGCATTTTGTCTGAACTTCATCCTAAGTTACTCAACTCATTCTTCTCTCGAATTATCTCCTATTTCTATTCCACCCCCTCCTTTTTAAATCTGGACAATTACTAATACTTGTTGGGGAGGGAAATCATTCTAAGAAATAAATATTGACAGTGCTTGTGTTATTAACCTGCAAAGACAATTTTATGCTCATTAGGACCGTTGTAAGGCAGTGATATTTTAGTTATGTATCAGCAAGTATCAGAATGAATTATGTAAAGGTAAAACCTGTAATAAAATATCTGTTTGGTGCCTTGGCCTGTTCAGATTCTGTGGACCAGCAGTTCTTTACCTTTTGGTTTCAGGCCTCCCTTCAATGCTTAGAAATTATTAAGAGCCCCAAATTATTAGACTTTTGTTTATGTGGGACATATCTATCAAAATTTACCATATGGAAACTAAAAACGTTTTAAATTACTCAGTTAATAGTAATAAACCCATTACATGTTAACACATTTTTATCAAAAGTAAATTTTCCAAAATGAAAAAAAGTGTTTGGTAAGAGTAAAACTATTTTGCATTTTTACCAGTTTCTTTAATGTCTGGCTTACAGAAGGTATCTAGATTCCAATATCTACTTCTCCATTCAGTCTATGCACATATGTTGTTTTGGTTGAAATATATGAAGAAAATCTGGCCTCACACAGATATGTAATTGGAAAAGAGGAATATTTTTAATAGCCCTTTCAGATAATTGTCGATATTCTTCCTTGATACTGTGCCAAAATGTAAGCCATAGTAGTTTTTGGAAGGAGTTGCAATATAGAATCTGCAGCTATACCAATGAGCCTTGAATACTCTGTTGTTAGTCTGTCTTGAATTTCAGTCTTTTCCCCGTGAATGATGCAACATCACCTGTTCATATCCCGAGTAATGCAGAGCTTCCAAATACTGAGTTTCGTTACATATGTCATCATCAGATCTCATCAGAAAGGGTTTTAACTCCTGGGAAGCTGTCCTAATTCCAGAATTCTAAGTTTTGCTTGAAAGCTCAGGTTTTTTTTTTTTTTAAGTTTTTATTTAAATTCTGGTTAGTTAACACATAGGGTAATATTAGCTTCAAGTGTACGATATAGCAATTCAACACTTTCATACAACACCCAGTTCTTATCACAATGAGTGGACACACTTTAATCCCTATCACCTATTTAACCCTTAAGGCACCCACCTCCTTTCTGGTAATCATCACTTTGTTCTCTATAGTTAAGAATCTGTTTCTCAGTTTGCCTCTCTTTCTCTTTGTTCCCTTTACTCGTTTGTTTTTTAAATTCCACATGGCCAGTGAAGCCATATGGTATTTGTCTTTCCCTAACTGACTTATTTCACTTAGCATAATACTCTCTCTAGCTTCATCCATGTCATTGCAAATGGCAAGATTTCATTCTTTTTTATGGCTAATATTCTGTTGTGTGTATATACCACCTTTTTTTAATCCATTCATTAGCTGATGGACACTTCGGCTGTTTGCATAACTTGGCCATTATAGATAATGCTGCCATAAACATCAAGGTGCATGCATCCTTTCAAATCAGTATATTTGTATTCTTTGGGTAAATACCTAGGAGTGTGGTTACTGGGTCATAGGATAGTTCTATTTCTAACATTTTGAGGAACTTCCATACTATTTTCCAGAGTTGCTCTACCAGTTTGCTTTCCCACCAACAGTGCAAGAGTGTTCCCCTTTCTTCCTATCCTCGCCAACATCTTTTGTTTCCTGAGTTGTTAAATTTAGCCACTCTTGACAGATGTGAGGTGATACCTTATCGTAGTTTTGATTGACACTTTCCTGATGATGAGTGATGTTGAGCATCTTTTGGACATCTGTATACCTTCTATTGGCCATCTCTATTGGTCATCTGTCTATCTTCTTTGGAAGAATATCTTTTCATGTCTTCTACCCATTTTTTAAATTGGATTATTCTTTTTTTTTTTGATTTTTATTTTTTATAAACATATATTTTTTTTTCCCCCAGGGGTACAGGTCTGTGAATCTCCAGGTTTACACACTTCACAGCACTCACCATAGCACATACTCTACCCAATGTCCATAACCCCACCCCCCCTCTCCCAACCCCCTCCCCCCAGCAACCCTCCGTTTGTTTTGTGAAATTAAGAGTCACTTATGGTTTGTCTCCCTCCCAATCCCAACCTGTTTCATTTACTCTTCTCCTACTCCATTAACCCCCCATGTTGCATCTCCTCTCCCTCATATCAGGGAGATCATATGATAGTTGTCTTTCTCTGACTGACTTATTTCGCTAAGCATGATACCCTCTAGTTCCATCCACGTTGTCGCAAATGGCAAGATTTCATTTCTTTTGATGGCTGCATAGTATTCCATTGTATATATATACCAAATCTTCTTTATCCATTCGTCTTTTGATGGACATCTAGGTTCTTTCCATAGTTTGGCTATTGTAGACATTGCTGCTATAAACATTCGGGTGCACGTGCCCCTCCGGATCACTACGTTTGTATCTTTAGGGTAAATACCCAGCAGTGCAATTGCTGGGTCATAGGGTAGTTCTATTTTCAACATTTTGAGGAACCTCCATGCTGTTTTCCAGAGTGGTTGCACCAGCTTGCATTCCCACCAACAGTGTAGGAGGGTTCCCCTTTCTCCGCATCCTCACCAGCATCTGTCATTTCCGGACTTGTTAATTTTAGCCATTCTGACTGGTGTGAGGTGGTATCTCATTGTGGTTTTGATTTGTATTTCCCTGATGCCGAGTGATATGGAGCACTTTTTCATGTGTCTGTTGGCCATCTGGATGTCTTCCTTGCAGAAATGTCTGTTCATGTCTTCTGCCCATTTCTTGATTGGATTATTTGTTCTTTGGGTGTTGAGTTTGCTAAGTTCTTTATAGATTTTGGACACTAGCACTTTATCTGATATGTCGTTTGCAAATATCTTCTCCCATTCTGTCAGTTGTCTTTTGGTTTTGTGAACTGTTTCCTTTGCTGTGCAAAAGCTTTTGATCTTGATAAAATCCCAATAGTTCATTTTTGCCCTTGCTTCCCTTGCCTTTGGCGATGTCCCTAGGAAGATGTTGCTGCGGCTGGGGTCAAAGAGGTTGCTGCCGGTGTTCTCCTCAAGGATGTTGATGGATTCCTTTCTCACATTGAGGTCCTTCATCCATTTTGAGTCTATTTTCGTGTGTGGTGTAAGGAAATGATCCAATTTCATTTTTCTGCATGTGGCTGTCCAATTTTCCCAACACCATTTATTGAAGAGGCTGTCTTTTTTCCATTGGACATTTTTTCCTGCTTTGTCGAAGATTAGTTGACCATAGAGTTGAGGGTCTATTTCTGGGCTCTCTATTCTGTTCCATTGATCTATGTCTCTATTCTGTTCCATTGATCTATGTCTGTTTTTGTGCCAGTACCATGCTGTCTTGATGATGACAGCTTTGTAATAGAGCTTGAAGTCCAGAATTGTGATGCCACCAACTTTGGCTTTCTTTTTCAATATTCCTTTGGCTATTCGAGGTCTTTTCTGGTTCCATATAAATTTCAGGATTATTTGTTCCATTTCTTTGAAAAAAATGGATGGTACTTTGATAGGAATTGCATTAAATGTGTAGATTGCTTTAGGTAGCATAGACATTTTCACAATATTTATTCTTCCAATCCAGGAGCATGGAACATTTTTCCATTTCTTTGTGTCTTCCTCAATTTCTTTCATGAGTACTTTATAGTTTTCTGTGTATAGATTCTTAGTCTCTTTGGTTAGGTTTATTCCTAGGTATCTTATAATTTTGGGTGCAATTGTAAATGGGATGGACTCCTTAATTTCTCTTTCTTCTGTCTTGTTGGTGTAGAGAAATGCGACTGATTTCTGTGCATTGATTTTATATCCTGACACTTTACTGAATTCCTGTACAAGTTCTAGCAGTTTTGGAGTGGAGTCTTTTGGGTTTTCCACATATAGTATCATATCATCTGCGAAGAGTGATCGTTTGACTTCTTTGCCGATTTGGATGCATTTAATTTCTTTTTGTTGTCTGATTGCTGAGGCTAGGACTTCTAGTACTATGTTGAATAGCAGTGGTGATAACGGACATCCCTGCCGTGTTCCTGACCTTAGCGGAAAAGCTTTCAGTTTTTCTCCATTGAGAATGATATTTGCGATGGGTTTTTCATAGATGGCTTTGATAATATTGAGGTATGTGCCCTCTATCCCTACACTTTGAAGAGTTTTGATCAGGAAGGGATGCTGTACTTTGTCAAATGCTTTTTCAGCATCTATGGAGAGTATCATATGGTTCCTGTTTTTTCTTTTATTAATGTGTTGTATCACATTGATTGATTTGCGGATGTTGAACCAACCTTGCAGCCCTGGAATAAATCCCACTTGGTCGTGGTGAATAATCCTTTTAATGTACTGTTGAATCCTATTGGCTAGTATTTTGGTGAGAATTTTTGCATCTGTGTTCATCAAGGATATTGGTCTGTAGTTCTCTTTTTTGATGGGATCCTTGTCTGGTTTGGGGATCAAGGTGATGCAGGCCTCATAAAATGAGTTTGGAAGTTTTCCTTCCATTTCTATTTTTTGGAACAGTCTCAGGAGAATAGGAATTAGTTCTTCTTTAAATGTTTGGTAGAATTCCCCCGGGAAGCCATCTGGCCCTGGGCTTTTGTTTGTTTGGAGATTTTTGATGACTGTTTCAATCTCCTTACTGGTTATGGGTCTGTTCAGGCTTTCTATTTCTTCCTGGTTCAGTTGTGGTAGTTTATATGTCTCTAGGAATGCATCCATTTGTTCCAGATTGTCAAATTTGTTGGCATAGAGTTGCTCATAATATGTTCTTATAATTGTCTGTATTTCTTTGGTGTTAGTTGTGATCTCTCCTCTTTCATTCATGATTTTATTTATTTGGGTCCTTTCTCTTTTCTTTTTGATAAGTCTGGCCGGGGGCTTATCAATCTTATTAATTCTTTCAAAGAACCAGCTCCTAGTTTCGTGGATTTGTTCTATTGTTTTTTTGGTTTCTATTTCATTGATTTCTGCTCTGATCTTTATGATTTCTCTTCTCTTGCTGGGTTTAGGGTTTCTTTCTTGTTCTTTCTCCAGCTCCTTTAGGTGTAGGGTTAGGTTGTGTACCTGAGACCTTTCTTGTTTCTTGAGAAAGGCTTGTACCGCTATATATTTTCCTCTCAGGACTGCCTTTGTTGTGTCCCACAGATT